>NC_137466.1:187921239-188554449 GCF_964235325.1 Thermobia domestica | reverse complement strand
TGGCTCCAATTTATATCCCGTTTTAGGCAGCAATATTATATGAAGGAAGAAAATAAACCTCATTGCAAACACTGATTAAAGCAGCCAATTTATTATTATTATTATTATTATTATTATTATTATTATTATTATTATTATTATTATTATTATTATTATTATTATTATTATTATTATTATTATTATTATTATTATCGTCATGAACAATGATCTAAAGTGTTTCATGTGCAAAATTAGTTTTAAAATGCACAGAACATTGAAATTTTCGTTTAAGAGGGAACTTTTTATGAACTTTAAAGAAGAGTGCAACATTTTCGAAGAATTTAACTTTTTAAATTTAATATTGATGCCTTTTTTACAGACAGGTATTACATTCAGTCATTGTTCTTTGTAGGTTTTTGAAGGAAGAGCCTGAAAGATTGGAAAGTGCTTTAAAAAGATGCAAAAAGCTGACAGGAACATTGGTCACATTAAAGAGGTAAGTTTCAGATCATTTTCTTTGCTTGTTTACCTAAGAATGTTCTTTGAAACGAATATGAAGTACTTATGAACTCAACTTCGAATTTAGATCCTCATCCTTCCCGCCAATAAATAAATATTTTTTTTAAAAAATAAAAGTTCCTTTTTTTTATCAAAAGATCCAATATATTTCAATCAAAAATTTTCTTGTAGGCCTTATATCTGGAGAACTACATATAGTGGAGCTAAACCTAAACTGTCACTTAACTCAGCATGATGTGCTTATTCCATAGAAAATACGGAAACTCGATTTTGGGGCCGTTCAAAAATTTTATGGCCCTTGATCCCAAAATCAAGATCGCAATCTTTTGATGCATTTTTTGAATCATTCCCAAAATTCTTGTTTAGTGTTATAATTTTCTCAAATCCTGTTTGCATCGTATCTTCTCGGAGGATAGACGTGATCTGCTTGCTTTATTGTGGGACGTTTCTCTTTTCTTTAATTTTGTCACTACTCAAATAGCTAATCTAAATTCGCTTGCATTTATAAAGGTCTCTTCAGTGATATCGCGTTCATATTTTTATTGTGCGTGTGTGTGCGTGTGTGTGTGTGTGTGTAGGGAACCATTGTAAATTAGTATGACTTTTGTAGGGACAAACACTATTTCCGTGGATTTTATTTATTTATTTATAGAAACGTACATCGCGAGCCTTTAGTTCAATTATCTGTCCTAAGACTAGTTAGATGGATTTTAAAGTACTATAGACGGATGCGCAGAATTAACATTTTATTTCATGTCAATGCTTTGCTCTGCAAGTCCTATTATTACTATCATTTAGTACTATTCAATGTCTCTTTATGGTCAATAAGAGATTCAATGGATTTCGTTTCATGGGATCATGGATTATGGTTGTACGCGTATTATCATACTGGTTATATTAATCGGTGTGTGCATTCCGCTTTATAGGATAATATTCGAACTATTGATTTTGGACATATTGTCTGGCTAATCCTATTAATCAGTGGTCTCATTAGGTAAAATCTATTATATTCAAATATTTTAAATTTAATGTATGATACTGTAGGTTCATTTTCAGAAAAAAGAAAACGAACTTTTTTTTCTCACTTCCGATATGTGTACATGATACTAACTAACTAACTAACTCTATGGCTTATGGAACCCGAAGGCTCAATGCCGCGTTCACAAAAGCTCTCCACTGACTCGTTAGCCAATTGGATCCAGTTTCTACTTTGTATTCCTATCTCTACGAGATCCATCTTAATATTGTCCTCCCATCTGCGCCTAGATCTTCCTAATGGTCGTTTTCCGATTGGTCTTTCAGTCAAGACTTTGAAAGCGTTTCTACTTTCTTCCATCCTGGCTAAATGACCTGCCCACCTAAGCCTCCTAGACTTGATGACCCTAACGATATTTGGTAAACCGTATAAGTTATGTAGTTCCTCGTTATGAAGTTTCCGCCATTCCCCATTCCCGTTTCTCCCATTCCCCTGTACATGATACTACAGAATAAAAGTTTTCTCCGAGCAAAATGAAGTTTGTTAGTGTGTCTGGTATTAAAGATATTTATCAGGTGCCAGGGAAGACCTAGAAAAGAAAGAGAAACAGAATAGAAACGGAAAGGCATATTCCAACGGACATTAATCAAACAGATTTAGTTACGTACACAGTGATGAAAATGTATTATTGGGTAGGTTAGGCTAATCACTTTCCGTAAATTTTCTGTATTTCTACAGATAGATAGTTTTATTAGCAAGAATTATATTCCTGTACTTTGTCGTCTCTTCTGAATCGAAGATTAATGGGCAACAGAAGAATTATTTTTGTCTTATTTTGTGGAAGTTGTTTTATCATCTTATATGATTTTCCTTAGGATCGACCATTCTATTTCTTTTCTCTATTACATCCAATTTCTTTACTTCTTTTAATACTCTTTATTACTCTCCTTTTCTATTTATGCTGTACGCAACATCATTCTCCGATCACGATACCTTCCGATCATTCTATCTCTTTCCTCTACTACACCCAAAATACATAAACTTTCTTTCGCTTCTGTTAATACTCCGTACTACTTTCCTTTTCTATTTATACTGTACGCAGCGTATTCTCCAGCCAGCACTATCCCTCCCAATTTTCTCTTTTTTTCCCAAAATATCTGAATAAGGTAACGCGGATTATATATCTGTATCCTGAAAGATATTAATTACCTTATAATTACTAAGTGCCGATTGGCGAAATGGTTTTCTTTCTCGGAACAAGAAGAAGAAGAAAATTATTAATTTAAAACTTAAAAAAAGAACAGGTTACTGATAAACAAGTCGATGTTATCTGAAATATTGATTATAAACAAAATAATTGGATATAAAGTGTAGAAAAAAGGAAACCACTGTTTAAGTTGGTAATATAATTTCAATAGTATTTATTTAGAAAATATTTGTTAAAACACTGAAGATATTTTAATTATGGAGGGCAGGAGAATAATAATTATGATTAACTAAAGAGCTTCTTCTGGGGCTTAAGCCCTTCTTCTTATATGCCGCCGAATAACTGAAAACATGTAATTTCACGACAAACCGTAATGTTTCAACTAAATTTCAGTAAATCTGTATTAATCGTGTGGTAGACATGGAAACTATTATAAATGATATCAACTCAATTATATTTATTGGCGTAATATTTATTCTAAAAAAAAATACCTACGATATATTTTAATGGCATAATATTTCTAGTAAAAAGACGTTAACAATAACGTTTAATAGCACGGCACTAGGTTTAATCTAGTTAAGTTATGCAAATTCAGATAGAACGTAATTCTCTGTGATGCGGTTTTGAGGTCATGTCTAGTTTGGTTAGCAACAAAACATGGATATGTACGACATAGGCAAAAGGTTTTATTTATCATACGAAATGAAGATAATATTAGAATACAAAAATGTATCAAGGATTAAATAAAGTGTAGTAAATATAATATAGTAAAGAAATATGTCCCATGTGGAATATATTAGCCTTTTCGCCAAACTGTTGTTATCCTATGATGTTAGCTGAAACAGGGCATGAATGAAAGCTGCGAAAGAAGAAGTTTAATCTGGAACATATATTATATGATGCTTGTGTCCGTTGCTTTTAATCTAATTTCGTTAATTTATTACACGCCTACGAATGTATCGTCGGTTACTTTCACAACATTAAATTACTTGCGAATCAGATGAACATGATATCTACAATATTAAGGCCTATGGAACAAAGCCACTATATGGACTACGTCCCAAAATTGATAATATGAGTAATATTTTAAATACATGCACTACGCTAGTCTCCATAGATGTAGCATTGGTATTTATTGTAAAATTTCACTTTAACTTCTACAAATAATTTAATGTACATTGTTCCGAATTCAAGATCTTTATAAACAGAACATGAAAAAATTTTGTTTGGTATTTATTTCTTTAATTTCTGAGGTTATCATTGATACGTTTTAAATAATAGTGTACGTTAAATTCCTTCTTCAATGACTGTATTACATATTGAGTCACGGTTGTTATCTCGTACCGTGCAATGTGATTGAGAAACCTTCACGATTAACGTTACAGCCTCATCACCGAACTTGGATCTGAAACAAATAGAAAATTTCCACGATCTTTCTATGCATGGTGGCGACTCAGCATATCTACAGGGGCTAAACGGTTCAGTTGTCATAATATCGTCTTCGGTCGATAGAATGGATGACTGCTGTGCCGGGAGATGAGCAAAGTGGAGCGTTACAGGTTTGTTGAAGATACTTGAACCCCTTCTCCTTAGGATATGCATTTCAATGGAAACGTAATGATAAAATTCCATAATACTCGAAAAGAAGTGGGAATACAATATTCCGGTACATCAACTATTTATTGATTTTAGAAAGACTCACGACTCGGTTAGGAGAGAAGCATTGTACAACATTCTTACAGAATTTGGAATACCGAAAAAGCTAATTGGATTAATTGAGATATGTTTAAATGAATCCCAAAATAAAGTCCGGGTAGGAAAATTTTTGTCCACGAGCTTTCACGTCGAGAATGGCCTGAAACAAGGAGATGCGTTGTCACCATTATTATTCAACTTTGTTCTGGAATACGCTATAAGGAAAATCAAAGATAGCAACCAGGGCCTAGAGTTGAATGGGGTTCACCAAGTTATGGCATATGCTGATGATGTAAATTTAATAGGGGATGATAGGAGAACAATAGAAAGAAATGCAGAGGTCTTATTAAACGCTTACAGGGACATGGGTTTAGAAGTAAATGCAGAGAAAACTAAATACATGAAAGTTCGTTGGGATCATAATACTGCAAATTATGGATGCGTTAAAATACTTTTGATGAAGTGGATACTTTCAAATATATAGGATCAATATTAACAGACGAAAACCATATTCACGAAGAAATTAAATGTCGACTAAAAGCAGGGAATTCGTGTTATTATTCAGTTCAAAATCTCTTGTCATTGCGAATTCTGTCGAGGAACTCGAAGCTTAGAATATATAAAACGATAACCATGCCTTTGTTCTGTATGGTTGCGAAACATGATCGCTTACTTGGAAGGAAGAACATAGATTGAAAGTATTTGAGAACAAGATCCTGAGACAAATATTCGAACCCAAGAGGAACGGGAATGGGGAATGGCGGAAACTTCATAACGAGGATATACGTAATATGTACGGTTTACCAAACATTGTTAGGGTCATCAAGTTTAGGGACAATATTAAGATGGATATCGCAGAAATAGAAACACAAAGTAGAAACTGGATCCAATTGGCTAAGGATAGAAGTTATAACAACACAATTGTTCGTAAATCGACCGACCGAGTAAAATTATCCGAGTCTAAATTACCTTGTTAAATCCTTTTATTATCTTTTGAAGCTTCGTAAAACATTAACTCACATACAACATGACAGCGAGACTATAACATTACATAACATTATATCTTGTTTGTTTGTTACTATGACAACCTTCAGTTCGTCGTTCTTAGTTACGTATCCACATTTAATTATTTATTAAAAATATAAATATATATCTTATATTATATTATTCTTTTTCTTCCTCTATAAAATAAACTGGATTGTATATATTTATAAACCAACTATTGCTCGAAGAGAATACAAGTATACAATAAAGAATACAAGTATACGATAAAGAATACAACATACCGTTGTATATGGCGCTAAACGGACTTTTCTTTTATTAGTTTACCAATTAAAAGAAAAAGAACTCTGGAGCGTTAACTTTTACACATTTTAGACGACCCTTGTATATACAAATTACATTTCATAATTATTATTCATTATATTTATTTTATATTAACATTAATAATATATTTATTTTCAATTTCATAACTAATTATATTCTTACATTTTATATCGTCGATAGGGCACGTCAGAAGTCCAGTTTGTAAATTATTTTAGGTCCGTTTTTAAGCCATAAAGATCTTAATTAACAAATCAAAGTTGTTCGAGCAAAATCACAAAAGAAAGTTGACAAAGATATATTTTATAAATTATTCCAATTATACTTTGGTTTGATACCTAAAACATTATGCTAAGCTATTTGTTCCTTTAAATTACAATTATCTATTGCATTTGTTAAAGCTTCAATGTTATGTAACAAACATTTATAAATTATCATTTTAAACAGCAAGGAATAATCATAGCATAAATATACAAAACAAATTCATAACGAAGACGAAATATTGATAATATCGAAAATAAAACATAACATCAGGATATACATTAACATGAATTAAAATATAACATTATGCGTTATATATCTCCACAAATCTTAGTTTCCTCCTTTTCAAACTGAATGCCATCTGTTATATATCATTTACATAAACCTTATAGAATTCAAATAAAGTATGAATAACAAATAAAATCATAATGATATTTAAAGCAAAAAATCAATCGATTATATTCTTTCGGACGCCACAACATTAGGTTACGTTATATTACCATAGGATTGAGTTAGGTTACATTGCGTAGCGCAATCTTGTGTACATTCTTGTCTGCCATGTGATGTTATCATATTGTGATTTCTACTACTATAATTCCTGCTGTCTACGCAGCGATTCTGAAAAAACATATTATTTCTGTTGTGATTAGATTGTGTTGTATTACCGATAAAATTAGATTCGGTTCGTTGGTTGGTAGAATTCAGCCCATTTGATCCACTATTAAAGCGAGGTTTACTATTCCACCTAGAATTTGAAATATCTTCAGACTGTATATTTACATTATGAATGGAAACCTGATTGACATGATTACGAGTATAATTACTTTCTCCTCTGTCTGGTCTTCTATTATTGCTTTGCATTAAAGACTGGCTTTCAAAATTCTGCACAATCATAAGTAGATGATTGAAAGTAATGCATTGCACTGACATCAATATTTGCTGTAATCTGAATGGCAGTGATATACGAATGGATGCGATAATTCGAGACTCTGGATGGAATGGGTTGATAGATTTCAATTCATTATACGTGGATACTACAAAATCAGTAATATTCTTGTGGACCTTGGGATTGAAATGTCCCGATCGGATTAACGCATCTCTGTTGCTAGCATGAAGTCGTTCTCATAATTAGCTAATAACATATTCTCAAAATCAGAGTATTTATGCAAATTATGGCGGATAGCTTTAAACCATGTTAAGCATGGTGGCACTAATACATGCGGTAAGATTCTTAGAAATTGCGCTTTCTCAATCCCCATCAAAGCATACTCATAGTCAAATTTTTCCAAAAATACACTAGCAGAAATATCTTCGGACATTCCGCTAAATTTGGTAAGAGAACGAATCTCACTGACCCGCAAAGGCTTACCTTTACTCGTAGTTTTCCGATTTTGACATCCCATACGTACCACCTTTTGATGTCGTGAAGTACGGACCATCTTTTCTTCACCGTCAGAGCTGGCTTCACTATATCCTGACGAGTTGGTATTTTCCTCTGCCGTCCTTACCGTGTATGGTAACTGTTCTACATTAGAAGAAGTAATACCTTTCTTGGATTGAATATTATGTTCCATGTGAGTTGGGATGCATTTTTCCTTCAGTGTATTAACTTACTCCTGTACCTCTCTGATTTGAATAGAATACTCGTTAACGTCTGTTTCCGTGAGTTTTGCACGACCGTGAACTTACGTGATATTTGTTCCACCTTCCTTTCATTCAACTCCATTTTCGCACTAAATTGCTGATTCATAGGTTCTAGTTTACCGTCAATTTGTTCATATAATTGCTTAAAATCGTCTTTATTTTGTATTTGCATTTGTTCCCACCGTTCCTCAATTCGCTGTTGCATCTGTTTCAATCGTTGGTTCAGGTGATTGTTTTGTTGTTGCATTTGTTGTTGCATTTATTCCCACCGTTCATCACCTCGTTGTTGCATCTGGTCCAATCGTTGGTTCATGTGATTATTTTGTTCATCACCTCGTTGTTGCATTTGTTCCAATCGTTGGTTCATGTGATTATTTTGTTCATCACCTCGTTGTTGCATTTGTTCCAATCGTTGGTTCATGTGATTGTTTTGTTGTTGCATTTGGTCCAATCGTTGTAGGATTACTTCCAAGGTAACGTATACTAAATACTTTTAGGTTAGGCCAGAGTCCACACATATACCAGAAATAATCAAAATTTTGCAAAATAATCAAAATAATGCCGTCTGGGTGGCGTTATATGTTAAACACCGTTATATACATTTTTTATTTAAAAAAGATTGAAATGAGGATAAATATTAAAGTGGGATATCTGCGTAATTTTATTCAGTATATTTTGATTTATTCGTAAAAGCACTCAACAAATAAACAAAATTAAGTACTAAACAATTATGTAGCCACTGCAAGATCCTGAAAGAAACATTCAGTATAAAATTAAAGGTAAAGGATACATCTCTTGAGGAAATGCCCAAGGAAGAAAAAAAAAAGACCGGCATGTACAGGAAGTGACGTGGGAAGATAGACAGCCCTACGCTCCGACTTCCTTTAATCCCCAAGCTTCTCAGTTACCCATTTTATAGCCCATTTGAGTGATTAGTAGAATTGGATCAAATCCGGCCCATCCGTTTGGAAAACTGTCGAAGATGACAGGGATAGGCGGCTTGTCAATTGGTTGGTTGCGTGATTTGAAGTTTAGCTCCCCTTTCAGCACCGAGGCTGTATTAGATGTGGACCTTACAGCTTAACGTGGGATCCGAACAACATGAGCTCCAAACGGGATTCGAACTGGGTGCCCTGCGCCAAAAGTGCATATCCTAATTTCATCACGACAAGGGAGCTCGTACCTTATTGAGTACGCTACCTTGGTTCGTAATGTAATTCGTATCTCACATGATTCAAAAGCAAAATGGAAGTTTTGGATTGCGTAAACGTATAAAGTAGTGAAATTTACTTACTCTACTACTTGTAGACAATAAACAGAAGCTTACCAACAATTTAAAGAATATTAACGTACCAAATAATAAGATTTATGAGAAGATATATGTATAAAACGATCCGATAGCTCAGTGCCGCACTTAACCATGAGAGAATTAATAGTCCATGCTTTCCGTAGAATTCCGTTTCGCTTCTACAATACTGATTTCCACATTTTTTTAAAAAAAAATATACCCTTCCATCCCAGGATGATGTGCAACTCAAATATGTAACAATGCAACTACATCATGAGATCTGACAGCAGCAGCCCCCCGCGTAAACTTGAGTTTTTAACAAGATAATGTGCATTGCTGTGGGAAAAGATTTTTGTTCCATGTAAATTTAATTGGCAACATTATTATTTGCACATGTAATAACAGAAATTCGTTTTTGTTCGTTATACTGTGGGGATCTAAACTATGTTTAGTATCGATCAGACTATGATAGGTAATTTGATTGCTTTGTATTTTTCACAGCCTTTTAGGAAGGTTTAATTTTTCCTCGTAGTTGTTCCTTTTCAATTATGGCTTTGAGTGACGGATAAATCAGAAGTCTTCTTTTAAGATACTGAAGAAGTAGAAGATGATTACGTATTTGAATAGTGTTGAAGATTCTATGAAGTTAAGAATTACCCACTAACGAAATAAACCATCCAAAAATATGCTTCCAGAATACATAGCAAAAATATTGTTACAAGTATGCTATAGCTAGAAGTAATCACGGATTCGGTTGCATCAATGTAGCTTTTTGCGGAAATACGTTTATTTATTTTGTAGATGGCGTATAAAATTACGAATGTTCTTTCTCCCAGAAAGAACAAATCTTAAAAGCCGCGAGTTTAAGTATGCCACCCCATAAACAAAAACGAAGAGGGGAAAGGACACTAGCATTCAGAAAGTCCTAAACACTACAAATACAGCCTCGTAGTGTCTGTTTTTTTCTTTAAATAATAATCTTTTATGTTAGTGAAAGGTAAAGCAAACATACCTGCAGAGGAAAGATGGTAATCCTTTTTATAGAATTCAATATCAAGCTTCAATCTCAATATATCAGTTTGCAATTCCAGTGCAACTAGCTCTTTTATCTTTATTTCTTGATTTTCCATCTACATCTATTTAAAAAAAAAATGTTTCCACCTTCAATGATGAGAAACTTGTTTGTGACAAAGACAAGACAAGTTTTCATATCAAAACTGTGATAACTAACTAAATGGAACAGGTGTTCGCTACAGTTCGAGAATTGAGTTCTTATGTTTGACAACAATCAAGCAATTCATGCTGGCATTTGTCTGACCATTTGCTTTAGCACTGTCCATGTGACCTTAAACTAATGCGACCTAAACATGATTTATGAATGTAGTATTCAAATAGAAGGTCAGCTTAGTAAATTTAACTACCATTATTATGAAATTTGTTTCAAACAAGAAATATTTATTCTAAATAATATAGTTATGACAGATTTTGCCACTCCTCGAAACTTGACGCTCCGTGCAAATGCATATGGTGCACATATGGTAGAGCCGCTCTGCAAGAAATGTATTTGATTATACAACCACCTCACAAATATATGTAGAAGTAAAATATAGGACTAGCGTAATATTCAAAGGAAAACCGAAAAGATCGAGTGCTATAGAAAGAGAAATACAGAGGAAACAAAAGTTTACAATGTCTTAACAAGAACCCAAGCTGTGATCTCGCCTTGTGTTCATATAATTGTATAGAAATGAGTATTGACTTCAAGTTAGAAGGTTGACAATTTTATTTAGTGAAATTGATTATAATTCCAAGGAAATGTCATATACACTAACAAATCATATGTTTACTTAATTTGTATATCAGAAAACAAGGATGTGTATTTCGTTGGTTTATTTTACTATGCACAAGAACGTACTTTTAGCGTAAGTAAAAATGTTTCTGAATGTACTTCAAAGAAAGGAAAATGAATTCATATGCTGCCTTGGTTTATACACCGTATTTGCAAAGTGTTCCGTGACTTATTCAACAAGTTATGCTGATAGACTAATTTTAAGACCAAGTCAGAATTTAAATATCGTGTTTTGTGTAGAGATGCATAATTACAGGGATTTGTCAGCAAAATATGCCGAAGAGATTCAAATCGCTAATGGCAAAAAATGATGTGGTTCGAAGAGTCACTTTTCTACTTGTTACCAACAACGGACCGGATTTATGTATAGTGGACTCTTAAAGAGGAATATGCTTCGGACTGCCTATTTCCTACAATTACTTTATGGTGGTGTGACCGCAAGTTCATGGTATTTCGTTGTGCCTGTTACTATTCGCATAGGACGAATTTATGCGAGTGATTGTGTGGATATTTAGGTGGCCAGGTGCATACTATGGAACAAACTTGTTTCTTATCAATTGTGTGGACATTTTAAGTGACCAGGTGCATCCTATGAAACAAATGTTGTTTCTAATCAATTGTGTGGATGTTTTAGATAGCTAGGTGCATCCTATAAGAGCAGATATTGTTTCTTATCAATTGTGCAGATGTTTTAGGTGACCAGATGCATCCTATGGAATAGGCGTTTCTTACCAATTGTGTGTATGTTTTAGGTGACTAGGTTTCATCCTATGAAACACATGTTTTTATCAGTTGTATGGATGTTTTAAATGACTAGGTGCATCCTACGGAACAGATGTTTCTTATTGTGTGGATGCTTTAAGTGACTAGGTGCATCCTATGAAACACATGTTTTTTCTTATCAATTGTGTGGATATTCTAGGTAGGTGACTAGGCACATCCTATGGAGCACATGTTGTTTCTTATCAACGATGTAGTCTTGCGAAAGACAATGCGTCAGTACACACAGCTTACATGTTCAAGCGTAATTTGAGATACGTGACTGGCTCAATCTGTGATTAAAACATTACTGAACATGTATAAGCAGTGAGTGAGATACATACTTCGTCCTCCACCACCGCTGACACAATTATTGAGTACTTCACCGCGTGAAGAATGGTCCACTATTCCCCTGGAAATGATTTACGGGTTATATACCTCAATTTTGCAAAGAATACAGATTATATTGCAAGGCAAAGGTGATCCAATACCACATTGGATCAGATAAGTTGCGTTTTTTTTTTAAAGGTGTTTCCATTATTTTGATAATTCCCTGTATTTTCGGTTTTAATAAGGACGAAATTCAAAACAAACGAACTACCATAGTTCGGAAAGGAAAATTGATAATCTATTCTGATTGATTTTCAATTGACAGTCCTTGATCATATTTAACTTATATCTCCCAACAATTGTTGCCATGTCTACTGAGTACAGTGTATATAGATGAAAACAACTTGTCAGAAAGAAAAACCTTCAATATTATGTTAGCATCTATTTATATCGTAATTATATGTCGTACTAGCATATTTAACCCAATAATTAAAACGGCATGAAAATAGTAATAATAATTTCGTTTATTTTCTCCTTGTTTTACAGGCTAGCATCTGTACAAGAACAAAGATTGCCCTCCAATAATAGTTCGATGGAGTCCCGTCTTTCTCCAACACTCCAAGAACAAGTGGCTCCCTCTGGAACTCAACAGTCTCAAAGCAAGGTAATCCTTATTTTTAAAACTTATCGTTATGAGATTTGGTGCTGTAGCAGTGTGTGGAATTGCATGCAGCATTATCCTTTATTTTCTTGTGGACAATCATATATAATATTTTGTCAAAACTGCCTTAACACTTTTTTCTTGTTATTCCTAACGAGTTTTGTTATGTTGTTTTCTACCTTTAAAATTTGTTTCCCTTTTGTGGTAAGGATAAAAGTTTCGTAACATTTTAATTATTATAAGGATGTGAAATAAGATAGAATAAATTATCGGTATATAAGAATTCTTACTGATAAAATAGTAAGATAGATTAGTAATTATAAGGAATAAATAAAAAAAAATATATTGACTCCACACAAAACTACAAGTAACCAATTCTCATCTTTGTGTGAAAGTATTGTCTCGGTGGCCGTGTGCTCAGAGCACTCAAGAATAATTGACGGTTGCTACAGTAGTCTATGTGCAAAGTTTTTAATCTCACTTTTTTTTTTACTTTCTTTCTTGTAATTTTATCTTTCTTCTTCTTCTTCTTCTTCTTCTTCTCTCTTTCCTCTATCCTGTTCTTTTTTATTGGCTTCCTGTTAGTTTTCTGGATCCTTAATTCTAAACACTACACAGCACTGCCCTTGCACTAACTTCAATTGTTTTTTAATGCACATTTTCTGAGTGCATTTCCAATGTGTCCCAAGGATCAGACCCGCCCCCGCCCCTCTAGTTGTCTATTTTTAATGTAATATACATATATATATCATTCCATCCTTAATAAATAATATATATTATTATTATTATTATGAAAATTAGCAGTGAGTATATTACTAATGGTGTTTTTTTTATTATTAGACATATAATATATATATATATATATACTTCTTTTGTAAGGCACTTATTTAGTATTTCGTGCACTGTATGCCCATATTTCCAGTTTTATATATATTCACACATACATTTATATATATATAAATATATATATTTATTCTACATTGCCTACAATCACAAAAAATTGTAGAGCAATTTCTTTTTGTTCTATTCTTACTTACTTCGTTCTGTTATGTGGGTTATTTTTTTAATATATGTTCTTTGTGACATTCTTTAAACGAAACTGTTATTTTTTTCATACTCTTCTGTTTGTTCTGCATTTTGCTCAGCAAATCATTAAAAAAAATGATTATTACGAAAAAAAGAAAAAACTTAAAGAAAATATTGCCTTCTAAAACAAAAGAGAATAAAAGCATCAATGTCTTTATTAATTTTGAATTTATTATTATTATCATTATTATTATTATTACTATTATCTTTTTTTAAGTGAGTAAAGGTCTTATATGTGCTGCCCTCTTCTGTTCTAGTGTAACAGGCACAGCTGGAAGTGGAGCACTAACTTCAAGGAAGCCATAACCATTCACGAGTAATAATAATTAAAATTTTTTCTGCTCGCTTTTTTTTATATAATATTTCCAATATTCCTTGCTCAGCTTGGGCTCTCAATTATTCCCATTTATATTATATAATCTGGATTTGCTTTCTTATTCCCCCCTTCTTCCTTAAAGTAAGGTAGCTCATGAAAAAAAAATACTCCACACACTCAGACACTTGTTGCTTTTTTTTAATTATTATTATTATTATTATTACTATCATGGTCATTATTATTATCGTTACTGATGCACTTCTGTGCCATGTTAAATTCTGTATATGTGCTCTTTTTCCAGATAACAACCTCCGAGAGATTAATTGAAAAATTTAATTAATTACATTAATTGTAGATTTCTTTTAGGTATTAGTGCTTTATTTTCCTTTCGAGATATATTTATATATATTTTTATTATTATTATCCTTATTATTATTATTATTATTATTCACACGAAATATTTCTTACTTTAGAGTATACTTAAATACTGAAAGAAGTTTTTTGCGGACTACTTATATTTATATATATATAAAAAGAAAGACGGTCGGCATTTTCTTCAACATTTATAAGAACAGAAAAATGTTTCTTTATTTTTTTGTATATATATATAAAATAATAATAATAATACAAAAGTTATTGAGATCTCTTTGCTGCACATAGGTAGGAGATTAAGTTAAAGCCTTACTCTAAGGATGGAAGTTGGGAGTTTAGGTGTTGGCGCATGCGTCAAGTTTTTACATTTTCATCAAGTTGCATACATATATATATATACTTTTCTTAAAAGTTCGTCGTTGATGGTTCTATATTTATATATATAAATAGATTAAACAAAAACCTGTGAATCTTGATGTTTGGCTGATGCTCAGAAGATAGGAGAACTATTGAATCAGCACGGACGTTTTCTTGAATGCCCATTGGTTGCCTATTAAACTGTATCATGTAATGAAAGGCAGTTTTTGCCTATTCCCGTCCCAAGTGCTTGGCCAGTGTTGTGTCGTGTAGATGAATGTTCCTACAAGCAGTTGCTGTATCCAGCCAATTATTTTATTTGGTCTTGTTCGATGTGTTCATAGTCTGCCTGCCATGATTGTGTACGTGTATGCGTGACGTCATCTTGCGTGCAATAAAAAATATATATATGATAGTTTTGATTATTATATATATAAAAAGCTGAACGTTATATATATATAAGTTGGAAGATGTTCCGTTATTATACATATATATTTATATATATTATAACCTTGGCTATGGGAAAGTTAAAAGATTCGTTCATGTTCCGAAGGATGTGATTGTGATTTTTTTTTAATATTTTTTTTTAGGTCCCATGGACTAAAAACTTTTTTCTTCAAAAATAATTTTCAACTTCAAGAATTGAACATTTTAATGTTTCCTTCCTATATATATATTTCTATATGCATAGACTTAAGATTGTTATTATTACATATATATACATAATATTAAGTCTAGTATGAAATTAGATCGTTTTATCGTTTCAGATGTTGATGTTGCATGAGAAGTACAGAGAATTCTTCACTTATTTATTTTTTTTAGTTTTTTAGTTTTTTTTAACGTGTAACGAATTTTTTCAGCATGCTTCATTGCATGTTACGTCCGATGTTATGGCATCAACCAAAAGAGATAATGCAATTATATATATGCCTGATTGAGTATAATTATTAGCATGTTTCACATTTGAAAGTGAAGCAAAATAGATATCTATATTTTTTTTACTGTCATGATTTTTTGTCTTTTTTCTGATATGTATGTATTAAATATCATTATATTATTACATAATTTTACTACTATCATTTTTGTTATCTTCTTCATGTTATAACAAACAGTAAAAATGCGAAGAAGACATATTGAACAAAAGAATTATGGTAAGATTTTTTTTTAAGTAAAAAAAAAAATGTTATTTCAATATCAAATTAGCGGTTGCTCTTTTCCACTAGTTTCTGAAGGTGGGGAGAACCTCTGAAATGCTGTAATTATTTTTCAACTCCAGCCGTAGGAGAAAAAGCGCTGAAAGGATGGTCTGACCAGGTCGGTTGAAATAAATTTCATTTGGTATGCTTCAAATGGGATTTCTGTAGAACAAGTGCAGGAAAGCTTGGCCTTTTATATGTGGGTAATTGGAATGTATGGAATGCAATACAGAGATTAATTATACACATATATTTATTATTTACAAAGCATAGAATAACAAAGAAGACAAATTAATGAATTACTTGAATTCTGGTCACCTGTTTATGTGAAAACAATGTTGATAGTTTTTTCTTGTAAGGGACTTCAAAAGAAAAAGAATTTATACCTTTGTTTCATGTAGTTTTACCTATAGTTTGGTACTTTTTAATACAAATAATGCATACAACCAAGTGGAAAATTATATGAAGAAAAAGTGGTCACACTCTGATTACAGGGTCATAAATTAAAGCGAGCGGACCCAAAGTTTATAGAAAATCTCTGAAGAACAGTTAAAATTATCGTTATATTTATTCCATGCTTCATTTACAAATAGTTAGGATAATAATTATAGCGATTATTTGCTTACTTACTTTCATATTTTGAGCTCCATTAATCGTGTTTTCTTGCCTACAAGTTGCCTAATTTTGTATCGATCAACAAGAAAACTTAAGAGCCTGACATACTAACAATAATACAAAATTTACCATTTTCCTTTTGCTTGTTTTCTATAAGTGAAAGGAAGTAATGAAATGCAAGTTACTACAATCGTAGATAATCTACAACAGAAAATATGAACCTGAAGAATTTTCAGTGTTGCCAGAATAACATTTCCTCCAAAATCTAAGTTAAGGCAGCACTATTTAATTTTAATAACTATATGTTAAAACTATTTTGTTTACTACAAATTAAATACAACTATTATTTAAAAAGTAGTTCACAGGATTCCAAGATAACATGATTCGTAATCAAATGCAGTTCAGTTCGTTCCTCTAGTCCAGCATTTCCCAACCGGTGTGCCGCGAATGGGTCGCTGGTGTGCCGCGAGGAAATCGAAACAAAATTATTAATTCTATAGCAATCAAATTGCAAAACATAGAGAAAAAGGTATATTCGTATTTCACATTACTACTATGAATCTAAAATTTAAAGTTTCATACTGTGTTACTTCTCTGTAGAACAATTTTAATTTTCTGTAGAACATTTTTCTGCACATTTCTAATTTTGAAGAAGAAAAAGTATTTGTTATCATTGTTATGACCATTATTGGTTCTTTATTGTTGCAGACTATTTCCTAACTTGAAATTTTAAAATATTATTCAATCATTCCGACAAAGTAAACATGCATAAGAATTACCTACATGTGTGTTTTAAAAGTAAAAGAAATTTGTTTGTTCGTTCGTTATTTAGTGATCCTTCTTCTTAATGAAAGGTTGGATACAGTTTTCGAAAAAGAAAGTATATTTTTAACAACTTGAGTCCTATATCTGATTGCAATTGTTTTCTATTTTTAAATTAAAATGAAAAATAAGCATAATGATTTACCACGGGAAAAGACCAGTGATCAAGCTTTCTTCTCTGTGAGAAGGATGTTAGTAATCAGAAAAAAAAAATACTACAGTATTTTATATTTTCAAATAATAATAATAATAATAATAATAATAATATGTGCGCCGCGAGAATTCAAGTTACCCTGAAGTGTGCCGCAAGTTGAAAAAGGTTGGGAAACGCTGCTCTAGTCGCTGCCTTAACTCAGATTTTGACGGAAATTTTATTCTGGCAACGCTGTAATTTCTATGGATGTCAACACTGAAAATTCTTCAGGTTTATATTTTCTGTTGTAGAATAACATTATCTATGATTGTGGTAATGGTAAGTTGTATTTCATTACCTTCTTTCACTTATGAAAAACAAACAAAAGGAAAATGGTAAATTTTGTATTATTTTTAGTATGTCAGGTTCTTAAGTCTAATCGAAAAACAAATGAGGTGCACCAGTTATCTCAGTAGTTCGTAACAGAGTTCTAATTGACCGCGAAAATAAGAGAATGATAAACGACGGTTAATGATGTAACTTTTATTAAACAAATATTCGTGAATTTGTAGTACTAAAAGTTGTAGCTTGAATTTCAGTTCACGTTTGTAAGTTAAAATGAATGTTGAGTACGTTTTGTTCTTTTCTGAACTTCTACGTATAGATTAATATAAATTAATCTAAGCTTTTGTATTTGAAACGTATGAAAGATCTCTAGAGTAGAAATATAGTTGGTTTTCCTCTTTTTAATTTTTCGTTCGATGGTCATGACATATAGGCTAGTGGACGTGCTTTTAAACTAGTATCAAAGGTGTGTGCGTTAACTCTCACAGATATATGGAAACTCTTCTTGAAAATACTTACACAGACCATATGTCAGTTTGATTCAATAGATCGGCCATTTTCTTACTTATTTATTTTTTTTCAGAATTCGTGTGACAGTTACAAGAAATGTTATATATTTTTCACTTTTATTTTCATACTACCACTTGTCTCCGCCCTTCACTGTGGTCAGTATCTATTCCTTCAGCACTCTTTGAATTCGAGGTTTGTAAATAACAGATTCGTATTCTCTGTGAACAAAAGAGCGTTCAGATATCACAATTTTACGTCATTACATCTGGAGGTTTAAACCTTGATTACAATTCTCTATCTCCCCCATATGTGGATGGTTTCTCGAAAAAGCCATTTTAATGAAAATTTCTCCCAGGCTAAAGCCTATTATCATGCAAAACCTCAAAACTTAATCAGCCAAAACACACTTGAATGATTCCTCATCAAACACCGTATGTTGTATACACCTACACTTCCAACAGTCAATAAACCAGAAAACGTAAAAAAAGAAGAATGTTGTTTTATATATGCAGGTAGCCAGAATCATGGTAATGATAGTTATGAATAAATAAAGAAAAAAAAATCACGTACTTTTGTCTTCGACCAGTAAGAGTTATGAAAAGCTGCATTGAGTGGGAGATTTGTCACAGTATTAATAATTAATTTCGTGTTTTCGTTTCTCATTTGTTTATCACACGTTTATTATTATTCCCTAATTTTTACTTTGAAGATAACCCTAATTTGAGAGACTGAACTACTAAGAAGCAAAGTACCAGTTTCATTGTTTACAGATAAGCTTTTTCATTTCCTAGATATAAGTCTACGCAATCTAGTTTCTGAGTTTAAGGACAACATAATTTCAAATATGAAGTAAGCTCTTTTGATTGATATATATGTTTTAGTTCAGGGAATCATGATTAGGTTACTATCATATGTAATAACACTAATAGAACGACAGAAATATTTATTTAAATTAAATTCAATTTTATTTACCCGCATGATCCTTATACCAGCCAAATAATTAGTAACTTCTATATACAGGGTTAAGCATAAATGATTCATTTATTTTGAAAAGGCTATATTTTCAAAAGTATCACACGTACCGGGTATATACATGAAAGATATGTATGAAGAGAGCCACAAACTCACCAAGTTTATACACCCTCTACAAATGTTCAATATATGCCCCTTAGGTGACACGACATACGCCTAGACGATACTCGAGATCATTTCATACCTTTTGTAGCATAGTCCTCTGAATTGGTTGCACTGCATCACTGATGCGTTCTTTGAGCTCGAATAAGGATTGTCGTAGTAGGGGTATGTAAATAAGGTCCTTAACGTACCCCCACAGGAAGAAGTCGCAGGACGTGAAATCAGGAGATCTGGGAGGCCAGGTGCTTTTCCCTTTACACAAGCAACCAGTATCCTTGAATTGCCGATACCACTGCAAAATGCTTTATTTACATGGCTGTTCTTTTCCATACTTTCTTCAGAAAGCGCGTTGCACAGCTATAACAGACGAACACCTATCATATTCAAGCACACAAAAACTTTTCTTGCTTTCCCTCCATTATCGACAGGTACTAACCTCGTACTGCTACACTGCCGAACCCGATCGGGAGGATAATGGACTCGTGCTGCCACACAGTACAAACTTGGTGAGTTTGTGATTTTTTTCATATATCTTTCATCTGTGTACACGTAATACTTTAGAAAATATAGCCTTTTCAAAACGAATGAATCATTTATGCTAACCCTGTATTTCGAACAAAAATTGGTTATCGTTCATTAGTAGAACAAGGCTTTCATTCAATCTTGTGGGGAAAGTTAGTCACTTTGTATCTATATATATTATTGCTTCAACTTCGTGTGGAATTCTGTAACCAAGTAGGTAATAATAATGCAACATTCTGATACTTACGATTTTTCAATATCGTAGGCGAATATATACAGGGTGGTAGGTAACACCACCGACAAACTTTGGGAGGTGATTCCTTGTATGAAATGAAAGAAAAAAGTTCTAATAAACATGGGACGAAAAACGTCTCCTTTCAGAGTTATGAACCGCCGAAAATTCGAAAAATCATGTTTCGAAACGTCCTGCCTTAGAAAATACAGGACCGATCCGAAGCGGTTTAAGGAATTACAAAGGAACTAGTATGCGCTCTATCTAAATATCTATGTTCTACCGTGGTCCGTTATCGGCGAAACGAACTATAGAAAGGAAATTGAGGTATAGGGATACTCCTGTAAGTACTAATAACGCGTTCGTTTCGCCGATAACGGAGGATGGTAAAACATGGGTATTTAGATAATTCGCACACTAGTTCCTGTGTAATTCCTTAAACCGCTTGGGATAGGCCCTATAGTTTCTAAGGCAGGGCGTTTCGAAACATGATTTTTCGAATTTTCGGCGGTTCATAACTCTGAAAGGAGACGTTTTTCGACCTATGTTTATTAGACCTTTTTTCTTTCATTTCCTATAAGGAATCACCTCCCAAAGTTTGTCGGTGGAGTTACCTACCACCCTATATATATAGGCATATCTTTGATATACTTACACACTAACTAATTAAATATTTATCGCAGATTTGGCCCCTAGATAAATTTTACCCCCCAAAAAGAAAAAGCACTTCACGAAAAACATATCGGACTAGATCTGTTTTTATTGAAGCGATTATTTTCTCAGTTAAATTTTATCTACAATCCAGTTATTTCAGAAACTGAAATTCATTGAGACTTTAATGAATATTAAATTAGTGCGAAAGTATTTTAAAAGTGCACTTATTAAATATTATGATTACTTTACTATCTTCTTCGTTTCAAAGAGTGATTTCGTATACAGCACTGGAGAATAGTATGCATCAAAATCTTATATTATTAACATTTAGTTGGTTACAGAATTTTACAAGAAGTTGTTAAAAAAAAAAAAAAAAAACTCTACATGATTGAATAAAAGCCTTGTTCTACTTATGAAGAATAATCAATTTGTTATCGGGCTTTTGTTTCGAAATATACAGAAGCTACTATTTATTTAGCTGTTATAAAGAAAATGAAGTTGAAATTCATGGAAGGTTTACTTCTGTTTTACTTCATACATAGATTTGTATTAAAAGCAGACGATTTGTGAGAAATATTAAGATTAAATTTATAGAAAGGTTCACCGTTAAAATGTGCCTTTTTTTAAAAAAAAAAAAAAAAAAAAACTATACTCGTTCTATAAAATATCTGAATATGTCCCTTCTATACGTCAATCCTATAGAGGGTCTCTAACTGCATATTTCTCTGCCAGAAGTCAAACCCGACTCTCCTAAATCAAAGATAGGACGTTAATGACGAGGGATCTTCCTGCTTTGTTTATGGAGTATTTTAATGTTCAATCACATAAAATAATTACATTTTAAGAATTACTCTTTCTGTTCTTGAAACAGACTTAATAATATTCATTATATTAGACGTAATGGCATTAAAGAAATTTAAAAAAAAGAAAAAACAGCGCTAAATTTGATCAAGTTCGATATTAGAGTGTTTTGTGATAGTGTTCGAAAAATTCATTAAAAATGTAATGAACTAAAATTAAAGCAAAAAAACTGTAATTAATTAATAAAAAATACTACCTAGAAATCGTAACTATTGAAATGAACAAAAAGTAATTAATAATAATAATAATAATAATAATAATAAGCAAGTGAGTTTCGTCTCACATTGTGAAACTACTACAGTAGACTTCCAAATTATGAGAATTCAATATTGGTACTCAAACTTGAAGTAGTATATGTATAACTAACTACTGATTGCAATCGATTAATAAGACCAAAGATAGAACCTGTTTTTTGGACCTGAATCCGTGTCAAAAAACCATTACCCGCTATGCCTTACTGGTTTACTTCTGTGGCGATAAAGGTTGAAACCGGAAATCGTTAATTTCAACCACTTCCGGATTGAATAAGATGGTTAAAGGAGGAGATTGAGCTTACTCTTCGGAAGGTGAATTGATTGAAAAAAAAACTGCATCTCGATATCTCTTACTGTTTTCATTCTACAGAAATGAGATTGAAACCGAAAGTAGTGCTAAATTGTAACCACTTCCTGTTTTGGTAGTGTTGTGAGTTGTGATGGTATGTTCCCTTGAGATTCTGAATCGTTTGTTGAAAACCGCGTGACGCTATCTAATACCATTTTTGTTCTATGGTGATAAACGACGAAACAGGAAATTATTAATTTGAAACACTTCCGGTTTCAATAGAAAGTTAATGGAGAAGATAGAACCTATTCTTGGGACAGTGAATCGATCGCAGAAAACAGAATCTCGATATCTCTTACCGTTTTTGTTCTGTGGAAATCAATATTGAAACCGGAAGTAATATTTCGTGATAGTCATGGTATGTTGCTTTAAAACGCTGAATCTTTTACAAAAACTCTTCTTGCTATCTGTTACCGTTTTCGTTCTTTGACGATTAACGTCGAAATCAGAAATGACTAATTTGAACCAATTTCGGTTTGAATAAAAAGTTAGCAGAGAAGATGAAACCTATTCTTGAGTCACTAAATAAATCGCAAAAATACATATCCCAGTATATTTTACCCTTTTTGCTTTGATACCTGTCGATAGACGGGTGGACGGACGAACAGAGCATTCTGTAAGGCTTCCGACATTTATGTTTAGCATAGTTTAGGAAGTATACAAATGCTTATAGTAGAAACCAGTGGCGTAGCCAGAAAAACATCAAGGGAAGTGGAGAGAATCGCATCACAGCAAAGAATTAGTGCCGAAACATACTAAACATTGTGTAACATTAGACAGGATGAAGACTATAGCTGGCCAGTAGACACTCTTTCAATTAGATAATACGTGGTCAACGTTCATATCTCAGGCGCCATTATTGCCTTTATTTCTGGCTTTGTGGACCTGAGTTCATATCTTTTAATTCCCGGTTACCTTATAATGATGGAGCAAATTTTAGTGCTTCTACCGCGAGTAGAACCAGAGAACACACGAATATCGAAATCGCACGCGTTAAAATTTCAGATAAGCAGGAGCTCAAGAAGTGTGGAAATTTAAGGGAAACAGAATGATCCGCGAAACAAATGAGTTGGGTTATCACTTCACCATTTTATAAGAATACAATAAAAAAATAATAAATGAAAAAATAAAATAAAATAAATAAAAATAGTAACAACAGAAAACTAAAAAATGATATTCTTCATTTAAATTTCCACATAAATAAAATTCCATATTTGCGTAACTGCGGGAAATAACAAGTGATAACCAACTTTTTTGGGGGGGATAATCCTGTTTCGTTTTATGTTTTCAGGGGAAACAACTCCCGAAGATAATTACATAAAAAAAACTAATGAAATAAAAAGGAATAGTGCAGAAGAAGGTTCCCAGTGAATCGAAATTATTAAATAACCAACAATATAATTCACAGGATACAGATGGGAATTTACCATTCATTTATTTGCCGAAATCTCTTGGAGGATTACACATAAAGTTTCTAGGAAATATTTTTTTTTTTTTTTAAGATGGCTGGCGGCACTTTTTTGGTGACAATGTGTGTATATATATTTATAAAACGAAGTAACCTGGGGATCATGAATGTAACATACAGTACTAAATGTAATCAGAATCCATTTTCGAAATCACTACTAATGGAAGGGCATGGAGGATTAAACTGGTCAACTCCTCTCTGCCCACGCCACTGGTGGAAACTATTGTTCGTTTATTTGGACCTAACATCTATTTTTAGCATCGGGACTAAATACGGTGTCAAGCTTCGGCTTAGTGTTCGATTCGGAACATGCGTCCGATCTTATCCCGGCACGAGAGCCATTTGGCCAAGCGGAAATTTTCAGCGGGAACTATGCACCGTGTGATGAAAATGGTGTAAACATTTTTCATATTTAATTTAGAAGGCATGTATAATGAATGTAATTTCCTATATTTATTTTTTTTTTTTAATTTATACTTTATTTAATGACAATTAGTTCAAATTAGCTCTTTTTCCGCTGATTAACAACTGAATATTATTTAATGAAGAAAGTAATGAAGGAAGCTAATTAATATATATATATTTGATCTTTTGTTTTGAAATCACTGATCAATATAGTGTCACTAACTTGATGGCTACGGAAAGGAATTGCAGACTTGTTCCCAGTTTTCATTGTAGAATACTAGAATTTAACATAGTGAACTTAGTCTCTATATAAAAGCATATACAGTTAGGTTAGTTTATTTTAAAGACACTCACATGTTGAATATTACTTACATATACATGAGCGAAAATGGAATACGATTGTTTGCATCCGTAATGAGCTTTAAAAAGGGCATGGTTTGTTATGTACCTTTATCGAGTAATCATCACAGGTGTGTATATATAAAATATGTTAGACTCACATACGTTTTCTCGTCATATCACAGTAACACAACTTGGACGATCTCTCTCTTTCATTTTCTTTTTCTTCTCTAATAATATCTTTTCACTCCGTCAGCGAGGTGTTAGAGGTTTGAAAGTTAGGTCTCTGTATTTACTGCCTTTAGTATATTTCTATTGTGCCAGCAATTATGTAAGTAGAAAAATGTAAGCAAAAGCCTAATACTCACTACAGAAAACAAACCACTGCTCTAGGAAGTACTTTCGGAGAACACGATCTCCATCTTCAGCCTGGTCACAATTCGAAAAGGATTTAAAATATGCAAGTTAGTTGTTTGATAATTGATTAATAATAATTCTCCTATAATTCCTGACGAAATTAAAACAAAATTAAAAATCCATGATCCAGCCTTACCCATTATACATGTATATGGCCTTCCAAAAATACATAAACCCATTGTTCTACTAAGACCTATAATAGCTGGTTTTCATCGTCCTACATGTTTTCTTTAAAAATAGCTGTATAATAAACTAGTATCCTTCAGTATCCCAATCAAATATACTGTCAAAAATAGCTTAGAATTAAAACATATTTGAATTCTTTATCGCGGCGGATTCTATCCAAATGTCACCTTTTGACGTTATGGAGATGTATCTATCAATATCAATAGACCTGGCTCTGCAGGCAATGGAACTTGCTTTATTTAATCTAAAAGTAAATCCATTTGAAATTCAACTAATCTCTCAACTAATAGCTTTTTGCCTGAGAACTAATGTTTTTCAATTTGAAGACATCATCTTTCGACAGGACAATGGATTGTTCATGGGCAATACTCTTTCTCCAATACTTTCGAACTTGGTATTGAACATGTTTGAAACCTACATTCTCCCAAAATTTCCTCGTATCAGGCATTTTCGATATGCTGACGATACTTTAATTCTGTACAAAAAATTTCAGGATTTTTTAATGAATTTAATCAGATATATCCTAGAATCAAATTCTCAATGATTCAGATTAACTACTATAATAATGACAATAAGATACTACAATTATTTTTATAAAACTTGGTTTAATTATCTGAACTGGCGTTGAGTATAACTTAAAAATAATAATTTTACAACTCCCAATTGCAAATCCACCATCATAGTAAGCGAATAATCAAGGTTCAACAAAGAATTAGCATTGTAGAGAGTCAGGGCATATAGTCAAGGTTTTCCATTTCCCGACAACTGAGGTCTACAAAAAGCATTAAAAGACAACAACAACAACAACAACAACAAAAATATTTTGCTGCATAAATGGAAAAAATATGAGGAAAGAATTGTATGAGAAAACATGTAAGAATACAATCTGGCAACCCTTCTTTTAGCTGTACACAACGGTCACTTTTCTTTTGTTTCAGTATATTACAGTTGGGACACAGTGGTTTTATCAGTGTATATAACTTTCTGTAGTTCTGTGTTGAAAAATAATTAAATATAAAATCTCCCACTCTATGCAGTGCTTTTCTTTTATATAAAATAGATCCACGTGCAAAATGCAAGCTGTCAAATTCTTCACTCTTCCTGCTTGTTAAGAAAAAGTCTACTTCACAACCGCATACTATTCTATGGTGGATGTTATGGCTGGGAACTTCTAATGCTTTTCTCTATGGTATTTCTAATGGATAGAAAATAGATCTATGGGGCCTGCTCAGATCATCATCTTTTTCTGCTTATATTTTTTTTCTTGTGCAATTCTGGGTAATGGGATCGGTCAGTTTTCTTTCTCTCTTTTTTCTATTTTCACATTTTTTTAAAAGTTATTATTATACTAAGATAATTTTATAGTAATTCTGAATTATTTCGAAACTAATTTTAAAACAAATGAATACTATGGTATTAAAAAATGACTTTGTGATCTCTATAATTGAAGAAAAGCGAAAGATGTTGATTTGATTAATATTCATAGTTTTTATCAGTTGTGTATAGTGCAAGAAATATAATCGAAGTATTTGTGCATATTGGATTGCCTAACTTATTTTTGTTAACTTGTAAACTGTATTTAAGTTAAGATTCTAAAAGTTAAGACAGGTATGAAGGTTTGAAATTAATACTTTCGTTTCTGTGGAATATTTTGCTATGGTTTCTTACTAATATCCGTATGAATTGGGCCTTTTTCAAATGATACTTTTTTTTTATGTTATAATGAGAATTTTTGTATCATCTGGGTCAAATTGCTTAATGAATAGGGTTTGCAGAGTAATTTTTACTTCTTTATTTTCTCAATTGTAGTCTTCAACTTTTACAATGCTTATATTAGTGGTTCTCAACTTCTTCAAGTCCGAGATGCACTTTAAGTAACCTTTACGGGATTCACGAGTAAATGGATGCATTTGCTTTTTCTGTGTAGTATTCACGAGTTTAAATCTTTTCCGCCATCGCAAACCTTTCTGTCCCTACTATTGTTTCTCTATAAATTTGCTGAAGTAGATTGCTTGGTTTTAAGTTTTAACATCTTTTTCCGGCACCAAAGCTACATGAGATTTTGATCTGAAGCGTAATGGGACCTTAAACCACATGAGTTCCTATTGAGAAGCGAACTCAGATCTCATCAGTCGAAGGCGCATTTACTAGTTACAACCACGAGGGACAAACAAATTTTTAAGCACCTCTCGAATGGTAAACGTGGATGCTTTTGGTACTCGAGGTTCCATGTTTGATTCCTGAAGCTAGAATTGTGCTTTGTGAGTGTAGATGTGCTGATCCCACATCATACAGCTAAACATAAGCCATCGTCTCGTTCGTATGCGTTTGTTGAAAATACAATTTCCATCTTTTTCGAGATCTATTAAGCTCATTACTGCATCCGTTATAACGAGTTTGTCGTTTACTATATATTTCATCAGGATCTATCTGGGGGTCGCAACTCATAGGTTGAGAACCACTGAATTGTATAAAACATATTTATTTCGATATAGTTCTTTGTGGTGGCGTGTATGTGTGCATATGGGTATACGTGGATAAATTGTGTCTTTTTATTTATCTGAGAGGCTTCAAAAGCACGAAAGAAGGTGAAAATGTTACAGTCTTGAGTTTCCTCTATTGATGATTCCTATAGAGAAGTTAGTCTTATCACGCTATTGGAATTAACCAATTACAATAATATGAAAAATCCATATTTTTTTTTTCCTTTTTATTTTTCTTTTAAATTTTAAGTTCAGTTTCTTGAAGATATGGATCGTCAATCAATTATAAAAAACACCCTTGCACTATTATTCATATATACTTTATGTAACAATTACGTTTTCGAACCTACACGGGATTCATCTTTATGTTTTTGAAGGAATAATAGATGAAACCGAATTAAAATTAAAAAAAAAAAAAAAAACAGAAAAAATTATTTCATTTTTTAAATTTTAAATGCTGTTGTATTAATGTACATTGATTAACGAAACAAAAATTTTATTCATAATCCAGTAATAATATACAAAGGATATTTATGGAAAAATCTTCTAATTTTACATCCCGCAATTATGCCTTTTATTCTCAAGGAGTGAAATGATTAACAAGAGTGAATGATTATGAAAGAATTAGAGGAATGGAAATGTGGGACCCTCGAGAAAACAGGAGAATACCGAGCAAACCCACGGACACGCGATGTTGTCTGTTACAAAGTCTCACGGCTTAGAATCGAACCAGGAACCCCTCATATCACCCCTTTTTTTAAAAAAATTTAAATTAAGAGTCCGGGATTAAATTCAGAAGAAGTTAACTGGATTTGGGCTAGACCATCTGAAGATATTTTCCTAATGTAGGAGGAGTGTGATCAGTTCTGAATCTGATGGCGCCGCGTAACGTAGGCCTGCGGTGCGAGCGGTCCTGGGTTCGGTTCCCGGTGGGTGCATTCGGTCGAAAAAGTGCGAAAAAGGTTTTTCTGGCCAGTCATCTTGAATGAGTTTTCCTTGGGTTTTCCTCATTCACGCCAGGTAAATACGGGGTAGTACCTAACATATAGAACCCAGGTCGCCTCCTTTCTTCATCAGTCCTTCCTTCCTTCCCTTTCTCCGGATAGTGTACTCGCCGAGGGACGTCATCCCTCATACATGACGGATTAACATGGCCATAGATGCCGAAGCCCAGAAATCTAAATCCTAAATTCTGAATCAGGTAATTCTAAAACCGAGTAGCACGTCCAGAAGGTAGGTATCAACATCATAAAAGAACCAGGAAGACAAGAGTCTCCGTGTCAATTGACTTCTAAAAGTACCTAAATGGGACAAATCCATGAAGATTCTCCTTTTAATTTTACCTCATTTCCCGTTTTTCATTTCTTCAAAAATCTGAAGATATACTGTGTGGGGGTTTGAAATGTACTTTTCATATGAAGAAAATACGAGTTGTAAGTACGAAATATTTATAAGTGATATATTAAAAATATGGATCGCTAATCCAAAAAAATTCGAAATTGATCATTTACATTGAAAGAGGAGAGCTACCAGGCGATACGTCAAAAAACCGAGTTGTTTTCCGTATATTAAATGTACAGTTGTTGCCAAAATATTTGTTAAAAAAAAAAAAAAAAAAAAAAAAAAAAAACTGATGTAATGAAAATCGAAACAGGAAATACATAAAAGTAATAAACATGTAAATATATCTCTCTTTTTAGCATCCGAGGTTATCTGAGACACGGATCTTCAGCTTAATGTGAAATCCGAACCACATGAATTTGTACTAAGAATTGAACCCCTCTTCAGGATTAAATTTTGAAATATTTAGTAGTTAATGCTGTACCTTCATGTATAAAATTTTTCAATAGATAAATCGATAAATTAATACACTAATCCAAAGTGTCATGTAAGAGAAAAAAGTGTAGCACTAATTTCAGTAAAATAAACATTATTTCAAATTAGAAATAAAATTAAAATGAATGTTTACGGCACATTTTACAAGATAAAGAAATATGGCGAATTATTTACAAGAAATTTAATACTAAATTTATAACAACAAAATCATGTTGTTTTGTTTAATAACATTCACAAACTTAAGTTGAAACTATTTGTAAGAATATATATTTTTACAATTCGAAAACGTACCATGAAAAGAATATGGGATTGATATTTGATTTCTTTGCGTGTAAAGAAGTAGGCCAACGTATAGCACACCTTACTGGTGACAAGCGGGCTTCTACTTTTCTGATACAACGTATCAGCATAGCAGTTCAGCGAGGAAATGTGGCTTCCATTTTAGGTACATTACCTCCTGGAAAATCATTAGAAGAAGTTTTTCTTTTATAATTAATCTATACTGAATAGTATGCAGTGATAATATGTACATATATATTATCTCTCTTTTACTTAATCTTTTACAAGTATCGAATTGTAATTTAAAAACTGGATTGTTTCGATTTACGAATCGTTTTATAGATGTAATCACAATATGTATTTTAAAATTTTTATTTGTTTTAAGTCGTAACGCAACACGAAGGTTATAGAGTTAGTTATATATAGGTTTGCGTGTAAAAGTAGGTTTGAAAGACGGTTTCTGAATATTGCAATTAAAGAATGTCTTCAAAATTTATCATCGAAATTAGTTATTTGAAATAATAATAATAATAATAATAATAATAATAATAATAATAATAATAATAATAATAATAATAATAATAATAATAATAATAATAATAATAATAATAATAATAATAATGAATCTTATCTCTACTACAAGCATAATCTCAGATATGAATATCTTTCATCCGAACAAAAAGCTTTTTCAAATCATTTGAATTAGATAAATGGAAGAATTTTTTAAAAAATATTTAGAATTATATACAATAAGGTTTTGTGACCAGGAACTTATTACAGTTATTTCAATCTTTAGTGCGTTTAAAAAAATAATAATAAGAAGAAAATCACGTTATTTCCGTCTTGTTAAAAATATATGTTGAAGAGCACTCTTGAGTCCCTTTCGTTAGAAGAATCAAAAGAACGGAAAATTAAGGCAACCAGACCATTGATATTTTAAAAATCTATTATCATAGTATATCTGTCTCTGGAAGAATGATATTTCAGATTCAAAAATATAAAGAAATGGTTTTCGTATATTACTTTAAGCAAAAACAACTTCGAGCTTAACTTTGGTTCCTCAACATTCGCTATTTTATTCTAAAACGTGAAGAGATTTGGAAACGTTTTTGATAAACTCGAATACCTCGACATTTTTGACAAGTCCTGAGGTTAATATTACGGTATAATCAGGGTAACGCTGTTTATAGTTAAGAAATCAAGTTGTCCTGGGTTCACACCGTGCTCCCACCAAGTGAACTTTGTGGTCGACAAACACCGTGTGCGTGGGTTTCCTCGGAGTCCTCCCACTTTCTTCATTCCACCATTTCATTCATTTTTCATCATCACCATCTCCTTTAGCCTAGCCAGCATAACGTAGGACGTAAAACTCAATAATTTCATTTCATTTTTTTCCTGGTCTATAATCGGAACTATAAACTAAATTCACCTCCCTAACGTTACGAATCTGCGTATTCAGTTACAAATACGGAGTTCACTGCTTCTTAATTCAGATTGGTCTCAGTAGAGGCGGCTCGTGAAGGGAGTCACTTCGGTAAAAATTAAAGTTTTATCACTTCAGATAAAGGGAAGGAATATGACGTAATGTTCTCATTCGTGTATACAACATTTCGAACATTAAGTAACTTTCTTTCGTTTAGTTTGAAGCAACAAAGCTTTCTGTGTTTTTACCAGTGTGACTTCCCTCACAAGCCGCGCCGGACCCAGTTGCCTCACGCTCTGGTCTTTCGTGTGAGCAGTCTCGGGTTCGATTCCCGGTAGGGATACTCAGTCGAAAAAGTGTAAAGGCTTTTTCAGGCCAGCCATCTTGAATGAGGTTTTCCTCATTCAGAACAGGTAAATGTCGGGATGGTTCCTAACATATAGGTTCCAGGCCGCTTCCATCCTTTCCTTTCCTCGGATAGTGTGATCATCGAGGGACGTCATCCCTTATACGTGACAGGCTAACATGGCCATAGATGCCGAAAACCCAGAAATCTAATTCCTAACCCTAATCCAATTGCTTCATAATGCAAGGCTAGCACTGAAAATGATGAGCCTTCACCGAAAATCAAACCCAGGAGCACACGCACTGAAGACATTAATCATTTAGGTACACGAAATTCTAATCAAAACTATAATTATAAAAATTACATGGTAATGAAATATCTAAATAGACACTTAGTCAACCCTCAGCTTATCTTCAGTGTGGAGTTGGTCTGTATTTTCAAGTCAAATCTGCCATGTGCCTACTTTTTGGCTTGTATCACGAGAAAATATCCGTCACAAGAATCGTGAGTATGAGAAAACAGTCGAAGCAATAGCTGTTGTAAGTTTTGTTGTAAAATGAGTCTTAGAAAAAAGTATCTGTTTCAGGAAAAATCTTCAAATAGAGACATTTTACCTATCTTTTGTCATACTTGCTGTCCATTCATTTAAGCATTATACATCCATGAATTCTGGATTGCATGTTTCATTATTGATGAGTTATATTACTTTACGTGTTTAAATTATTCTTTTATAATATACTTTTAGTTTTCCGTCATACAAATGAAAATACTTTCGAAAACAATTCTGAAAACACATGGGGTTAATTTATATGCTTGTAAACACAGGGATCTATGACGCAATATTGTATAAAAGTCTTTTCCCAGCAAGATAATTTTCCAGGAAAGAAAGAACAAAGGCCCAAAATTGGAAAATTAATTGAAAAGCGTGCAGTTGACTAGTTTTTGCATTTCAGTACTTCCGCTTCTTTTCATTGTAATCTTGGTCGCTATGACACTCACTAGGGTGATCCTGTAATGATGAACGAAAGCGGTATTAATGCAGAGTTTGAGATTGAAACAAAATACAAACGTCTTCAGAAATGCATATTTAATGTTGAAGTTACTTATTTTTGTATTAACTTATTTTATATCTAAAATTAGTTTTAGTGTCAAAGTATTGTAGCTAGAAAACGGCGTTGATTACAAGTAATTTGCTAATATTAGCACTTTCTATTTTCAGGTTAAAAGATACACGGTAATAATTTTAAACTTAATTGGATACAGTAATAATTCTAAACTTTACTTGATAAACACTGTTTTATTTTCTTTTTTTTAAAAATATAAGCAATTATGTACCTAAATTAAACATGAAAATCTTCACAATACTCTCATCAACAATATTAAAATTTGTGGTTAAAATAACAAATGAAACCAAATCTTCCACGCGACTGACTGATCCTATTACTACAGATATTTATTTTGGAAATGGGAATTTTTCATATATCTTTCGTTTTGTGTAATATCTGCATAATATAAATGAATGTGTTTTGTGTCACTAGAGAGCAGTTAATGTGATTATTTTAATATTCCTTTGCAGTCTGCCACCCTTCCAGCGCGCGGTGTCATGGCGGCCTCCGCCAGTGGAGACACCCATCGCCAGCGTCCGGAGAACGCACTCGACGCTCTGTTAGATGAGCTGCAGACGTTTGCCAAACCCCCTTCAGAGGCTGGAAGTCGTAAGGGCAGTGTTGATTCTTCAGCCGGTATGGGAAGTGTAGGAACAAATACTCTACGACGACTTCATTCATATCCAAGTTCTGATTCGATCAGTTCCCCCGTCAGAACGCCTTCGACGACTGCTACCCAGAGTGTACCCTCGACGAATTCTTCAATTTCTGGTGCTGGACAACATACTACAGTGTCTCGGCTTCAAGTCTCGGATGCTTCAGGGAAGCAAAGTGTTAGTCTTTCTCCAACTCCTACCTCTTCTCCAATCCCTCCCGAAGGTAAAAGTTCTCCCGTTCCACCGAAACCTGCCGTGCCTGAACGAAGTAGTGAGCTCTCTCGAAAAGTTCCCCCACCCCCTCCCCCACGCACAAGTTCTCGCTCGCCATTAGTTTCCCCGACTAGTCCAACAAGCCCTCACGTTTCTCGACCTGGTTCTTCAGCCACATTACCCAGAGGTGGTTTACAACATAGTGGAATGCATGTAAGTGCGGCAACTATGGGACGATCCCATTCTGCTACAGATCCTTATGACACGGGCACTTTCCGCCGTGGAACTCCGGGACGCAGCAGCCTTCGGGAACCTCTACGAAGTATTGATCGACCTGACATGGGTAAAGGTAGTGAAGAAAGTTTACGACGGGATCAACTCTCAAGCAATAGCTCCAGCAGTGAAAGTGTCAACTCTCAAGAAGGGTTACAGATGAAAATGCAGGAAATGCGAAACCAATCATTTGGCAGAGTTTCTGATGTAGACAGAGGGCCGTCAGGAACTCCACCTTTACCTCCTTCAAGAAGTCGACAAGAATTACTAGAACAAAGACATCAAGAATTACTTCGAAAACAGAAACAACTTCAAGAACAATACGCTAGGCTACAGCAATTGCAACGAGGTACTGTAAGGCTAGCTCCGGTGAACGATCTTAAAAAGACAGGCAGTGAAAGTAATATCTTAGCCAAAATGGGACTGAATCTTAGTGCAGCACCAATGTCTGGATCACTAACTCATCTAGCTCCTATGACTGCAGTTACAATCTCCTTCACAAGCACAACTACTAACACAACAGCTACAACCAAACAAGCGACGGCGACCAGTACGACAACAACCGTTACTGCCTCCACAACAATCACAACTACGACTACCACGGCATCTAGTAAGATATACGAGACGGACATTCTGTGACTAAACTTTACTTTACGACTCCTGATCCAATTGTCAACAGCAGCAGCGTGAGCAGAGCAGAGCGACGTTCTCCCAAAGCAACTAAATAACAATTCCAAGAATATTATGTGCTCCATTTGTATTGAATTGTAGTTCCTGTTAAACATCCATAACAGAAAAGATATTAAAAAAAGAAAAATACCAAAGACTTCAACATGGTAGTGGGTTTTTCTAGGAAGACTATCAGTTATTTGCTCAATAGATCATCTTAATATAACTCCAGAAGTGACTTGATTTTTCCCATGGAGATTTTTTTTAAAAAAGAAAATTATACAAAAACAAAAATAATATTATTAATAATAAAAAAAGCAATGAAAGCCAGATCAATTTGTATGATAGCTGGAATTTGAGCAGCCTGTCGCGTTTAGATAGGTTTTTACTAATTAAAAATATTATAATTGAAAAAAATAATTATTTAAAAAAGACAGAAAACATGATTGTATGGAATACCACTGTGTTCATGTGTTAATGAAAACGATGTTGAAGTGCGTCAGAGGATACAAAATGTTGGAGAGTGAAGTTATATATAGATATATATATGTATGTATATATATTATAAATATGTACACATGTATATGTAATATATATACATAAATGTTTTTTTCTTTCTTTGGGATTTCTCATGACAGCAGTACAAATAGGCAATTATTATTATTATTATTATTTATGATTATTATTATTGAAATAATGTCTTTTGAGGATGTCACTTTTTCTTTTTAAAACTCATCCTACGGTTTTGCTATTGAAGAATTATATTAGGTCTTAGATCAAAAGACCGAATAAAATAACTAGAAAACAAAGTATTAAAATATATATAAATATATATATATAATATATACTGTGTCGAGAACTAAAGACTGTTGCTGGAGAAGAGAACACCAGGAATATGTTCACTATATGTTTTATATGGCAATACATCTTTAGATTTTAAATTAATTGTACTCCTTCCTAACTGCATTTGATGAGAATGGCCTTGTTGTTATATGTGTACAGAAACGATATTTAAAAGAGTGAAAAAAAAGAAATATTGATATCTTGAAATCATATTTTAAGTTGAGCAGTTTTAGAAGCAAACTGATTATTGAGTGCTATTTGTCAACACTTTTTCTATCCTCTCCCAATCCCGTCCCTTGATCTCCCTTAAACACTATTACTCCTTATCATCTTCTATCCTATTCTTGAACAAATCTGAATGTTGGTGTTAACTTGATTTTTTATAGAATTAGCTGCAATTTCCCATATTTTATACACTATATAGTATTGAATGAAAGAGAGAGAAGTGATTAATTATTAATAAAAAAAAAAGTTATTAAAAACTTAAAGGAATTTATTTCATCCATGGAGTTGCACAAAATGCCAAATATTTGCGACTTTATAGAGATGGTTTTTATTATAATGAATAAGTAAACGAAAGAAGGGAGAGATGTAAAAAAAAAAAAAAAAGTTTTGAATAGCATACAAGTAAGTATCCCTCTTGAAGCCCTTATTGGTGCTGAGTCAAGTCTATTGCTTGGTATGCAACTATTATTGCAGCAGCTAATTATGATGGCTGTCCAATTATGATGGCTAGCTCACACATATTTTTAATTCCTTTTTACAGCTGTTATCTGTAAATGTTTGTACAAAAGGTGCTGTTGGATTGATTTAGAAGATAAAAAAAGAGAGAACTAGTTCTGTTATGAAGAATGTGTTTACTACTGTTGTGTAACTGACACGCTGACTTATATATAAATATATATATATATATATTAAAAAAAAAACGAGTGTTCACCCAAAGCAATGTGGAATGATACATATATGGTACATATTAATGGTTTTTAATCTGTGGTGTTGTTAATTCAGTGTTAATGGAAGAATACAAACAAAAAGAAGCTTAATTTTCAGCATGCTGTATATTGTGCTTTCATATATAAATATATGAAACTTAGTGACATTTGAAAAAAAACTGTTGTTTTTATTTATTTCTCATGTCTTATTTCCGTTATTTTATATAATATTAGGTGAAGCGACATATTACGTACATTCTTCATAGACCTATTTTGTAATCGTAAGAATTTTCTCTTTTAAATATTAATGTATGATATTTTACTTAAAAAGATGCTTAGGATACATATTGAAAGAACAAAAGAATGTCTCTTTTTTGTATTCAATTAAGTGTAGTTTCATATATATATATATAGTATGGCGCTAAATTCGTTGTACAAAAGCAGAGGAGTAATTCCTGAGAGTAGAACAAACAAAAAAGTTCCAATAAACATAAGGCGAAAACCCCATCGTTTACATATTATAGACTGCCGAAAACATGAAAAAATGAATTCTAAACGTCCATAGCTCTAAAACTATGGGACCTACTGTGTCGGGTCAAGACTTCACTTAGGAACTAGTATGTGCTTTATCCAAAAATACATGTTTTAGAATCCTAAGGTACTCACGCAACAACTTTTATGGAGGTAGTTGGAGAGTACTTTATATCATAGGCCAGTAGTCGAACTCCCTCTATAAAAATTGTTGTGGAAGCACCTCAGGATTCTGAAACACGCATTTTTGGATAGGGCACATACTAGTTCCTAAGTGAAGTCTTGACCCGACCAAGGTAGGTCCCATAGTTTTGGAGCTATGAACCCTTAAAATTAATTTTTTCATGATTTCGGCAGCCTATAACACGTAAACGATGGAGTTTTCGCCCTATGTTTATTGGAACTTTTTTGTTTGTTTTACTTCCAGAAATCACTCCTCTGCTTTTGTACAATGAATTTAGCGCCATACTATATATAAAGTTATTGTCTTTTACGCCAGTTCCCATTTCAAACGTGTCCTCATTCACTTTATGTAAATGGCAACGTTGCGTTTTCGTTTAGCATTGCCGCGCATAAAGAGTGTACAGCACAAACGGCTCGTCCGATTTAAAAAAAAAAAAAAAAACTACTTCAATTTAGATTGAAAACATCATATTTGGAGGCGGTTTCCTCTCTTACATTTTGTTGTAACTCTGATAGTAACAGAGTTACCCTATGTCAGGAGGCTTTTGAGACATCTTGTGTGTATATATACGGTAACTAAAAAAATGTTCTTGCCGTTTTTGACGTCCTATTAATCATACGCTTACAGAGAGGAAACAAAATGACGCACGTGCCTGCCAGGCAATCGGGAATCAGTCTAACCATCGATCTTCAGTAATACAGGCATGTTGCGCACACACAGCAGTCATAGCTCGTCCAATGTCCAAGAGAAATGGAGAGATCGAAGCAGCTCGTTCGCGTGTGTTCTCGTATAACTTTAAACTGGGCTTGTCAGCTGCCGCACCAAGTCGCTGCGTATGCCGTGAACGAATACACCACCAGGCATTGGTTCCAGAAATTCCGTTCGGGAGATGTGAACTTTTCAGATGAACCTCGCAGTGGAAAACCACATGTGTTGGATGACGAGGCCCTGACAGCAGCCATCGAGGAAGGCAGTGGTCTAACGTGTGATGAATTTGCAAAAAACTTCCATGTTTCCGCTGAAACAGTCACATTGCATCTACTTAAGATAGGGAAATCATACAAGTTAAACAACTGGATACCCCACACATTGTCAGCAGCCAACAAGGAACAACGAATTGTTTGTCCTTGCTCTCTTGGCACCTGAAGACACCCATCTTTGATCGCTTGCTTATTGGTAACGAAAAGTGAGTCCTCTATGACACTTCCCAAGCATAACAGACATTGGTCTTAGCCACGTGACCCTGTTCCTCATACATCAAAACCTCTTCTGCACCCACGAAAGTTTATGTTTTCTGTATGGTAGAATTGTCGGAAAATGGTGAACGAGCTCCTTTCACCTGGTCAGACCATCACTGTTGACCTCTAATCTCAGCAGTTGCAAAAGGGTGCACCGTGCATTGCGGCAGAAGGAGCCAGTATTGGTGAATCGCAAGGGTGTGCTATTCCTGCACGACAATGCTAAGCCACATGTGACAAAGAAAATCCGGGAGACCCTACAGCAACTTGACTAGGAGACACTGTATCATGTACCATATTCACTGGACCTTGCGTCAACAGATTACGACTTATTTCATTCCCTCGACAACTATCTCAGTGGGAGATCCTTCGTAAATGAAGGAGAACTGCGGAACTCACTCAGGATTTCTTTGCATCCACGACCGCCGAGTTTTATCATCAGGGTATTGTGCAGCTACAGAAACGCTGGCAAAAGATGTTGGATGCTGATGGAGATTACTTCGAATTTTATCATCAGGGTATTGTGAATCTGCAGGAACTTTGGCAAAAGATGTTGGATGCTGATGGGGATTACTTCGAATTTTATCATCAGGGTATTGTGAATCTGCAGGAACTTTGGCAAAAGATGTTGGATGCTGATGGGGATTACTTCGAATTTTATCATCAGGGTATTGTGAATCTGCAGGAACTTTGGCAAAAGATGTTGGATGCTGATGGGGATTACTTCGAATTTTATCATCAGGGTATTGTGCAGCTGCAGGAACTTTGGCAAAAGATGTTGGATGCTGATGGGGATTACTTCGAATTTTATCATCAGGGTATTGTGAATCTGCAGGAACTTTGGCAAAAGATGTTGGATGCTGATGGGGATTACTTCGAATTTTATCATCAGGGTATTGTGCAGCTGCAGGAACTTTGGCAAAAGATGTTGGATGCTGATGGGGATTACTTCGAAACCTAAAGGTACGTACCGTGTAGTGTATTGCTCTTTGTTTATCACTGCTCTAGGACGGCAAGATTTTTTTTCGTTACCTTATATATATATATATATAATATATTTCAACATATTTTCCAGACGTATATGAAATTACACTAATTGCTTAGTTGGATACAAAGGTAAGAAATTCATTTTATTAATGTATTATGTTGAACTGCGATACTGATAACATTTTAGAAATACATTTTTTAGTGTAAAAAGTTGTTAAGCAATCAGTGAGGTTTGAGATAAGGTGATTAGACATTTTCAATTTTTTATTATTACGTACATTATTGAATCTAAAGCAAGTTATCATTCATGCCTTAAAAAAAAAAAAAAAATGAAATTTTCGGAACCATTGTAGTAAAGTTTATGTTGTTATAATCATATTGGAATGCTGTAAATGCTTCGTAATCTGCATTACATCGAAATTTATATTTCTCTTATTTGATTAGATATTTCTTTGCTGAGTGTTAAACACAAAGTTTCTTATTTTATTTTTATTATTATTAATATTTTTTATTTATTTATTTGTCATTGACTAGCGTTTGCAAGTCATGCAAGGTTTGATAGTTTACATAAATATTCTTGGAGTTCTGTCGTTTCTTCTGGACTTTACCATTAGATTATTTCTTCTTATTCTCAATAGTTTACCGTCTCTAAAACTATAAAATTATAATTTCACTTATCCACTTGAATATATATTTCATAAAGTTGAATTCAGACTTTTCTTACCTGAAGGAAGAGTTTGAATTACTATGGGTTTTTACTATTAGTATGAGCTAATATTCACCCAACTATTACTGAATTATGACTACTCACCTATAAGCATGTAAGCCCTCTTCTCACCTTCCATGTAACAGCGTGCCAGGCTTGTAATGAAATGTTGGTAGTAGTCTGCTGGTGTGGCTAAATAAGTTACGTGTAATGTGGCCTTCAATATCGAAATGGAGATGGCGAAGGAGTCTTGAGGATCTGAATATGCCATTCCATTGAGCTAAGAACCGTGTGCGTAATGGGGATTGAGATCCAAGACGTCCGTGAGCCTTACAAGAAGCTGAGAGTCTGCATTGTGTTTCTCGACCCACTCCCTGAACAGGATGTGTATAATAGTTGGGTGCATTATCATCTTGAAATGTATCATTGTTAGGTAGAGCAAAGTGCGACATGGTGGAATCTACCTATCTGCCAGAAGATTGAGATATGGGACATCAGTAATACATTCATCTACAACCGCCAGGGACCTAATTCCTGTCTCGTAGGGGTATCCACCAAACACGTGTACAACCATCCACGGAGTAGAGTAAAAATCGAGACCACCATTCCAGCCTTTTTTTTATGTAATTCGCATTTTCGTTGCACCAGATTAGTTGATATTGCTTAAGCGAGGAGTTGGAGTGTCGAAGGCACTTGCTGAGATGGACGTACGTATGAGTGTACAGCATCTAGTCAGAGGAAATATGTTTTGAGTTGACTATGCTGTATTGGATAGTCAGATGCACGACCGTGCTGCGTCTGTTAGCTCGGGTCAATCACTGAATGCAACACTTACCCTGACAGTCAATCTGCGTCATCTTCTGCAGGTTTGCTGACTGTTTGTCATTTGATCCTGTTAATGTCAATCTTGACACACTTTCAGCAGAGCTGTGCGCAAACATCTCACTAATGCAATTATTTGTACGATTAAAGCAACAGTTTTTCCGGACCCCACGATCTGACTTTTGTCAAACGTGACATTTACCATCACGCATAAACTCTTACTGCTGGCTTACCTTCCTAGGCCCAGCTATGATTACCTCTGCTGTCTGCCATTATCTCGGAACTCACGTGACAATAGAAACGAATCTATTATCCGGGGGTTGGTAATTCAGTAATCGGTTATACGTGTAGACTTACACAAAATACATCAGCTATCCATTCTGAGAGAAAATGGAGCTGCACTTTGATTATATGGCTGAATTCGACTCTTATATGATAGCACCTATTTTTTTCCTTTAAAGGATTTGTACACATCATCATTATTAACCGGTCCTGTTACTAAACATTTTGTTGACAAACTTATATGACAAAAAGGAATGAAAAAATGAAATGAAATCTTTAAGTTTTACGTCCCACGGTCATGCCGGTTAGACTAAAGGAGACGGTGATGATGAGAAATGGGTAAAATGGTGGAATGAAGAAAGTGGGAGGAAACAGGAGAACCCCGAGAAAACCAACGAGCACGGTGTTTGTCCACCACAAAGTCCACACGGCGCGAGCTGGGATTGAACCAGGGACCCGAGCACCGGAAGTGAACGCTCTACCTCTGAGTCACCGCGACCCCCGACAAAAAGGAATATCAACACGAGATTGAAAGAAACTTAAGGGTCTCGAAACGATAAAAGAGCTATTTCTGGATTGTTCGTAAAAAACTAAACGTGATGTGCAGGATGTCAAGGTTTTACACCATGCTACACCACTAACTGAAAGTAATGTATTTCATTAGGACCAAAAATCGAAAACTTAATGCCGAAAAATGTAATTTATACAAAGAATGAAATACCATTATTACAAATTTCATAAACAAATATTAACAATTTATTTCATGTAATATATAATATTATTGTAAATATATATAATAAGGAAAGTTCAATATAATAACAATTTATGATGTTACAATTACATTATTTATTACTCCGAATCCTCTTGATATAAGTCGTGGTCATTTATGGAAAACTACAAAAATTCAAAATCAATTATACAGCAATAGCTAATGTATATATAAAAAATACATATGTAAGTATGATGTGACAACATTGAACTTTGCATAGATTTCATACTCATCCACCTACAACTTTAGACACACGACTGCTCACGACAGCAGACGCATCGTTCTAGCTTAATTTCCCAGATGATAGTGGCGTTTCTAATTCGGTCCAATGTAAACCAAACTACCTTCTGCATGTCTCGAACTGTGGATTTTCACCTAACAAAGAAATTCTATTTTTAGGTAAATACTTTGAAAAAGTAACGCGACAGAAAACTTCATTTTGAATCCTGTAAAAGTTTTGTCACCTATTGAAAATATGTAAAATAAATAAATAAAACCTTTGCACTTAAAACTGTGAAACTGAGATGAGGTAACAGCACATTGTAGAAACACAGGAAAGCATAATAATATGAGGAATATGCTTTTTTTTCTTCTTATTTTTTAAAGATATTTTAATGTAGTGCAGGCACTTCCATCGTTACTCACTCGCCGATAAGTATAGAGCCAAAATTCTATCCTTCTGTCATTGGATAAAATGAACCATGGTAGAAAGAAAAGAAGGTAAATTGGTGTAGATTGATCGCAAGCCGATTTTTATTCCTAGTCAAGCAAGCTTTAATTCAATCCCTATTGTGATGCATTGCCATTTTCATGATTCTCATGTATTGTCTTACAATTTCTAAATTACAAAAACGAGAATGTGCAAATCTACAATATAATCATCATCATCATAGGTATTCTGCCAGTATTGGCAGGTAACTTGCCGCAACTGAGAAGTTTCCATGCTCTGCGGTCTTCTGCTAACTCCTTTGTTTTCACGTACATTTTTATATTGTCCATTAATTGTAGTCTCCTTCGCCTCCTCCATATTTTTCCTGCCACCATACCCTCTAACATGTCCCTCATGATACAGGTCTTTTATAGCAAGTGCCCCAACCAGTTTATCTTCTTCTTCTTGATAATATCTAAAAGTGTTCTCTTCTCCCCACCATTTCTAAGACCCTCTCATTCGTTTCCCGCTCGACCCAGCTAATTCTATCCATTCTTCTCCACTCCCACATGTCGAAAGCTTCCAGTCCTTTTTCGTCGTTTTTGCGTAATGTCCATGTTTCTGAGTCATACGGTACAATACTCCACAAGAAACATTTATGAGTCTTTTTCTCAACTCTTTATTCAAGGTCCCACAAAATAATATTTTCTTCTTCCTAAAGGCTTCTTTTGCCATTCCTATCCTTGCTTTTACTTCACATTCACGATAATACCATCAGTCATAGGTTATTCTTACTTTTTCGGTTATACCATTTAACAGAAAGCATTGTAACAGTTAATGTGGTCCATATTAACATTTAATGATTAGACAAACTGTATAAATCATTATATTAATATTTGTCATTAGGAAATTATTTTCCTCATAATCCTTATTTTAAACAACTAATGGCTAGTAAACTATCATCATTGTGTCATGAATCACATAATCCTATCCATGATATGATAATTTACGTAAGAAGGTATGCAATTGATTACTTGTCAACTAGTTGTGTGACCTAAATTCGATCCGACTAAAACCGAAAACGAGTACCGTGACTAAAACAATCTCTTTATAGTTGCTGATTTATCTCGTTGTACGGTCGAATTTTTTTCAAGTAATATTATATACAGGAGTTGCCTTCAATTGTATTGAATTTTTAGTGCTTTAATATTTACTTGTATGATGGTTTTATGGTCTTACGTGTAGGCTTGTCTGAATGTCATTTTCTTTTCCGTGGACTATGAGAGGAATACAGAAGTTCAACATCCCTGATACACTTCGACACGATCCTTATAATGTGCATAAAACTACCTTGTTCATGTTCTATAACCACAGTGGTGATTTTCTAATAGAAATGCCGCAGCCATTAGCCATGTCGACTATTACTCTATAATTGTTAAATACTAAGAAAGTGTGTTAAACAAAATTGATATGCACTGTAAGGGTCATGATTACAACCGAAGTTGCAATCAAAACTTGTTAGGTATATAGTCCGAAGTCATCCGTGTTAAATTATTTGTTATATAGCTGACTTTTGTTATAATGAAAATTAGTGATACTAAAAATCTCCACACTTGTTAAAATTTGTAAACAACATAAAATGAACTAAGAAACAACACTTGTAACAAATATAACATTATATCAAACCGGAGCTCGAGACAGTGCTGCCTATCACGACGCTATGTTGCCCCGAACTCTAAAAATACCTTACAAAACCTGTCAAAGTAGCTGTTTCGTGGAAACAAACCCACAATAACGAGTTGAATACATAATACTTTTTAAAACCAGTTTTTCAATGAAACTATTTATTCAGCAAGGCCTAGAAAGAAAAGAAATGAAATGAAATATTTCAGCTATATCCCACGATTATGTCGAGCTAAAGGAGGCGATGACGATGAGAAATGAATGTAATGGTGGAATGAATAAAGTGGGAGCAAACGGAAGAACCCCCGAGAAAACCCCACGAATACGGTGTTTGTCCACCACATATCCCACTTGGCTCGAGCTGGGATCAAACCAGGGGCTCCACGCACCAAAGGAGAACGTTCTACTACTGAGCCACCTTGCTCCAATACCTAGAAAGAGAGAGATGCGTGATACATATTCATCTTCTGGAAAGATGGAGATGAACATTTCAAATTTTATTGGATTCTTTTTTAAGTGTAGAATGTAAAGGAGTATTAATTACATATAGGATGATTGGGAATAAAATTGAATTATATTAATGTTCTTTTTCTGCCGTTGCTACTACCGTAATTATGGATGTAATTTGTCCAATCGTCCATTTGTTGTTTTCATGAGTTTTAAGGAGTTTACAATTGTTGTGTTTGAAGAAGATACATTAATACCATTATCATATACTTATAGGCTACATGGAAGTGTGTTTCCTTAAAGAATGAACTATAGACTCATTTATTATCTTTTGCAAAATCATAAAGAAACTTTCTCAATCGAAAACAGTGTCAAATCAAAAATTCTCTTTTCACAATAATTATCTGTTTAAAAATTAGGAAACGCCATATTTTGTATTAATGTCATATTTTTAAATAGAAGTTAGCAGCTTCTTGGATGTTCACACATCTTCCTAGTTGGAGCTTGTAATCCCAATAGGTATCATTAACAGTAAACAGACATTTTGGCTTCAACTAATATAAGTAAGGGTCAGTGTAACCAAAGGTTCAGGTCAAAACTGAGTACAATTATTTGCTTCTTATTTGAGATAAGTTAATGACAATACCTCTCTCTTTCTAGGTATTGTTGAATAAATAGTTCCACTGAGCAAATGATTTAACACATTTTGTTCATTATGCGAATTCTTAAATCATTGAAACTTAATTTGATTCCAAGAGATTTTTTTTTTCTTTCATCAAATTATTTTGCACCTAATAGAACAACTAGACACTACACACAATGACATCGTCCAAGTTGGCGCAATGAAAAAAAAAAAAAAAAGCGTAAACAATAGAATTCATTACGAAATCTCCACCTATTAAATACATTCAAGCTTTAATACTGAGAATAAGAATATTTTTTGTAGTGTCCCTCAAAGCAAGCCTATTCCCGGAAAACAGATTAAAAAAAAAAAAACTATAGAGAAATCAGGCTTTAAAGACTGTTTACAATGAATATAAAGGATTTAAGGAGTTTCTTAAAGAATATATAAATTTCTAGTTATTTTGATGTTATTATCGACTTGATCTTATCTTATCAATTTAGTTCAACATTCCAAATAAAAACATGAGACAAGCGAACAACATTAAGTTGCAACAAGTCAAAGTTTAGTCGATTAATTGAGTAACGGGATTTTCCAAAGAATACCTTAGCTTCTGGTACTTTTAACAATGAAATGAATGTCAAAATTGGCTTAACACTCGAAATAAACAACCCACTAAGTAACACCATAATAACAAATAACAGGAAAAGTATGATCAATAAATTTCTGTAAGTGGTTTGAAGGTATGCTATCTCAACGATATGCAACGTCATGAGGGTAAGGTTGGGACGAACTTACCCTGTTTTAGTGTTACTCTGAATTGAATAAGCTTTTGGAATATACAAACACTTCCGTAGTGTTGGCATTTTCCCTTTTTATATATACTACTAAGTTCTATTTTGAATTGAAAATTATAATAAATATAAAGTGTGTGACGTAACTGAGTTGAAATAATATTGTTGACTAACGAGTGCGCCAAGAACATTTAGAAGCCCAGTAAGGATCAATTTCTAAACAGAAGGAAAGGATACCAAGTTATTTAATGTTGTGGACAGTTTTACTTTGTAATGATGTAATATCCGTCTCTACTACTTATAAAGTTTCCTTTTACGAAAAGGTTTTGATTATGAGAGGATATTTTTACTTCAAAATTATAAAGCAATATTTACTTTTAAACACGTGAATAATCATATAAAAGTGCAACATTAAAACACGTAATTTGTAATTTAAAGAAATCTATGATTATACGTGAAGAATAGAAACGCACAGCAAATTGTAATCATGAAACTTCACTCTTTCATCTATCACGGATTCATGAAGAAACGCTTAAAAAAAAAAAATCCAAAATAGCTGGATTAAAAAGCATTTTACTCTTAGAAACAAATCGGAAAACCGAACATTATTGGCTTTAAACTACTCTATTTCCAACATCAATTGCGAAATCAAACATTATTGATTTTAGACTACTTGATCCCCAACGTCAACTGCAAAGCCAAATATTATTGATTTTAAATTACTTGATCTCCAACGTCAATTATGTAATCTGGGTTTCCAGTATGATCATATCAAGGATCATTACCCTAACAGACGTACAAAGAACAGACAGAAGGCAAAGTGAATGAATCCAAAAAGTAATCAGAGGCAGAACTTTTGAAGAAACTATGTTTTGGTATTCACAAACAGGTATTCACAAACAGTTTCATTATTTCTTATTAATTGTTAGTCGTTAACCATACAGTCCGTTGCATTAGAAGTTAAAGATGAAAACGCTTAATAATTGATAGAAGTTTTGATAAATTTTAATTTCTGAGTGATGTGATGAACACTTTATATTTTTCATCTCCAAGAAATATTACTCCCATTAGAACAAAAAGAATAAAAGGATTAACCATTCGTGTATGCGCAACTCCTTTGTAACTATATGTTTGGCGTATGCGCCTTTGACGGGGGGGGGGGTCTGAGTTCGATTAGAGCTATGGGAGTTCATGCATGTTAGTTTACAAGTCCACGTCTCATAACCTTGGTCAGCTGAAAGGGATGTTAAATTCCAAATCAACCAGACATTTGTCTATACGACACACACTGCTTCGTTCCCAGATATTTTTAGCATACATTAAAGTAAGGACTGAAACAGTGTTGGCCAATTCAGTGTACATTTGCGTTCCACGGCCAATTCGTGTACATTTGCGTTCCAATGTATATCCTGTACATGGATTATCTTGCGTTTGACAACACTAACAGAACATATAAACGGAATGATACGCTCAAATTCAATCAGTATATTGCTGATGGATAATGTTTTTTTGGAAAAATAAGTTGTCCACTAGATTAGTAAGTCCTCGATCACCAAGAAAAGGAGTATTGAACATAGTTTATAGTTTTTCTTGTGTGATAACGTGTTATTTAGGGTTCACAATTTTAGTTATTTTGTTAAATATACAGAAGCATCTTGTCATGGAATTATATATGAATCGCTTTCTGTTAAAAGGGCGTATGTGCAATGACAAATTTTGTCCAGAAATGACAAAAACTAGTTTCTTACGAGACGGTTTGGTTTATGAAAAAAAAAAGAAAAATGCCTTATATTTATAACACGTTTCAAGAAACACACGTCCTTTTAACACAAATTGTTACATCTACCTCTAATACATTCATTTCTTTTAAAAAGTTAAAATTAAGAAGAATGTTACATACGCCCTTTTAACAGAAACCGATTCATATATTCTGTGCGTTCTATTAGCTGTTTTATTGCTACTGGTATTACCGTAATAATATATGATTAGAATGAAAAGAGACTAACAAATAGTAAATGGAGAAACGCAAACAATTCGGAACTTTATAATTCGTATTTGCACCTAATATCACACAAATACCAAGATTCAGAGTCTTAACCTTAAATATCGAGAGACCTGCAAAATTCTGGACATCTAATTAAAGCATTCGATAAATCCCATAAGGGTCTATAATTTATCTAATCACATGTATATATAATAATCAATCGCAACACTATGACAATTAAAATAAAAACATTTACATACTCAGAAGTAATAGTTAAATAGCGCAAATACAAATAGAGCTATATGTTAAATAAGAAGCGCTAATGAATAACAAAGTCAACGATATACGGGAGTCACTGTTGTATGAACTGTATGCGGGCGTGCATTGGCGTGGAGCAAGTACACCGTATTGACGAAGAGTTGTGACCTTTTGCGATGTGATCTCTTCAGTTTTCGAAGTGTTGCCAAATACACCACAGATTTCACTGTGTGGTTAGGAACACAAAAATCATGGATATCGCAAAAGACCATTGCCGTCAGTTTGGCAGTGCTAAGTGATGTCTTGAACTTTCTGACTGTTCCTGTATGCCTCCATGCCATTGAATGCGTTTTTGACTCCGTGCAGTACTGGTATATCCACGTTCCTTTCTCAGTAATGATTTTTTTAGCTCAAGAAATCTTCCCCATATTCATTAAAGCGGAGATGTAAGAGGGGTAACAACATATGGGTTTTCTTGTGGTCGTCTGTCAGTTGCCACAGAACTTACCTACCACACACTTTTATGTATCTTAAACGTTCGTGGACAATGTCCCATATTGTGCCATGTGAAAGATTAAACCGTACTTCCAAGTCTGAGAGTAACACTCGGATGAGTGACCGGTTGTTTCTTTGTCATTTCTGTCTACAGAGATCTTGCTCACATTTATTATTCATGGTTCAATAAACTGTTTTTCTCGAAGCATTTTGTGATGGATACACTGGCCAGTGATAGTGGAGAGTATATTTTCTACACTTTATAACTATAGTATATATACCCATGTTTTAAAAAAGGACAAAGTGTGCCACATACTGTAATTGACAATTTTGTTGAAATAATGACTTTTCGTTTGTATTCATCTTATTTGAAGTTTAACGTTAGGGGAATACGATGTTAAATTTTCTTAGTTTATGTAGGTCGTTGTATTGTACAGGGCAGATATGGTCATTACGAAAAATTGACTAAATATTCCTGGAAGATTTCCAGACGTAGATATGAAGAAGAATGGAGAAAATAGCTGGAACCAAATACCAATGAGGAAGTACTAGGCAAAGTAGGGGAGAAAAGAACATTGGAGGTAAGTAATAAGAGGAAACATTGAACATAGATTGTATCTGAGTGATGTAATGGAAGAAAAAGGCAGAGGAAAGAAAGCACTGGAATTGTTGAACAATATAAAGCAAGGTAATTGACACGTCGTCGATTTGAGGCTGTTGGCTGCAGGTCGTAGTTCAAGGAAGCTTCTTGAGAAGTGATGGCAGAATACTCTGCTGCAGATGATGAAGAACATAGCGTATGCAAAGGAAATGTTTTCGCGTTGCAACCCTTCTTTCCTTCAACAAGAAAAAGCGATGCTGATACATATCAGGGAGCACGGGAATGTGCTTAGTGCGAGCCTTTTCGATTAGGTTCTCGATATTAGTGCATCCCTGGTGATTGGCCATCAGCAACAAGACTACTTTCGTTCATCACAATTTTCAAAAAAAAAAAAAAAAAAAAGTGTATATGGTGTATATGAAAGAAATGAATCTTGAGAGACGTGTTGCAACAAAGTTTTTCATAATAGGATAGCAGCTCTTCTACGAGCTCCTTGTAATTGTGATCTTTTTAAGTTACCCAAACAAACACGCTTGAAGCTCAGAATTACAATTATAGGAGTAATATTTCAAATCTGAGTTTACTAGGGATAGGAGTTTTTCGCAATCTGAAATTAAACATTTCGCATTTGAAATTAAAAATTTCGTATTTTGTCGCATTTTGAGATATAACATTTCTCAGTTTGTCGCTAAGTAAATTCTAATATAAATTATACAAACTCTAATATAGGCCCAATATAAGTAATAAACAATAATACTACTTAGGACAATGAAGTTATTCTTTATCTAGTTAGTAACAACAAATTACTTCTTCCTCCTTTTGCAAGTCCAAAAACTTAAAATACACTAAGACAGTATCTTCACGATTGCCATCACAAAACAGCATATATTGTATTAGCTATACACTAAAAACACATATACATGCAATAAAGAGAAAAACATATATACAATACATTAGCGTAATATCTTCTTGTATATCTCGTCTGCAAATTATTATTATTATTATTATTATTATTATTATTATTATTATTATTATTATTATTATTATTATTATTATTATTATTATTATTATTATTATTATTAACGCTGCATGTTGCACGTTTCCACATTTTCTTCTTTCATTTGTAAGCCTTCTATCATTGATTACCAAACTGTATTTCGAAAAAAAAAAAAAAAAAAAAAAAACTTTCACAATCAGTATTCGTTATTGGAAGCCATATTGTAGACAGGCACAAGCAGGGGTTTATTTGTAGCCAGGGAAGCCTGGGAATTTCCCCCCTTCTAAGTTTTGGTTTCCCTGTTTCTAGATTTAATTCTATCTTCCCAGCCTGGGAAGATATTTTCCACCTTTCTTAGGCTATACAATCGATTTTAAAATATAATAATTCAACTCCATATTTCAGTAACAATTCTTTACTTTTTTAGTATGTTTATTGTTGCGAGCTATGCTGGTCTTGTTTATAGAATTGTTTCTTGAAGAAAAACCTTGCAGCTGATACCACTGACTATCATACTTCATCCGAGTAACACAATAATAATAATAATAATAATAATAATAATAATAATAATAATAATAATAATAATAATAATACAGAGTGTCTACTAAAAGTCAAAAATGAAATTTCGTGACTTTTTCGTGACCTTTTCTTTACCAAACCATAAAATTTCCTAACATTTTGAAGGGCGAATTTGCATGCGAATTAGGCCGAATTTTCATCCATGCGATAGAAACGTACTTTGCTTGCGATTTTGTAGCGTCTAAAGCCGGCCATAGACATTTTTTATGGTGAATTTTGACGTTTCACAGAACAAAAATTTTCAATCTGGACTTACATTTGTACAGTTAAAAGAAATCGTGACCCAAAAGCTAATTTCGTTACTTTTTCGTGACTTTCATGACCGTTTTCTGATTTCGTGACTTTTTCGTGACATTCATGACTTTCGTGACCGATAGACACCCTGTAATAATAATAATAATAATAATAATAATAATAATAATAATAATAATAATAATAATAATAATAATAATAATATAGTGAGCAGTCACTGCAGTTGAGAATTGGTACATTCTTCGTGGACAAGCACCTTAAAAAGAACATAAGGAAATGAATATTAGACTATATTTTAATAAAGAAAAAGTTCCTGACGATTAAAAGACAAGTAATTCCGGTACACAAAGTAAGAAAGTAAGTGGCTTTCGTGTTAACTGTGAATGAAATCGTGTTGAAAAGACAACTGTGATATTTAGAACTGCTTATGTTATTGCGCAAAATCGTCTGTCGTTTACCGTGCATTTTATTAGATAATAAGAAATAAATGGAATGAACCACGAACAAGTTCTCTACTCTAAGGTTACGTGTTTAAATATTATTGACTTTATAGCTACAGAAATGGACGAAAAATGACCCAGTATCTTGCGAATTCCGATCAACCCTTCGTGCTAATGATGGACGAATCCTCCACTGTGTCTCATAAATCTGTTCTCATGGTGTATCTCCGTACTGTAGTTAATCAGGTGCGTAGCAATATATTTTAAGGTTTATTTAAGTATAGGTAACAATAGGCAGAGAGGTTTGTGATTCCATAGTTAAAATATGTGAAAGTATGAATCTTTCCAAAAGGTTTTGCTACAATCCAATTGGCGAGAATAATTGTCTGCAAGAATGTTAAACGGCGACAAAGAAGTGATGTAAATTTCAAAAATAAAATAAAATAAAAAATAAAATAATTAAAAGTTTCCTCTGATGATTCAGCCAAAATTCTGCAGGAATTTCGAGAGCATAAGATGAAACCTAATATTGGCCCAAATCTACAAAATCTTAACAGGGAAATCAGTGTTCTTCCAGTCTCTTCTGCAAAGTGTGAGAGAGGCTTTTCCAGCTTAAACTTCCAGCATACTGCTACTAGAAACCATTTATCTGTAAAAACCCTCGAATTTATTCTTTTTATAAACGTTAATGGACCAGATATTACCTCGTTCAACGCAGAAAAGTATGACATCAGCTGGATAAGAAATGGACATCATGACATCATGCTACCACTAACAAACCAACTGGGAAAAAGACGGTAGTCTATGTAAAACAACTTCATATTGCTACACTATTCTAATGTGAGGTACGATGTGAAAGTATTGTTAATTTCTAAAGACATTGTTAAATAACATGCCGTAAATCATGTTTCAGCTTATCCCTGTCTTTGTTCAATTCTGGATTCATTTTAATGCCAGTATTTTTTGTTGGCCAAAAGTTCACTTTGAGCAGAACATTGGTTGGTGCACACACCCCTGAATCTAATTTTATTAAGTACGGTACAAGGAGCAAAGTGGTACGAAAACTCACTTATGATAATAAGGAATGACATTTAGTAGCGTCTTTCTCCTTCTACAAGGATAAATCAAAAAGTAAGGTGAAATTGCCTGTCAAACCCATAGTATTGTGTGTAGCTAATTAATTCTTTTCCATGTTACAGGTAATCTGGTAATAGAAGTGTGACGGCTTGTACAACATTCTATGTCTACCCGTCTGGTGCTGAGAGCAACTCAAAGATGGCACAACGACTGGAACATTACACCAAGGAGGAAGTGCGCGGTGTCATTCGTTTTTTCTGGGCCAAGGGAACAAAACCATGTGATATTCATCGAGAATTGGTGCAGGTCTACGGAGATAGTGTTATGTCGCTGAAACAAGTGTACGTGTGGTGTAACGCATTTGCAAGTGGTAGGAGTACTGTCACAGATGATGGCAGAAGTGGCAGACCATCAACGTCCATCACCGACACGAATGTGGCTGTCGTCGATGCCATGATTCGTGAAGACAGAAGAGTGTGGTTGCAGGACATTGCCAATGAATTGAATATCTCTTATGGTTCCGTAAGCGGTATCGTCCATGACCAACTGGGCTTCACAAAAGTGTGTGCGCGCTGGGTACCCAAGCTTCTGAGTAACGAACACAAAAACCAGCGAATGGGAATTTCCGTGAGCCACCTCACACGTTATGCCGACGAAGGAAATTCATTCCTTCATCGCATCATAACGGGCGATGAAACTCCGATACCTTTCCGGACACCTGAATCCAAGTGTCAGAGCATGACATGGAAACATCCATCGTCACCACAGGCCCAGAAATGCAAGACAATAGCATCTGCCCAGAAAACAATGGCTACTGTCTTTTGAGACCGTCTCGGTGTTATTCATGTTGAATTTCTGGAAAAGGGTACGACCATTAATGCAGACACCTACTGCCAAACCCTGGACAGACTGAAAGCAACCATACGGCAGAAACGGCGGGGGAAGGGGGCACTTCGAGAGAGCGGGTTGTTACTGCATGATAACGCACGTCCACATACAATCGAACAGGCCCGTACACACCTCCGCGGATTCAAGTGGGAAATTCTCGATCACCCTCCGTATAGCCCTGATCTAGCCCCGTCGGATTACCATTTGTTCGGCCCACTGAAGCAACATCTCCGTGGGCAGCGTTTCCAGACGCTGACAGAGACAGACGTAACTGGTTAGGAAATCGGGAACCACATTTCTTTGGACAGGGCATGGATGATTTGGTGCCACGTTGGAATAAATGTTTAGACAACTACGGTTCCTTCTTCGAATAATAGTGTGATACCATACTTCAAACATAGTAAAGCTTCATCGACGTATCTCTGTACGCTTTTCTGTAAATCAACAATTCACCTTACTTTTTGATTCACCCTTGTACTTAATAAAATTAGACGCAAGTGTATGTGTACCTATCACTGTTCTGCCCAAAGTAAACTCTTACGTTTTGTTGTATTTATTGTTCGGGAGGGGAATTTGGTCTTTAAGGACCAAATTAGAACAGACTAAAGAATTACTTCTCATAGGAAAACCGTTTCACGTAGGAGTGTGACACTTGTTATGACAAGATGTGCAAATTGCAATGCAACTATAGGGCTTTTACTGGATGCTTTACACTTGTCCTCAGCAGTAGAACAAAAAGTAGTAAGGTAACTAACGCATGAAATCTAATCTACCTAACCAAATCTTATCTAACGTACCTATTCGTATTTATCATAAAACTGTTTTTTTTTTTTAAAAAAAAAAAAGTTTAAAAAATGATGAACTTGGGAGTCTCCTATCAAACTAGTACTATAATTTCAAACTGGATAGGTTTAAAAATAACGTTATCCCAACCCCACTTTAAAGTTGTTCTGTTATACGGAACACAATCTTGTATATATATATATATATATATATATATATATATATATATATATATATATATATATATATATATATATATATATATATATATTCCCCCCTTCTACAAAATCCACAAATAAATCACTGGGCACAAGTTACTGAAATTTAAATTTTCCTCCCATTTGGTTCTCTCTGCAAGTAAAATATCCATCACATTGACTTTGCCGTCTTGACTATGCATCACAACTTCCTTCAAACCCTTATGGAAATCAGCATACAAAGGTTCATATATATTGCAATTTCCTTTGAAAATCCTGTCATGCGAACAAAAAGCCTGCACAAAGCCTTTATATCAGGATTTGAGACGCACCCAACAAATAAGGATGCAATAATATTCCAAGGCTTTCATACATTTCATTCAATTCCTGCTTTTCTTTCGTTAAGGTATATAACTTTAGAATAGAGTTTTCCCGGCATCTTTTAAACGATGTTGTTATTTTAAACAATTACCACGACGCTGAATGTTCCACATTCCACAACTATCAGCTATGAACGTGTCTTGTCTTAGACCAGTGTGCGAATTAGATAATCTATATTGGGGGGGATAAAATTTGGCCAACAGGACTTAAAGTCTGAAGGTGCAAATTTCAAATTTCAAAATGAGACAATAATGCCTTAATATCTATCTATCTATCTATCTATATATATATATATATATATATATATATATATATATATATATATATATATATATATATATATATATATATATATATATATATATATATATATATATATATATATATATATATAGATAGATAGATAGATAGATAGATAGATAGATATATTGTCTGACATACACACACCTCACCAAACCTTTCTGAACGTGATTAAATGTACTCACTCTTGTCCCTGTAGCTCTCTAAGGTTTCTATTTAGTTGTTAATTCGGCCCGAGCGATAGCCACGATCACAAGCATTTCTTAACTTTTCCACTCATATTGAAATCTTCCACTTTGCGTTATTACATACAGCTTGAAAAAAATAGTTCAGTCTTATGAAAACCACTAAAATTATCAGTTAAACCTGACATACTTTATTTATTTATTTATTTATTTTAAAGAAAATCTAAATATTAGCCTATCTACCAATAAATGGATTGTTGCTGGTCCCGATCTCTGATATCAAGCTCAAATCGAAGGCCAAATATTTAAAATCTTTCAATTCAAATTTCGAGCTTGTGCTTCTACTCCCCGCTAAAGCTGCGCTCTTCACGACTTTTTTTCTCCAAATATCGATTTCATGATGGGGCTCAGGAAGTCAACACTTACTGTTAGGTTGGAGATGAGTTGATTCACTATGGGCTACGTTATTCAAATAAAGTAAAACATTACATTGAAGTTTTTCTGACAACATTATTAGCGTGGACAGCAAGCTGTACAGCGAAAAGAAAGATGGAAAAATGAACGGTTAACTTTGAAAAACCCGCTCCAGTTGAAATGCTTATACAGACAATGACACAGAGAACCAGTGGTATTAACAAATGCTGAAACAAATCTTCAATTATGCGCTTATTCACCTAAAAATCACCTTCACTAACATGTCGGCTCACTAGAAACGTATCCCCAGCGTGTACGTTAAACATATACTTATGAGAGAATACCTATATCTCAGATTTTGAGTACAGTTTCAAAAGCTCATTTCCGTAAACTGTAAACGGCAGTGATTACTATGCTAATTATCACAAATTATATGCAATTTTTGAGTTGCATACACACAAACTACTAAGGAATGAAGACCATGTGCTAACAAAGAATACACTGGAAAATAAAATAACACGTTGTTACAAAAATTAAAATAATATGATAATCGATACAAATGTAGAGGATGAATATGACATGTCCGAACTTCAAGTATGGTGGAAGAAGCTATTTGTTTACTTCTTCTTGGCCAACCGCTAAGAACATTTATAAATCCATATGTGGCTTTGTTATACGCAATTAGTACATTCAAATTCACAAACGATGACGAACTGAAGGGTACGAAGATACAATTGCAAGTAACAACCGTAGTCATAATAATATAGTTCAACTAAAACAACGTTGAAAATAGTGGGTAATTAGGTGGTAAGTAGAAATGACCAAAACTCAATAGTTTCCATCGCTCATTTCGAAATACAGCTAGAAGATTAAAACTTACAAGAAATAACAAAAATCAGTGAAATTTGGAGTTATATTGAGCATAGTTTGGGAGGGAAAGCGAGCATCCCCGGTGGGGATACTTCAGCTAACTTCTTTGGGGGGGGGGAACAAAATGTGATTGAGGGGGAAAATCCCCCTCATCCCCCCCGGTAATTCGCACCCTGTCTTAGACTATTAGACCGGTCAAATAGGTAGGTGCACCGGCTCACTAGTCATATGTGCTACTAATGCAAAAATGGTCAAATGTGTACCTCAAACAGAGGATTTATGATTCAAAAGCAAAATAGAATAAAATACAGGACACAATCGGGAAAAGGACACAAGTCGGGAAAAATTCAAAATCAGGAAAAAGTCAAAGTCAAAGTCGGGAAAGAAGTTCAGACAGGGAAAGAGGGCGAAAAGCCAAGATGAACAGGGCAAAAAAGTAGAGGAAAGTGGGAAGTATAAAATGAAAAGATAAAGGAGAAATAGAAAGTATAAAAAAAAGAAGGGAATGTATGTACGTGTAAATGGAACAGAAAGTGTAAGTGTAGTGTAGGTGTATCACTGGGCCCACTTAACCTCCTTCCTCATGGAGCATTACCAGCCACGAGGCACTCACTAGCACAGCCACTGTCGAACTCCAGCTATGAACTTGAAACAGCAGTAGTAACCAGCATTGCCAGTCGCAAAAGGAAAACATTGCTTGCAAAATTGTACTTTTTATTTCTGTATTTTAACAACTGAATTTGACGTTTTTTTTTAAATCGCAATTTATCGTGTTTTGCGTCATATTTCGCTCAAAATGTCAGTTGTCGCATTTTGCCGCAACTTCAAAATACCTATTTCCTTACTCAATCTGACGTAGTTCGTTGAAAAACTAAGTCTCGGCTTTGTTGGAAAACTTTCGCGATTTCGCAACTTGCGAAAAACTCCTGCACTTAGAGATTACACATGTATAAGTTTGTACAAATATTTAAGATTAATGGTTTTGAAATGTGTATTAGGTAGTTGAATTTTCAGTTTTATTTATTTTTTTTAAAAAAAAGAAATAAAGTGTCTTGTTCATTCATGTGGAAGATGTCAGATCCTTTGATGCGCACTACTAATTCAAATGAGACCTAATTAAAGAACTGTTTGAATGAAAATATAATTGTGGCTCCAAGATAATTATCTACAATTGAGTGATAATTTTTTTTGAATGAAAGTGTTTGCGAATTCCATATCATGATATGACATTACAAAACTCACATTGAATAGAATGGTATCTGCAATCTTATGAACAAAACCAGTGAATTGGCAATTTTGTGCTTTATAGAAAGTAATCCAGGTAGGTTACTTAATATTTTAGATCTATATCTTATCTGTCTTGACCTCTTAGAATGTCAGCAGAGAAGCGGAAATAGGCTATTAAACCAAGTAGAAAACATATGACGTGTTTAACGTAAAGGAGACAGTTCATTGATACAAATGAAATGAATGACCAGGAATGATAATGAAATAATAAGAGAAGGATGTGTTTACTTTTAACACGTTGTTTATGTTTTTCAAACATAAGTGGAAATGACTTGGAAACAAAAACACTTCTAAGAAATGATCAGTCGATAAGCTTACAAATATTGTTATTTATGCAATTTCAAGATAGAGCCTTCTTGAATGAATGAATGGGAAAATGAATGAACCAAACTGTTAACCTTGATGAATGAACTAAATGAAAAAGAAATAAGTTCCTTCCTATTAATCCAATGTTCTCTGCCAGAGTGAATGTTGCTGTGCTGAGCTTTCGTTACCATACAGCGATAACATCTTCAGAGCTATTCCGAAGTTCCTTCCTAGTCTAGTTGCTAGAACGCGTGCCTTTTCTTGCACGAGGTTCTGGGTTTAATTTCCGGTGGAAGGTCATCGTATTCACTATAATATGTGAGATCTTACTTTAACCTGAGGCCAGGGCCGGATTTAGCATTTTGGCGCCCCTAGGCCCAATAATTTTTTTCCGCCCCCCTAGTCTGGTTAAAGTTACTTTCCTAAAAACCTTTATTAAAAAATTACAACCAGTTCTCCCGTGTTTGAGATCAATGTTGTAATGAAGTTAATGGATAATGTTGAAAAATAATTTAACTTTACCAACAATTATTTGTTCCAATGAACTTCAAAATGAGAATGCTTTATTAGCCTGATTTTTTTTAATCAATTCAAAAAATATGTTAAGTTATGGCTATTTATTTTTATTTCTAGATATTTTTTTATTTTTTTTTCTCTCGGCCGTGCGCCCCCTGGGAGCTTGCGCCCATAGGCCCGGGCCTATTGGGAAATCCGGCCCTGCCTGAGGCCAAATCCCATATGACAAAGAACGTAAATAGAAATCAGTCGATCAATGACAAATGACAAATACTGTAATATTAAACAAGTTAGACAAACAAAATTTATTTAGATATACAGCATGTCCATAAAAATACAGTCATATTTTAAAATTATATTACGTCGCTTTGGATAATCGTATATAAATGAAATTGGTCACATTTTGAAAGAAAAGCTCAAATATTTTTGTGTATGTCAACAATAGACAACAATATTAATAATGGACGGGATCAAACACAGAAAAAGTAAATTCACTCATGTTTTCTTTGTAATTAGTCAATATGGGTTGATTGTTAGGATATTTAGCACGCAGTTGCTGTTTGTGCTGGAGGTCACTTGGGAAGCTCTTATGTTTTCGTTCTGTTATGCCAACGTAAATTTATTTATTTTCGTTGTGTTGTGTGGTTACTAAAGAATAAGTTTTAAAGAGTTCTGGCGACTTCCAGGAAGCCGGCAATGATAATGCCTTCTACAAGTGGCCGCCGAGGGCGCCTGACTTGAAGGTCCACGACTTCCTTTTTATGGGGTTACGTAAGGGATTGTGTCTATGCACTCTCTCTGCATCAAAACCTGCAAGTTCGTATCAGTGCTGCCATCCAGCCCATATCATTAGATACGTTGGAACGTGTGTCTTTGTCTTGGATCCAGAAGTATATGCTACTATTATTGATATATAAAAAAAAGTCAAATTTGGAACAAAATACTACTGTGTAACTATATTCACGCTGGATATGGGTTCTCATCTACATCATTGGCCACATAAATCGACGTGATGGTCCTGTTTTTACAGATGGACATCCCTTACAATAATAATCATCATAAATGCGTCGACGAACATATTCTTATTTTTATATATACAGCGTGTTTCAAATCAACACCGACAACGTTTGGGAGGTGATTACTGACACCAAGATAAGTCAAAAAGTATAGAGAGCTCCATTGTGGCTAAGCGGTTAGCGTACGCGCCTTTGGCGTGGGAGACGATTCCCGGCGGAAGCTCATGTGGTTCGGATTTCACGTTAATCAGTAGGTCGCGTCTCATATACCCTCGCTGCTGAAAGGGACGTTAAACTCAAAATCAAATCAACTCAACTCAAAAAGTATAGACCAACCTGGGTGTACAAATGTTTCCTTTCGGAGTTATAGGCTACAGAAAACATGAAAAAATGAAATTTAAAGGTCCATAATTCCAAAACTCTGGGACCTACTGTAGTCGGGTCAAGACTTCACTTAGAAACTAACATGTGTCCTATCCAAAAATCCATGTTTCAGAATCCTGTGGTACTTTCGTAACAATTTTTATAGAGGTAGTTGGTGAGTGCTTCAAATTATTATGCCCGTAGCCAAACTCTCTCTATAAAAATTGTCGCGTGAGTACCTTAGTGAAGTCTTGACCCGACTACTGTAGGTCCCATAGTTTTGGAATTATGGCCTTTAAAGTTTATTTTTTCATGTTTTCGGCAGCCTATAACTCGGAAAGGAAGCATTTATGCACCCAGGTTGATCTATAATCCCTACTTTTTGTCTTATCTTAGTGTCAGGAATCACCTCCCAAGTGTTGTCGGTGTTGTTTTGAAACACCCTGTATATATCCATTTATTTCTTTTTTGTTACAGGAATTTTCTGAAGTGGCTTTTATTTCTCCAGTGATGAAAAAAACAATGCTATGAGTCCAGACCCGTATCCAAGGGGGGTCTAGGGGGCCGCCCTCCTTAAATTTTGGCTGGCCCCCCTAAAATGTTTACGGTAGACTGGCAAATGGTGATGAACTATATATGAATGGTGATGAACTATAATATGGTTGCATCGCCCCCCCTAACTTGTGCCGGATCCCCCCTACATTTTTGGGCTGGCTACAGGCCTGTATGGGTGTATTTGCATCATTGGGACATTTCTTTTTCATAATATTATTTTTTTTCTATCTACAAAGTGTCGAATATTATCATCAATATTTCGATAATAATGGACCACCCACTGATCTTTCTCTTTAAGTTCTCACACATTGCAGTACACTATTTATCGTAACTTGAATTCTGATCGTAGAATCACGTCCAAAATTCTTAATTCATCGGTGAAGGGATGAAGTGGCGTAACTTGAAAACGCGATCTTGAGTTACGACCATCATCCATCCTTACTTAACCAGCTCTATCAATTATAAATAGTTTCATACCCAATTCCTTATATTAACGGAGATATAAACATTCCGAAAATGACGTATCTTGAAATGTGTATTGCTGTAGAACGTTGAACAAGACATTTTAAATCGTTCTCCAGTAAAATTATTAAAAAAATCAAGATACACCACTTCGCTCCTTCACCGACAAATAGGCCCATTATTTCTATGTTCATTTCTAAAAGGTTTAATAAACCAAAAAGTAGATCATTTCAAATGAATTACTTTGTATTAAAGTAAATTAAAAGTTGGTTGTAAGTGAACAAAGTGAAATGGAAATTCTACGATTCATTAGTGTTTCACGAAAATTAAAAAATCCAAAGATGATACACATACTAATAGCAGGGTCGGATCCAGGACAGACTTCTGGGGGGTTGTAATACTGCTGCTTAGAGCTACTTTTAAGAGCTCCAAGCTCTGTGATGGATTTTATTTATATATGAAATAAAAAAGTTTCCTCTTTAGGGGGCGCAATCGCCCCTGACTTCATTTAGAACACCATGTGCGTGGGTTTCCTCGGGGTTCTCCCGTTTCCTCCCACTTTCTTCATTCCACCATTTCATTCATTACCCATCATTACCGTCTCCTTTAGCCTAACCGGCATAACCGTGGGACGTACAACTGAAAGATTTCATTTCAAAGACTTCATCGTATTATAAGTGAATGTGAAATCTTATGCGTAATTTTCGAGAAATGCAAGAAAAGTTGATATTTTTTTTTTAAACCCGAAGGTTTGTGCTACATGATAAGCACGTCGTTTATTAAGACCAAACTCGTCCTGAAGTCTTCCCTCGTCAAGGTCTTCGTTATGATAAGAGCAAAGCGAGAGCACACGATATGTTTAGTAAGATATAGCCGAGAATTACGAGGATAAATCAAAAAATAAGTTTCTCTTGCGCAAGATAAATAATACACTACGAAGATATGTCTAATAGAAGAAAGCTTCCGCAGTTCATAAATAAATAAAACAAAATCTATTTCAGCAAAAAAGAAGCCATAAACTGCATCACCAAATTGGAAACCAACTTTTTACGCCATAAAAAATCACTTTTCTCGAGTTTTTCGAAAATTACTCATGATAATTTACTCTCAGGAATGTCATTTTGTCCCGCATCAACTGCTGTATGCTTCATTTATGGATAAAACTGGAGTTAAACAATCAGTTAAGAGTTAATCATATTTTTGGGTTACATCTCATTAACGTTCCCATGCACTTTCGTCTTGTTTGCGTCCTAATGAAGAGATTGATGAGAATGTACCCTATTATCAGTTTCACCTAAATAGGTTGTATCGGTGACCAGGCCAGTAGCCAGCCCAAAAATGTAGAGGGGGCCCGGCTGAAGTAAGGGGGGGGGCGATCCAAATATATTATATATAGTTCATTTGCAAGCCTACCGTGAATTTTAGGTTGGCCCGCAAAAATTTAGGGGGCGGCACCCTAGACCCCCCTGGTTACGGGCCTGTCAGTATTTTTATGAAGACAGTATTTTTTAAATATCTCACATGTGGTTATTAAATATTTTGCAGAAAAGCCAGGAAGTTTGGTGTTTGGAACATTCTTTCTTTTGGGAGGAGGAGCAGATTATATAAGAAAATCGGGTATGTCAGTGAATTCCATCTATAATCTGCCCTAATGCGGTAGAACAGCTAGCAACAGTGTATTGATTATCAAAGAAGTTACTCAGTGGCGGCTCTAGCCCAAAGCCGGGGGCCTAGGTCCCACTTTTTTGAGGGACGAAAATAATTGAAGCTATTATTTATATATTTTTGAAAGTTTACAGTAAACTCATGACACACCTATCATAATCTGCGTTCTGGTTGCCCCCCAGTTTTTTATCTTCCAGATCCACCACTGAAGTTACTTCGAGGAATTGTTAGTGTATGGAAGCATATCTTGAAATAACTGAATTTTGTGGAATCAGAATCTTTATTTCCGAACAAATCTTGTATTTTGAAAATAAAAAAGCTTAGGTGAAATTAATAAAATACACTACACTGATTTGTTACACTTAATTGTTATTAATATTACTATTCATAATAATAGTAATAATATGCAGTATTGTTATGATAATGACTAGATACTAATTAATTTGAAGTACGTATAGATACTCACTTCGAAGTGGGTCGTATTTATGACAAGAGTTATTTACCTGCAGATAAATACCATTATGAAATATTCAGTTTATCTTGAAGAAAGAAAAAAATCTGTGGGGCACTTGTTAATTTATTTTCATTATTACGTGTCAATGTGGATCTGCTGTATCTTTACATTGGAATTTAGAAAACCATCTGCCACGTGAGAAAGTTCATTTGCCTCCGAAGAGTAAAAGAGGGCAACGGGTATAATTGATTGCTTTTCTGGGCTGGATTTCTCGACAGATGGAATTTGACAAACAGTTTTAATTGTTTACTTGCAATTTTCGTTTCTTACTGAGATTTGCCTTATTGGCCATATAAATTTTGTTAGGATTAACGAATTTAGGAATTAGCAAAAGCAAATAAGAAAACGTACCATTACGATTTATTAGATATAAACTATTCCAGATAACTGCCTTTGCATTTTTTTTTTTTAATGACATATTGAATTTTATGTTATTAAGGTCATATATTAAAACCAATCAAAATTAATCATCAGTATCTGGAAAAATAAATTGTATTAGGTTTTTTTTTCTTAGTTGAAGAAGAGAAGCTAACAAGATCAAGTTAGGATAGGTTATAGCTAAGCTGTAAAAGTGTAGAAATCAGAATTTGTATTTTTCCTTTATATAAGTTATGCATGTTGTGCATTACAAATAAGGCAATCTAATTATGCTGCTTAGGCTGTTGCTCAACCTTTTATATAACAATAGGTGAGAAAGAATCTTAAATGTGTAAGATACACAGTAAAAAAAAAAAGTCATAATGACTACAAAGAAAAAGTAAAATAATGAATGTCCCACTTTTTTTTTTTTTTTAGCTTAGCTTAACGTCCCCAGAATTAAGGACCGAAGCAAAGGAGATGGTGATGATGAGATGGGTAATAATGATGGAATGAAGAAAATGGGGAAAACCCCACGTACATTGTGCTTGTCCACCACAAAATTCATCGACACAAACTGGGATCGAACCAGGGACCCATTGCACTAGAGGTGAGCGCTCTAGTACTTAGCCACCGCGGCCTGGTGTCTCACATGAAACTGGCACGACTCAATGTTTATCTCCCTTTCACGTAAAAGAACATTTTACAGTACTTCATATGTAAATATCGCAAAGTTACAGACACAAAGCATGTGTCGCTATATTATTACGCTATATTATGCGTATTATCTTACGTGAACTTCCTATGTAAAACTTTTTAGTTTACAAGTGATGGAAATTCTATCCTCCAACTTTCAGGCATTGCTGCGCTCGTAGTAACATGTTCTAAGAAACACGATGTAATTCTTCATGAAATATGTTATTTACCTCGTTCATAATATTCTCTTTCAGTTGGTCTATCGTCTGAGGGTTATTAGCGTACACATTGGCTTTTATAGCTTCCCAATAAAAAATAAAATAAAAATAAAAATCTCAATATATTAGGGGGATGAGGGGACGCCACTACGGATTTTGGCTAGGGGCGCCAAATGCCATTGTTATGTCACTGACTTGAATTTTTATGTTACGTCATATTTTAATCTTGGCTTGCTTGTCCATGTTTAAGTTAGGCCGAAGAAAAGTTATTTCGAGCTAATGTAGCACGGTTCTGGTAACAAGTAACATCATTCATGCATCTAGTTGACGCGTGGAAATGGTATATTTTTAAATAGGTCTACTTTTAAATATGAGGATGTAGTCTATATTCTTAGTCTATTGTCCCCATCCGCCGTTAAACCTATCAGTATTATTATTAGTAGTAGCAGGGGTAAAAGTGCGGGGGAACGCGGGAGGACGCCATCCCCCGTTCCTAAAAAAAAATACAATGGGCAAAGATAGACAGGGGGAACGGCGTGATGTCATGCCGCTACCTACCGTCCCCCCACCTTTTCAGATCCACTTTTACCCCTGAGTACTAGTATCAGTATTATTTAACCATATATATATTGTTTTCCATGCCATATATATATACTTTACTTTTCATTAAAAACATAATGTTACAATTGACCCAAAGTTCTGTTACAAATGTTCCGGGCACGTAGACGTTTGTAACAAGACAGATACTGTCGTAAAATGTTTCGTAACTTTCTATATTAGAAATTGTCATGTATGAAAAAATTGAATGGAGCATCAAAGCTTCACTTAAGATATTGTATAATTTTCAGACTTATTGGAGCATAAACATGTGAGAAAAAAAAATAAATGTAAAATTTGTTACAATTGCCCCCGGTCTTCCCTATACTAAAACCGAAAGTGATATAAATCCACTACAATTTTCAGTTTGAACATTGAACTACATATTTAAGAGCTAAAAGATTAAGAAATAGCAAAAACATTTAAAAAAAAAATCAATTTAGCGTTCTAAGAATAAATAGCATAATTTCATTTTAACACGCTATTTAATACGGAAGTGAGATAAATAAACTACTTCCGGTTTTAATGTTGATTGTTATAGAGTAAAAACGGTAATAGATAGCGAGAAACGGTTTTCTGCAATCAACTTAGTGTCCCTACAATATACACCATATTCCTTCTACTCTCTCTACCAAAACCTGAATTGGTAGAAATCTAATACCACTTCCGGTTTCAAAATTGATTGAGAAGATAACGCGCCATAAAAACCGAACTCCTTTACGTGGTGTACATGTAGCACTCATACTTGTTTTAGTTTATTGTCCTACGGCTATGCTCAGAGGCTAGGGGAGATGGTGATGATGTTGATGGAAGAAATGGTGAAATTAAAAAGTGGGAGGAAACGGGAAAACCCCAAGAAAATTCACGCATACGGTATTTCTTGACTACAAAGCGTATTTGGTACGAATCGAGATTGAAGCCGGGTACTCCATATACAAGAGATGAACTCTCTACCACTGAGCCATTGTGGTCCCATACATCTTGAAAATCCCTTTATTGTAATTCAGTATACATTTTGTGATTTTCTAAAAGTGAAATCTACGTTTTACTACAATAAGACATATACAAGAGAATCGAGAGATCGTTAAAAATGAATACTACAGATAGGAGAAATTGAACCAGTACTATATGTATTACTTTATATGCGTATATTAACAACAGTAGATTCTTTTTTTGTTTATAATTCTAGTAATTGATTTCGTTTTTTTTTTTTTTTTCGTGAATTTCAAATTGAGATGACGTATTTCGCCATGATAATTGTCTGTAAAGACTGTAACATTTACTTAATATATCAAACATCTCTGGGCTGGCAATCATAAAACAAACTACGCTTAAATAGTGACCTTCATTCTTCATTAGATATGATGCTTGCGGCTGTGCTCAAGTGCGCATCCTACAACAAACAACTTGGTTATGTGGACACGCAATTCCAAGTTCATGCGTAGATATCGTTTTCACTCGAATTCGTAGTGAATTTATTTAAGTGGGTTAGACTTTGCAACTTGGTTTTCATGTCGGTACAGTCGCCAGCAAATATGGATATACTAGAGTGACGAAGTGATGTGGATTACCAAAGTTTCTCTCAAGAAAAGTAACTGCATGCACAGACTGGTTTCTAACACTTGCTGCTCTCTGACCTTAATAAGATTAATCAGGACCGTATTTATGGATGAACCATGGCGAGGGCCGGCAAATTTTCTTGAAATAGTTTTTTTTTTTCATATTCTTGTTCAGGAAGTTTCAGAAACTAATGTATAAAATTGAAAGTGACTATGTTTGTGACTTCATGCCTCCTGAACCACCCGACCGATCTCGATCAAATGTTCAATATACTGTAGATAAGGTTCGGACCTGGGACGGTTTTTATCATTTCACTTTGGCGGTGCAACTTTGGGGAGGGGAAATATTTAAAATGATTGAAAATTACCGACATTAGTGTCGAATCCATAGTTTCCGGTGTCACTGTGATGAACAGTGACACTTCCGATGCCATTTAAATCCAAAATCAGCCCCGCAATTTGGGGAGAGGAGATATATAACAATGATCAATATTAGTGCAGAATCCATAGTTTTCGGGGTCACTGAGACGAACAGTGACACTTCTGATGCTGTTAAATTCAAATTCATCCACCATTGCCCTTATCATATGTCCAAAATGAAACGTATTTTTCCTGTGCGAGAAACGGGCATTCTGCTATTTATAAATAAATCATATACTATTCATATATTTTTGTTAATGTATTACATATACCTTTATTGAATCCAGGAGGATATCCTACATGCATTGTTGTGTGAGCGTGGAAATTTAAGGATACAAGTTATAGCGTATGTGAAGACACGCATGTACATCGAAGGTCATCAAATGGATAAGGAAAGTAACTGGAAACATGTTACGCTGGTTGCTACCTAAAGGAACGAAACATATTTTAACGGTTTATGGTGCCTCTTATCGTGTATTCATCCCATATCAAGTTGCTTACCATTTATCAAGACAAATTCGATAGTGAGTAAATCAGGGGCGGATCCAGGGGGGGCGATCAGGGCGTCGCCCCCCCAGAAAAGGAAAATTTCTTATTTTATATATATAAATAAAACCCATACCAAAGTTTGAAGCCCACCGCCCCCCCCAGAAGTCGGTCCTGGATCCGCCCCTGGAGTAAATTCAGTACCGTAAGACGGGGTTACTTTGCACACAATTTAAGGAATTTTAAAGAAGATCGCATGTAACTTACAAATGTAATGATTTAGAACACAGTATTGTAAACATATAATAGTTAGATATATGTAGAAAACATTCGTGCAAGTTCATTAGTAAACATTCAGCATGACCTTAGTTATTGAAATATAAACTTTGGTGCAAAGTAACCCCATGGTTACTTTGCACAACATACAAAAAAGTATGTTAACATGCGAATATAACGTTTCTGTGCAATGCTTTCCCTTCGGTGTTTATACATTTGACTTTCTACACAAAACTACATGCAGTCTACAAATATTGATATTAGAATGAGGGTACTGTATCGATACTTAGTATGAATTACTAATATTTGTAAAGAAAATTATGTATTTTCTGGTACCGGCACAGGAACCACATTCTAATAGTTTAGCATATGTCCCACAAAAATGTCAACTCAGGAATAGAAAAAAAATCCCCGTGAACTGATTTGCCTTGGTTATTCTTTATGTCCAAGAATAGCATCCCAACCGTAATTAGTGAAAGATTTACGGAGTTTGGGACTTCCAGGCTAAAGTCCACCCAGAAGACTGCATGATTTCTTTTTTTTTTTTAAAGAGTCTAATGTTAGTCATTCCTATGTATATAAGCTTCAAGTCCCCCAAAAAGTCTAGTTATTCTAAAACAAACGAAGCCTTTGTGACTGAAGCTCCTCTCAAACTATTTTTCTGGATCCACCACTGTTCATAATTTATTTTCCAACAAGAAATTCATTCCGCATCTACCTAAATAGAAAAATTACCTAAATTTAGAATGCAGGAGGTTCCAGTAGTAATAATTTCATATCTAAGCGGTATTTTGGAGCTGTACAAAGTAACCCCGATTAGAGACTGAAACCGCTTTCTCGCAATTTTACTTTTTTTTTTATGACTTTAAAACGTCTCACATTTCAACTATTGCATCAAAGTCCCATTATACACAGTAGTATTCTACGAAACTGACTTAACTTTGACGGAAATTCTTGTAGGTGATATCTTTTAAATTTTGGTGGTCTTTACGGTGACTGCTTTCCATACCTCTACGACAACAAACCCTCCCGGTAATTATGACTGATGGTAGCTAACCCCCTCTTACGGTGGCAATTGAAACTTCCTGTTTACAGTTCATGGCTTTACCGACAGAGGACTGTAAAACTCTTTTCATATTTTGTGCAAAGTAACCTCTGATGTGCAAAGTAACCCCATCTTACGGTATAACCCTAGAACAGATGATATCGGCAAGTGAAAGCAAGATATCTTATTCCAACAGAGAAGGTACGGGTTGAATAAGTGTTTATTAAGGAGCCTGGTTTATCAACACTCCTTCATTTATTTGCTCTCTGTCTGTCCGTCTACTCGGAAGGCATAAAATCTCAAAACACTATTTGATGGATCGCCATCAATTCTGGCCAGGATGAAGAGGGCCAAAAGGTAGGGATCGAGTTCATTCATGCACGTGATCCATTCACTGGAAGTGGTGGACAGCAACCATTTCCAGTTTTAACGTTGATCACTATAGCAGGAAGGTTCATTGATGCACGTGATCCATTCACTGGAAGTGGTGGACAGCAACCATTTCCAGTTTTAACGTTGATCACTATAGCAGGAAGGTTCATTGATGCACGTGATCCATTCACTGGAAATGGTGGACAGCAACCATTTCCAGTTTTAACGTTGATCACTATAGCAGGAAGGTTCATTGATGCACGTGATCCATTCACTGGAAGTGGTGGACAGCAACCATTTCCAGTTTTAACGTTGATCACTATAGCAGGAAGGTTCATTGATGCACGTGATCCATTCACTGGAAATGGTGGACAGCAACCATTTCCAGTTTTAACGTTGATCACTATAGCAGGAAGGTTCATTGATGCACGTGATCCATTCACTGGAAGTGGTGGACAGCAACCATTTCCAGTTTTAACGTTGATCACTATAGCAGGAAGGTTCATTCATGCACGTGATCCATTCACTGGAAATGGTGGACAGCAACCATTTCCAGTTTTAACGTTGATCACTATAGCAGGAAGGTTCATTCATGCACGTGATCCATTCACTGGAAATGGTGGACAGCAACCATTTCCAGTTTTAACGTTGATCACTATAGCAGGAAGGTTCATTGATGCACGTGATCCATTCACTGGAAGTGGTGGACAGCAACCATTTCCAGTTTTAACGTTGATCACTATAGCAGGAAGGTTCATTGATGCACGTGATCCATTCACTGGAAGTGGTGGACAGCAACCATTTCCAGTTTTAACGTTGATCACTATAGCAGGAAGGTTCATTGATGCACGTGATCCATTCACTGGAAGTGGTGGACAGCAACCATTTCCAGTTTTAACGTTGATCACTATAGCAGGAAGGTTCATTGATGCACGTGATCCATTCACTGGAAGTGGTGGACAGCAACCATTTCCAGTTTTAACGTTGATCACTATAGCAGGAAGGTTCATTGATGCACGTGATCCATTCACTGGAAGTGGTGGACAGCAACCATTTCCAGTTTTAACGTTGATCACTATAGAGTAATAGATAGCAGGAAGCGATTTCCTGCAATCGATTAAGCACCCCAAGAATACATATCATTTCCATCCCTATCTCTCTACTAAAATGATCCCCAATCTCTCTACTTAGTTCCGGCCAGTGATGAAAATTTTCCGATTCATAAAAACATACTCCACTTATTCCTACATCGTGGTTTAGCTGTGATGTGAGGTGGAAAATTTCCTTCTATATTTTTCCGGAAAATTTTCCGTTCTTAACAAATATCAGTGATCAAGTAACAATTCCTCAGTATTTATAAAATTGATTGAATTCATATGTAGAAATGTTAAAAAGTGAAAGATCATTTAAAGAATCTGAAAATGTTCATGGCTCAGACAATTTTCAGCACTATGTAGGAACAAGTGAAACAGTTTTTCATGAATCGAAGAATTACCGGTATCTGTCCTGTACAGTGATGAAAATTTTCCGGAAAATTTTGAAACGGAAAACTTTCCGATTCATAAAAACATACATACATACTTTATTCCTACGTCGTTGTTTAGCCGTGATGTAAGGTGGAAAATTTTCTTCTATATTTTTCCGGAAAATTTTCAATTCTTAACAAATATCAGTGATCAAGTAACAGTTCCTCAGTATTCATAAGATTGATTGAAATCATGTATAGAAATGTTAAAAAGTGAAAGATCGTTTAAAGAATCTGAAAATTTTCATGGCTCAGACAATTTTCAGTACTATGTAGGAACAAGTTAAACAATTTTTCATGAATCGAAATATTTTGTGTCTTGTATGGAAAAATTGAAGAACTTTTTATGAGTCGGAAAATTTCATCATTTTGAAGCAAAAACTAAAACAACTTTTTGTCAATCGGAAAGTTTTATTGCTCTGTAGAAACAAGTGAAAGGAATTTTCATGAATCGGAAAATTTATATCACGATGTAGAAACAAGTGAAAACACTTTTCATAATCCGGACAATTTTGGATATTATGTATAGTGATGTTTGGTGGAAAATCTTCCACTATATTTAACTGCACATTCAGCTATAAAATTCAATTCCTGTAGAGGAAAGTTAGTCAGCAACAAATTATCATTTTCCAATTAGCTTTCGGAAACCAGAAAATTCTCTAATATTTCAAGTTGGCAAGTAAAAATATACAGTTTCTCTCTGTGTGTGTGTGTGTGTATGTGTGTAAAGTGTAGGGAACATACATCGAGTTCGTAGAGAACAAATATCCCATTCCAATATTTAAATTGTAACAAGAAATTGAAATCTTTAAGTTTTACGTCCCACGTTAGTCTAAAGGAGACGGTAATGATGAGAGAGGAGTTAAATGGTGGAATGAAGAAAGTAGGAGGAAACGGGAGAACCCACGAGCACGATATTTGTCCACCACAAAGTCCACACGACGAGAGCTGGGATCGAACCAGGGACCCCAATCACCGGAGGTGAACGCTCTATCACTGAGCCACCGCGTGAGAGAGAGAGAGAGAGAGAGAGAGAGAGAGAGAGGAGTTGAATTGAGTTGATTTTGAATTAAACGTCCCTTTCAGCAGCGAGACTATATAAGACGGGACCAACTGATTAACGTGAAATCCGAACTACATGAGCTCCCGCTGGGAATCGAAGCCAGGACTTCCATGCCAAAGGCGCATATGCTAACCGCTTAGCAACGAAGGAGCTCGCAGATGAAGAGAGAGAAACACTGAGTAAAATTTTACTTCTCGGTTCCCAAAGGCTAATTGGAAAATTATAATTTGTTGCTGACTAACTTTCATCTACAGAAATTCAATTTTGTAGCTGAATGTGCAGTTAAATATAGTAGAAAATTTTCCACCAAACATCACTATTCATAATATCCAAAATTGTCCGGATTATGAAAAGCTTTTTCTACTTGTTTCTACATCGTGATATAAATTTTCCGATCTATGAAAATTCCTTTCACTTGTCTCTACAGAGCAATAAAACTTTCCGATTGGCGAAAAGTTGTTTTACTTTTTGCTTCAAAATGATGAAAATTTTCTGACTCATAAAAAGTTCCTCAATTTTTCCATACAAGACACAAAATATTTCGATTCATGAAAAATTATTTAACTTGTTCCTACATAGTACTGAAAATTGTCTGAGCCATGAAAATTTTCAGATTCTTTAAACGATCTTTCACTTTTTAACATTTCTGTACATAAACTCAACCAATTTTATGAATACTGAGAAATTGTTACTTGATTACTGATATTTTTTTTAAAACAGAAAATTTTCCGGAAAAATATAGCGGAAAATTTTCCACTTCACATCTCTAGTTGCGGCGCTGATTACAATATTTTGAAAGATCTCTGACTGTAATTTCAGAGAGAGAATGAGAAGGCTGAGATGTAGTAAGTGCTGAAAAAAAGGGGGGAGGGGGATTGCCTGTATATCGCATGCTCTATTAGTCATAGTACAACGGAGCCCATTTACAAACACTTGCTGCACCACACACGAGAAATCGTCGCGTGACCTTGAAACGTATTATAAACATACTCATACACTTGCGCCGGAGTTTGTATCTGGTGGATTAAATGATAGTTGCGAGATGAATTTCGCCAATCGGAAGACGGACAGAAACTACTATAAATACAGCAGCGAACTGTCTTCCAATTGCCTTTCCTAGCTGACTTGACTCAGGAACTGAGAGAGGTTAGTTCAATATACATATTATATAATTACTATATAATAATGTAAAAGGTAGTGACGGAATATTCGTGGGTTATAGTTAAGGAGCCGTACTTCCCATTTAGGGAAGGACGAGAAACGCCATACTTTCAGGAATTATTCATTGACTATCTAGGATGTTAAAAAGCAGGTAATAGACTGAGTTCTTGCCCTTGTACTTAGGGTGTTTAGGTAGTGCAACAGTAAGATGTATCCTCGTGCACGGGAGATGAGAAGTAGCTGTTCTTAACTATTACCTATTCGTGTATTAATGTGTTTCTTTACTTAACTTTTATTAGAAATACATTTCTTCCTAACTGCAAGCACATTGAACTTCAGCGTGGCTGTGCCCTTTTAAATATTAGAAGTTTTTAAGTTCAAAATTGGGTGCATTTATATAATAGGAATAATTAAACATAATCCGCCTTATGCAGAGTCGTTTTGAGGCATGACTAGCGTCATACTAAAGGCATGACTACTGCAGGAAATATATGTTACTCGAACTCTTTAGTATGGCACTAATCATTCGTCAAAGCAACTCTGAATAAGGCCCAATATGAATATCTAAACATCTCTCGGGCTTTCTCATGTCGGTTGTCACAGCCAAATTCACCATATGTGTAGAAATGAAAGTTATAATTATTTTCATTTCTATTCTTACATTGTTAGCAAATTATCTTGAGTTCAAGTTGATTTGTATTTAATTAACAGTTCAGACTCATTCTCATCTGTCCGAACTATTTTGGAGTACATTAAAGTCAATTCTGATACATTTACAAATTTTAGAAACTTTTTCTCAGTACTAGAGCGCTTACCTCTGGTGCGTAGAATGGCTGATTCGATCTCTAGCCAGATAACATCGTGTTCGTGGGTTTTCTAGGCGTACTCCCATTTTCTCCCATATTTTCATTCCACTATTTTTCCATCATCATTCGCATGCCTTAATCATCGTCTCTCTTAGCCTAAGGGGCATACTCATGGAACGTTAAACTGACAGATTTACTTTATTTTAGAAACTTCTTCAACTTGTCACTCTAATTTATTTTTAAAAATTTTCCCCATGTCTGAAAGTTTAATTTTAATATACCTACAGTAGACTTTCGAGTATCCTGATCGCAACTATCCGGCCTAGTTTCCGGGCTACCTTTTCATATCTGTGCACTGTAAAACCAGTTTGAGTCAATTTTCTTAAGAACTAGGCTTACGATTTACGTTAATGTTTTGTTTATATTTCCTGCATTTAAGTTAGGCATTACAGAATTTATTTTAAAATGTGAACAGTTTACATATACTGTACGTATTTCTTTAACTTACATACTTAACTTAACGTACGTATACAGGCGTGGATCCAAAGGGAGGGCTATAGCCCCCCCCTCTCCCCTTGACGCTCAGGTATACACTGGATAAAATGGGCTTCAATCCTACTTTCTTTACACTGGATAAAGCGGCAAACTATGGTTTAGTCCCTCCCTTGACTATATCCTGGATCCGCAGCTGTACGCGTATATAGAACTCCGGCCTATCCGGCTATTTTGTTATCCGGCCTGCCCATCTACCACATTAGGCCGGGTACTCGTAAGTCCACTGTAATTGATTTATTTATAACCCTTTCCGACACCTGGGCTTTTACTCTGTGAAGTGTTGGGAGTTTACTCTGAAATGTAACCGTTGCCTCCAGCAGGAACCAAACGCCATTGTTGCTTGGTTGGAGTTCATCCTTTCTTTTCAGCACTGAAGCTACATGAGACGTGGAGCTACATTAATATTTTCCATAAGTATAAGCTTTGCTTTGTATATAATTAAACACAAACCAACTATTTGTGAGCAAAACAATATATTCACATTTAAAAACTAGATATGTGTGACAGTTTCGCCAACTAACACTTTGGCTTCATCAGACACTATATATTGTTTTGCTCAGCAAATTGTTTGTGGACTTACAGTATGAGTTGGAATCCTAACAATCATAATGCGTTCACATTTAAAGGCTCTTCCACCGGGAATCGAATCCGGGATCTCATGCATCAAAGGAGCGCGCGTTAGCAATTAGAGTAGACCAGGGGCAAACCAACCAAGTGAGAGATTACATGCGTGCTAGGAAGAAATGTAATAATTATTAACATCACCCAGTGAGACTCATAAAATTTTATTAGTCCTACTCCACACAGATTGAATTAAAGCGATTTTTTGCGATTCGTTATCTCGACCGGATTCGTTAACATTTTCAAGGGTAATGGTGCCTTTAGCGTATTGTATCAGTTCAGTTTGGGATTAAGGATTCCTTTCAGCAGCGATGCTATATGAGACGTGTACCTACACCTTAATGTGGTATCCAAACCACGTGCGCTCCCTGCCAGGATAACATACTATATCGTTTAGAAGATTCATGACATTCTGTAGCTTGTATGCAACTTGTACAATAACAAATACTTTTTGTTTGCCTATGATAGAAGGATATGTACCTTTCGCTTGATCTATTTTTACTATCATTACGAGACTTTATTTTATCTGGTTACCTAAAGTATGATCGTATGTTATGAAAACATTTAACTGCAATTAATTAAGGTGACTGAAATTTAACGTCCCTTCCCAGCACCAACGTTATATAAGAGGAAGCCCTACTGTTTAAAGAGGTATCCGAACTATTACTCGGACTGGTATCCAAAAGAATCAGAAGCTCTCAACCAAGTGGAACACTTTTATTTCTTGGTGGATGTAGTTTTAGTCTTTTAATGTTGATCCTGGATATTTGAAAGTATCCATTTTGTCGAAAGTATTATTTGATATTTTGATGTAACCATAATTTACAGTATTTTACTTCCAAACCCATGTCCCTGCAAACGTTTAATAAAACATCTGCACTTCTTTCTATTGTACTTCTATCATCCTTTATCAGATTTACAGCATCAGCATATATTATAAGCTGGTCAATTCCATTCAACTCTAAGCCTTGGTTGCTATCTTTGATTTTCCTTATAGCGTTCTTCAGAACAAAGTTAAATAATAACGGTGACACCACATCTCCTTGTTTAAGACCATTCTCGACGCGAAAGCTTACAGGCAAGAATTTTCTTACTCGAACTTTACTTTGGGGTTCATTTAAACACATCTTAATTAATCTAACTAGCTTTTTCGGTATTCCAAATTCTGTAAGAATATTGTACAATATTTCCCTCCTAACTGAGTCATAGGCCTTTCTAAAATCAATAAATAATTAATGTACCGGGGTATTGTATCCCCATTTCTTTCCGAGTATTTGTAGGAATACTCAAAAAATACATAGACGTGATTAAAATCGTGCAATGCCTAAGTAATTTAACTGACAGTTGAATAGAAGCTTGTTGACATAATGTTTGTTTAACTGTGTTGTTGCTGCCATCTGTTGTCCTATAGCTTTATCTATATGCAGTGCTTTTGATGAAAGTATGAAACAAATTACACATTAGATAAGCGCGTTTTTATCGTCACTAATTTCTTGAGAACAAATGATTGTAAACAGTAGTAGAAATGATTAATGTTGAGTTAGTCTGACAGAAATGTTCCACACAGTAAAACAATTTTACCACACCATAAATTTCAGGAAACTGGAATTGTGTGTGGCAGGTCCTCAAATAGAGGCCGACATTTTGGAAGTTTGCCACAACGCTTACGAACGAACGTTTTCGTAAGAAATCGCAGCGCTGTTTATCGACAGAATCACATAAACCGAAATCTACATTACACAAAGTAGACTAACTTACTTCGTAAGTTAAAATTTCACGATTACCGAGTTCGTGTTGTTGTACATAAATGAAAAGTGTTGCACAAGGACAAAAGAATAGGATCTTCCAGTTGATTTCTTAAGACATTTGTGTCACTAAATGAATTTGAAAATGATTTTTTCCCCATGGAACGTGGTTTTATTAAACTAGTTATCAGTGGCGTAGGGAAGGGGGTGCCCAGAGGGGCCGGCTCCCCAAAGAGGTCCGACAATGTACTTTGGTACTTTGACGTTTGTAATTTTTTATATATTTTTATGTTTATACTAGCAGCGTTCACCCCGCTTCGCTGCGGTCACCCCGGAACGCAATAAACTTTGTTACTTAGATAATTTTTACTTTTTCGCTTTCAAGTGATATGATAAAAACCATAGTAGATTGCAGTAAATGTTAACATTATATCGCCTGTCATTTATGTTAACCCGCCGAGTGACACGGTCATGCGGGTTGCATATAAATACGTTTATTTTTACCTATGATGAACTAACAAAGGATTTGTACGTTATGGACACTTGAATGGTCAATTATCTCAAGACACTGGTAATTAAAAATTAAAGTGATATGATAAAAACCATCTAGGGTCCAAATCCTAATAACCCCCCAAAAATGAAAGAAATTGGTTCAGCCGTATTAGCGTGATGAGGGAACAAAGGATTTGTGCGTTCTCTTTTATATATAAGATATTTTTATGTTTATATATTTCTTTGTTTGTAATGTTTCTATATGTACCTATAACAACACTTGGCCCCCCCGCAAACACACATCCTGCCTACGCTACTGCTAGTTATATGAACAAGCATAACTTTGGAATATGAGCAACATTAAAATCCATATGCTTTGCATGAAAAACCACTTCAATAACTAAACTTATAATCTCATAATTAAGGGACAGCTTAGTCTAGTGGTTAGAGCGTTGGGTTCATGTCCGCGGGGTCCCGGTTTCGATTCCCGGCCGGTGCTTCCCAATTTTCGGCTTTCACCCAGCATCGTGAGGCAAACTGGGGAGTGACGTGAATGAAAGACGTGACGGCTATTAGGTCTAGAAAGGTCCCTATACGTCGGTTAGTGGCAGAGCAACGCCCTACTTGTCACTAGGCTGGTAGTAGTTCAGCCGATCGCTGACAGATGGCGTTGGAACGGCTCGGCTCTCCAAATGGGCTGTTATGCCAAGTTCTTTGTTTTTATTCTCATAATTAGGACAACCCCAAAGCACAAAAGGCATAAAAATGATAGCAGCACCTTGGACATAAGTTTGGTACCCTGAATACGATTTTAATTATCTAAGTGTTCAGGTAAAACTAATTGTAAAACTATACTAAACCTTAAGAAATAAAGCATAATATTTAAAATAAGGCATAATTAAAAAATAATTAAGCATAATATGTAAAGCAAAGCATAATTTAAAAGTAATAAAGCATAATATGTAAAAATAAAACGTAATTTTACAGCAAAATCAGTAAAGTAGGCCCTATAGTACGTAAAATGAAGCATATATATATTGAAAATTAACTATATGTTCAATTGTTAATCTAGTTATCAAGGATCTTATAAAATAGAGGATCTGCCCTTACAACAAAATCTTGAAGCCATAGGTCACAGTTTTGCCACTCCTACTTTGCCCACTCCGCCCAATAGGATCGCAATGTTTTGAGCCAACAATCATGGCGGAAACGAAAGTAGCCAATCAGACGATAGCAGAAACGAGAGTAGCCAATCAGACGTGCCGATGCTCGGTTGCTTTCTGGCTTCACCAATTTAATAGGATGAAGATACATATGGGCAGATCCTCCATTTATAACATTCTTGCTAGTTATTTTATTTCCAGTGACAATGATTACCTAAGCATTTCAAGAATGGATATTTCAGAGTCAAAAATTGTGTTCTTACGTACCAAACCTTCAAACTGAAAAATTTAAAAATATACCTGCAGCTCTGAAAGGAACAGTTAAACAACTGTAAATACAGTAAAACAATTAAAACAGCATTTCAGTATGTAAAGTTTAATGATTTCGTGGTTGCCTTGAATCAGAGCAATTCATCATCTCCTTCAAGTTTTCCTACCCTCTACCGGATTTTGAATTTTAATAGGTCGTGTTTGGCAAGAAAATCTTGAGGCTTACATAAAACTTGCAATTAATCAATCTCTTTCAGGTTATTGTAGCTTTATACAGACTGAGAGTGACATACGTAGATCACTAGATAGTCATTCTTAAAGGATTGCTTTGTTATTATTGTAGTACAATGACGTACACAGAATTTTGTCAAGTGAGGTCCAAGTTCCCAAGTTCGTATAATTTCAAGTGTTCGTACGTTTATACCGTATAAACGTATTATACCTTAATATGATAAATGTTTATTTTTGCATATAATCTTGCTCAAGAGATGTTAAAATGCTGATACTCCTCTTGTGTACGCCACTGTTGCAGTGTGCTTGTATAGTTGTACTATTTTATCAACGTATTTTAGTCCCAAAGAAATCGATTTATAGAATGGATAAACAGCATTTGATTTTAGTTTGTTGGTATGAAAGAAGCTGTGATGTATAAAATACATTAGTAGACAGAAAAAATAAGGTATTTAGAATCATATTTGCGTTCCATTGGGAACAAATTTAAAATAAAGTATAATTTGCAAAATAATAATAATAATAATAATAATAATAATAATAATAATAATAATAATAATAATAATAATAATAATAATAATAATAATAATAATGCAACTTTATCAAAAATAAATAAGTAAAGCATAATATGGGTTTCTCTTCTCGTAATATTTCAAGTTTGTAACGTAAATGCTCGTATATAATTAAATATTGCGGTAACAGTTCGTTGAAAATTACTTTAGTATCCACCAAAACTTACCACGATAACTATTTCATATTCCTTTTAAATTTTGTATTTCCTTAATAGTCAATACTAATCATTCATTTCCCAGAAATTAAAAATACACTTCAATCAACTATGGCTTCCTCACTTTCTCACTTAGCATAAACAAAACAAGTTTAAATCAGTGTTGGTAGGTTTCCTTAAGAAAATTTCCCTCGAATGATACAAACTTTCCCCTTTTCTTATCAAATTTTCCCCAGTTTGTTGAGTGTCCAATTCTTATGGCAGAAGTTATGTGATAAGTTTAGGTGTGGCGTTATACTAAAGGAAATGCCAACCACATTTGTTTTATTCACTTGCTTTTTGCTTCTATTTCTTTTACTTTATTCTTTTACTTTCTTTTAAACAAAATATTTAAAAATACACATCCAACAATGGATGCAATATATGCTGCTTTGAACACACACACACACACACACACACACACACACACACACACACACACACACACACACACACACACACATACACACACACACAATACAAACTATTGCTGTTACATTGGTTTATATCTAAAGAACAAAGAAAAAATTAGGCATTTACAGTATATTGGTTGATCAGTCAGCCACAGATTTTCTCTGAATTTTCAAGTTTTATAGAAAAATTCCTTTTTTCCCTTTTTGCTAAATTTACCTATGGAATTTCCCTAGATAAGGGAAATTTCCCTCAAATTACGAACACTGGTTTAAACAACTCTGGTCGCAAGGTTTGTTATCATAAGGTTCCGGACTACTGTCCTTGTTGCTATAAATCTAAATATACATAATCGTTATTGTTGCAAGTTCAGGAAAGACGACTTAACTTCTAAATATAATTCCCTATATTTACCACGTATTATTGTAAAACAAAAGAGAGAAAGAAGAAAACGACACTCATCTTACGAGGTGGCATCTTCTAACATTTGCTTTTTTTTTTTTTTTTTTTTTTTTTGTAAGCAGAACAGACCCATTTGACCCAGCTCTAGCTCTTCTGGTTGGCTACAGTCATTTCCTCGTGATGCTGCTCGAGATATCTAATGCTTCATGACCTTGATCTTCAAGTGCATGGTTGTCTCTTAGTTTGGACCTAATATGACTTATCTCTAATTAAAAGAACACTTTTTTTTATTATTTACATTATGTAATATTTTATTTTAGTAATGATTTAAACTTTTCGTTAAACTTTTTTTTTTCTTGTTGACCTCAAAATTCCTAGCGATACAGCAGTGATAAAGAGAACTTTGCGTGTGTTTGTGTAGAAAAAAAGATGATATCGTATTGGCGGAAAACGCAACTACCCTAAGAATGATTGATTTAGAATAAAAAGATAAATTAAACAGGCTTTTTAAGAACAAAATAAAAATTAAATCTTTAACTTCCTGTGATATGACCGGTAATTTGAAGGACGTGAGTGATAAATACAACTGAACAATGATAATGAATGAATTGGTAGTTTGAAGATAAAGAGGCGGGGGGCGGATACAGAAAAATTTCTAGAAAACTCAATGAATACCATAAACCATATGATCTGAGATTGAACAAGGTTTTTCTTTTCTTTTTCTTTTTTCTTTCTTTTTTTTTACATCAGATAAGCTTTCTTGTACACAATAGGCCAAAGTAATTTTATTACTAATTAAATATTTTGGATCGAAAAATCGCTATATAGGCCTATATGGGGCGTTCAGGTCGCAAGGAATTTAAGTCTAATTACCAAATTTGTAAGAATGACCCGGAAAACAGTAAAAGTGAGAGCAGTAGCAGAAACACTACTAGAAAATAGATTGAGATGGTTTGGACTAGGGATGAGCAAAACCGGTTTTTATAAAAAACAGAAACCGGTTTCTAGAAAATCCGAAACCCGAAAAACCAACATTTCGGTTTTCTCCAAAACCGGTTCGGTTTTTTTCACCAAAACCTTTTTCGGTTTTCTTCAAAACCGGTTCAGTGTTCACCGGAACTGGTTTCGGTGAAAACTTTTGGAAAATATAAAACTATTTCTGTGGAAACGGATTCGGTTTCCAGAGAACAACGAAACACTATTCTGGTCAGAAATAGGACAGATTTTTGAAAAAAACCGAAACCGGTTTTGAAGAAAACCGAAACCGGATCTGGTGAAAAACCGAACCGGTTTTCGAGAAAATCGAACCAGTTTTGAAGAAAACCGAAACCAGTTTTGGAGAAAACCGAAAAACCGGTTTTTGTGCCCACCACTAGTTTGGACATGTAAGTAAAAGGCTTTTGGTATACGCTGCACACCGAGTGGATGATACAAAATTGAATGGGAAACGAGCCCGAGGCAAGGGCCCGATACTAGGGGGACGAGAGGTCCGGTTCCCCCTAATGTTCATGTGGACCCTATGTATTTTTATGAATATGCATTTTTATTGTTATATGTATTGTTAGATGCATTTTTTTATGAATAAACAATATCTGATATAATTTGAATTCAATTTGTCTTAAAAATCCTCATATATACCTTCTTAAACCCTTGTCTGAAACCAAACACACATCTGAATGGGCCCCCCAAGGTTACAGAGAAATCGGCGCCCTTGGCCCGAGGCCGACCAAATAAGTGAGGAGATGGTGTGAAAAACTTTACGGTGCAATGTGGTGTCATAGCGGATATGGTACAAGATAAAAACAGGGGAGATCAGTGATTCGAAAAGCCGACCTCAACTAATTGGAAAGAAAGAAGAAGAAGAAGTATACTGATATATTAAATTAATAAAAAAAGTGAAAGTCATGTATGTTGACAATCATGCTCCCCCCTTGGTAAAATCTGAAATCATGTTACTGGTTGAAACCAGAAATGGTGTATCTCTGCCAGTTTAGTAGGCCTAAAGGTTAAGGGAGGAGATGAAACTTCTTCTAGGTAGGACCAGGTTAAAGGGAGGCTTAGGGGGACTGTAGCTCTGGGCTTCCAGGTGGACAAGGGCCTCTACTTTGATCAAAATCTCAATCATCATCACAAAATAAAATGTGGCCGAAAGTATGAAACATATTCCCTTAACTTTCCTACTGTACTTTCACAGAAAAGTATTAGGGAAAGTTAGCAGGGGCCATATGGGTTAATCCGATCCTACTTCTAGGGAACAGTTAATCGACTTCAAAACATCGCTTCTCGCTATCTCTTATACCGTTTTACCGGACTAGTAGCTTTATAAATTCCAGTTGTAATATAGGTTAAAAAAAAAAAAAAAATCAGAGACTGAAATTTTTCTTGGGACGCTGAAGCCATATCGAACAGAATTTTCTCGCTATTTCTTACTGTTTTTTTTTTTTTTTTTTTTTTTTTGTGAAAAATTGAAGATGGAAACTTGAAGCGGTAGTAGATAGATTAGGGTGGAAATGGAATATATATTCTAGGTATATTTAATTGATAGCCAAAAACCGTTTCTCGCTATACTACCGTTTGTGCTCTATGGAAATCATCGTAAAAACTGGAAGTGGTAAATTTATACCACTTCCGGTTTGAATGTAAGATTAAGGGAGATGATGGAACCTATTCTTGGGACGCTGATTGAACGAAAAAGAAACTGCTTCTCGTTATCTGCTATCGCTGTTGCTCTTTGTTGATATATGTTAAAACCGGAAGTTGTAGTAAATTTGTACCATTTCCGGTTTTAGTGGAGACATTTAACTGGTTCTTGAGACGCTTAATAAATTGCCGAAAATTGCTCCTAGCTATCTATTATTGTTTTCACTCTTCGCGACCAACCAGAAATGGTTCTTTTTTTAAAGCATTTCCGGTTTAAGTAAAGAGTTCACGGAATAATGTAATATATTATTTTCACGATGAATCGATTATGAAAAGCAACCTCTCGATGTCTTAACCGTTTTCGCACTGACAGTAGACATACGGACATAGCTGTTCTATTAGGCTTCTGATATTTATGCATCGTTTAGTACGGAAGTATGAGTGTTCTAGTATGTAAACTATGTCGAAACATTACAGTGCGATTTTTTTTCTTTTCTTTATAAATCTTTCTCTGCTTTGTCTGTTATGATTTCGCACTTTGATCCTGTACTCACTTTCTTATGAATAAGCTCGAAGAACTTTTGTTTCTAAAGAAAACATGACAAGTGAAAACATACTTTTTTTTTGCCTGTTCTGAAGAATCATAAGTAGTTCAAAATAGATCTCCCAACAAACTATTCTTCAAGAGTAACACATAAAATATCTTAAATCATGTGGAACACGTATACAGTGCCCTTGGTCGGTGGCAGTGTTTGTACGGCGTATATCTTACGCATATTGAATGAGAGATCTTCTTCGTTTTATGACGAGAAGATAGCATTTACATTTCGGAGAACTTACGTCACGGAATTCCAAACTAAACGAATGGAAGCTCTTTATACATGGCACGTGGTCTTACGAAAAAAAAAAAAAAAAAATACTGCGCAGTAAAAACTTGGTTTTCATAGGACTACTCAATCAATATGCAATTGGAATCCGAATTAATATGGAGAATATGTCTGAACTAACTATCGCACTCCTTGCCTTAGTTAATTCAGAGGTTCATCACCACAGAAACAAAAGAACTTGCGTTAGTGGCGGCTCGTGAGGGAAGTTACATCAGTATAAGTTATTGCTACAACCTAAACCGGAAAAGTTAGAAGATGTCTTAATTGATGTATACAAGAATTGAGTCGTTCAGTTCCATAATGGTTCTTGTCGATTTATATCAAATTCCAGAAAACAGAGTAAAACTGCAGGATCGATGCGTTTTCTAGAACTGGAAATATTTGAGGATGTTCAAGTTTTTCACATGAGTACACTGAAGTATTCCCAGTTCTACAAAATATACAGATCCTCTTGTTCACCAATCGTCCACCAGGGGGTCTTAGTGAACCACAGTAGCACTAACTACTTACGTATATATGTTGCATCACCACACAAAAAAGTTTTGAAGTTAAGGTACTGAACCAGGAAGAAGACACCTTTCAAGTAGTGTCACCTGTAGGTGGCACTGGACGTTGACGGGTTAAGTTATTAGGTGTTTTCTTTCCTTAGTTTGTAGCGAGAAAATTGCAATTTTTAGCCATGTGACTTCCCTCAAAAGCTGCTACTCCTTGGGTTCTATTCTCTGCCAAATCAATGCAGCTCAGATTAGTAAACTCTACTTTTCTCAAAGGCTTTATCCAGGAATCTTTTATCCAAAGACTTTCCAAACTAAAACTCAGGCGGTTCGCCCGAACCGGTTGTTAAAACTCTCTTCACCACTAAATATAGTACTTACCACAAAATCATAATAATAATAATAATAATAATAATAATAATAATAATAATAATAATAATAATAATAATAATAATAATAATAATAATAATAATAATAATTCTCTAGTACCATTTTTGAAAATAACCTTTACACGAACTGACAGAATACGTAGAGAGTACTTAACAGTACTTAACTCTCTTTAAAGCATCCTTTAATTTCACATGGACTGGCAGAATGCTTAAAGAATGTATAAAATTTCAGCTGCGAAGAAACTGCTGACACACGGCTGAAAACGTTTTACGTAACATGGATAATCGTCACCGTGAAGTAGTAACGTACTTAGGGCTGCAAGTACAAAAAGAAACAGAAAAGAAAAAGATAGCATTTGGTATTGTTTTAAAATTTTAATATTGTTTATTTGGCTTGAAGTTCTTATGCATAAGACTAGCAGAATCTTTATTGAATTATAAAATTGTTGTTCCAATTAAAGATGAGATTTTCTTTTGCGTGATTTCACATTAAGAGACTAACTATACTTTAACCATAACGAATAGAATTAGTTTAGTAGTCTTAGAAGTGAGGTAATTTTCAGTAATAAATCAGTAAATATAATAGCAGGTCTGTAGTGTTTTTTTTTTTTTTTTAACAGTAGTTTGGTAAATGTTAGCAATAGTAATAGTACTTTCAAATCATGGGAGAAAACCCCGACAGAAGATCCCGGTCCTTCAAGTTGGGGATGGACGTCAGGTGGGCAGCCAGTTGCAAAAATAAACACTTGCCAAATCAAATATGGATCGAGAAAGGAATATGAGTGAGAAAGGGCTAGAGCCTGTCTATTTCAGGTGTGCCCTCGGAAAATATGCGAAACATACTTCGGCCCCACTCCCATCGCCCTCTGGCGGAGGAAACCCTCCCTTTGCTTAAGTCGGTGGCTATTTGAAGCGATCGCAAAGCGCATTTATTGCTCATGCGTATGCTTGAAATACGCTGACCATGTATTTAAATCTGAGCGGCTAAACATGAACGCAAAAGCAATAAAATCGCTAAGAAAACGCCGGCTCGAGCGTATTTGGTGCAGGTCGGAACAATAGACCGCCTGCTGTTTAAAAGATTTCAAAAGGAAGGACAGAAAGGAAAGACGTTTTGCCAGGCAAGGGGATTGTAACAAGAAACAGCTGCTTGGAAGACGCTTTGTGCAGAGATTGGAACTCTGCTGTTATAAAGTATCTGTGTGTATAACAAAAGAAAATTCACAAAAATAGAAGGAAATTCCGAAAATTAGCTAATCACAGAAAAATCTATGTAACACAATAGGGTGATTTCTCGTGATACACTTGATTGATACTTAGCTGGTGTCATGGTAATCTATAAGCAAAATATTTGGCTTTAGGCAAAAGATGAAACAACGAAATAACTTGAATTTGAGCCCCTATCTCCGAAGCTCGAACTCCACCCCCAAACAGATAACCACAAGTGTAATCACAAAGAGAAATTTTCAGTTGTGTTTGAAAACGTGTCCTGTGTACATATCCAGTCATGGTTAGTGTGTTTAACACAGAGGCGTTTATAATCGAAATACAAAATAGGCCATGCCTATATGATTTAAGAGATCCGAACTACATGAATCGTGACTTAAAAATAAAAATGTGGAGAGAAGTGGCTGCGATATTTGTTCCAGACTGGAAGGGAATGGAACGGAATTCTCAGAATGAAGAAGGTAAGAATATTCTTATTTTATGATTTCATTTAATACTGTTAAGTAGAGCTACATCGAGCCAAATTGTATGTTCACTATGAATAATAATAATAATAATAATAATAATAATAATAATAATAATAATAATAATAATAATAATAATAATAATAATAATAATAATAATAATAATAAATACTTTGTTAAAGTTGTGCCAACTCCAATATACCTAATATATATAAAACCTTAAGGCGCAACAGCTCGAAAGGGCCAGGGTCGGCTATGCGTCATTTTATGGGGTGGATATGTTAGATGATGGAACAATTGCCCTTAGATGGTCTAAGCCATAGATGTGTGCACAGTAGAAAGGCGGAAAATGCCACCTCTAATAGTTTGGTACTTAGGTATATCGAAAATGTTTTAAACAGCAAAGACCATAATTTTAAATTGGGATTCAATACATCTTATTCTCTTTCCAGTCTTTGAAATGACCGAAAAACTACGTTGCCTAATTATTTCGAAACTTAGTTTTGTAAAACAAACACATAATGTTTCAGTTTCCAGACATTTCTTTCCATGCAGCTTAGAAATATTCCTGGGAAAGATATGTTTATTTTATTTTATTTATTTATTTTAACTGTAACTGCTCGTGTTTTATCAACTTTGTTCTGAAACTGAAAATAAGGTGCTAAAATTGGTAGAGGGTAGGAATTTCAGAAGAAGCCAAAATCATGAGAGGAAAAAAATTAAAAGATTAAACCAGAGAATTGGTTAAAAATATCATGATGTAAATTTTATAGTTGGTGGCTTGGAATTTAGCGGTCCTTTCAGCACCGAAGCTATACAAGATGTGAACCTACAGTTTAAGGTGGAATCTAAACTACCTTTATGCACTGAAACTTTTCAATGATCTCCCACAGGATTCGAATCCGGAACCCCATTCTCCAAAGGCACGTGCATAGCTAGTAAAGTATAAAGTAGTGTAAATGTTGGAATTTATTGATTGGGGTCTAATATTTGTTTTCGATACAGAGGATATCTTTAAAAACAAATGCCTCTTGCTCCGTCTCTTTCGACTATATCAGCGAGGCTACATCAGACGTGAACTACAGCTCAACGTGGGACCCTAACCACATAAGCTCCTGCCTAGAATCGAATCCAGGTCTACCACTTCTGGCGCGGGAAATGAAAAAAGACCTGGAAACCCTGACTGGCTCATAGTATAATTTACAACTTTGGTGAAACTAAAATTACCGTGTAGCCACTTAGGCCGCGTTCGCTGTGGGGGGTAACGCTTTGTCGACTAGCCTAGTACTAAGGAAAAGAAGTGAATGACCTCAGCTGTGCTACCAATTTGTTATTCAGTTGTTTGGACTTGACGAGTGAAGATCGTACTTAGGCTACTTAGAATAACAAGACAAAGCACAGCGAAGTCTGTGAAATAATTCTTTGTTTCAATGCTTCAGCATCCAACAATTGAAAGATGTCGACCGCAACAATTTGTCCTTCCTCTTTCGAGGGAGGTACCGGAAAACACACATCGACAGCAGCGCCAGAAGGAGCACACCTGAAATAGAATGGGTCTAGGGTAGGGTTACCAGATCGTGAAAGTGAAAAAAGAGTACACTTAGCAATGACTATTGAAAAAAATATAGATGAATAAAGTGTAACTGAAATTTCACTGTATATTATTATCATTATTATTATTATTATTTATAATAATAATAATAATAGTAGTAGTAGTAATAATAATAATAATAATAATAATAATAATAATAATAATAATAATAATAAGAGATAAATATTATACAAGTTTCTCATAATTTATTAATATAAATAATTGTAATAGTGAGTTTAATAACCAACATTCTTTCCACTAAAATACAGTAAAGCCGGGATTATCCGCGGAATTGGATGGCAAAGGATTACCCGAAAAGAGAGAATAAAAATAAGGTGCAAACACGAAAAAAGTATTTCAGCGTAAAAACTATTTTCTATCGTACAAAAAAAAAATAATAATAATAATAATAATAATAAAACTTTTAATATACTGTGCACTACAACAGAAACTTTTGCTATACGTCTAAATCACTAAAATAAAGAACAATAAACAAAGAACAATACTATTCTGTAAAAAAATCAGTTACGCCTTTTTAAAACAAATCAGTCACTCATCTTTGTTTCTTGCTTTCGAAACATCTTTTCGCAGCACTCGCGGATAATCGTGGCTTTACTGTAACATTTTTTAAACGTAACTTAAAATTGACTGTGATAATTGCTATATCAAGATTAAAGGAAGGAAATGAAATCCTAATTAAAGTAACTATGATTGTCTACAATATTTTAACCACATGCTTAAAACAAAGTTTTACCTTTAAATTAGTTGTATTTCGATGAATTTCTGACTTTCTGAAGTAGGTCTCTGTCCTTCAAGCAAAGATAATAGAATTGGACGCAACTAAAGTCTTTGAAGTTGTACTGAGTCAACAATAGGTTTTAAACTGAATCTACTGACAGTCTATTTCTTTCTTGTGTCCACTGTGATTTCATTAAACTGAAAATCCTTTTCATGTTGGCATTGTGAGCAGGCGTTGCATAGAAAAACTGACATATCTTCAAAAGTTCAGAATAAACCGATACTTTATTATCACTGAAATAGTTCATCCACTTCTTATGAGACAATGCTTCATTGAACTCTTTATCATTTTCCTATTCCGGCAGAAAAAAAAATTCAAATTCGAAAGTTGAACAAACAAAATGGACTCCTCGATACTAATGCCTTTATCAATCATAAATTCTACACTTTTCTTGATATCTGTCCACTGTGGAATTTTATGGATCTCCATCCATTGAATAATGTGAAACTGATCACAATTTTCAGTCCATTTCTTCAGATACTCCAAACAGCTGTCATATACGTACAATGATGTCTTTCTTAAAACTAAACACTGATGCTCACTTTCTTGGCTCTTTCTAATCACTTCCTTAACTTTTAGTGGCAAGAATTCTGCTTCTTTTCTTTCTGTTATTGTCCTTTCCACGGAAGTGAGAATGGATATGATGTTCACAAGTGAGTTATTCTCATTTTCCATTGCCTGAATTTTATTAAGAAACACAACATCAATGAATGAAGAAACCAGAGGTAACATTCATTTAAAGAGTTTTCAAAAAAAAAAAAAAAAGACAACAGGAGGATGTTCTAGGGAGAGGAAATATGATTTCAGGGCTGGGAACATCTCGAGTATTCTGCTGATAGCAGGGAACAAGGAAAGCCATCTAGTTTTGGAGTGATAGAGAAGTTGTTTGTATTCAGTGTCGACAAAAGGTGAAAATTCCTTTAATCCTTCAGTTCGGACGGTGTAAATTGAAAAATAGTTAAACATATTCAACACAAGGCTTTCAATGTCAATTGCCCAACCATTGCTGTACATACTGTACACAGTTATTTAAGATATGAGAAAGGTAACCTATGCCTAAAATAGTTTTATCAAGATAAGTTTGAAGGTGATAAAAAAACATTATTAGTCCCCTTCCCATTTAGACCACCAAAATTGCTATTGTAACTGTCCCCACTGAAAGCTATGGATTTATCAGACATTTTTGTGTTTTTTAATGCATTAACCACAACTTTCGAAACTGTGTCAGACTTTTCATCTGGAACTGATGTGACATCTAACAGTTTATGTGACATATCTGTATTCGCATCAAAGTACTGAATCAAAATAGGACACATCTTGATTGCTCCGTGATTGAAAGTATCACTTGAAACACCAATATATTTTATATTCTGAATGTTGGACTCATTTGCTATTATGTAAAGAGAAGCCAAAACATTATTTACTATAGCTTCTGCTTTCGTTGTTGCTAAGGAAATGTGGGTGGCAAGTGAGGAGTCACTGAAAATCTGCTTAACTAATTTCCTTGAACAATCACATGATTTGTAGTTTTGGTGATGAGCCACAGTGTGAAACAATGCAGCCTCTGTGGCCAATACTTTATTTTCTTCTGCAGTGTCTTGTTTTAAGAAGAATTTGTGCACTGTTTTAGATGAATGAGCACTACGTATGCATTTTCTGTGTTTTTCTGAAGATAAATGTTGATTCAAGTCTGCGCGACCTTTATTCGCTATCGATACAACGGAATTACACACTTCACAAAACACTTCATAGTCACTTTTTGTCTTTTTAAACACGGGAAACTCCTTCTGAAATCGTCATTCAATTTGCACTTTCGTCGTGGCATTTTATCTACCACTTTGATTCAAAGCAATTGACACGAAAAAATCCAAATAACAATACTCTTGCTGTTTAGTTTAACAAAACACCAAGTCTTCAAAACACCAAGTCGCTAACAAAATTATGATCTTTCATATATAATTATGCCAAAATTAGACTCGCTTTCTTCCTTATTATATTTTACTTAATAATAACTTCGTTTACCAGGATCTATTGAATTCAGAAAAATTCGAAGTATTATTTGTTGTACACGACGTGTAGGAAGTATGCGTGTTTCTTAAGGATTTCATTTCCGTGCAAAACTGGTTGACAATCTTGGAACCGAGAAAATATAAGTGAAAATCAATTTTATTTTCTTGAGGACGCGATGTGGCTCAAAATCACGACTTCTGCCAAAAGGAATTTGTTTGCACTCTAACTCGTTGCTTATAACGCTTTAACTAATTACATATGTATTTAATTGATTTCAGATTTCCTCTTCAGCGATTATGTACGTTTCTGACATTGAAATAAGGTTACGAAATCCGAAATCAGACTCAACAATCGAGGAAGCTTAAAGATGCTACTTGTGTAGATGATATGAAATCGAACGATATATGCTCATTCACAGACATCTGCGTCCTGAAGGAAGGCCAAGAACCCGGCAGTTTTTGTGCTTACTGAACGCCCCTTTTGATTTCTTACCCTCCGCTACAAAAACTGAATTTCTTACTCTCCCTGTGGGTGAGAGAGAGAGAGAGAGAGAGAAGGAGAGGAATAACATTTTGGTCTCAGCTAAGGTAAAGTATTATGCAGGACTACGCTATGCCAGATGCTAAGACAGTTCAAGTTATGCTAGGTTTCGCATAACTATGCTAGGATTGGCAACGCTGCTAATGTGACTGCAGGTGCATTATCTTTCTTATCAAGCACTCTCTCTTTCTTATCATGCACTTTTTAAAGAATGGATCACTCCTTCACGTAACAGTGATTTTATCATATGAGTGATTTTTCGTTCATTTATGCTTATGCTACGATTATCATTTTGGTCACTACGAATCGTTTCTTGAGTTTAAAATTATATCTAATAATGAACTGCAATATAACAAAATCCCTGAACACATAATTTGTACATATGGTAGGGCTACTTGTTTGTTAGCATGTTGAAATTCACATCAATTATTAGCCCACTTAAAAAGAGTACAAAAGAGTACTTCACTGAAAAAAGAGAGAGTACAATAGTACATGCCTTGAAAAAGAGTACATGTACTCTTAAAAGAGTTCGTCTGGTAACCCTAGTCTAGGGTGTACTCCGGAAGCGACGCGGATAGATCGCCTTAAGGCTGTGACAAATGAACAGAATTCTTATGGTTAAGCTCGAGCTAGAAAGAGAAATGTTGAATATAGTCAGCACCTATGCCCTGCAAGTTGGGTGTAATAATGAATAGATCATTTATTGTCTATATAATTATTATATTGCCATCGTCATTTTCTACGGTGTTAGATATTAACAGCAGAATATTAATTTATGCTTTAATGATATCATGTCTTCTTGTTTTGTAGGAAAAATAAATCCACAAAGAATCATGAATCCACAAGGGAAGGTAGCCATTGTAACTGGTGGAGCTGTAGGTATAGGCTTGGCTTATTGCACAGCCTTGCTGAAAAATGGGGCCAAAGTAAGTTCATTAAAGTTTTAATTTTGAGTTGATACTCATTTCACTTAAAACAATTGCAATTTATTTAATATAAACAACGTTTAGAGAGAAAACTATATAGAATTTGTTAAATTGATTTTATAGATAAAACTGTGCGTTTAAAATAATGTTATTCATTTGTAAAAATGACCCACTAAAATATTAGTTAACTTTGAAAATCGATAAACCGGGACAATGTGCGTCCCGATGAGTATCCGGTCGGGACGCGGGACAAGTAAGTCAGAAATCGGTACAGTCCCGACAGAATCGGAACGGTTGGCAACCCTGTTTATAGGTGTCAAGTAGAATACTTTTGCCTAGCTTTTATACTTATATTTTATTAAGAAAATTTTATTAACATATGATAAATAATAAGATTACATCGCACTTCTTTGTTACAAATAAATTGATTCAATATTTGTCATTGGGGCGGTTGACATAATCTCTATCAGATCTCGAGTACAGTAGAGGGTGACACAGAGCTAACTGACATATTTCGAAAGCTGAATACTGCAGAGGCTCGATAGCTTGGATTGGGCTGCGGATAGAGAATTGAAAGAGAATAGGACGACGTTTCATAAGAACACTGTAAGGGTTACAATGGATCTTTGAAACCGTGTCAATTAACCACGATAAATTGTCTGAAGAATCGATGCTTTCTAATAACTGATTTCATCTCACAATAAGTGCGAACACAAAACACGTTCAACGTTGCAGCGATGTCTATGGCAACTCATACGGTTTCTTATGAAAGGGCTTCCTATTCTCTTCCAATTCCCCATCCACAACCCACTTCAAGCTATCGCACCTGCGCAATATTCAACTTTGAAATGTATCAGTTGGCTCTGCGCCACCTTGTATGTATTTGGTAGATTAAAGTAATTTTCATTAAGAAAGTTTTAAATATGTCGTTAATTTTATGATGTAAATCCAAAAGTGAGAATAAAGTATTACCAGATTTTGTAGAATTATTAGTTTTCAAGTGTCAATTCTTCAAATAATTTTCTTTAGTTTGACAGAATTATATGCCATGTTTTTATTGACATCTTCTGGCAAGATAGCAAGAATAATATTACTCGCACTTTTAAATGTCTTCCGTACGTATCAATTGACTTCGTCTTAATTTTCTGATGCTATCAATATTCGAAACAACTTATCACAAGGGGCCACGGTGGCTCAGTGGTACAGCGTTCACCTCTGGTGCTTGGGGTCCGGGTTCGATCCCAGCCCCGCCAAGTGAACTTTGTGGTGGACAAACACCGTGTGCGTGGGTTTTCTCGGGGTTCTCCCGTTTCCTCCCACTTTATTCATTCCACCATTTCATTCATTACTCATCATCACCGTCTCCTTTATCCTAACCGGCATATCCGTGGGACGTAAAACTCAAAGATTTCATTTCATTTTCAAATTATCACAAAAGAAAAAAAATAAAAGACATTTGATTTAAAAGCAACTTACCTCCTTCACACAGTAAAATTCTACTTTTATTTTAGTACAGTACATTAATATTATTAAACTAAAATACCCCCCACCAAAGTAATAATTTTATGCATATGTTTATATTTAAATAGGTTATCCTGAGTGACGTGAACACGGCCCAAGGCCAGAAGTCAGTTCAGGAGCTTGCAAGTCAGTTTGGGAAGGAGCGAGTCCTATTTGTCCGTTGCGATGTTACCAAGGAAGACGATTTTGAGGGTGAGTATTCTATAATATAGTTCAGAATTCAAATATGGACGGGTGAAAATTAAAGTTGTATAACTCATATTTACTGGTCTGACCAACACCACATTCTGATTTGCTGTTTTCTGTGTACAAATAGTACAAAGACTCACTTATAAGTAGACCTACTTTACATAATATTTTTAATAACACAAATAGAATCCAAGAGATTAGGGCTATGATGAATTTATATTACTATGTATTATGTTTTAACTTCTTGAACAAATAGTTGGTACGCGCTTCTATTTTATACGTAATTTATATTTACTCGTATATTTTAGCATTAGATAAATCTAATCCTGATGATTAGAGCTATTTTAAATACTTTCATTTTAGTTCTATTTTATTTTATTTTACTTTATATGACTGTTTTTATACGACGATATTGTATTTACACAGAATGTCTACTAAATTTCTTGAGGGCCGCGGTGGCTCTGTGGTAGTTCGTTCACCTCTGATGCATGGGGTCCCTGGTTCGATCCCAGCTCCGCCAAGTGAACATTGTGGTGGACAAACACCGTGTGCGTGGGTTTCCTCGGGGTTCTCCCGTTTCCTCCCACTTTCTTCATTCCACCATTTCATTCATTTCTCAGCATCACCGTCTCCTTTAGTCTAGCCAGCCTAAACGTGGGACGTAAAACTCAAAGATTTCTTTTCATTTTTTCTACTAAATTTCAAAATTGGCAACACTGTAAGATAACAGCTGGAGCCACTAAGTGGTTATTGTGTGTAGCTTTTAGTATCGAGGGTGTTGTGCATTGTGTTAAGAATTCACGAATTTATATTCGGAATTTTGTGAGTTACAGTGATTTCAGTAAACTGTGTTTTCTTTACTGTGATGATGATGATGATGTTAGAAAGCCATGTTACATGTTAGAAAGACAAAAGCCATGGTGATTGGAACGAAGGGGTCTGTGTCAAATATAAAAGTAGGAGAGGAGAAAATAGAACAAGTGAATAGTTTTCGATACCTGGGTAGTATTCTTAGTAATGACATGAAATGCGAACGTGAAATAAAAGCAAGGATAGGAATGGCGAAAGAAGCCTTTAAAAGAAAGAAAAGTCTGTTTTGTGGGACCTTGAACAAAGAGTTGAGAAAAAGACTCATAAAATGCTTCGTGTGGAGTGTTGTACTGTATGGGGCGGAAACGTGGACATTACGTAAAGGTGACGAAAATCGACTGGAAACCTTCGAAATGTGGGTGTGGAGAAGAATGGAAAGAATTAGTTGGGTCGAGCGGAAAACGAATGAGAGAGTGTTAGAAATGGTGGGTGAGAAAAGAACACTTCTAGATATTATTAGGAAGAGGAAGAGAAACTGGTTGGGACATTGCCTAAGAAGAGATTGTATCATGAGGGACATCCTAGAGGGTATGGTGGCGGGAAAGAGAGGGAGGGGGCGAAGGAGACTACAATTAATGGATGATATTAAAACAGAAAGATCATACGCGAAGACGAAAAGGTTAGCGGAGGACCGTGGAGCATGGAAGCTTCTCAGCTGCGGCAAGTGACCTGCCAATAAAGGCAGAATACCTATGATGATGATGATGATGATGATGATGTGTTTTCTTTGTTTGTAAAGTGGAGTAGATAATAGATCAAGTTTTATGAAAAACTTGGCAAAATAGCCACGGAGACCGTGCACCTGATTCAAACAGCTTAGTTTTTGTGAAAGTCGGGAGGTGGTCACCGACAACCTTAGACATAGCCGTCCGGTAATTGTTCGAAGTGACAAAAATGTTGAAAAAGTGCTGGAAAACCTGGCTGAAAATCATTGTCAGTCCCTCAGGATGATTGCGGAGAACTTGAACATTGTTAAGGATACTGTTCGAAAGATCGTGGAACAAGATGGCTCATTTGGGTGACTGGCTCTTGTTACACAACAGTGCACTGTACCATAGAGCTATTAAAGTACAGACATTTTTGACCAAAAAAAGTTTCAACTATTCACCCTACTCACCTGATCTGGCTCCAGCAGACTATTTTTTGTTTCAAAGGTCAAAATGACGTTGAAAGGAAAATATTTTTACTCAATTTCGGATATCCAAAGAAACTGAAACTGTTGGACAAGAGGACTTCCAGAAAAGAATCCAAGAAGCAGAAACTATACAACCATGCAATTGCCTGTATTCAAGAAGGGCCATATATTGAAAATTAGCAGCCAATCAAAGTAATTCTCTTCAGCATTATTTTTTGATAATGCCAGTCTTAAAATTTAATAGACACACTGTATATATACAGTAATCAACACCTAGTTTTATATTTCGTATCAGGGGCGTCATTTAGGGGGGGCAGGGAGGGGCAATTGCCCCCCCCTGAGTTTGAGATTTATATAGATTTTATCAAAAGAAGTAAATCAGTGAAAAAGGAGAAATTTTTACTTAAATCAAGGGGTCTTTCCCCCCCCAAGCAAACTCTGAAATGACGCTCCTGTTTCGTACCAGTGCTGGATAAAAATGTATTTATTTACCATAAGTATTTAATTAACACCATACAGAGCTATACTTTCCTAACGCTGTTCTTAGCACTTTAAATATGTAATTAAATTAAATTATTATTATTTTAACTTGTATTAGACCCAAAATTTATATCAAAATATCAAATGTATTATATAAAGGTACCAAATATCAATATATAAGTTGCTTATATAGATGCTGTTACTTCTTTCATAATATTTCGAATACTTTTTAATTTAAGTTGTAACGTAAGCCTTAATTTTAGTTAGGATACTAATCTAATATTCCATTACAGTAAACTTTACTGGTTAATTTCCTTTATTTTGAAATCTTTCAGCTCTGTTTCGTGAAACAGAAACTGTATTTGGAAGACCCGATATTCTCGTAAACAATGCCGGTATTCTTGATGACAGCAAATGGGAACTTGAAATCGCTATTGATTTGGTATGAACTTTAAATCTGACTTATTCTAGAACTATCTTTCCGTTTGCACAAACTAATTTATAGTTTTATGAATTTTCAGTATTATATGTATATTCTATGAAAGTTGTAAGAATAGAGCCTAATTCTTTCTACAAATCAAAAATTTTCACTTTAACTTAAAATAGAATTTTCTATTATATATATAAACAATATTTATCACGTTGTACAAAGAGGAAATTTAATTCATAATAGATGAGTAGTTTATTATTAATTAATGCATGAAAATTAAAATTTTCTGTGTATAATAGAATATCTGATTGATATTTTAGATTTTCAGTTTAATTTTGATTGCCACTGAACTTTTCTTTATGACTTACTTGTGATTCCGCTGTAATGGCTCTGGGCCAGTGATGCCAACCTGAAATCTTCTAAAACCTCATCTCGAAAGGCATAAATTCCCATTTTGCTCTTAAATTTCCCACGCACTATACTAATTTCAAAATTTTCAAAATGTATAAAGTATGAAAATTGAAAGTTCTGTATGTTACTTACTTTTCTTCAATATTTGAGTGAATTATTCGCAAATATGGATCTAAGCTTCTAATAAGTATTTTCCTGAACTAAAAGAGTATTAAAATTGTTGATGAAAATGAGTACAGTTTGTTATCAGAATTTAGGGATTTAGACGCTTTTAGACACTTTTAGACTATAATCTTCTTCTAAATGTAATAAAACTAGGCAAACTTCATATTCCAGTTATTTCATACGGGACGTTTTAGAAATTGACTGTTTCTTCTTTGGTAATTTACTTCCTTCCATTCGTGATTTTTTTAAACTCCAGAGCGCAATTTACGTTCATCGGTACTTGTTTCTTTGAGATTCACAAGTTCCTGCATCCAACTACAAAATTTGTAATTAGCACTGATTCCGAGTTTTTTCAAGCGTCATTAGCCTACACCCCGCTTACAGAGAATTTTATTGCCATGGATGAAATAACTATATGCAAAATCCCATATATAGGCCTACTGCTAATTTTGACGAAAATTCCCTATATCCCTACTAGAAAAATTAAGGTAAAAAAATCCCATTTTGTGAGATTTTCCCAAGTTGGCATCACTGCTCTGGACTCATGTCAAGTCTAAGCTTGCTTTTTTAAGCAGAGAGAGAGAGAGAGAGAGAGAGAGAGAGAGATAAAGGGAAGTTATTTGATCTTAATAAAACGTGATTATTGTAGAAAGCTATATTAAATAATCTTATACCTAACAGACTCTTCTGAGATTGATTAATATTCATTTATTGAAGTACATTTGTTCCACTAGCATTGATCCGAACGTAAATACATCATATTTTTGTACTGATTGCAAGCACTCGTAATCAAATAATAACCCATTTAGTCTGAGATAACCTATGTTGTAAATAAATGATAAATATAATCGTCAATCTTAGGGTAAAAGCTCATTTTAGCACCGTAGCATCAGTAAATCCATCCGATACCACAGTGACATCAGCAAATTTCAAACTTATAGTTTATATAGTCTTTTTCTGAAATACAAATTACGAAAATAGAAGTGTTCATGAGGTCAGACATGATACTCTAAAAGTTTAGGTTAAGTAGCATTTTATAGGTCACTGTGTCGTATCACGAATATTTAGAAAAGACCGCATATTAGTGTCGAAGTAATTTGTTGAAACGATTTCGATGGATCGCATAGTTTTGAAGCTATATGACTTTAAAGTTTGTTTTTCGTTGTTTTCGATTTTGGAATGAAGTATTTTCCAATGTTCCATTCCCATTTTCCACCATATCGTACGTATCTTTATTTCTTAAGATGTCTCCTAGAAGAGTGGTATTCAATCTTTTCTTAACTGAAGACACAATTTACTGAATGCCTGCGACAACACAAGACAGTTACATAATTTTTTAATAATATAAATTATAATAGGGTAAAACTATACATTTCTTTGAAGTAGTGACTAGGTTTAAATGCTTAGTAATTTTTAAATTCTAAAATTTCGCGACACACTGTGTGGAAACCACTGTCCTATAAGACGGTTATCTCCGTGGTAGCCATTTTTTTAGCACCAGGCTGAAAATAATTTCCACAGCAACAGAACAAAATGTACCATAATTATAAGAGGATATTGTATACATACAAAACTATTACTATTCACAGACTGCAGTTGTTCGTGGAACACTTCTGGCCTTCAAGTACATGGACAAAAACAAAGGAGGAAATGGTGGCGTTGTTGTCAATATTGCATCTATTTTGGGACTTCAATCTTTCCGTGGTGCTCCAGTTTATGCTGCTGTGAAACATGGTGTTGTTGGTCTCAGCCGATCTTTTGGGGTAAGTCAATATAACTACCGTATAAGCAGTGGCAAATTTGATCTCCTTAGCGTTATGAACAGGAAATAATTACTCGAAAATTATCGTCCGAGGTGCAGCTAGGAGTGAAGCCACCATTGGGTCATTCCTAAGCTGTACCTTGACATTTATTACCTCACTTTATGGATTAGATCAAGGTGTAAGTATAACAGTCGATATCTGATCAAAGAAAAAAAAAAAAATAAGAATGCTTCAAGAGCCCAGAACGAACTTAAAAGAATTAAATTTTGTTATTAACTTCTACAGGTTTTATACCAATTGTTCTATGTACTTTACTATTATACTCATTAAATAGTTCTTGTAGTATATCTATGTTACAATTTCTTGAGTACTAAATTTTTTCCACATGTTTTGTTTAAGAGTTCTGTTAGAACGTTCTACGATGTGTTGTTTTACGAAGACATATGTTCAAAATGGAGAGCTCAAAATTGGAAAAATTCGCAAAATATAATCTCTCTTGTGACTTACGGTTCCCGAGATATGGCTCCTTAAATCTCCCCGAAATCCGAATGTTTTGGCCAATATCTCGGGAATGGTAAGAGTGACGCGACAAATTCGATCAATTCTAGCAGATAGTTTGTGATTCTCTATCGAATGGAGGACTCAAAATTGAAAAATGCGCATATAACAGACACACACACAAACACAGACATAGAGAATTCACTAACGAACTCTTTAAATTCGTTGAATATATTAATAGCCTTGTGTTATAGTTTCGGCAATGTTGCCCTCGTCAGATACATCATGTAATAATCTGTCTGATGAAGACAATGATACGCCAAATTGTATCACAAAGTTTATTAACATAAGTTTCTTTCCTGCTTTGATTAGATTTTGATTTTTTCCTTAAGTTAGTTCCAAAGCTCAAGGCTATCTCTTTTATGGATAACAAGGTCAAACAAGGTCGATTAAACTTATTAGTATTAATGAATAAGTTTATTATCTCTGTCTATTGAAAAATTATTGTAAAAATTTTCTTTCAGTTTTGGAAATTTGTCAATGAATAATAATTTTAATGAAATCATACCTCTGCAACAGTTTCATGAAATGATAAACTTTTCTAAGATCCTTCTTCCATTATGAATCAAGTTACATTCAAAGCTGTCATTTAAGTTGTTGCCTATAACAAAAATAAATTTAAATTTTTGTTTATTTTTGTGCAAAAAGATTTCATTCAATACAAGTAAGAAATTTCACATTGAATTCGAAGACACAGGTATAATGGATATTTCCTATGACAAAACCACATCTTTTTTTTTTCTTTTGTTACTATTTATTTGATCTATTTATTGGATTTCACTATATCACAGTAAAACATAAAGTAGATGAATTCTAAAATATTTTTGCTTTCCTCTTTTCAAGGACGAGTACCACTTCAATAAAACTGGCATCAGGGTAGTGACACTGTGCCCAGGAGTAACTGATACAGCATTGATATCAGAAGCGCATACGAAACAGCTGAATTCAGAATACAGTGAAATTTCTGGCAAGGATTTGGCAGCTTTACCTGCGCAGAAGTAAGTATTGCATTTTTACAGAACTTATTTTAGTATAGTTGTTTATACATTGTTTTATAAATATATTTATAAATTGTTGTGCCGGAAAGTATTGATTCTGCTTTCTGTTTTACCTGATATGTACGTTAGTACTCACAAACCTCAATATTTGTAGTTAGTTTTAAAAAGCGCTAAAATAATCTTCCATTATTAATCAAATAACAATCCGTATAACGTACTTCCGTAAAACTTCTGTTTGCTAATATTCGTTTATGTGAAAATCATAAGAAGTGGATAACTAATAAAAGCAAGAAAAAAAGTTTAAGAAACAACAATTCTAGTGATGGATTTAGACCACGTTGTGTATATCCATTGTTTTATATGATATTTCCTATTTACGATAAATACGCTAATAGTAAGTGAAGAGTTCAGGTGGATCACTAGGTGTTCCCAGTGCCATGTTAAACGCTGCTTAAGTAGTGTGGCGTTGCCAGATAGTGTCGAGTGTTTACTGATGCCAGATAATAAAGAAAGTAATCATGGAATTCTGCTTGGATACTTACTAGAGAAATTAGTTTTCGACCCTTAACGCAATTCCGCTTCTCGAACTGCAACGCTAGAATTCAGGAATTTTCTTATTGTGACTACTACAGTAAACGTACAAATTTGGCAACAACGCATTATGGCGTTCTGTGCAAGTTTCGTCTCAAAATCTATTTCCTTAAAGGTAAATTAATATTTAAATAAAATATGAAACATAACACGAAAAACGGTCAAACAATATATCTGTTTTGTAATAAGATCGTTACTTTAAATACTTTGCACATTACAACGACTTATCAAAAAGATAGTCGTCAACCTGGTTCGTTTGCTGAGATAAAAATTCGAAGTGATAGTATTTCTTTGGCATAAAAATATTAGCTTCGATATTTAAATACCATTAATCTCACCTTTGTAATAAAACTGACAACGTCTATAAACGGTGTTAAACTGGTTTATTATTTGATATAACTTATAATATCCTTTTCTTAAAACTGTTAAGTACACAAACTCACTGACTAGGTAACCATAAAACATATCCATATCAACAACTATCCCATAATAATCACTTACATATATTAAAAACATTCTTCTTTTGTTAATATGAAATGAACATTCTACTAAGTATAGTGCATATGTATGAGTACTTTCTGCCCAAGGTACAGGTAAATATTACACAAACCAAAGTATTTTGTTATATAAAAATGTCGCTCGACAAAGGGACTGAATATAAAAGTCATGAGTAGGCTTGGCTTTTATCTTCAAGAACCACTGGTCCGTTTACATTAGTGTTTTTACATCACATATGTCCATCATATTTTGATCGCACCTTGTATATTATTCATTATATTTCACATATACACACATATATATAAATATATTCATAACAATTCTTTCATTTCATCAATATTTATCTTTAATTACATTAATTATATTTATTTCATTATTATCCACTATATTATAATTAATATATTTTCTTATTAAAAATATCGTCGCTCATTTAATTAATCGTCGGAGAGTGCGATTTCAAAAAATGTAAAGGACAAACGTGGGTTACAAATAAGATTAATCTTTTCGGGCGCATTAAATAACAAACAAGTTAGATGTTGCATTTAAAGGTATACATCGTAGCACTAAGATGTTATAATAAAGAAGAATATCGTTCAAGTTAGTCGTTGAATAAGTAGTTTTATAGAATAGAGCTTCTTTCTAACATAATCTTTGACAATTAAGTTTTCAACACAAATCAATCTAATATAAATAATCTTTGCTTTTAATTAATTATAAATCGAATTATAATTCTTCACATTAACAAGAAAGAATAAAAATCATTTGAAAATTATCATTGATTAATGAGAATTAAAGAGAATTAAATTGAATAAAAATCATTTGAAAATCAATTTTCCAGTCTACTTAAAACTCTATCTAAGCATTTCAAGTATTTATAAGAATCGTTTTCATTATTGATATTAACACATAAACTTTAAAATGAAAATTTACAAGAATCTACAACTAACATGAATTTAACCTAATTTCAGTAACGGTAATCAGGTTACATTCGAACTTGCATACGGTTCTAATAACGTACACTGTACTGCGCTATCATGATTAGGTTCTACATCATGTCGTACACGTCTTTCATAGTGATTTTGATTTTGGTATGAAGTCCCATCTCTTGATCTCCAATTACGTCTATACACGTAGTTCGCTGTGTATCTGGAATTTCGCTCAGTACTTCGACTATTTTTATATCTACTGCTGTTGGGTGATCTGACATCATAATAACCATGATTAGTTAGGTTAGGCGGATTCTCTACATAACCTTGTCTATTTTGTTCATTCGGATTGCTAGAGTATACTCGGCTTAGGTTAGGTTCTGTATTAATCACACTTCGGATATCTAAATTCCGAACAGGCACCAAATGATCTGAATTATTCTTATTTTTACCCATTCCTGATTGTGGATTCATGGCATGGTATTGAGTTTCGTAGCATTGGACAAGCATCAATAAATGACTGAAACTCATACACTGTGTGGAAAATAAGATCTGTTGCAGTTTAAATGGAAGCAAATTTCGAATCGATGCTATTATTCTCGATTCCGATTGCAAAGGATTAACAACCTTTAATTCGTTGTAGACATTTACAACAAATTCTACAAGAGATTTGTGCAATCGAGGATTGAAGTGTTGATTTCTAAGGGTGGCATCTCTATTTGCCAGCAAAAAGTCATTTTCATTACACTTACCACTGAATTTGCTCATATCTCGAATTTCACTCATCTCAACACTTGACTTTACCTTCTTTTTCTCATTCCTTGTTCTTGTTGAGTGATAGTTCCTATCCATGACGTGCTGTGTCTTCGCACCATCTACGTTTCGCTCATCAGTACTCTTCGGACAACTTTCTTCATATTGCTTGTTAGCTTCGTCATACCTCAGTTCTATCTTCTGTTCCATGGTCTTGTTAGATTCGTTGGACTTCTGTTCCATGGTCTTGTTAGATTTGTTGAACATCTGTTCCATGGTCTTGTTAAATTCGTTGAACTTCTGTTCTATGGTCTGCTTTATCTCGGCAGTCGTCTGCCTTATTTGTCGCTGTATAGCTAACAAGAGTCGATCATCCCATGTCAAACCTGGTGTTACACTCGTTTCACCTTTGTCACTAGTATTTGATTCCTGCTGCATTGTTTCGTTGACCATTTTTCTCATGATTACTTTACCACTTCGCAATATGGTTAAGTTCGTATTCATAAAAGTAAATTCAACCTTACTCTTCTTCTTCGGGAATTGAATTTACAAAGTCCCGGGTGAGGTAAACCAAATTTTTACAACGACTTATCAAAAAGATAGTCGTCAACCTGGTTCGTTTGCTGAGATAAAAATTCGAAGTGATAGTATTTCTTTGGCATAAAAATATTAGCTTCGATATTTAAATACCATTAATCTCACCTTTGTAATAAAACTGACAACGTCTATAAACGGTGTTAAACTGGTTTATTATTTGATATAACTTATAATATCCTTTTCTTAAAACTGTTAAGTACACAAACTCACTGACTAGGTAACCATAAAACATATCCATATCAACAACTATCCCATAATAATCACTTACATATATTAAAAACATTCTTCTTTTGTTAATATGAAATGAACATTCTACTAAGTATAGTGCATATGTATGAGTACTTTCTGCCCAAGGTACAGGTAAATATTACACAAACCAAAGTATTTTGTTATAACATACAAATAAATATTTCGTAAAACTCAGTATATTTTCTACTAAGATCTTACAGCAAGTGCCATCTTGTGTGTTGATTGTAAAACGAATCAAATATTTTCTTTTATTTGTTACATTTTTCGATATCAGGAGACACAACCAAATGAATCAGTGTCTTGTACTGTAGCTGGAACATTACTCTATCTATAATATGTAACGTTTCATTGCGCACTAGTTAAGGCAATAAGCTAAAATGTGTACTGACTCCCGAGTGGTGATCCACCTTAATTTTTGAACCATACAAGATTTGAGGTAGATACTGGAACACATGACAAGAGATTTTTTATATGAGCCAATATACGTATTACAAGAGCGGGTATTATTTTCAAAGTGCGGTAGCGGTTTTAGCAAAATGAGAAAGACAAACTTAAAAGAAATATTTACAAATTCGCACTTCAATAATTCTTGTTTTTCAACACACTGAAGAAATGTGAACTTCTTTGTAACAATTTGCTAAAGACTTTAAAAATGGTAAAAGTTCTTCCTCGATATTTTTTTAGTAACATGCTTATCCCTGAACTACATATTTCAGGGATTAACCTTTGAACAGGATTGAGATAACTGCTTGGATACAAGTTAAATGTTTCTTGATAGAATTTGGCAGAAATTTTACGCTTTACGAAGTATAAGAAGTTTCGATTGTGGCCTCATGGGCCACTTTGGTTAAAATTTTGATAAAAATAAAATTGCTCTTGGGATTCCTGGGTCTTCATATGAGGTTCACGGGAACTTGCATAGCAAATCCTATCTTCGTTGATTGAAAGAAGAAAAAATCAGTGAAAAGAACCTCTTCGGAGATAGTCTACATAACAATCATCTTTCTTCTATCTTCTTTTTTTGTTTATACTGTGGAGTAAGAAATTACTAGTACACGAACTACTACTGTATAAACCAGGTAGTCTGTTGTTTATACTGTGGAGCAAGAAATTACTAGTACACGAACTACTACTGTCTAAACCAGGTAGTCTGTTGTTTATACTGTGAGTAAGAAATTACTAGTACACGAACTACTACTGTCTAAACCAGGTAGTCTGTTGTTTATACTGTGGAGCAAGAAATTACTAGTACACGAACTACTACTGTCTAAACCAGGTAGTCTGTTGTTTATACTGTGGAGTAAGAAATTACTAGTACACGAACTACTACTGTCTAAACCAGGTAGTCTGTTGTTTATAGTGTGGAGTAAAGAATTACTAGTACACGAACTACTACTGTCTAAACCAGGTAGTCTGTTGTTTATACTGTGTAGTAAGAAATTACTAGTACACGAACTACTACTGTCTAAACCAGGTAGTCTGTTGTTTATACTGTGGAGCAAGAAATTACTAGTACACGAACTACTACTGTCTAAACCAGGTAGTCTGTTGTTTATACTGTGGAGTAAGAAATTACTAGTACACGAACTACTACTGTCTAAACCAGGTAGTCTGTTGCTTATACTGTGGAGTAAGAAATTACTATTACACGAACTACTACTGTCTAAACCAGGTAGTCTGTTGCTTATACTGTGGACTAAGAAATTACTAGTACACGAACTACTACTGTCTAAACCAGGTAGTCTGTTCTTAATGTGCTTCGTCTACATTTCATTGAAAGTATTAATCTCATTGAACTTTCTGATGAACCAATATAATAATATTCTTATAATAATCAGATTTTTAATCACATTAAAAATTTCTGTGCTTATTTTATTTATATATTACTTTATGTAGTAATTTTACAACTACCTGATTCAGATAATTCCAATTGCTTTACAATACCAATGCTGTATTTTACACCAATTGTCTAATAAAGAAACCTTCCTTATGTTCTGTTGCACTTCAAAGTGATTTCCCAGTTGCATCACCTGTCGGTCTATTTCTGCCCACCACTTGTCAGAAGTTAGTAACAACATTTATGGTGAAAATAAGTAGTTAGTAAGATTTAATTATAGTTCACTGCATCAATATGTTATATTTAACTAAAAATCAGTGTGACTAACTTTCTCTTCATTTTCTAGACCTGAAAATGTGGCACAAGCCCTGATCCACTTAATTGTAAATGCACCCAGTGGATCAGTATGGGTTTCTGAAGGAGGAGAGCCTGTGTATGAAGTAAGCATTCCAGACCGACGAACACTGCGAGCTAAATGAAGTCTCGTACCACACATCATTTTGCATAATAATCTTCAAAAGAAAGATAATCTGACAATAAAAAAATGAATCATTTTATAAGCAACAGAAACTATTGCCATCGTATCTCATTTAGGAATTAAGTGTGTAACCATAGCAATGTACATAATTATAAATTTTGAATTGATCTAAAATTGTCATAATCATGTGAATCATTTCAAATGTACTGAAATTGATGAATAATGAGTTTCTAAGTAATAAATACATCAACAGAAATATTTTTTTAAAATTTCTCTAAATATCCCATCTATTATCCCTGCTTGTCTTGTTCTGAATCTAAAATTGTAATAATACACCACTGTCAGTATTTTTAATTGAATTTTTGACATCAGTAAATGTACTTTTATGGCTTAACTAAGTACATTTTTATGTTCATATAATCACATGAAAAAACGAAAGTTTTTATTTTTATATAAAAGAACAAAGTATTTTTTTAAATATAGATATTATTTCGTTTTAATCCTACCTCACTGAAGCTTGCTGTCAGAATTAATTGATTTCTCATGAGCTACCTATAGCCGGCCGTCCATGCTTAACCCTTTGCGTTCCAGGTGTCATTTTCATATGTGCGTGCTGTAATACCAGGTTTTCATTTACTGTTAAAAGAATGTAGACCGTTATATAGGACATAGTTATCGTGCACGCGCGAGGAGAGCATTCATATTACTGATAAAAGAAGAAATATTTGCATTGTGAAACATTTGGACTGAAAAAAGGGAAATTTTGATTTTATGAAGGGGTTTTATGCTGTTTCAGATTGTTAACACTGACCGGAGGCAAAGACAAAGTTTTTTTTTTTTTGTTTTGTTTTTTCCAATCTCGAATTTCCTAATTGTTTATCGTCAAAACAAACGTGTGTCTTAATTGAATGCTCCCTTAGGTCTGTCATTTACGGAGACAAAAGTTTTTTTTTTTTTTTTTTTGCTTTTCTGTCAGTAAGATGCTGTCACCTAAGGATAAATAGAACTAATTCGCGCCTTGCATCCACTAACAAATTTCACCATCTCCAAGATTAATACGACCCTTAAAGAATACATTTTCATGACATCCCGATGGATGTCACTGGTATTTTGCAACTGAGTATTTTATGACTCCACATCGATGTCACTGATACTCAAGAGGTTAAAACATACTTCTGCTTTGCATGAAGCTAGAATGATATAACGTATTTTCTGATATATGATATAACGTGATTTTATGATATAACGTATAACATATGGTAACGTAAAACCATAAATGTGGACAGTTTAACTACATTGAATTGCAAGAAATTAACGAAGATCACCAGAAATAGTCTATTTATGCAAACATAGTCCTTTTATCTGGTATGGTGTCACTTGTCTCCACGTGTCACAAAAGCGCAACTGATTGTAGTATGAATTGTTTCATAACCCATTTAATAATTTGATTTGTTCTCAACTAACATCTTTTTTTGTCATTTGGAATACTTTCGTTCGGTTAGCCAGTTTCAGTACGACGATTTTGATGTGACAGTTCTTTTAGTATGATATTTAATTGTGGCATAAAGTTGGCAAGCCGCATACTTACTGAGAGGGACTACTTTGAGGAGAATAGAATTTATATATATATATATATATATATATTTAAATCAATGTTATAAAGGCGTGAACATGTAGGTAACTTTCTGGACATTAAAATGGACCACACACACACACACACACACACACACACACACACACATATATATATATATATATATATATATATATATATATATATATATATATATATATATAAGTATAAGGTTAGAATGAGTAAAGTTTATAACTTAATGGTTTATATTACCTAAGAAACAAATGTTGGTTACATCATGTCTTATCAGGCAAAAATATACTTTCATTGTATGTTTCTTTATTTTGGCAATTTATAATAATAATATGAAATAGATAAATCTTAGCTATGGTTTTATTTTGTAATGGGGTATAAAAATAGTTATTATATAGGTTATTAAAAGAGACCTATCTAGTATGTCAATATACAGTCCATTAATTCACGTATGACCAGATCTCCGAAACCTTTTAATCTGAGAACTTGAAGCTTGTACAATGAAGTTTGTTCAAATGTTCTCCTTACACCCTAGATTGTGAGCAACGCGCAGTTTTGCTGAATTCTATCTTTAAGAAGGAAGGGAGAGGGTAAGTTTTCTCACCTTTCATGAAACTTCCAAAACGGTGAACCAGGGATTTGAAATTTTATTCAGTTATTCTCTTTAGATATTAGACTGTCAGTAAGACAAGACAAGATTTTGAGACTTTGAGATAAGACAAGATTTTGCACAATTCGACTTTTCAAAAAAGAAAATAGATTTCCTCGTCATTCACTATTTCCGAAGGATTAAGCCTAGAATCTAGAAATGTTTTCCTCCAATCTTATACTGTGAATTTTGTAAAAGTCGCTACTTAAGAGAGAGATTTTTTTAAAAAAATCTATTTATTTATTTGCTTTTATACGTGAATTTTGGTTAACATATGTGATTCAGTTGTATAAGTCCAATATGGCTGATTCAGAGAGATGGTGCATTTACTAGTTGAATATAAGTATTTTTAAGTTCGTCACCTCATAAATCCTTTCGTTCTGGGCAAGTGCCTAATTTACCAGCACAATAAATGCAATTTTGTTTACAAAAATGTGCCAAATAAATACCAGAATACTAAGTTAAAGAAATCTTTTGCTCTTGCAATTTTTGTTGTGTCCACATTTATTGTAACGCTGCTTTTTTCTTTCTAAATCAATAGATGTTCTAGAGAGAAATAAGAAATACAAATGGAACGGACTGTTTGTATTCTTTCCTCAATATTTCAGATATTGCAATACTTTGTTTTTATACAATTTTCCCAAATGTAGGTAAACAAAAGCTATGTACAATATTCTCCCTCTTTTGAAATACATATTTAACAACCATTAAGGATTAAGAAAAATAAATTTGGATATGTTTCTCTGGCTACAGAACTGCACTTACCCACTTGAATAATCGTCTCCTCAGATTTGGCACTTAAAAAAAACTTACCTGCATCTAATTACTCTCTAAAGACGCCCATAAATCCTTGAAGTATTTTTTTCTTCTTAGGACATAAAGAGGTCAATAATTCGATCCCAGGAGTTTCTTTATGATTTTCCATATTTGTGGATCGGCACGCTACACTATGTCAGTTGTTCCCTGTTGTTCGTTAGTACATTTCTAGTTTACTATTTTAAAATCTAATTTGTAAACCAAAACAAATCTAAATTAAAATAGGAATAAAACTTTCTCTTTCGGAATTTTTTAATTAAATAATTCATGCTTTAAATGATATAAAAATTCTTTTGCTTAAAAGTGTATGTAATACTCTTAATTTCATTTTTTTTTAAATTGTTGTTGTTATTTTGCTTTTTGAAAAACGTTAACTTTAATTTATAAAGCTCAAAAATGCAGAACTAAAATACAAAAACGTTACTGTTGTTGCTTTGCTCTAAAAGTTTGGCGATCAGGAACATTAACTTGGTAGAATTCCCCTCCTTCTGCAATCCAACAAGTTCCACTTGGAGCACATCGTATCACATGCATTAGGCACGCAGACGTGGTATCAACTCTGTTAAATCAAATGAGATAATTTCCTCACATTTCCTATATTTAAGCTCATTTTAATAAATATTATAAAATTAAAGTCATTTAACGTAAAGAGATAAGTAACACTAGCTATAATTATAAGAAAAATGACAATGCATAGTAGACACCAATATATAGGAAACATTGAAAAAACTGAATCTAGTTGAAAAATGATAGGGATATAATTTGTCATAAACATTATGATTCATGTTTGACAATTATTTAGTAAAAATTAAATGAATCTTACATATTACTGTACTTGTGTTAAAGTAACTTTTATAAGCTTTTAAGCTAACTTTCTTTGAAAGCTTTAAAGCTATCTTGAGTTGTAGGTACCTTGTATGTACCTAGTAACACATCTTCGTAATTCGGGTCAGAAATTAAAAAAAAAAAAATGCCAAGACTACAGCGTCTTGGGTACAAACTCGAGTATGGTTCTAACTCTATTTCAATAATAGGTATCACCATTTTTAATTGGTAATGATGTTGACAATTAACGAACCGCTGGTTTTCAAAGAACTTTCAATATGGAACTTACCGTTTACAAAGAAACTTTTTTTGATTTTCATGAAATTTATAAAATGTCACCACCTAAAACTCACTGAAAAATATTTGTACAATTGAATAGGCTGAGCCTGCATAAATTGGTAAATGAACCTGGTCCTCCAGTTACCGGTCTCAGCGATGAAATGTATAAAAACGAAAAGGGTTTATGACTGCGATTTATGAAAATTCAAATTATCAACATAAATTATAATTTCTTCAAGTTAAGCAATTTTGATATTTTAGTACTCAAAGTCATATTTAGAGAACACTTAACGTGTTATCGACTTATTATTTACGAAGTTTGATAATCTTGTACTTTTAATGCTGTCTGAGCATTTACGAGAGTAGCGTAAATAGAATTAGTTAATTCCAGTAGAAGTTTTCTAAGGCTTACAAACTAATCAATACTTTTGGAAATCGACATATTGAGATCAAATAAAGATATTTTTATATTTACTCATAAGTTTTGTTTTCGTAGATACGTAAGAGTCCGGGCGATCAAATGTGAAGAAAAAATGCAACTAAATTCAATTAAGTTAAACGATAAGATCTTACTTCTGTTGAGGAAGTGCTCCAAGATCCTTAGCAGCTACTTCACTCCAAGCGGGATCTTTCTGGCGTTGCCCAGATCCTCGAATCATGTCAGTATCTGTGACTCCTGGGCAAACAGCACAAACTCGAATTCCAGTGCGATTATAGTGCCACTCATCCTGAAATTAATGATCAAATACTTGCATCATCATTTCCTGTCATCTGCTATGAACACAAGATTAAAAATATTAATAATATAAAGGAAAATCATATATGTCCCTATTTTACGGGACTGTTTCTCATTACGAGGTCGTATCTTGCTGCCCCGATAAAATCCTTCGGAACGCAGAATTGCCTCGTGTTTAAAATTCTTATTCTTAACTTTAAAATATGTAATTGCTAAGAAATCGTTAGCTCTTGTTATAAAAATGTCATGGCAGAAAGCGAAATTTTGTACCAAGAAACTACATGAAGAGGGATAACGTCCTAGATATTTTGTAACATCACCGGATGAACAGTGTTGCCAACTCAACAGAACGTTATATATTTTTTAAATAACACTACGCCAGATTATTACATATATTAAATCAACATGTCAAACGATAACTTACCACGATTGTTATTCAGTGTTGCAAACTAAGAATGTTATAGTATCACAAACATCTAATGTTTAGAAGCCTCTAACACATATACAGCACAACGCAGATGAACAGGATAATAAACCTTAAAAATACATTAGCGTAGGATACCATGGTCATAGTATATATATAAATTTAAAATAAATTATTTTGATATTTAATATGAACTTAAGCCTAGACAAAGAGGTCGCAAGAAAAGTGAGCAATTTAGTTGGAAAATTAGATAGAAAATAATAGATTCGATGGTGAGAGAAAATATTTACACTTAGAATTTTGATCTAGATATTATTAGAAATTATTGACAAGAAACTAAATTTCAATTATTGTCCATCTATGAATTAATATATGCGATATTTCTTTTCAATACTAGAATATTAAAGCTAAACAGATTGTTCTAAATGAATAATAATAATAATAATAATAATAATAATAATAATAATAATAATAATAATAATAATAATAATAATAATAATAATAATAATAAGTTTAAAAAATACAAAACAAAATAAATACTCTATAAATTACTTATTGATATTTTCGATTATTCTATTCTTTTAATGTGCCAAGGATGGAGTGAAGAATGTTCGAAACTGTACACAGGAGTTTATTTTTATTAAATTCTCCAAGTAAGAGAATTCTTTTCATGGTTCACCCTATCAAACAATACTATAGCTCCAGATTTTCGAACTTCTCAACTATTATTTCTCATTATCTGTTCACTACTCAAATATACACTTCTGGGTTTATGCTTTCTTCAGTTCGAAAATCTCTAATATAGATATAGATAAATTACACTCAAATGTAATTTTAGATTTTCTAATGTTCCTAAGTATTATTTTTTGAAAAAAATAACTTATTTATTAACTGCAACAAAAGCGCTAAAAACCAGATAATAATAATAATAATAATAATAATAATAATAATAATAATAATAATAATAATAATAATAATAATAATAATAATAATAATAATAATAATAACTAATGACATATAAGAGTAAGGTAATAAATGTACAGTTTTACTTACTCCGAAAGAACGAGTGAATCCTACCACAAAATGCTTTGTACCAGCATAAACGGGTGCTCCACGGAATGGTTGAAAACCTAGAATGGATGCTAAATTGATAATCAGTCCTCCTTTCCCTCCTTTAGACTTATCCATTAAATCGAGGGCTAAGAAAGAACCACGCACAGTTCCAGTCTGTAAAATTATAGAAATTATTCCTATTTATTTATTTATTTATTTTAAAAAAGGGCTTCTACACAAGAATTAATAAAATTTAGATCAAAAGTACTAGATTTTGATATTACAAGGGTGTTCGAAGGCAACACTTAAAGTTTTCGGGAAGTGGTTATTCCTGACACCAGAATAAGATAAAACGTATAGACCAACCTGGGCACAGAAATGTGTCATTTGGTAATATGACCAATTGAAAATCTATCGGAATCAGCTATAAGCCGAGAACAAAATGTCGGATTAAAGTCGGACAAAAGGGAACATTCATTAGTTTTAGTTCGTAAATATCATTAATACACCACTGAATGTAGTGCAAGGCCTGCGCAAGGATATCCCCCCCCCAAAAAAAATACGAAATTTCATGGGAATTCAACTAAAGTAAAGGCAAAAGGTAAAGAGCGTTCCCAACCGTGATAGGTCATATGACGCCCAAGTACTGGGTGGAGAAAATTTTCATAAATGTTACACTTCGACACATACAGAAGGAGATACAATCAGCACCATTTTCCTGTCATATTTGCTCACATATTTTCTCAGGTACGGTATCTATTTTACAGAGGCTGGGCAAATCCCTGATTCGTATTGGATCAAAGGCAAAACAAGGAAATAATTCTCGCTCCCACCAGCAATTGGTGTAAGCCGCCCAGTTTGTAGATAAATTCCATATTTAGTATGTCAATGTGGTTCTATTTTATCATAAGTACAATGTGTAAATAAAATTTACTTCTTGTTATATTTTCTCTGTGTCCCATAAATCTGGCTCCACCCTGTCGGCCCCCAAATAATTCATATTTGCGACCTGGATTGCAGAAAAATTCCTTCTTCACTGACTTTAGCAAATTTTGATTACAAGAACACATTACACTCAACTTTTAACCTCAAGTTAAGCTTTAACAGGTCTTTTCTATGTACAACATATTTGCCTACTGGCGTACATTTTTACCCTCTTCCCCTTGAGCAAGAGATATACAAGAATAAACATTTACCATTACTATATATATATATATATATATATATATATATATATATATATATATATATATATATATATATATATATATGTATATTGTAAGGATCCCCACATCACGACAAAAGAACATGTTAACACGACACGTGTTATTGATTGTAAACAGCGTAGCAGACGAGAAGCTGACACGAAAGACACCGAGGAACGCCGAAAGAAGACGGACCTCACGGAAGGACTCGAAGAGGACAGATAAAAGTCCGACCACCGAGGGACCCGGCATCAGTCGACCAACTGATAGTAACCCATCCTAAACCCTGGAGGCTGTTATGAAGCTAAGGGGATCACCTTAAATACCATACCTCGTGAGGGCTAATATGAGCGGAGGTTTCCTAGAACCGAGTCCCTGAGAACCTTGGAGGCTGCTATGAAGCTAAGGGGTTACCCGTACAGAACGTTATAACCTGTAAACCTTGGTCATTATAGAGACACTTTGTTGTTAGAACTTTTGTAAACAGAAAAGCCGTGTAACGTGGGTTCCTGTCACCACGGCATGGCGCGTCCTCAGGTTGCGGATCGAGGAGAAGGCCTCTAGATATAGAGGTTAGCTGCGAATATACTGAATAAGCAGTCGCGGACAGACGACTAGGAGTGGTCCTCCAGCTTGGGGGTTTGGGTAAGGCTAACACCCTCATCCTGTAAAAAAAGGTACTTGTTCAGAAACATTCACAAAAGCCTCGGACAAGGACTGATAACTTGGCACGACCTCGGCAAAAGAAAATGGACATGAGATTTGGAACATGGAATATTAGAAGTCTTTATAGGGCAGGCGCGTTAAAATCTGTTACGAGTGAGTTAGAGAAATACAGGATGGACCTAGTAGGAATTCAGGAAGTTAGGTGGGAAGGAAATGGATCTGAGAATTCCGGAAATTTTACGTTCTTTTACGGGGAAGGAAATAAAAATCACCAGTTAGGAACAGGGTTTTTCGTTCACAAACGAATATTACCAGCAATTAAACGGGTTGAATTTGTTACTGACAGACTTTCTTTTATTACTCTCAAGGGACGGTGGTGTGATATTATTGTTTTAAATGTACATGCTCCAACTGAAGATAAGGGTGACGATATAAAGGATAGTTTTTACGAAGAAGTGGAACGGATATTTGATCAACTCCCGCGATACCATATGAAGATTCTATTAGGGGATTTCAATGCGAAGGTAGGACGAGAGGATATTTTCAAACCGATTATAGGGAACGAAAGTTTGCATAAGGAAAGTAATGACAACGGTGTTAGACTCGTGAACTTTGCAACATCCAAAAACCTAATCGTGAAGAGTACAAAATTCCCACATCGCGACGTTCATAAATACACTTGGACATCACCAGACGGAAAAACGCATAATCAAATTGATCACGTTTTAGTAGATAGAAGAAGACAATCTAGCATAATTGACGTCCGGTCGTTTAGAGGGGCTGATTGTGACACTGATCACTACCTGGTAGTAGCGATAATACGGGAGAGATTATCGTTCAATAAAGGTAATATTCAATGTCCGAAAACGGAGAGATTTAATTTAAAGAAATTAGAAGAGAGCCATGTAAGAAAGGAATACCAGATTGAAGTTTCGAATAGATTCTCGGTTTTAGAAGACTTGGAATGCACTAGTGTTGAGGATACTTGGATTGCAATTAGAGATAGCATTAAAAGTTCAGCAATAGAAAAATTGGGACACGCGGAAATACGTAGGAACAAACCATGGTTCGACCAAGAATGCATTAAACTAGCAGAGAAGAGAAAACAGGCAAAATTACGCTGGCTACAAAATCCGAATGAAATAACTACACAAAATTTCGCAGATATCAGGCGGGAAACTTCCAAAACTTTTAGAACAAAGAAACGCGATTTTTTGAAAGCTAAAATTAAGGAACTTGAAGATAATTGTAAAAATAAAAATATTCGGGACATGTATAAGGGGATAGGCGAATTTAAGAAAGGCTATCAACCTCGTGCTTATATATTAAAGAAAACTGACGGAACAGTTCTCACTGATACGGATAGCCTCTTAAATAGATGGAAAGATTTCTTTGACGATTTGCTGAACACGCAGCCAAAAACTAATGCGCGTGGAGAAAAGGAGATACACACCGCAGAACCGTATATTCCAGAACCCAATCGAATAGAAGTAGAAGCCGCTATAAAGAAATTAAAGAAACACAAATCTCCGGGTGTGGATGAAATTCCGGCTGAGTTAATTTTAGCTGGAGGCGAAAAATTGTGGAACAAGATACACAAACTCATTCTCCTTATCTGGAACAAGGAAGAATTGCCACAAGAGTGGAAAGAATCAATCATTGTTCCAATTCACAAGAAAGGCGACAAAACTGACTGTAATAATTATCGAGGCATTTCTCTTCTGTCAACATCCTATAAAATCCTTTCAAATATTCTATTAGCAAGACTGACCCCATACGCAGATGAAATTATTGGAGATTATCAGTGCGGATTTAGACGAAATCGATCAACTATCGACCAAATATTTACCACTCGCCAAATACTCGAAAAAAAGTGGGAATACAATATGCCGGTACATCAACTATTTATTGATTTTAGAAAGGCTTACGACTCGGTTAGGAGAGAAACATTGTACAACGTTCTTACAGAACTTGGAATACCGAAAAAGCTAATTGGATTAATTAAGATATGCTTAAGTGAATCCCAAAGTAAAGTCCGGGTAGGAAAATTTTTGTCCACGAGCTTTCACGTCCAAAATGGCCTGAAACAAGGAGATGCGTTGTCGCCATTATTATTTAACTTTGTGCTGGAATACGCTATAAGGAAAATCAAAGATAGCAACCAGGGCCTAGAGTTGAACGGTATTCACCAGGTGATGGCATATGCTGATGATGTAAATTTAATAGGGGATTATAGGAGAACAGTAGAAATAAATGCAGATATCTTATTAAACGCTTGCAGGGACATGGGTTTAGAAGTAAATGCAGAGAAAACTAAATACATGGAAGTGCGTCGGGACCGTAATACGGCAAATTGTGGGGGCGTTAAAATATTAAATAATACTTTTGATAAAGTGGATACTTTCAAATATTTAGGATCAATATTAACAGATGAAAATCATATTCACGAAGAAATTAAATGTCGACTAAAAGCAGGGAATTCGTGTTACTATTCGGTTCAAAATCTCTTGTCGTCGCGAATGCTGTCGAAAAATTTGAAGCTTAAAATATATAAAACGATAATCATGCCTGTTGTTCTGTATGGTTGCGAAACATGGTCACTTACTCTGAGGGAAGAACATAGACTGAAAGTATTTGAGAACAGGATCCTGAGAAGAATATTCGGACCCAAGAGGAACGAGAATGGGGAATGGCGGAAACTTCATAACGAGGAACTACATAGTTTATACGGTTTACCCAACATTGTTAGGGTCGTCAAGTCTAGGAGGCTTAGGTGGGCAGGTCATGTAGCTAGAATGGAAGAAAGTAGAAACGCTTTCAAAGCCTTGACTGGAAGACCCATAGGAAAACGACCATTAGGAAGACCTAGGCGCAGATGGGAGGATAATATTAAGATGGATCTCGCAGAGATAGGAATACAAAGTAGAAACTGGATGCAATTAGCTAAGGATAGAAGTCAGTGGAGAGCTTTTGTGAACGCGGCACTGAACCTGCGGGTTCCATAGGCCATAGAGTTAGTTAGTTAGTAAACACAAAAAACTTAATTTTATAACAAAATTGGTGAAGGGATAAAATCTCGGTCCATTATTGACTACCTAAAGTCATTACGATATACATATATAACAAACACCTGAAATTATATAAATTTGGGGGCTTGAACCCCTACTTCACGAATTTCTGCTGCGTGCGCCACTGTATTTGCCCTGATTCTTGTTCTAAATAGTAACTTTGTTTTAAAACTAAGATTTGACTAAGACCAAGTCCCAAATTTGATGGCCAAAAATTCGAGAACAAAAGAGGAATTTATTTTCTAAAAGGAACAATTCCAAAATTACTAATTATACGGGAAAAGCGCTTTAAAAAAAAAAAAAGTACGATTTTGAAAAGAAAAAAATCTCTTAATGCAAGGGTGAATACCGCTTTATTGTGTTCTGTTTTGAATTAAAAGTACTGAATTGGAAGAACGTTGTCGATATGGCAGAAACGATTAACTTTACAATATAATTTCTACCAAAAATGATCTCGTTTGCATAACCATTTCATAATCCGACAGAGCTCATCCGAAAGATTTAGAAACCATTGAAAATTGATTTTTTTTCTGAAAATAAGCTCCTCTAAAGATCTACACAAGAAAATGTTTCAAAATATTTCAAAGTAAACAAGTCAAGGTCTATATTCAAGCAGAATCTGATCAAGATCGGATGAATTACCTAGATGCGTACGATATGATTTACTCGTCATTTGGCCTAATTCCTATTTTGCCTAACACTTTATCAGTTTTGGCGTGGGAGACCCGGGTTCGATTCCCGGCGGGAGCTTATGTGGTTCTGATTCCACGTTAATCAGTAGGTCTACGTCTCATATAGCCTCGCTGCTGAAAGGGACGCTAAACTTAAATTCAACTGAACTTTATCAGTTGTCAATCACAGATAAAAATCATATCTACCATTTTGGGTGAAATGTCAATTCACATTTTGCCTAATTGCCATTATGCCTAACGATCCCATCTGGAGGGAAATACTCTCTATATAGATCTGACAGTGTTTCCGTACTTATACATAAATAAATGACAGAAACTTACATACAAAAGCCATATTTATTTCAAATATACAAAAAATAACTTACATCAAAAATTACTACAATCATATTAATAACTAATAAAAATGTACAACTAAGTTTGCTAAGAAAAAAAGATACTCATTTCAAATAATTATAACAAAAGATTTTCAAATATACAGTGTGAATACACACAGAGTCGTCCAGCAGCAGACATAAGAGTAGCTGACCTTTGTCAAAAACATGTCACAAAATGAAATATTACATTCACTTCTATGCGGTGAACACTTCTGAATCACACATATACACACATAACATCTATATAAGAAAATAAAGATATTCCTTCGTTTCGTAATGTTTTTCAATACATTGATCCTGTCATTCAGTCTTTTTCAGTTTCGTTTTTGCTGCATCCCACGATTCCTAACCTCGGGACATATTGTTGTTCACCAGGGAGTCATGTGGTAGGAGATTGATCCTGAGACCCTTCGTATTAGATGCGAGCACGGTTGCATTGTGTTCAGTAAAAGATTGAATTGGTGGAATGGGAATATAGAAGAATGCACTGACACAATGAGAAGCATGAGATATTTGTAACCTACCTATTTGATGAGAATAACTGTATTTTTTTTTTCAGATTGCGCCAATTCTAACGTATTTTGCGGCTTCAACATTGGACATTTCTCTGTTTTTATCCCCACTTCGAGACTATGGAAGGAATGACTGAATTTTAACGCTAACTGCAACAGGAGACTTCACATTTGTCGCCAGTGCTCACAGTTGCAGACACAATTTAAAATATGAGAAAAAGTGGTAAAAAAAGAAAAACAATACACATTTTACTCAACAATATACATTCCTACTTTAATGAGTGAACAACGATAGAATAAGAAAGCAAATTACGATACTTTTACATTTTGTTCACATTTGTGGTCGCGGTTATTCCAAATTAAGTTTTTTCACTGTTTTAACGAAACCATTGGAGCTAGAATAGCGAAATTTTTTAGGTTATTCTTTTATTCAGTTATTTTTTTTTATTATTTTTTCACTGATGTTGATTTCAGTGTTTGTTCACCGGCTGCAATCCAAACACATAACCCAGTTGGTTTAGAATGGCATAAAGCCTAACATATCAAAAGAAGGCTGTGGATGTTTATCCTTAAAATTCTCAGTTTAGTATTTAATATGATTGTTCAATTAATTATACAAATTATTAACAAGTGTAGATGTAAATGAAGTCTTGTAACGCTGAAGAAAACAAAATCGAAATTAAAATGACCGGTAAAAGAGCAAGGGTTAAAAATTTAAAATTCAAAGGATATTTAATTTATTTAGTACAGGGTGGTTCGGAAGTGGGCGTACCCCTCATTAGTTTCAACAGTATAGTGTTAGTTATGGTAGAATGTCTGTACACAGTTACCTTGTAATCTTAAGAGTCATAAACATCGGTATGATCACCATCCATGTCGTAACACAGCTGAATTCTGCGCCAAGTTCTCGCAGATGTTTAGCGGAGAAACTCTTGGAATCAAGAGGGTGAAGGCGTGTTCCACAACTGCTCGTAATTCCTGTGTTGTGTGATATCGAGTGTTTCTTACTTGGCGCTTTATGAAACCCCAGGAAGCATTGTCTGGTGTCGTCAGATCGGGATTTCTTGGAGGCCAAGCAAAGGGAGCTGTTCCAATTCAGCGGCCAGGAAACGTCTAATTCAGGTAATTCCACACGTGAATCGCGAAGTGCGCTGGTGCTCCATCCTGCTGTATCACAACAGTGTTTTCGATACCATTTTCTTCCAGTTGAGGCACGAACCACTCATTAAGCATCTCCAAGTAAGAATGTCCATTAACATTGTCTTCGAAGAAGTAAGGTCCAAAAATGTGTGTTGCACTCATTTCAGCCCACACCATCACGTGTGGTGGGTTTCTTTCCATCTTTTTGTTCCGAGAATGCATACTTCGGTAGATAGCACACTCGGGATCGTTTGGAAGGGAACGCCTTAAGGAGAGTTCTGCATGCCTCTTTCCGTGCATCCATGTCGGTGTCACTCAGTTCCAAGCTCCGAAGATCTTTTACGTGTTGATTTTGAAGGCGACTGCTGCACTGATACTTCCACTTCAAGACACGTTTCTCTCCGTTTTATCGGTCGATCGCCTCAGGGAAGGTCTTTCACACTGCCCGTAGCAAATGCACGTTTTTCCCACCTGTACAGTGTTGCTTTTCTTGGTGGATTAACACGAAAGCGGTCTGTAAATTTCACTTTAACACTTTCCATGGTATCACCTGTGTAACGCCTTTCGTGAAACCAAACCGCAACAACTAATCTTTGTTCAATGCTATATGGACTTTGATGACACATTGTTGATTACTTCAAGTTCATTTCATTTTATTTCGGCCTCCAATTGGACACCTTCGTCATAGACACGACCTTTAAGGTGCAGTTGCCTTCTTCCTAATCATGTGATAAATATAACTGTAAAAATGAAAGAATTAGGTTTATAGCTTCACATGAACCTTTGTACTTTAGAATCGCCTTTGCATATGTATAAACCAAAAAGCAAAAAGAAAGGATAAAGAACAATTCAAGAAGGAACGTTAATGTCTAGTGTGATATACAACACAATACATATGCAGGAACCAGCACATAGTCATTTCGCGGCGTAGCCAGCAAGTTGTTCTAGTAATTTCGTAGTAATTTCTTCTACTGATTGTAATAATTTCTTTGATGTAAGTTATTTTTGTATATTTGAAATATTTTATGTTATTTGAGATAAATGTGGCTTTCGTATGAAAGTTTCTGTCACTTATTTATGTATAAGTATGGAAACACTGTCAGATCTTCTCTATAGTGAGTATTTCCTTCCTGATAAGATCGTTAGACGTAATGGAATTAGGCCAAACGAGAATTGACATTTCACCTAAAATGGCGGATGTGATTTTTATCTGTGATTTACAGCTGATAAAGTGTTAGGCAAAATGGGAATTAGGCAACGTGGGAAGACACCGCACGATATATCAGGTGTTCCAAAAGTGGCGCCCACGGACAACAGAGTGCTACTCTTCAGGTCAAAATAAAGTGCAAATGCTATATAATGGTATAATCCCTGGGGCCTCCTTCAGTCGCTATAGGCAATTAAAAGTTTCAACGTGGCAACGTCGCAGATTAAGTTAGAACCACAGGCATTGTTGTTGAATTCATCAAGCAATTACATTGATTGTTACGCTAATAAGTGGAGCTAGTAACAACTTTTATGGACTTTAACTGTCATTAGAAAGTAATCGATATAACTATTTGAAGAAATGGAAGATCTACTCTACCCGTATAGTTCTTTATCTGTGACGTTGTCACATAGTGCGATTCGCGTCTCCAGACAAGGATCCGAAAGGTATACAAGTAATTTTATATATAATTTTATATTAGTATTCAATCCATAGCGAACGGGTTATGGTACTGCTCAGAAAATTGTGAAAGATCTGGAGTATAATAAAGTGTGCGCGCAGTAGATCCTCAGGGTATTGACGGAAGACCAAACGTTGGAGCGTATGGGTTGTGCCATTGAACATTTGTCACAATACCATTTGGAAGGTAGCGACTTCTTGCTGCGCATTGTTGCTGAGTATGAAACTTGGTGCTATCATTTTGAACCGAGTTCAAAGTCTTCCAGTATGCAGTGGAAACTCCCCTCATCTCCACGTCCCAAAAAGTTCAAGACGCAACCGTCTGCGGGGAAAGTTATGGTATGTGTGTTCTTTGATTGCCACGGAAGATTATTGCTCGACTTCAAGGAACCAGTACAGTCCATCATCGCCGCACGCTACTGTCAGACCTTGACACAGTTACGGAGAGCCATCAAAAACAAAAGGCCTGGTTTATTGACCACTGGAGTCATTGTGTTGCACGACAACGCGCGTCCACACGTTGCAAACAAAGTGCATGATTGGTTTCAACGATTCAAGTAGGAAATGTTGCAACTCCCTCTCTACAGCCCTGATCTTTCACCTTGTGACTTTCACATCTTTGGGCCTCTAAAAAAGGCATTGAAAGGTCAGAGATTTCAGTCTGACACTGAGGTTCAGGACGCTGTGTGTGATTGGTTTGATAGTCAGCTGTCCAAATTTTACATGGATGGCATTTGTAAGTTAGTGACACAGTGGGACAAGTGTCTCAACGCTCATGATGACTCCTTCTGAACAATATTTTTACTGCACGCTAATCATAGACGTCTGTTGATAGTGTACAAGTTTCCGCTCAAAATGAAATTTATAGTAATGTCAATAGTAATTTATGTTTTTAAAAACATTTTTACATAAGAATTGTTTAGGCATATTAAACATTATTCTAATATTTTTTCTGTATTCGTAATGTACTAACACATATTCTTGAATTCCACCAAAATATAACACTATAGTTTATTATTGAAAAAACTTTACTATAGTATAAGGACATGGCAGCTTCCTCGCACAAACTGCCTTGCAGTCTACGGAATGCAAAGCACAGGGAATTCAGTTTAGTAACAATGTATTCAATATGAGTATTCTATGTTAAATCTTCATTAACGTATACACTTAGAAATTTAACAGATTTTGATTTACAGAATTCTGCTGAGTCTATAGTTGTTGGTATAACTTTATTTCTTTGGCCCGGGAATCGAAATTTGACAATTCGAGTTTTTCCTAAATTCATAATTAGTTTATTCTATCTTGAAGAATCTATCTTTAAGCTCAGCAATAATTAGGTATTGAAAAAGATCCCGAAAGCTGGGGTTGTGAGAAGGCAAAGAATGGATTGTTCTCTGTAATGGCTCTTTTCCTCTTGCACCACAAATGATACTGAATTGTATTTTTTGTAAATGAGAGGACTTTTAACAAGCTTGTGGTTGACGAAAATCTAGGTTTCACTGTTCTCTCATCTGCACTTGTTGCGATGACTGCTGTGAAAACAAAAACCAAAAGGAACAGTACACTTCGTCGATGAAAATGGTTTGGAAGACCTCGATGAACCGCCAACAGCGAACTATCTCCTGAGTCGGATGAGACTAAGTTCGATGGTGAAGGAACCGTTGATCTGGTGTCATTAAGACACACCATTAATTTCAAGACAACACCAGGAAAAAATAAGTAATTGAACTTATGACAAAAAAAATTACTTGCTGCTTATAATGTAATTATTAATTATATGATAACTGTTTTTCATTTTACATGTTATTATTATTCATATATATATATATATATAATATAATATAATATAATATAATATAATATAATATAAGGAAATAATGAATATGCTTTAAAATTACGTATTCAGGGAGGAGAAAACCAATAATAAGAGAAAAACCTCGATTTTCAAGTTATTTTTGCTCATATTTTTCAATGCATTTTCAAAGTGAAAAACCTCAAATTCGTGTTAATCGCCCTCCAAAACATAAATGAACCAAATATCAAAACTACCCCAAAATTTGCAAGGTAAAACTATAATATGACTGGACTATGAGAAAATTACGGAATATTACGGAGGATAATGTTTCAGAGCATTCAAAAAATGCAGCGGAAACTGTTCTCGGGGAACGTGAATGTTCGGTAACTTCAGTGAATTTGTCGCTGACTAGAAGTTCATTAATTGTACATACATAACACATTAATTATACATTTTCACATTTGATATATTCACGTATTCATCCATATACGTATGAAAGCTTACTATATTTGTTGCGCAAGTCTCTATCCATTTTTGATCAGATAAAATGCCTGCGTTGTTAATAATAATGTCAGGAACACCATATTTTTTCTTCGTTTCTTCCAGCATCACTGAAAAGATAATGGCACATGAAGTATTTAGGAAGAAAGTTTAATGCTTCATGTTATATATACAAAATACTTTAATCGTATGACACATTAGAGTTTAATCTCTATATATAATATAAAGGAAGTGCTGACTGACTGATCAACGTCTAGAAAAGACTGCTTAAGCTAGAAAACTTAAAATTTGGACATAACATAGTATTTATGACGTAAGGTATCACTAAGAATTAATTTTTGGAAATTCGATGTGGAAAAGGGGGAAATGAGGATTGCAATATATATATATATATATATATATATATATATATATATATATATATATATATAGAGAGAGAGAGAGAGAGAGAGAGGCGGATCCCTTAAGGTTATAGACGTGAAATTTGGTATTTGAACCTTTCATTTAAAATAATCAAAGATATACTTCAGCGTTTTAAAAATATTTGACCCAGAAGACTGGAAACTCGATGTGGAAGGAGGTGAAATGAGGGTGTTGGAATTATTACAATGAGATATTCATATCTCGGGATTTCTTAAAATTAGAGACATGTAATTTGGTATTTAGATGTTTCATTTAAAACAATTAAACACGTGTTTTAGCGTTTCCATTAAAATGATAAGTATCTGTACATTATATTGGAGTTCCCAACCTATTTTTTGACTCATCACACATTTTATTCCTATGACATACTTGTTTGATTTTTTTATTAATGATAATATAAATTCTAATAGTGTAAGCCTATAAGTTTCTATAAAGTAGTGGTACTGAGTATTGCTGCTGCCGCTGGAGGCGCTGACGTACAATCTGTCTCAAAATGGATTTTAACTAATTATTAAATCCTTCATGATTTTTAAATTCTAAAATTTCTCGGCACACCCTATAGGACTGAGCGACACACCGGTTGGGAACCGCTGCATTTTATGATATATAATATTAACTTATACAGGATGTTTCAAAAAATTTTGTCACAATATTTGGAAATAGAGTCCTCACACCAAAATAAGAAAAAAAATCATACTGACCTGTGGTCGGAAGTGCATAGTTTCTTAATTATATGGTGTCGAAAACTGAGAAAATGAATTTTATATGTTCATAGTTTCACTACTGTAAGACTGATCGTAGCGAGGTCAAGACATCACTAAGGAACTAGTATGTGAACTATCCAAATATCAATTTTTCAGAGCCCCCGGTACTTGCACAATCGTTTTTAGAGTGGATGTTGGGGGAGTAATTGATCACTCTCCACCTACCTCTCTAAAAATTGGTGTGGCATTCTTAAACATGGATATTTGAATAGTTCACATAGCAGTTCCTCAGTGATGTCTTGACCCGACTACGATAGGTCCCATAGTAATGGAGTTATGAACTTCGAAAATCACTTATGTGTTCCAATGCTTATGGAAGAAAAGAAAATTTTGTTAGACGACTCTGCAATCAAATTAAAGATATTCATATAAAGTAATTCTCATAAATTTTATTTGAATGTATAAATAATATATTCATATATATTATAAATGAATAAATCATTTTTTGTAATTCATTTAATAATAAAGTCTTTTCTTTGTGACCACATCCCAACTCATAGAGATTTTCGCTTGAGAACGAGCATAAGACTCGGTCTGTTGGAAGGAATATCAACACTTGCACTCAGTTTATAAAGCAAATATAGTAAGATTAAAAAAATCATATTATAACACAGTCAGCAACTTGGTTTTAAAAATTATAATGTTTCTTACCTAGAAATTCTCCGTGTTTAGTAACGTCACATCTTGTAAAGAAGATATCACCACCTGCACATGCTTCACCTTTGATTGCCTCAATATTTTTTCGACCTGTCTCCTCATTATAATCACTAGCTGCTACCTGCACAAAAAAGATTAGAATGTCATTTTTGACATAATGTTATGTGATAAGTTACAATCTAACAATCATTATTTGGAATTGAATAAAAAGTAAATAGTAATTTTATAGATAACAATACAATTGAATTCAAATTATGCCAAATATCGTATATTCGTAAAAAATACATACAACAATAAAAAATACATATTCATAAAAATACATGGGGGTTCACATGAGCACTCCTCCCCAGGATCGGTGCCCTTGCGAAAAGGAACTGTAAACTCTAATCAATCACTTATATAAGGTTTAACTCATATTTATATTATATTTTTTTAAAACAAATATAACAATTTACTGCATTCAAATGCACTTTAATTGCTCTAAATTGTTTCAACAATCTCTGTTGTCTTCGTCAGTAACTCTGAGAAATTCACATGAAAATATTTTTCGCTTCTCAAGATTTCATTTTATGTTTCTTTTTTTCTTGTGCGTTATTTACGTTGACAAATGGCAAGATTTGAACTCTTGTTATCATAAATCTCTTGCACTCGAATCCTCCTTGTAAAGTTACTGTTGTGATTATAACACGACACAACACATTATATTATTACAACAGTTACTTCACAAGTGGTTCTCAATAGTAAACATAAGTCTACAAAACTAGTTCTACGTTACGTATGTAGATACAAAAGAAGTTTTAATGCAAAGCATTTGCAGTAGCAGACAAGGGCGTCCATAAACGGGGAAAGGGGGTGACTACCCTTCCTTGGCACTCCAAATTTTCTTACATATAGAGAAATGAACACATCACAAGCAAAATAAATATTTCATGTTCATATAGACATGTAACTTATCAATAGGTTTGGAACCGTAGTACCATTGTGCTCCTATCAGAACCATACGTACCAAAGGTAAATATCTTGGCTCTTGGGTACACAGGAGTTTAAGTAAATTAACACTTAGATAAAATATCAAGGTGGTCATGCATTGTATAATATACTGCGATCCAGTTTCATCAAACGTTTTACAAACAAACACAAGCTAAAGAATATCGGCACAAAATGGAGGCTCCCCAATGTTAATATGATATTGGAAATTTGAAGGCAGAAAGCACAATTTGAAAGAAATTGTGGTATAAATGTTGGATGAACCAAACATGTGAGCCTGGTTGTGATACTGCTATGTTTTTCACGGACACAAACTTATTTCCTGCTATCTGTATGGCCATAATGCATTTCTTGTCTATTCCTCCTACAATATGCACAGTGGAAAGGTCCTTCAGCATGCTTAGGAGGATGAAAATATAGCTTCGCACAAATATGTGTAAAAAAACGATTACGTGGTTTATGCATGCTAAATGCCCAGAAAAAAGATAGAATCAATGGACATCTGCAGGAAAGACATTGTTAAGTTTTGACAGGAAAAGAGGAATCTTCAATTTCTCTTTAAATGAGCCGTTAGATGGCAAAGTGGTGTAAGTCACTATTGGGACATTTTGATGTTTTGAGACTTTATGAGAATGGTACAGAAAAATTCCACAAATATTACAAAGTTCTTTTGTGAGTCAGTTATGTTGCTAAGATATGCTGCCGCCATTTTGCCATCAAATAAATAGTGGTTGCAGGCTCATAGAAATCCATTTGGTCTCGTTTCAGGAAAAATGACTCTCATCATTCTGCCATCCAATAACTAAAATCATTTTTAACAATGTGGAAAACCGAAAGACAGTTTCGTTATCTGTTAACTCTCCCAATTATACGTTTGTGTTCTTGAGTATTTGTAGGAGGGGAGTCCGAAAAGTTTCTGCAAGCGACTGTGGACAGAGGTGGGGATGCAAGAAAAAAGTAGCATGTGATATTAAAGATAAGATGTACCTCTATTTTTCTACGTAAGTACCACGTACGTTGAGACATTCGTCATAGCGGTCTATAAGCTTCAAAAATCCTTCTAGGAAAAATTCAGGGCTCTGCATACGGAAGAAGCGTCGAACTGCTGTGGCTTCAATATTGCTTCCAAAGCGCTTGCCGTCGAAAGTCTTCTTCAAACCCAGAAAGAGATGGAAGTCACTGGGTGCGAAATCAGGACTGTATGGCGAATGGACAAGGCGCCCACCCCAAGAGTTGCAATATTGTTTTGCGTTGCTGTCGCTGAGTGTGGTCTCGCATTGTCATCCAACAACAGAACACCAGATATGAGAAGGTCAGGCAGCTTGTTCTAAACCTCCTCCTTCAATTTCGACAGGGTGTGACAATACCGTGCAGCAAAACGCACCTTCTCTCCATAGCTATCAGGCTCAGACTGAGAGACTCGTCTCCGCTTTGCACAGGCTCTGCGACGGTGCCATCTGCAGGATCACGAGCGAATGATACCTACTTGTGTCTGGGTGTCTTGCGCGTGCAACTACTGTTTTGTTTCCCCATTGCTGTTCGCTTTTCTGGGGAAAACGAAAAGGGAAACTTATTTTCTTACACCCTCTCGTACGTTGCATATTATTGTAGTTATTTCATTAGCAACTTTCATTTGTGATAAATCCATGTTCAACTTTTATTTATGTGTAATTGAATAAAAGCAACTTCTGCCTGTGTAAAATTTAAAATGAGAGTCTACAAATAGAGTGCCACCCTCCCCTTGGAACGAAACATATAGACGACCTTGGTAGCAGATCGTTCAAAAGAAACATTATTCGAGTACAAAAAATTTACGTTAACAAAAGTTTAAAGTTTATCATTCATCAACAAGCACAAGAAAATGTACAAAATGAAATTTTGAGAAATCTGAACTTCCCATGTCAGAGCCACTGACGATGGCAACATAGATTGTTGAAACAATTTAGTGCACTAAAAGTATGTTTGTATGCTGTAACTAGTTGTATTTTTTTTATATATAAATTAAAGAAAATGTAATCATTCAAGTTATTGATAAGCAAGATCAATTATCATTGTAATTATTGGTACATAAAATAATAAAACTATTCTTTAATCTGATTTTGGATCGTCCGTGTTGTTTTCTGTTTGTAGGAACTTAATATGAAAAGAATACTTATTACAGCGTCATGATGATAAATTATCCTTAGGCCTTATATTAAAATTTTTATTTGAAGTGTTGCGAGCCAATGCGAGGTATTTCCACTCTCATGAAAATAGCGAAATTGAAAGCACAACTTCATTTTTATACAATAAATATAGTACACTTGAAAATTTCACATCTTAATAGATTCCAAAAAACTTTAACATGATTACAATATATTTAACATTTTACCCCAACTCCCAGATATATATAGGGTGTTTCAAAACAACACCGACAACGTTTGGGAGATGATTCCTGACAAGAAGATAAGACAAAAAGTATAGACTAACCTGGGTGTACAAATGCTTCCTTTCGGAGTTATAGGCTGTCACAAACATGATAAAATGAACTTTAAAGGTCCATAGCTCCAATACTATGGTACCTAACGTAGTCGTGTCAAGACCTCACTTAGGAGCTAGTATGTGCCCTATCCAAATATCCAAATTTCACAATCATGCGGTACTTCCGCAACAATTTTTATGGAGGTAGTTGGTGAGTACTTCAATTATATGCTCGTATCCAAACTACCTCTATAAAAATTGTTGCGTGAGTACCTTGGGATTCTGTAACATGTATTTTGGGCACATATTAGTTCCTAACTGCATATATTAGTTTCTAAGTGAAGTCTTGACCCGACTACGGTAGATTCCATAGTTTTGGAGCTATGGACCTTTAAAGTTCATTTTTTCATATTTTCGGCAGTCTATGACTCCGAAATGACGGATTTCTGCACCTAAGTTGGTCTATACTTTCCGTCTTATCTTGATGTCAGGAATCCTCTCCCAAACGTTATTGGTATTGTTTTGAAACACCTTGTATATATTAACATAATGACAGTATAGATAAAGCCTGACCACAATGATGGATTTCAAACCTAAAACTAAAATTTAAAAAAAGCAAAAATCTGTTATACAATCTAATGAAGAAGTCAATAATTTGTTCTAGCTACACTGACACACAGAGATAATGATGGAATGTTGTATTAGCTTATAATGACCCACTATGTCTTAGCGATTTTAAGGTTACAGTGATCAAATCAATTAGGTTGGATTATACCATGTTTATTTTATGCTTTTGCATAATGTATCTATATTTTTTCAAAGCTTCAATTGAAGCCACATTACATATTTATCTTCCCGTAAAATACGCTCAAGTTGAATCATTTTAATTTTAATCAAAGTAATTTTTACAATATGTAATTTAATATCAATTTAATTCTTGTATGATAATGTATACAAAGATTTGTTGCAAAAAACATACTTCTATATGTTCCTTTCAAATATTTATAATGACATAAACTAACTTTAATATATTTATTTTTTGATAAGTTATCTATCTTGCACCTGTAATGACCAAACTTGCTCCTGTAATCCAATTATGTTAACAGCAAAGATAGTGTGGTAAAGAGGTGGTTGCTTTGTGCTGGGTATGATGGTCTATGCACCCGCTAATAGCAGCTCATTCAAGTTACGGTGTGTTAGCAGACCTTGTAAATAGCACTCCACGTCCTTTATAACTTCAATATTGTATAAGAACGTCAAGCAAAATCAATCAATTAATATATTATATTTGATAAATTTAGGTATATACCTAGGTATATCCATCAATATATTGCTTACCTTACACCCTGCCTGTAGTAATACTCGACAGAAATCTAAGCCAATTCCATCTGCAGCACCAGTTACAACGACTACTTTTCCTTTTGGATCCATGAAAGGAACTTTAGTCAAAGGAGCTTGCGGAGGCGGCTTACTTTCAACAGATGGTACACTTCCAGTAGGTGGTGCACTTCCAGCAGGCGGCGCACTTGCAGCACATGGGCCACTTCCAGAAGGAGACACACTTCCAACAGGCGGAGCACTTGCAGCACGTGGCTCACTTCCAGTCCCTGATTTGGGTTGGTCAGTTACTTTGAGATCTTTTCTTTCATCACTACCAGCAGCACTTACTACAGGCCCTTTATTTTCGATTGTATCCACTTTTGCTTTAGCTGTCGCTTTAGTTTCAGCTGAAGGCTTAGTCACTTTAGACGTTTTAGGTTCAATTGGAACTGACTTCGGCGTGATCCCTTTATCTGCAGCCGACGTCTTCACCATTTTTGTTGAGGTTAACAGAGATTTAATTGAAGCTTTAAATTGAGGAGTTGATTTAGCTTCTTGAGCTAAAGCCAAACATTCTGCACTCGCACTTCCAGCAGATGGCTTACTTTTAATCGCTGGTTTGGGTCCGTCTATTACTTTGGAATCTTTTGTTTTATCACCACCAGCGACACTTTCTGTGGATCCTTTATTTTCCACTGTGTCTGCTTTTGCTTCAGCTGGTGCTTTAGTTTCAATTGAAGCCACATTCACTGCACACGTTTTAGATTCAACTGGAGTTGAGTTCAGCGTGATCCCTTTATCTGCAGCCGACACCTTCGCCATTTCTGAGGCTAACAGAGATTGAACCGAAAATTTAAATTCAGGAGTTGGTTTAGTTCCTTCAGCTAAAGGCAAACATTCTGCGGCCGCCCTAGCCTCAAGTGCAATCCTACTTAGATCGACCACATCAGACAGATTCTCAATAGTATGTCGTACGCCAGTTATGGTGTATTCAGTTCGAACAATAGTTTCAGATATTGATGAAACTATAGTGGGAGATTCGGTATTGGTACCACCTCCACTTCTGTATAATAGAAAATATAATTGAATGATGATGTATGCTATGTAGAAAACTAATTCTAAATCTAGTAATTATTTTATATACTTTTAATTTCCTGTAGATCCATTGCACTATCTAGTTTTCGGCCCTCCTTTAACGCAGCGATTCCCAATAGGTGTATCGGCGCACACAGGTTCATAGAGTGTGTCGAAATTTTAGAATTTAAAAATAAACTTTATGCCGTATAGGAGGAGGCCTATAAATCTAAACAATACAACACACTTTAATTTTACCGTGAAATCTTTAATGATAATGAGTTAAAATGAATCTTGAGGCCCTTGAATGTATACATACATATAAGCCAATAGTGCAGTCAGTAAAGTGTGGCTTTTCTTTGTTTTCTTTCTATGTTTGTTTTTAAAGATCGTGAAGAAGGCTTTAGGATAAAGCCGAAAGTTAAGATTCTACGTAAATCAAAACTAAGTGAGATGATAGATAAATTTCTGCACGTGCTCCATACTGAATAAAATTCATTAGATGTTCTCAGTGGCAACTCTAGAGTTTAAAACAATGAAATTACATCTGTAATGGTACTGAAGCTGGCTTTACAGCCCCTTGCTACATCGCAAAATCATCTCCTAGCTTTGGGGTCTCTAGTGATGTTTTACTTTGAAGATACTCTTCAAGGAAAGAGAACCTATTGTTGGGACTGTGAATCTGCTTCAAAAGATCTCTTGTCGTCATCTGGTATTTTTTTTTGTTCTGATACCTATGGAGATAGACGGACATAGCTGTTCTGTAAAACTTACAATACTTATGCATAGAATAGTTTCGAAATCTAAATAAAAGCGAATGAAATTTTTAAAAAATTGATGTTTTTATCGTATCTCTTTCTCTCTCCACCAAAAGAAAAAAGTAGAGAAAAGACTCACTCTTTTTTTTTGTAAGAAGGGAAAATAAGGAACAAAAAAGAAGAAAAGAAAAAGGAAACAAATAAAGAGAGAGAAAAAGTAGTTTGGGTCTGAGGCAGATACCCTCCTGATAAAAAAAAAGAAAGGGAAAAGAAGGAAAGAAAAAGAAAAGAAAGAAAGAAGTACAGGCACTTTTTATTCCATTCTGATGGCATTCTTATCTCTCCTCTTTCTTCTCACTTCTAAGAAGAGAGTTTTCTCTCTCTCATTCCTCTTATTTTTCCTTCTCTTCTATCCTTAATTTTTCCTTTTCTTATCCAAGAAAGAAAAACATCGCATTGCTTTTTTCTTATTTTCTTTTTCTTTCTCTCTTTTTCTTTCTCTCTTTTTCTTTCTCTCTTTTTCTCTTTCTATTTCCCTCTCTTCACTATTTCTTATTTTCTTCTGTAAATCTTTTTCTCTCTTTCTGGTTTTTCTCCTCTCCCTTCATCTATCATCTTTCTCTTTTTATTTCTTTTCTTTTTCTTTTCTATCGCCTTCTTTCTTCCTCCTCTCTTATTTTTCTCTAGTTCACTCCTTTGCTTTTTTCTCTATTTTCTTTCTTTCTCTCATTTTCTTACATCTAATCTTTTCTCATTCACTCCTTTTCTTTTCTTTCTTGTCTCTCTCTCTCTTAGATGCAAACACATACACTGAAAAAGAGAGAAGCAGAGAAAGTAAAGAAAAGAAAAATAAACGAAGTTGATTCAATAATTTAGAGGTGAGTTGGAACAAGGCCAGATTAAGGGTGGGGCTTAGGAGAGCTGTAGTCCCGGGACTTCAGGTGGACGGGAGCCTTCACTCTGATCAAAATTTCAACTGGTTGTCTAAAAAGAATCATACAAGAGACAATCATCATAATTTTTTATTTATTACATTTATGTAACAGTATAACTTTATCTTTTATGCATCTAGAAACTTTCATTAGGTCTAATATAATCTAATGCAAAGTGTGGTTGATGTCATAGAACTACATTCATTCCCTTAACTTTCCTAATGTACTTTAACAGAAATGTAGTAGAAGAAGTCAGCAGGGTCACATATTTTTTCTAGCCCCGAGTTTTCATAAATCCGGCCCTGAGTTGGAATAACTATATGCCTAGTGTATAAAGTCTGATAAGCGGAGTTACCGAGTGCTCATATTGAGAGAATCAGATAGAAATATGATGTTGGATAGGATAGCAACTTCCGTAGCGGTGAAGTCTCAAATCCATTAAACAAGTTAACCACACTGGTGCATTAAAAGAAAAGTTTCATTTCTACTAAATGAAGGAGAAAAAAGAATCAAAAATTAACAGCTGTTTCAGTTACCCGAGATTTTTCTTTTAATTCCTATTTGAACCTATTTCTTTTTCCTCCTTTATTACTTCAGAAACCATGTAGGTTCGAAATGTTCTTGTTGTTGTTTGCAATAAAATATACGAGTAGTAAGAACAAATATAGCTTCACATTTTATAATAATTGAAAATTTCACAATATTAAGAGGTGTGCTTTCTAAGTAAGTACCGAATTCGGTCGCTGGAGCGCTGCGGTCGACATCCCGCGCATGCACCCTGTGTACCTACATCTACTGTCGACACACAGACGTCATTACGGAAACATTCGACCGTGTTTATGTTTTTTTGTGAGGAGGTAAAATGCCTCCGACCGTGAAATACGCGCTGTGATTCGTTTTCTTAATGCTACAGGCGTGAAAGCGAATGAAATTCAATGCCAGATTAGTTAAATATATGAAGAAAGCATTATGAGCGATACAGATTACGCGTTAATTTTCTGTACCAAGTTTTCAGTGGTGACAGAAGGTCGCCCACTTCGCAAAGCGCGCAGTCGGCGGGATTTTCAATCTGCGGAGGCATTTTAATTACACACAAAGAAACGTAAACATGGTCGAATGTTCCCGTAACGGCGTCTGTGGCTTGCCAACAGATGTAGGTACTGTAGGTACACAGTACACACACACGGGATGCAGACGCGATGCAGCTGGCGAATTTCGAAACGGTGCTTTTTTTTTTTAAAAAAAAAAAGCCTCATAAATATTGAATACTATTCCACTTCTTTAAAAAATATGCGTCTTAAAAGAAGCAGCTGAATAGCAAAGAAGTTTTTTCAAAATTTAGGGTACCAAACTAAGAATTCTTAACAATTGCTTTTTAATGCAATATTATTCATAAAAATGAATTATAAAAAAGACAAATATAATAATAAGAGAAAAGACATAATATTTACCCTTTGCCTAAATCAGAGATCTTTGGTTCGTAAAACTCTCTGTTTGCAGCTACCCAGATTCCTCCATGAGACCCATGTTTAATCACATGAAACAAGCAGTCGAGTGTTGTATCGACACTATTAGAAAGATTTATATTTATGGTGAGCTAATGCGAAAAGAGGATATCATCTAAAATAAAACCTTATTTTTAGAATATTTTGAATGAAGAGATGTTTTTCTTCATAAATTTAATTTTTGATTGTTAATTGTTATTGTTTTGTTACTTCTTCCTATAAGTTAACATTTTCGATCCTAGAGATATTTAAATTGATAAACTCCTGTGTCCTGGAGAAAATAAGTGTTATATTAAAATTCATATCTTCCTAAGTTTTTACCCTAAACGGTTGAAGCTTTCAGAAATGAAAGAAAAAGTATCAATCTGGTAGACGATGCCAATTCCGTACAAGACATACACGTATATGTGAATAATCATTGTAAACAATACTTTATTTCTTGCAAAGTAATAATGCTTAAGTGTTATGAATGATAATGTTACACTTTCTTTAGTTCTCTTTCTACAATGACTAAAAGACATTGTTGGATCAGGGTTGCTAGTAGATAATTCGCAAAGCACTCAACATTACTTTTTCAAATAAAAAAGCATACAAAATTCATTTTTGGCTGGTATTTTACATTTTAAATGACTGTGTTGTTCCCGAACGAATCTCGGGTTTAACGTAAGTTTCAGCCTTTCGTTCTGGAACTACAGTAGGAATGAACGTGTTAATTTTTTGAACATTTTTTAATCTAATTTCCCTTATTTACCTTCCATAATGAGTGCCGCATAGTACCTTCAAGCTTTTCTTTATATTTAGGGTTGACTTAAGTTATTTTACCAAAAAAAAAAAAATCTTGTTTTACGTCCCACGCCTACGCCATTTAGGCTAAAGAAGGCGCGTTATTAATGAAAGTGAATCATTATAAAGTCATTGCTGGAATAATCATGTGGAAGAAGACAGGACAACTCAGAGAAAACTCACGGGCAAAATGTTGTTCAGTACAAACTCACATAACTTGGGTTAGAACTAGAATTGAATTGCATTGAGTTTTACGTGCCGTTCAGCAGCGAGGCTATATGAGACGTGGGCCTACTGATTAACGTGGAATCCGAACCACATGAGTTCCTGCCGGGAATCCGGATAGAACTATAACCAGGGACCCTTACGCTAAAGGTGAGCGCTCTATCACTGAGCTACCCTGTCCCCTAATAAATAATTATTACAAGTTATAGCCAAAATATGATTATTTTTTGTTATAAAATACTAGCAGAACACTCGTTCTTCGCATTGGGAGAATACGTTTCATTTTGAATACAAAATAACAATGGGGGCTGAATTTTTATTTAAACGGCATCGGAAAGGTCACTATTCATCTCAGCGACCCCGAAAACTATGAATTTGACACTAATATCTGTCATTTTCGATCATTTTTAAATATCTCCCTCACTCTCCATCCTCTAAGTTGCACCGTCAAAGTAAAATGAAAAAAAAAAAATCCAGGTCCGAACCTCATCATGTTGAAAATTTGATCCCGATCGGTCAGGTGGTTAAAGAGTTATTAAGTTTTATATATATAAGGTACTCACGAAGCAATTTTTATAGAGGGAGTTTGGCTACGGGCATATAATTTGAAGTACTCTCCAACTACCTTTATAAAAATTGTTGCGAAAGTACCACAGCATTCTGAAACTTGGATATTTGGATAGGGCACATATTAGTTCCTAACTGAGGTCTTGACCCGACTACGGTAGGTCGCATAGTTTTGGAACCACGAGCCTTTAAAATACATTTTTTCATGTTTTCCCAGCCTATAATTCCGAAAGGAAGCATTTGTGCATCCAGGATGGTTTATACTTTTTGTCTTTTCATGGTGTTAGAAATCTTCTCCCAAACGTTGTTTGGGTTGTTTTGAAACACCCTATATATATATATATATATATATATATATATATATATATGCATGCCATCCCTCCCTTAAGTTTTACCGTCAAAGTGAAAAGATAAAAACTTCCTAGCCCGAACCGCATCTGTGTTGAGAATTTGATAGAGATCAATTGGGTGATTTAAGAGGTTGAATTCTCACAAACATAGTCACTTTCAATTTTATATATTAGATTAATAGTAAATTAATGAGAATGTCTTAAATGTTCTCAAGTATCCCTTTATTTTTTTAAAAAATTTAATTATCTTTACTTAGAATTTGTAATTTATTCCATACTGCAGTTCTCTCTTACAATAGTGGAACATTACATTTCCATTAAGGTTATTTGGTTATTTGTAAACCAAAGTTGGGGAAGTAAACAAATAAACATCAAATAAAGTAGGCTAATGCTGCTAACATGAATCCTACGCGTATGCTCTCTTATTGTCACAATTAAAATAGTAAAAGAAATATCTTAAAATACACACAAATTTTCCTTTATTATTAGACTTCTTTTGTTTTACCTAGAAAAAAAATTATTCCAAGCCCTAAACAAAATATAATTTTATCTTATTATGAATTACCATAAATGAATGAATTGTTCTTATTTAAAGAAATTGTCGTTATAATTTGTTAATGTTTAGGTTTAATAATAATAATAATAATAATAATAATAATAATAATAATAATAATAATAATAATAATAATAATAATAATAATAATAATAATAATAATAATAATATCTTTATTTTTCGAGTCCTGGGAACAGGTCGTAAGCAAAATTATAGCACTTGTAAGAGTATTACATAATATATCACCTGACACAATAGGCTACTTGCAAAATAATAATTACAATAAGTTATAAGTCAATAGTAAACTTAGCAGATTAGGACCCTTGTCAGAAAGTAAAAATACACGAATTCATTAATTCGTTTTTTAAAAAAAATCAGGATCTAATAAAATGGTCAATGTACTAAAATTATATTTTCTAAACAATGTATAAGTTAGTATCACTTTCTAAATTTTCATGTCCATCAAGCTAAAATACAGGGTTGGGTAAAAGTTAGATGACATTCCTGTAACGAAAAAGTCTGTTGGACTCGAGGTCCAGATTGGCCATAGATGATAAGTGAGGGGTGGACGAACCTAAAAAACACACCTGACTACCACAACCATCATCTTGAAGTCCGTCATTCTTAATATCATTTTAATTTTTTAAATTGGAAGGTACGCATGCGGCACATGTTTTATGACAGTTTTTTGATCGGAATTGCAATACTACTGTCCAATTTGTCATGTCACTAACTATTGATGAATTATGTCTTATTTTATTCCTTTTTATACAATCACAATACATGTTCGAAATGACCATCCTGTGCAACAATAGTGTGTGCCACACACCTTTTCCACTCCTCATGCACAGCCACCCCTGATGTAGCCATCCAAGAGGGTTACTGTCACTCCAGAGGCGATGATTTTGTTTGTTTACTTCTCCGTTGACGTAAAAATTCTCCTCATCGGAGAACATGACAGTCAAATGGAATTCTGGATTGGTTGGCAATTGTGCTGTTGCTCATTCTGCAAACTGCAACCGACGGTCTGATCGTCCTCTGTGAGATGCTGGTGAAGCCGAATTTTGTATGGGTTCCACTTGTTGGTGAAATGTATTCTCCGAACGGACGTTCGACAAACTCCACATTTCTGGGATAAGCACCGTGTGCTATGTTGGGGGGCATTTACTGAAGGATGCGAGGACAGTGACGGTAGTTTTCTCATCTGTAGACATTTTCAGGCAATCACTATGACGTCTGTCGTCCACAGAACCCGTCTCCCGGTATCTGCTGGTGAGTTTGGCCACACAATTGTGGGATATAGGCTCCCTTTCCGGATATAGCGCATTAAACTCCGCAGCCACCACACGCAAGCTGCGATTTCTACACATCAGGATGATTTTAATACGTTCCTGGGGCGTCAGCACCATTCACTGGAATATGCAACGATAAAACAAACCATAATTCATCAACCAGTAGTAATATGACAAAATGGACAGCAGCATTGCATTACTGATCAAAAACAGCCTTAAAACGTGCAGCATGCCTACCTTTCAACTTAAAAAATTAAAGTGATATTCAAAATGGCGGATTTCAAGATGGCCGTAGTGGTGGGTACGTGTGTTTTTTAGGTTCCCTCACCCCCACTCATCATCTGTGGCCAATGTGGTCCTCTAGTCCAACAGGCTTTTCTGTTACAGCACTGTCACCTTACTTTTGGCCCACCCTGTATATATTTTCTTGTCATATTCGTTAAAATTCACTGAAATAAATATAACATTGTTTGAAGATTAGCAGATAATTCTTTGTCATAAATTTAATATATTTATTAATCCATGTGACAGTTATTCTCTAAGGTTTTAAAAATATATGACTGGTCAATTTAAATTATAACATTCTGTAACTCTTTTTAGTGTCTCATATTTCGAATTTAACAGGACCATCGTCCATTGATTCCTTACTCTATAATTTAGTGCCCTTATACCTACATTTTCTAGACAATATTTGTTACAGTATTTATTTTCTAATACCATTTGAATTAATGATTTATTGATGAATTTTCTTCTGTCAAACACACTTTGGAGTAGCCAATAATTGAGCCAATAATCATAATTGTGAAAGTAATAATTGTTTCTAATTTTGTAACAAACTAGCCTGATAAAAAAAATTATGAACATCTTTATTAGCGTGTTACAGTTACTGTTCCATATGGCTAAACCAAACTCTAGTTTAGATCTAACTAGTGCCTTGTATAAATAAATATATAAACTCTCGTCTTTAAAATTAAGCTGTTGATTTAATATAAATCCTATAAGTTTTCTTGTCCCATACCGTATTATTTATATGACTATCACATTTCAGTTTCCTGTCATATACAATACCTATATATTATATTTGTTGTTCCTTGTTTATTGTTACTTCATTTATTTTATAGGAATTAACAAAGTACTGAGTCTTGTTCGTAAATGCCATATATTTAGTTTTTAGCACACTTGTATTCTAATAAATTATTTTTACACCAGTATTTATTGTATCTAAATCTTTTTGTTTTAAGTAATTATTGGTTGCTAACTACTCATCTGCGTACAATACTGTTTTTGAATATTTGATTTATTCGGGTAAATCATTTAAAAATAAGGATAAAAGAAAAGGTCCTAAAGGAGACCCTTGGAGTATTCCCTTCCCTACTTGACCTTCACTAGAGGATACATTTCCAATTTTCATCTTAAAAGTTCTATTTGACAGGTAGCTTTAAAACCATCTAATGTATGCTAATGATAATCCGATATTTGATAATTTATTAAGGAGTAATTGTTAATCAATAGAGTCGAAAGCCTTTGACATATCGATATATGACTTGTAACTTGTTTTTTTAATGCAACGTATGTAGAGTTAGTAAAATAATTACGATTAGTTACAATCGATCTGCCTTTGTAGAATTCGTGTTGTGCTTCAGTTATTATTTGTTTTACATTAAAATATAGACGTTCATGTATAATTATTTCAAAAAATGTTAGAAAACACAGTCAGTAAACTTATAAGCTCTACAGTTTTTAATGTTTTTACAATTACCTATTTTGTAAATCGACACAACATATATTTGTTCTCATTTCGAAGAGAATACTGCGGCTCTTAATAACAACCTCCAACCGTCGTGCCTAAATTGCATGGGGATAATTCAATGTGTGACGGTTGAAGATCGCTACTACTCACCATCTGTAATGAGTAGGTACGAAGTGGGAACAGAAGAAAACCACATAAAGTTAACTTTCATTTAGATATTTGTATTCTATGAAATATCATGTGTTAATGTTGTTAACGTAGACTGTGTATAACGCGTCAGATCACATATCTTAAGCATCTAAGAAGTCAATCACGAATAACTCGAACATAGCTGAGATACACATACCTTCTAGTAGATGACGCCTGGACTGATGTTGAAGTTCTAGATGATGAATATCTCGTGCTGCCAATAGTCTATGTTCGCCGACTATTGTTCAACCATAATCCAAGTTAATGGTTGTACTGGATAATGTTAGATCTCCCTAGATCTACTCCTTTACTGGACTCACAGTTGAATGACTACTGTGATAAGAGTACAAGTGGTTCTCTCTGTTGATACTCAACTTCTGATGATCCACTTCTGATCCAAATCCTTTCGGACCATAGGTTTTTATACTCAGTTTCCAGACATTCTGGAATTCACGTTGTTGACTTTTTGTATATCTCAGCTATTGGTAAAACATTGGTTTCACCCGAATTACATCGTGATCAAATTCTCAGACCAACAAATTTCTGCAAACTTGACGGTTATGCCACAGTCAAAGTGTGTCACTGTTACAGCATTACATCTTGATGACATTTCAATTCTTCAACCAAAACATTACAAATCACAATAACATACAAACTGACGACTTAGCGTCTAGCCGTAACAAAACATAAAATTCAACGCATATACAAATTATTGACGTAAACACATAAACACAAACACGTGTTTACACTATATGACAACATTTCATTACTATACTTTGATATAACATTTAATAATTAAGATGCTCTATTTCCAAAATAATATGTTCCTAAACCGTATATATCCACATGCCCCTCCTTCAAAATGAGGGAACTGCGTTCTCGAATAAATTTCTTTCCAGAAATTGACAAAATCCTTGGTACAAAATACAAAAATAATTGACTATATTTATCCAACACCCTGTATATATATGCATATTAATTTAACTATTTATCATATTTTAAAATCTGTCAAACATCGTTTATTTATTTACATTCATTCTTGTTTTTTAAAAAAAAATCTTGTCGAGAGTTTTTACAAAAGTATCGGCTCCTGCCATCTATTGGATTATACACATAACTACATATAACTATCTAGCACTTTCTGTGCTCTGAAACACATATACATATACTTTTTGTTCTCTCGTTCTCGAAAACTTTCCGTTGCTTTTAGTAGCAAAGTCCAAACCAGTGTTTGTTATCTCTTCACTTGTTTCACTAGTATCAGTGTCTACATCACTGATGTTTTTTAATGAACATAACACACTTTATTATACACTCTTTATCTCGTCATGATACACTAATACATTCAGAAACAACGTCTCTTCCCGTTGCATGATTTTTACAACACAATTAAAATTCGAAAAATATCAATTACTCCACTATTAGTATCTTTCCTATTCGTAGAGTTAGCAACTCTGCGTAACTTCCTTCCGTAGATTGATTGCTCAGCAAAGTTTTTGGCAATGACATTGAGAAAAGTTCCACGTATCTTTCTATTTGTCGCGTCGCCTCGATACTTACAGTTGACCATGAAAACGTGTCCGCACTTTTCGTTAAAATTTGGAAAATTATTCACAGAATCAAAATATCACACGGTCTTACATAAAGTTTTTCACTTCTCGAGTTCGTGGATAAATGTCTATCCGTGTTTTCCGTCTCGAAATTAGATAATTCCATGATTTGTAGTGCATCACTCTGAGTTTTAGTGTTGTGCAACTTCTCTTGTGTATCAGCTATGTCTGAGTTATTTTGTGCTACCTCCCTGTGCTTTTGATAGTGACCTGAATTATTTTCTGTGTTACTAGTGTGTTTTCTAGTGTGATTTTTATTAACTAGTGCATATATTGGAAATGATTCGTAGTGCTCTATGTAATTAACATCGTCATATACCTTATTTTTATTTTCTACATTTCCTATCTGTTCTTTCTTTTTACTAAATTTACGTAATTTAATAACTACATATACTATAACTATAAACGTCGCTAGTACTAACTGCTAAAGTTGTTAATGCAATAGTAACTACCATAAACTTCTTCTCCATATTGCCTGTAAATATAAATAACTAGTTGTGAAATCCCGTTTTTATTTATCTTAAAAACTAACCTTACTAAATCTTTGTCTATGGTCCTCTTTCGTAAAAATATTACGTACTTTTACCATAGGCCTAGTCTCAATGTTCTAAATTCGTTCATTATTCCCTATAAAATGCATAATTGATGCATATTCTAAATAATGACTAGTGTTCTAATAGTTATGTAACCTATTCGGATACTAAAATGCTATCCTCGTTACATTTTAATTCGTTTAACGCCGTATTTCTCATTTTTTTTAAAAGTCGTAAAATCCTACATTTTCATGCATATTTATGTACTTAAATACACTTTACTACTAGTTTTACTGTTATATGTAGATACTACTATATTTATTGATGTTTATTCCATCATTCTTTAACATTACAACGTTCTATTTACTTATAAATCATTCATATTGCATCAAAAATCATCGTGAATACGAGTAACTCCTCATGAGTAGGCGTGGCTTGTTACTATGGGTCAGCCATCTTGCTTAGAAGCTCCACCCCTAACAACAGATTCCTCTCTCTCGCGAGAGACACAATTCCATGCTCTCGTGAGTAGTAACTTTCAGTGAACTAAAATGCTACAAGCTGTTGCTTCTGTACACATGAATATTGAAGTAACTAATGAACTGAATACTTTAACATATTATTATAATAATAATCAATATGCCAATTGATTATTCTATAACAATAATGAATCAATAATTTTACTCTCATTTTTAAAAAAAAACTTGAATTTAGAAAATGAATTTTGACTAAAAATAACGTGTTTACATACAACTTAATGATAATTATAGACATGATGCATTATGACTGTATTCTATTTTGACTATTTCTCGTCTATTATCTATTATTTTTCTTACTTTTCTATTCAAACTATTTACTTCTTTTAACGACTTTTTCATACTTTTTCATACTTTTTACGACTTCTATTCTTGATTCGTAAGCTTACTTAACTAGTTTATATCACTAGCATCTATAATATCTACTGTCTCTTTGTCTAGCTTTTACTAATAGACAATTCTTTCTACTTTTTCTCTTTTTGCTTTTTTTTCATAGCTTTGAGCTACTGATTTCACTAATATTATGCTGTTATATAACCTAGCTATTATTTATTTACATGCTCGTATCTATTTTTATCTATGATGATCTATTTACTATGCTTATTATCTATTGCTTTTCTTTTTCTACCAAAACAGAGTTTTGCCGTATTAGTACTGCGTAACCATTCTTATTCAACAACTTATTCGTTTCACCAAATCAAGTAGACCAATCCTAGTTTTGTCTAGGATCACATAACCTAGGCTTTTCGACTCGCAAGTACCTCATGCTGTAGGTAAGTATTTCTACATGTTACCAATTGTTTCATATGCTAATCAAATATTCCTTTTCAGGTGTTTATTGCAAGTTAGCTTTTTTTCAAATAAATACCATTCCTCTTCATATCCGAAAATGTAAAAACTTTTTTTTTCACAACCCAAGGCACATACAACATTGATTTACATACTATGCTTACTTCATTAATACTTATTGATGATGATGATGATGATGATTATTATTATTATTATTATTATTATTATTATTATTATTATTATTCTTGATTTTGAACTTTATACTGCCGAATTGATCTATAAAGCTTACAATACAATACTAATAACAATAACGTCGTCGAAATTAATGCTATTATTATTCCAAATATTACATATATGATATAATATGTTTTTAGATGTAGTTCTGGGATTGATGTATCGACTTTTAATTTTAATAATTTTTCGGTTAAACTATTTAACTCCTGCGTATGCAATGAAAAATTTACTTGCCTCTCCGTCCAATTTCCAATCAATTTAATATGTTTATTTTGTACTTGAATTATCCGTTTAGTTGGAATTACCAGCTCTCCTATTATTATGTTGTCAAATTTATCATACTTTATGAAATTTGAATTAGATTTAGTTTGATCAAGTTTTGTGGAAGTAACTTCTTGATGTACACCCACTTTTGTCATGTACGCTTCCTTTTCAACAGAAGAATACATCACACCTGCGTGTGTATATCTGAATATCACATTCCCCAAAAATTTCTCAGAATTCTGCTGGCATCCTTCCAAAGAATTATTTAAAATAATATTATTCAGACACTTTGCCTCATTATCCATAGTTATGCTTTCACAGAAATACAGAAAACATTTAAATTCGCATTTACTTTTATCTAATGAATGATATTTACCTTCCGCCAAGTAAACTGCTTCCGGTAATTCATAAAATATTCTGGTATTATTATTTAAGTAGCCCATAGGATACATGATTGAAATACTATTATCATATATTATCGGAGTTTTTAATATTAAATCAATATTATTTTCTACATCTTTTATTTAGTTAATACTTATGTTTTTATTTATTGAATTTACGTTGTATGTGTACCTTGGATTATTCAACAATTCAAACAAATTTTACTACATATCTCTAATTTAAAAAAATTCTCTATTTTCCTACTCACTCTAAATTCTGTAAACAATACATATTTACCAGTTAAGGGATTTTTCAGATGGAAACCAAAATTTCCTTTGATTTCGGGACACGGACTTTTGTTGATAAACAGCGGTTCACCTCGCTGTTACACTGATAAAAACATTTTGTTTACAGATCCCTAACAAACAAAAACAAATTTATATACTTAAACTTATTCGTGTTTTGTCGTCGCAAAAAAACTTTTAACTTTTTGTGATATAGTCTTTAAGTCATAAAACCTCTTGGTTTTTACACGCGTTGTTTTTTTTCTTTTTAGACATCACTGTCTAAATCCGAATCATCATCTTGCTTATCAGAATCTTCATCATTCGCGCTAATAAATGGTTTTAAATGCCTAATACCAATTGTATCAATCTTTTCTTGCCCTTTCTTCGTCTCATATTTTACTTTATATGAATTGCTATTCATTTTCTGCACTATAACTCCACGAGTGTTGAATCTTTTCTCAAAACAAGCTGGAATGCCTGCTCTCGGCATCTCACGTATCCAAACTTTTTGACCAATGTCAAAGTTAGGTTGAGAAAACTTCTTCTCGATCTGCTTCTTTTGAGACTTAAACCGTTTTTGCAAATTTTGGTACGCTACCTTCCTTGCTACTTTGACAGTTCTTATTCGCTCCTCATTTTCTACATACTCACAAGGAATGTCCAGATCTTGTTCCAAGAACGTTCTGGGTTCACGCCCTGTAAGCAAATAATATGGCGAGTGTTTCGTTCCGTCATGAATTTGCGTATTCATGGTAAAAACTATGCAAGGTAAGATTTCGTCCCAATTTGTGAATTCACGGTCTATATAGTGCTTCATAACCTGCTGTATAGATCCTATAGCTCTCTCAGATGTTCCTATGTTATAGTGAGCATCCGTATTGGCGAAGTTTAACTTCATACCAAAACGCTCTGCCATTTCTTCCATTACTCGGCTTCGATGTGTACTATGCCGGTCCATGGCTAGAATCTCAGGAATGCCATGCTTCGTGATTAGCTCTTCAAAAATTACTTCTGCTATAATCTCGGAAGTTATAGCGGGAACTGCTTTAGCAATTACATAACGTGTAGCACTATCTACGAATACAATCACATATTTATTCCGATGGTTTTTAGATCTTTTAAATGGCCAAATCTCATCCATGGTTACATGCTGGAATGGCATATAACTCGGGTACGTCTGTGGATGCAATGGTGTCCTACCAGCTTTACGCTTCGAATCTGACAACTGATACACTGGCTGACTTTCTCCTGGAAAAACTTTTTCATATTCGGGAAATAAATAGATTTTAATGCCCGATTATAGCATTTAGTATAGGAGTAGTGTCCTCCTCCATAAATCGAACAATGCAGGTTTTTAAATACTTGTTCCCTTAATGAAAAAGGAATGCACAATAGAAATTTCTTTCCATTTGCCATCTTTTGTGTTCTGAAAAGTTTTCCATCTTTTACTACATACCAGCGTGCTTGTCTCTCAGCTTTCTCGTCTGCTACCTCAGGATGTTCAATAGCATTCATAATTGGCCCGAAGAAAGAATCTTTCCTCTGCAATTCAGCTACGTCTACGTCTTCATCGAAAGTGATGTTTACTTCGAGATCTTCGGTCTTTACTGGTAACGCATCCAAATCAATGTCTTCATCGGTGGGTTGAATATCGGTGTTTCTTGACAATACATCGCTCGGGTTCTTCTCACCTGGACAATGCACCGGCGTATACTGGTATTGTGCCATTTCTAAACTGTATCTCAACAATTTCGGTGATAATTTTGGCGTTGTTTGTAAATATTTAATACATCTACAATCAGTGTACAACTCGAACTCTTTGTTATACAGATAGTAGTTGAATGCTTTAAAGGCACTCACCACGGCCAAAATTTCTAACTCTACTATGTGTCTTCTAGCTTCATTCGGTCTCAACACCCTACTATAATATGCAATTGGGGTCCATTCTCCATTTACTTGCTTTTGCATGAGCACAGCTCCTATTGACTTCGTCGACGCATCGGTATACACTCTCGTCTCTAGATTTTCTCGGAATGGTGCTAATAAAGGTGCATTCATCAATGCATCTTTTAATTTTTCAAAGCTCTTTTGATGTTCCTCGGTCCATACGAATTTGTGATTTTTCCTCAACAACTGTTGAAAACTTGCTGACATTTCTGCGTAGTCTTTACAAAACTTTCGCACATAGTTCGTCAAACCAAGGAATGACTTAAGTTCTTTTGCGCTTGTGGGTGGCTTACAAGCTTTTATTGCCTGAATCACTTTTGGGCTTATTTCATATCCGGCCTCGCTTACAATGTGACCTAATGCCATTACTTTTTTCTCCATAAAGTGACACTTTTCTACCAACAATTTTAAGCCATACTTTCTTAGTCTTTGAAAAACAGAATGTAATACCGACACCATCTTTTCTTGATTGTTTACATAAAGGAATACGTCGTCCATGTAATATGACACCGCTTCCGGATGAACGTTAGCTAATGTCATAGCCATGATTTTCGTATATATGGCTGGCGATTGGATGTATCCCATCGGTAATTTGGAATATTGGTAAGCACCGACGCCAGGAATGTTAAACGCCGTGTACTTTCTTGATTCCTTAGAAATAGATACAGTGTGGTAAGCACTTTTGATGTCGAGTACGCTGAAGAATTTATACCCCCCCATACATGTTAGAATCTGATGTATGGGCGGCAACGCCACGGAATGGAACTTTACGTGTTTATTTAACATCCGACAGTCGAGACATGCTCTGATCGCTCCATTAGGCTTTTTGACGAATAGCATGGGTGAATTGTAAGAGCTATTACTCTCCTCGATAATGTTCTGTTCGAGCAGGATGTTTATTTGCTCTTTAACCTTGTCTCTCATCGCAATTGGTATCGGATACTGTTGCCTTCTAAAAGGAACTTCCGTTTCCAATTCTATTTTATGTTCTACGCCTTTAACTCTACCTAACTCATTTTCACATCTGCATAATCATAACATAGCTTTTCCAATTTCTTTTTAATTTCAGGTTGAGTTTTCTCGGCAAATTTTAACCTTGTTTTTCATAATTTTTCCGTGCATCTAACACCTCTTCAATTTCATCATCCGTTAATCCTTCCTGTCTCAATTCTGACTCACTAACACATCCTTCTGCATCTCCAACTTTCAAATTCCTTGTTAACATTATTGTCTTGTTCGATGGATTAATTATCTCTAGACTCCGATTTTCTTTTGACAATATCGCTCTAGGTATAAATACATTGTACTGTGTTTCTAATAACTTATCAGGCTCTAATAGGTACTCGTTGTTTGCCCAAGAGTTGACTAGGTTGACTTCAACAGTCGTCCTAGTTCTTGGTAATAACTTCACTCTATGTCCTAAGACCCATTTCGGTTTCAAACTTGTCTTTATACTAATCGCGATATTATCGGAAACTGTTCTTGTTTCCTGATCATTTCTACAATTTCTAGTCGGTCTCCCGAACCTTTGAACTAAGATTTTACTATTTCCGTAGTCTATTTGACAATTCTGTGTTCGCAAGAAATCGTTCCCGATTAACATTTGGTATGGAAAATCCTTTATTATTCTAAACTCTTGATGAAATGTTTGATTCGATATTTTAAATTTAATTACTGCTAATTTATTAATTACGAGTGTATTTTGCGTAATATCCTTAATCTTTGTTTGTCGCGGAATAATTCTCGCACTTGGTGGCACTAATTTTTCATTAATAATCGAAATTTGTGACCCACTGTCAAGTAAAGCTTTAATTTGTCTATTTTCTATTTCTAATGGTAAATAAACCATATTGTTTTCCAAATTTACTGAGGCAATAACTTCTCGTGTTCTTACGTTTCTGTTCCCTGTAAATGCTCCTCGCCCATTTACAGATGTGTTCAGTTTAAATGACTAGGACCTGCGGTTTGGTAGTATGTTGTACCATTCACTTGTGCTGGTACAACTTGAACAAATCTTTGCTGATTATGATTATCAGAATAATAGGATTGTTGACAACAAAAATTCTGACAACTGCCTTGCCAGTTTCCCTGTTGACTACGTCCACGATTATTTCGCCAGTATCCACCTCGATTACCACGTTTGTTGTGAAAACCGTTATTTCCTCTATTACTGTTTTGACCTCTATTATTATTATTTGACCAATACTTGTTTTTATTTCCGCGATAATTATTCCGATTATTACCTCTATATTGCCGATTGTTTCTAAAATTTTGATTCTTCCCTTGTTTTCTACCTTGATTATCGTGTTTCTCTTCTTCTTGCGTTTTTGCTGACAATGCGAGTTGCAATTTATCGATCTTTTTCTCTAATTCCGCGATCTGCGTTAGACTTTGCGGCTCTTGTTTAATTTTGTGTTCTTCCTTACTTTTCCTTACAACCACGTGATCCAACTCGGACTCACTTCCTTCATCTTCGACTTGTTCCCTGATCTTTTTGACTAGGTCTTTAATCGTAACTTTTCCCGTTTCTCTTTTCACGCGCTTCGCGATTTTACATTTGTTCTTTTCGATCTTTTGTAGATCGTCAACGAACTTATCTAAACTAGAATAGGCTATCATCCCTACTTTCTCCATATAGTATGGATGTAATCCACCAACTATTATTCCAATTTTCTTTATGTCCGTCATGTTTGAGTCTAACCGCTCGCAAAGAACGAGCATGTCATATACATAGTTTATGACAGCCTCGTCTTCTTGTTGCAAACGTTCCTTAATTCTGTCTTCGATATCGAGCGTCATATCCTATTTAGTAAATTCTTCAACGATTTCTGCCTGTAAATCCTTGTATTGTATTTCCGCTGTATTTTTCCGTTTCAGGAACAATTTTATCCATTGTCTCCCTACTCCTTTAAAAATGTTAGGTATCAACACCTTTCTTTTGTTTTCGGCGATACCTGCCATCTGACAAGCATCGTCGAACTCATCAAAGAAAGAAACGATGTCACTATCGTTCTTCAAATCAAACTTTGGTAGCTTATTTATGTCCGCGTAAAAATTAATATTAGAAGCCATTTTATCTTCCTTACTGTTACTATTTACTAAATTCTGATCTAAATTTATAATGGATGGAAAATCTTCCGACACGGATTTAGTTACCGGACTACTAGGGAAATTGAACACCGGTTCCTTACTTAAAATAATTTTGGGACTCGCGGCTTTGTCCTGACTACTAGAATTATTTCGTCGTTCAGGTGTCCTTACACCAAATAAATTATGTACTTCAATACTAATTCCCTTATTTGCTTTCTGTGCCCTCGTCAACACAGTATTTTCATTCATTTATCAATATATACTTAATACAACTTATATCTTTGACTACGAAGTGTGGGAGGGTGGTGCGGGTTAACCTGATTACTTAATCTACTAGAGTCAATGCCTAAGTCTTTCGAGATCCGAACCAAATCTCGTATTCAATTGGTGAACGTTAACACTACAAAATTTTACCATACTAAATTACTTAATCTATAAATATTTTAAACCGGGACTTGAACCATAACAATCCTTCACCATAACAATGGTGGGTTATACACTACTGCACACACCGGGTCTCGAACCAAACGCATCTCCACCATAACAACCTCCAACCGTCGTGCCTAAATTGCATGGGGATAATTCAATGTGTGACGGTTGAAGATCGCTACTACTCACCATCTGTAATGAGTAGGTACGAAGTGGGAACAGAAGAAAACCACATAAAGTTAACTTTCATTTAGATATTTGTATTCTATGAAATATCATGTGTTAATGTTGTTAACGTAGACTGTGTATAACGCGTCAGATCACATATCTTAAGCATCTAAGAAGTCAATCACGAATAACTCGAACATAGCTGAGATACACATACCTTCTAGTAGATGACGCCTGGACTGATGTTGAAGTTCTAGATGATGAATATCTCGTGCTGCCAATAGTCTATGTTCGCCGACTATTGTTCAACCATAATCCAAGTTAATGGTTGTACTGGATAATGTTAGATCTCCCTAGATCTACTCCTTTACTGGACTCACAGTTGAATGACTACTGTGATAAGAGTACAAGTGGTTCTCTCTGTTGATACTCAACTTCTGATGATCCACTTCTGATCCAAATCCTTTCGGACCATAGATTTTTATACTCAGTTTCCAGACATTCTGGAATTCACGTTGTTGACTTTTTGTATATCTCAGCTATTGGTAAAACATTGGTTTCACCCGAATTACATCGTGATCAAATTCTCAGACCAACAAATTTCTGCAAACTTGACGGTTATGCCACAGTCAAAGTGTGTCACTGTTACAGCATTACATCTTGATGACATTTCAATTCTTCAACCAAAACATTACAAATCACAATAACATACAAACTGACGACTTAGCGTCTAGCCGTAACAAAACATAAAATTCAACGCATATACAAATTATTGACGTAAACACATAAACACAAACACGTGTTTACACTATATGACAACATTTCATTACTATACTTTGATATAACATTTAATAATTAAGATGCTCTATTTCCAAAATAATATGTTCCTAAACCGTATATATCCACACAACATATATTTGTAAATCGACACAACATATATTTGTTCTCATTTCGAAGAGAATACTGCGATTCTTAATGAAATATTAAACATTTTCGTTAAATTTGTTGCTACATTATTACTACAGACTTTAATTATGTAGTACGGAATATTATCGGGTTCATGGATAATTCACTTTTTATTTTTTCTAATTGTTTGAATTACATCAGTTTCCATGATTTTGGAACATAAATCGACATGTCTAAGTTGATACTAAATTTTCTGAATTTCATAACCTTACATTTTGTATATTGATTAAAAACTAAATTAAAATAATTATAAAAAAAAACTTCTTTAAAGATTCTGCAATGTCAATCGTTTGTCATTGATACATTATCATACCTTATCCGACTTGGAATTTGTTTGTTATTCAATTTTTAAAATTTTCTCCAAAAATATAAATTGTAACTATTTATACTCTTCTTCAGAGTTGAAAAATATAATTTTCTTGCCTCAAGATATTTCTTTTTAACAATCTTTCACAGCTTAGAATGCCTTTTATACCAAATATTATTATTTGATTGTTTGGCTTTTACAAAGAATTTTGTTTCTTTATTTGTCAATGACTTTAGTTCTCTATTCATCCAAGAATCATTATATTTTGTATTGTTATTATACAGTACTTTTTAGGGATGTGAACGTCAAACACCTCATATATTTTAGCATACAAGTTTCTTGTCTTTCAGTAATAATAATAATAATAATAATAATAATAATAATAATAATAATAATAATAATAATAATAATAATAATAATAATAATAATAAATAATAATAATAATAATACAATAGAGTCCCTAAAACTCGGCAGTCCAGATAACTCGATCACACTCTGACAGGACGAAAAAAAACCGCACATAGACACGTTCAGGACCGCACCCGGACTAAAGGCTGTCAAAACCGCCCTTGAGTATTTTGAACAACGTGCGTCGATAATGGACTTACTCTTCCTTCGTCGTCTTCGTGATGAAGCAGCAAAACGCAAAGTGCAGTGCGGAAAACAACAGGATATTACACATTTCTTTTTTTAAAAAAAAGAGTAGGCAGTTTTTGCAAAGTCGGCTAGTTAATTTAAATTATAGACAGCTTTATACATTCGTAAAGTATTTCTCTGATGTGTGTCTTATTAGGTAAATTAATTTACAATGTGTATTCATTTATTTTCATTTTCATGTATAGTAAAGGCTCTATGTTCTTCATAAAGTACGTATTTTTCCTTTGTTTAAGGGTATTTGGGCAGTTTATTCTCTATTGTATTCTAAAGAAATCAATACAGACAAGTACAATACTGTATTTTCTGAGGAAACACTCGTACTTATTCTTTTTTAACCTTATTCCCCATAATCAGGCATTTTCACAAATTCGGCCTCCCTTCGATCCACATTAGCCCGAGTTTTCGGAACTCTACTGTAATAATTGTAGCAACAACACCACTGTCAATCTACTACTAAATGAAAGTCTCTTAAACTCTCCACCTTGTCAATGTTCCTGCACAGTGTTACGTTACCTTGTATATCAGCATTTCCTAGTCCCTTATTGAATTTCGGTTTACAGTAGAGAATTATGTTTGTACAACGATCATAATTTATTCTTGCAATATGTCCAACCCACTAGTATTCCAGATGAATATAATTATTATTAGTATTTTACATTAAGTGTGGTTCATGAATATCAGTTTAAAATATCAAAGAAGATAAGTTCTTTGAAGCAAAATACATTAAAATAATTATAAAGGAAAACAATCAGTAAAATTACAACATGAAATTATTTCATTCATTTCAACAAAACAAAGATATTCATCATCCTATCCTAAAAGTCAATATGCTAAAAACAATATTTCTTTTCTAGTCTACATCTCTAAGTTGAATAACAATTTTTGAATTCTGCATTAGAAATGATTCAGTCAATTGTTTGTAAAATTTCAAAACTGAGTCTGAACACGTTAATCAATCTCCGCCATAAACCTTACATATATTACAAGGAAAGTTAAGTTAAACGAAATATTATTAGTTTCATTTCTAGTATTTAATTTTACCTTTCCAGAGGTTTCAGCTCATTATGAGTCTTCTGAGTCTCTTTTACGTTTGTAACAACCTGACGATTATCAGGAATTTCTCCTGTCCTAAGGGCATCTATAAATCCAGAACAAATAGCAGCAATTCTAACGCCAGTATTTTGGTAGTTAAAATCGTTCTACAATACATGGAAAAGAAACTCATAAGATATGATTATTTTTAGAAAATTTTAAAATATATGAAGGTACCGGAAATTCATCAAAATAGCAACATAGCACATATATGGTTCATACGTGGGTGATTCAGAAAGTAATGCCTTCAAGCCCATTACTTGGCCGACAGTATTGCAAACATTCTGAACTATTTTATCATTAATGCACTGATGTTTAAGCTAAAGAATGTCACTTGTTTCTCCTTTCTATCTCGTCTCGTTCCGGAGTAAAGGAGCAATCCATGGTATCCAGTGGTGATGTCCGGTTGAAACAGGGGCTGTCATTGAATTTCTGACTGCGGAAGGTTGTGCGTCCAGGAAAATTCATCGCCGGCGACGAGTTGTAGATACACCATTACGATCTGGAAACGAAGCGTCAGTCGATGGAATACCGCCACACGTCCTCTCCTTCGCCAAAAATATTCAAAATTATCGCATCTGCTGCCAAAGTATTGTTGACATTCTGTCTCATCCTGCCTATAGTCCGGATCTTGTGCCCTGCGACTTTTGGCTCTTCCCCAAACTTAAGGATCACCTTAAAGGCCAACGCTGCAGTTGTGAGGCGGAGATAGAAGCAGTAGTTCGGCAAAGGTGTCACCTGCAGCCGACACAAACCGTGTTTCCCGTGAGCACAAGTAATGAGGACTATGTTGAAAAATGATGCCACCATTTGTAGCTGACATTGTAAGCTTTCCACTGATACCTGTATCGGTGCTATCTATCAAACACAAATAAAGGCATTACTTTCTGAATTACCCTTGTGGTTATTAAAGTGCCACTGGGTGTTGTTAGCTTGGGAGTTCCCGCGCTAGTCTGTCGTGTGGAGTGATGATTTATGTGCTCCTACTTGTAGCCAGGGATGTACGCAGGGGTGGGTCTTGGGGGTCCGGACCCCCCGAAATTTCGACTTTTGTGTAGATTTAGCCTAATTTTAGGGGCAATTTAAGGAATTTTAATATATAATACCCTTATATTGAGTTTGGACCCCTCCCAAAATAAGTTCCTACGTACGCTACTGCTCGTAGCTTCCAGTGATTGCTGTTATCTTCAACAAGGAAGAAAGAGTACGAGTATTATTTCGTGCGGTGGACGTGGAGAATGTGACTGAGAAAGTTATGATTCGACAAAACTTTACGCAAAATGTTTCAAGTAAACCATAAATTTAAGGGACTTTTTTCCGACTGGCAACCGAAAATCTCGGATTGACTGTACTTCGACAAGCACAAGCTGGAAAAACATAGAAAAAGTTCCACAGGACTAGTCAAGATTGTGAAAAACACCATTGACTACATTTTGAAGAATCAAATTTGTCATGGAGTGTCCGGACAGGTATTTACCGAGTGCGCACACATGAATAGAATGAATACTAAGTCCTGAAATATCTTCAGTTGATACAGCTTGCCGAAGCAGAACGATGGCTTCAATTGTAATTTTGATCAACAAAAACAATTCACGGATAGAAACACGCACAAAACAAAATCAAGAGCGAACCAATCTATGCAGACAGTCTGTAGATTACTGCATGAAGACTCAAGCTAACATTCCCCAGTTGTATTTTCTGAATTACAAAACGTGCGCTATTCTTCTGGTTCTTGAGTAATTCTCGTATTCAAAAATGAAAATGAAATGAAATATTTTAGTTTAACGTCCAATGATTATGCGCTTTAGGCTAAGGGAGACGATGATTAAGGCAAGTGACTGATAATGGAAAAATTGGTGGAATGAGAAAGTGGGGCGGAAACGGGAGTCCTCCGAGAAAACCCACAGACACGATGCTGTCCATACAAACTTACTTAACCGACGATCGAACCAGGGACCCCACGCACCAGAAGTAAGTGCTCTACCACTGAGCTACCATGCCCCTTCTCGTATTCAACCAATTTCAAAATATTCCACCTATTTTTGATTACAAAGTACATTTAACTTTCTTAGTTCTACATATTTATTCCATGTAATACGAAAATAATAACCAGAAATGATACAGAAGATTTGTCTTGTTTAGACATTTTCACTACTTGCTTCATTGTGTGTCTTTTCCCGTAGAATGATTATTTTCAGTTTGCTCAGTGATTTCTTCCAGTTTGCTGTAAGAGTTCGCGATCTTAGCCCCAGCGCGGGTTGAAATAAGTTGTAATAGGGAAACAAAACCACCGGATGGAAGGTGAATTCTTTTCATATAAATGCTTATATTTAGTTGCTACTGTGTTTTATTCATAACTATCGTGCAAATACTTTTATTTTGATTTTTATATGCCCACTCTGGAATTTGATTATTAAGGGTAATCAATGAAATGTTTATAGAAAAAGGAAAAGAGGTGTATGTGGTTTTTTTCATCTAGAAAAGGCTTTTGACAGCGTGAATTGGGAATTGTTGGAAGCGTTAAAGAAAATTGGGTTGGAATGGAAATATCGAATGCTCATAAAAAACGTATAAATGAATTAATATGTTATTGTTAGAATTGAGGAGGAGAGTGCAATTGGAAGGGGAGTTCGACAGCAATGTTGTCTCTCGCCTACATTATTTAATATTTATCTAGAAAAGAAAGTGAAAAACAGCTTACATAATGAAGACAGCATTTTGGTAAGAGGTGAAATGATTAGGTATATACGGTTTTGTAAATGATGCGGTACTTGTTGCAGAATCTGAAAAGAAAATCAATAAGATGCTAGAAAGCTTGAGGAAAGACTCTGAAGAATATGGGATAATAAATGTTAGAAAGACAAAAGTCATGGTGATTGGAACGAAGCGGTCGATGTCAAATATAGAAGTAGGAGGGGAGAAAATAGAACAAGTGACTAGTTTTCGATACCTGGATAGTATTATTATTGATTATATGAAGTGCGAATGGGAAATAAAGGCAAGGATAGGATGGAGAAAAAACATTACTGTACGTTGTGGTATCTTGAATAAAAATTTGAAAAAAAGATTCATAAAATGCTTCACGTGGAGTATTGTACTGTATTGGGCAGAAACATGGACATTACGCAAAAATGAAAAACGACTGGAAGTTTTCAAAATATGGATGTGGAGAAGAATGGAGAAAATTAGATGGATCGAGAGGAAAACGAATGAGAGGGTGTTCGAAATGGTGGGGGCAGAAAAGAACAATTTTAGATATTATTAAAAAGAGGAAGAGAAAATGTTTGGGGCATTGGCTAAGAAGAAATGTATCATGAGCGACATGTTAGAGGGTATGGTGGCAAGAAAGAGAGGGAGAGTGCAAAGAATACTTCACTTAATGGACGATATCAAAACAGAAAAGTCGCATGTGAAGACGAAGAGGTGAGTTTAAGACTGTAGAGCATGGAAGCTTCTCAGTTTCGGCAAGTGACCTGCCGATAATGGCAGAATACATATGATGATGACTCTGGAATTCCTTGCTAACACTACATATTCATTGTTTTATTAGTTTTCATTCTAATATTACAAAAAAAGTTGACACTAATACCTTATATCATTATACAGGGTGGCCCAAAAGTAGGTATACAGTACTATATTGATCAGCTCATTGCATTTTATATCATTTCTTGTTGTTATCCATCAGGTAGACTTAGTTTCTTTATTATTTGTTCTTAATGTGTTTTACTTACATATCTTAAGCCCGAAACAGCCGAAGCAAATAAACCCATAAACTAAAATGGTATACTTGATCAATGCAGGGGTGTATACCTACTTTGGGGCCAGCCTGTATAACTTAAACTACAGACACTAAACTTACACTATAACTTACACTAAACTTACACTCTAACTTACACTAAAATTACAGAACTACAAATATTTCTAAACATTTTAAAAAACACAACATAATACTGTAGACACAAGAATTTTATTTGGAGCCAAGACTTTACTTTTGAGAACTTGTTTATTTTTCTGAAAAATCCAAAACTTAACATAGATAAATGTTGATTGAACAAAAAATGGAATTCAATAATTAAGAACATAAATCCAGTATTCAAGAAAAAAAAGTTGGCAATCTTTTGTGCCTGCACAAATGAACACACAAGTTGAGCTCACTGTTCACAGCGTGCTCAACTACTTTTTGACATTTGACTGGCAGCAATTAACAAGGTGTTTCAACAATGCTCTCCCCACGGAGCATTCCTTTATAATGCCTTAATGTATTTATTCCGCCGTAAAAACTAAGTTAAATTTTCTAGTTTAACGATCCACGGTTATGGCCTTTAGACTAAACAAGATGTGAAATTAAATTCTTGTGCTTTCCTATCGAGAATCGAACCCGGGACCACATATAACAAAGACACACGCTTAACCACCATGCCAGCTGGGAAAGCTTATTTCTCCGTGAACAAAGCTCTAGGGAATAGCCGAGACCTCAAAGTGCAAGGAACCTTCATGAATCGGAATTTCAAGTAAGGTAAAGTACTGATATTAGCATCAATTAGTTTTTTTTTAATAATATAAGAACCGAAATTATTGCTGAAGCTAATGAAACAAAGTAAAATGATTACTTTATACTTATACAGAGTGGCGCTGATCCTATTGACACATTTCAAACTTGAATATTGCGCAGGCGCAATAACTTATACTGGTTGGCGGGGTGGGAACAGAAAGAGGAAAGGACGCTACTTTATATGGTCACTCACAATGGAGTATTGGAGCACAGAACATCGTGTTACTTCAATTCGTAGTTATTATGAAACTAAGCCTGTGCCAAAAGTGCAACCTTTCTTTAGAGAAACTTTAATATGGGTTTTTCCACGTTCTCAGGAATTCGCATTGTTCTTGGAGCTCCATTCAACACATTATAAATCTTTTCAATCTTCTTCACCCAAGCCAGTATGGTATTCCAAGACAGAACTTTACCATGTTGACCAACATTAAAAAATAAATGTTGCACTTGTCTAAATGGTTAAGTAATAAAAAAAAAACTCGTAATAGTAAAAGTAATAAAACTCGCATAAATGTTTCGTCTAAAATAAATGTTGCTCTTCTGGTACAGACTTAGTTTCGTAATGACTGCGAACTACACAACTACTACGTAACACGTTCTTCTGTGCTTCAATGCTCCATTGAGGCTGACCATATAACGTGGCGTTATTTCCTCTTTTGGTTCCCACTATGCCAGCCAATATAAGTTATTACGCCTGCGCAATGAAATGTATCAGTTGGCTGGGTGCCACCCTGTATGGTAAAGAGAATAATGACATATGAACACACAAGTTTTCCCTAACTTTTATATGATATACTTGCAAAGGAGTTATATACGTGTTAAGTTATTATCACTGATAAAAGAAAGTCTTACCTTTTAACGACAATCCTTAAAACTAACATATGATGTAAAAACTTTCTTTGGATAACTTCAGTCAATAAAAAGTAGAGAGAATATGAGAACTTACACGAAGTGATTGGGTGAGTCCAACGATATAGTGCTTATTCAGCTCACCAAATGATGTTGCATTTACAGGTAAGAAACCAGGGGCAGAAGAAAGATTAATTATGATACCTCCTCTTCCTCCTTTCACTGAGTTCATCATATTAAGAGCAAGGATTGTCCCTCGCGTCAAGCTTACCTAAAACAAAGCGATACCTTTTTGAATGAATAACTCATTCATCAAGTTCAAATAATGTTTTAAAAATCAATAAGATGGCAAAGTAATGACTCAACATGAGGGGAAAAACTTTGTAAATACTTATTAAATGGAAGGAGGTAACGGATTTATCAGAATAACATTAAAATCTGATAAATTTTATAAGCTCCGTATTATAATATATGAATAATATGTAGATTATAAGATTTGTAAATACTAATCTATTGCAGATTTTCATTCTAAGAAAGAAAAATAAGATATCGTTTATGGGCTCATCTACAAAATAAAGAATTTTTACATTTAAAGGATATAGGAATATTAAGAATAGTTGAAGTCTTGCCATGCATCCTGTAAATGGTGCTGACCAAGAAAAACAAATTTTCGATTTCCTTGGTCCTTATACGACAGTTATATATGAATATTATGAAATAATGGTCCACATTTTCACTGCACAAATAAATAAGTATACAATGAAACACTTCATTTTACTTTAACTTATGTAAAGTTTGGCACATTTTTGTTAAGATTATCAACTACTAGGCATTTTTATATGCCCTGAGATTCTTATTCTAGTTACTTTTGTGGTATTATACTTAGCAACCAACCTTCTTATCATCATCTGCCAGACAATAACTGAAGAACATGTTATTTACCTTAATCGTTTTCTAAACAAAGACTAATATCAAAGTCACTGTTTTAACTATCTACACAAGAGCTCTTAACTTGAAGATTACAGATATGTATAAGTAAAACAAAATACGGGGACAGTTTAGAAGGTACCAGACGTTTTGGCCTATCGCGATAGTGGGCGAGGCAAGAGTCGCCATCTTGGTGTGAACGTTGCCACACTCAGTACGCAACCAACTGTGGTAGCTTGAGGGCTGTGATGCTCTTACTGTGCTTTCTATGACGTTTCACAATGTGCGCTGCAATAGAAAATACCACCTCTTGTGAGGTGCGTTCTCTGATTAGGTTTTTGTTGACAGAACACTACAAGCCAATTGGATTTAGGATTTAGGATTTAGATTTTGAGGCTACAAGCCAATTGGAATTCATCACCAACTGTGTGAAGTGTACGGACATGGAATAATGAGTGAAGGCTGAGTGAGGCACGTTCACACACGGCCAAGCGTACCCGAGAGTTCTTGGATGGTTTTGGATGGGAGGTGTTCGATCACCCACCATACAGCCCAGATTTGGCGCCGAGCGACTATCTTTCCCCAGCGATGAAGATATGGCTCACTACACAAGGCATTGATAGTGACGCCGAACTGCATGCCAGTGTAGGCCAGTGGTTGAAACCGCAGGCGGCAAATTTCTACCTCGACGGTATTGAGGAACTTGTGCCACGGTATGCGAAGTGCCTTAACTTGCATGGCGATTATGTGGAAAAATAGCTTAAGAGTGTATCTTTCAAATATATATAATACAATTTGGTTTGTTCATTCTGTTACTTTTTTATTTCAAAATGTCTGTTAATTTCTGGACAATTCTTGTAAAACTCAACTATTTACACAAACTTTTTATGATTTGAAATATTTTACTTGAATTCACTTCACTAGAGGTGCCAGACTTCACCCATAGACAAAATGCTTCAACTGGTAGCCTCTGAGCATAACCTACAATAGGAAAACTGAGCTATACCTCTTCAATTTAAAATTACTGAGACTGGCATTTTTTAATGAAGCTGTTTCTGACTTTATCCAAATTTCTATCGAGGTTATCCAGATCTAAATTTAATATATGTTTGGTCTTAATATAATATGACTCAAACGCATATATTGATCTAATTCAAATTAGATTTCATATTCCTAAGTACATTGCCAGAATTAGTATATACATACAGATTTTCAAGTATAATTTTGCATTGTTTTTCACAGTTATGACTCCTAGAAAAATCAAATCGCGTAACAAATGATTGGAGAGCAGTAACGACGATTGAATGTAAACACTAGAGAGGATGGGGGAGGGGGTGAAAGGCAAAAAAATGCCATTATTAAGGGAACATGAGATTAAGTAATGGTATGGAAGCAAAAAGAGGCTAAAAGTGGAGGGGGAGAGTTGCTCCCCATGTCCCTTAATCGGCGCCACTGTTGCAGAAAAATTACCGTAATAGGGTTGAAGACGTTGCGATAATGATGGAAGAACTGGTATCCAATAATTTTATTTTACACAGGAAGCATAAACATAACATTAAATGCTATAATTTATCGATTTTTATATATAAAATATTAGTATCCTCAAATCTAATTATATTAGTAATGTGGATTTTTCATCTATGAAGAATTTTGAACTCTGGTTGGCTACATGATGCACGTTCAACTAAATAATAAGTGGTCAGTGGCTCGACTCCCAACAACATTAATTCTGACTTTTTAAGCTATAATTCGCTTTTTTTTTTTTTTTAGTTCAAATAGCTCCCACTTAGAACATGATGCAGGGTAAGTACCGAAAATCCAGACTATAGTTTTGTAAATATACTCCTAATTTTTACAATTAGATATTTTAGAATTTATACAGTCACGTTTTATTTAGATGACTATACATTAAATTACCAGGTAAGTGTAATGTAATAAATATTTAACCTTTTACCAAATAAATATTGTGCTCATGTGCCAAAAATGGTTAATTATACATTACTAATCAAAGTACTCAGCATGAAAACTGTAATGTTATTATCATAATACCATACTAAATAGTAGTTAATCCATTAATGGTAGAGAATCAATTTGTAAAAGAATTTGTTGAGTTTATTTTCTTTGTAACGTAATAAGATTTTTAAAACTTATTAATAATTTGTCTTCACAATTTAAAGAATTCTTTCATAAGACAATCTGTATGAAATTCTTACCAAGTTAGTGTGTGGAGAATCTTCCAGTTTCGCCTCTTTAAGTATGCTTATATTGTTAACTACGATCTCTGGCACTCCAAATGTTTCTTTCGCTTTATTAAGCATTGCTGAAAACATGAGACACAGTTTAGAAAATAAGTTAATAATAATAATTTTAAAACATGAACGAAGAGTTGTAATTTAATTACTATTAACTTCTGTAAGTGAATATTGAAGGTTGAACTTTGTGGAATAATCAAAAGTTTTTTTACATAATAATAATAATAATAATAATAATAATAATAATAATAATAATAATAATAATAATAATAATAATAATAATAATAATAATAATAATGTTTATTTCTGTACCATGAACAGCCTAATGGCAAAAAAGACAATGCCTTATCAGACAAAAATAAGCACATATTGCATACAACATAATCTACCTACTGAAATAATAAAAATAACGACAAAATAAAATAAAATAATATCGGATTAAACAGTAATTCCTTGTCAAATTAATATCAAATGTTTTCAGTCTCAAAATATATTCAATGTCAAAATACTGCAAATAATATTTGCTGAACTTTACAATTTATGCTTCTGTACTGATAAAAATAAATTAAACTAAGTTAAAAGAAATAGTCATTCTTCTTAAAATTACAGATTCTGGATTCAAGGGAACTAATGTTGATCCACTTCTCATATTATACATTTGTACCCTTATACCTATATTATGTAAACATTATTCAATATGTCTATTGTCTAAGATTTTCTGAATAAAATCTTTTTCAATAAGTTTTCTCATGTCACTTAATGCCTGTGATCTCCAAAATTGATTCCAGTATTCATAACTGCGTGAATAGTAGTCTCTATTCATTTTACGGCATAGTAGCCTAATAAAACATTTTTGGACTGACTCAGTTTTGTTTGCCAGTGTTGTACATATACTGTACTATTCCAAATAACTACATCAAACTCTTGTCTTGATCTCGCAAGTATCTTGTATAAATATATACCATAGTGTATAATAATAATAATAATAATAATAATAATAATAATAATAATAATAATAATAATAATAATAATAATAATAATAATACATTGATTTTAAAATGTCAGTTCATATGTATATTTAAATAATATATTTGTAAGACCAGGTGTTCAATTCGGTTCAATTATTTGGAATAGTACAGTATGTACGTAATATTAATAAATGAAACTTATCTTGTAAAACTAGTTAGATAATATATTGTAAAGTGAACAAAGGCTATTTTACTCATATACCAATGAATATTTGATAGAATTTTCAGGACTACAAACACTAAGTAATGGGAGGAAATTCATTTTTTAAAAATTGAAAAAGTACTTTATAATAGATAATGTTCATGATATAAAAATACAAACTCAGTGAACAGTAATTGCATTGAACTTTAAATACGAAATTTTAAAAAGGTATACTGATTTTTTTTTAAAATCAAAACTAAAATCAATATAATTTATTACGAGTAAAAAAGAATAATCATAAACTTCAAATATTAATTAACATTATTTGTAATATTATAGACGGAGTTTCAAATTTTGAGGCTATAGAGTTTTGTGTACTAATAATATGGTAAAAAATTGTAATCCGATAGTTTTATATTGAAATATATATATTTATTAATAACTGAATGACTAAATTATTTCTATGTTCTTTGTCAACACCAAGGCTATATAGGAGGAGACCTAGGGGTCGATTAAATACTGACTTGCGTGATCGAAACGTATCTTTACGATCAATTTCCGAAAAAACACTGTTAAATATATTTTTTCGTAATTTGTGTAATGACGTCAATCGTAAGATTTAACGATCTTGAAACTAAATTTATCATATTGAAAACTTGAACCCAAACTTTAGAATAAAATTTCTGAATAAACAAATTCTGAATAGAACAATTTTTGAATAATAATAATACAAAAGCAGATACTGAAGTACGTCGGAACCCGTACACACTAATATCGCAAGCTTTTACTATACCATGCTATAAATGTATTATTTATTGCTAATTCTTTATCAACTAAATGAAATAAAATGCACAATTACCTTAGAAAGCTCACATCAGCATATAACTACAGCCTGTAGATATTTAATCCTTCCTACATAATGCTTATGCTATCAAAACTGTACACAAGCTTTCATTTGGGATTTGACTAATATAGGTATGTTAATTTCACGCAAAGTGAAATAGCAAACACGTCGTAGACGAAGAGAAAAATTTTGCGAGACACTTGATTACAAAGGTTCAGAAAAACGATATTTAATCGGCTTTGTTGTTTGTCGTAAATTGATAGCAAAGATGCGTTGCGATCACATAAGTCAATATTTAATCGGCACCCTAGAGATTAAAATGGGATCTGAACCACTGTAATGCGTTTGATATTCTCTCACCGCGAATCCAATCCCGATACCGCCTGCATGAAAGGCACGCGCGCTAGCCACTAGGCAGTAAGTATGTGACGTAAAAGTAATTTACTAAAAGTTGATTGTAAGGAAACACAATTCGTTGATGGTAGGAAAAGCCTCTCTCTTACACTAACAAATTTTTCATTCATTCAATTTTCCATTCCATATAGCAAGAAACATTCAAGTGAACATGTCAAGAGTCACACATCCAATTCTTCAGTATGATGTCAGAACAGGGAACGATAGACGATTAGACATTTTTTTGATGTATATTATATGTGTAATATTAATCATTGAGATGGTGACTAAAGCAAAGCGATATTACCAATAGCTTAAAGGCAGGTTTTAGGAAATGCTGAAAGATATTTCACACGAACATGTGTTTCTCAATTATCATATCAGTTTAGGTCCTGTGTTATTAAAGTATTTGGAAAATAAACTCTTTTCTTATGCTGATGATCAATTGCTAGAATCTGTCGAAAGGTCCGACGAGTCAGTAACTAGCTTTGCACATGTATTAACTAAACGTTTCGGTGACACTTTCAAAGAAGAAATACTTATTGTTATCGTATCTTCAGGCCTCTAATTTTATTATCTAGAACGCACAGCTGCATAAACATTTAACACAGTAATTGAGTTGTTTTCTGCTTTGGACAAATAGAAGAAACAAAAGCTAAGGTGATAATACGACAGAAAAGAGAAACAGTCTTCACAATTTTGTAAATCACTGAACTCTAGAATAAGGATTACAATATAGTAAATACATACTTCGGGGGGCTCTGTGGTCTAGTGATTCCGGGTTCGATTGCCGGCGGTGCACCCGTTTTCGATGTTCTCCCAGCGTCGTGAGGCAAACTGGGGAATCACGTGAATAAAAGACGTGACGGAGACTAGGTTCAGAAAACTCTTGATACGCCTGTTAGAGACAGAGTGACGCGATGTGCTGACCACGTATTAGTCGCTAGGATGAACGTAGTTCCACTGGTCGCTAACAAATATCATTGGGGCAAAATCAGGCTCGCGAAGAGCTATTGTTATTTTATTTTATGTTTATTAAATAAATATTTTACAATAAAATCCATAAAAATATTGATTGTTAGCAGAAAGTTAGAATTTAAATTTCCATTTCCATTTCCATTTACTACTCTACCTTCAATGTCATTTTGACACATTATATTACACTTCATAAACTTGAGATTTAAGGGTCCAAATTTAGGAATTAATTTCATAATATTCTTCTTTGCCTGTTCTTCATTGTGGTCAGTGGCAAACACCTGTTAAATAAAAACAATATTAAAAATGTAAGAAATGTAATAAATATTCGCTTTAGGTCAATAAAGTTAACATTAAAAGAAATCAAATTAAAATACACATATTAATCACTTCAGTTTGCAAATATTCTTAAGATATACCAAAAATTTTACATAATTTTACTATCTTGCAGACCAAACAATACACTGTTTTCAGCACTTGACGGTTAATATTTTATGTAGGAAATTTATACATTACGTGGTTAAATCTATATAGGATGGTAAGAAACTCTTTGAACAAACTTCGGGAGCTGATTTCCGACACCGGAACCAGCAAAAAAAGTCCTCTGGAGCTTTGGTCTGTGAGGGATAATTTCGGCGATATAAGGTGCTGAAAGCGTGGGAAAATGAACTTCAGAGGGCTGTAATTCAAAAACAACGCAACGTAGAGAGGGATAGGTGCTGATTGCCACGGGTGCTGACTGCCACAGCCAATTATTGGTGCTGACTGCCATGACGGCGTGCTGACTGCCACGAGCCTGGGAGAAACTGTATTTGGAAAGAGAGGAATTAATCCCTCATACTAAATTTATGATTATTTAATTTAGTAGAGAATAATTAGGGATTAATTTAGTAATCATCACAGCAAATCTATGTGGCATCCTATAAGTTACAAAGTTGCTCACTAAGTGGAACGACATACGCTTGGATGTTTATAAACGGATTGTCTTTTCTGTTATATGTACAATTTGCACATTTCATTGTTTATATTAATTGTTTTATTGTATTATTTAATGGATATGATGGTCTGAAGCCAGCTGACAAGGGAAGTTTGGGAGAAGCACTCGCCTGCAGAGAAATAAGCATGTCATTTGAAGGACCAATTCATGCTGATTACAACAGGTAATAAAACTCCTGTACATTGAGAACTGTTCGAGATATTCAGCTTGGAAATTTATATGAGAAAATGAGTGGATGCACGTTTCAATGCGTTAAGTATTCTCTCCCATGGCGAAGCCTGATGGTTTGAACTTGCTATTGCTTGATGACTGGGGTCCATTCACAGACAAATTGTCCATTACAAGTTGCATGACGGATGGCAAAGACCTAATGCTTGAGAAGATATCAAAGAATTGCACACAATTTGTGCAACCATTTGATGTGTTTTGATTCCGATCAATGAAAGATTATGGCAGATTTGTACATAGTATGAAACTTCTTCATCTGGACGCTATAATGTACCAACGAAACAATCAAATAAAGTTCGTGTCCATACGAATCACTTCCAATCACCGCTGTACATTGGATTGTTTCAGTTTGCGTTCTACAAGGCAGGTTACGAACAAATTATAGGCCTATAACTTTTGAATCACTTGTCGAATTTGCTTTTTGCTTTGGTTCTGCGAACTGTTCCCTTGACGGATGCAACGCAATTGCACATATAAAATATTCATGGTGCAAGGGAGTCTTTTGCCTGCGTCATTTCTTCATCAATCAGTGATCAATTTTCATCTCTAACCTATGATTATTGTGAACAATGAAAATGACTAATTGTATCTAACAAATCCGTTAGTTATTGCGAAACACTTTTTTTCTGTCACTTCCGATAGCTTTCAATTCGTATGTCAATATTCGTTACTAATTATGTTGTACTTAACGCGTATAAATGCATATATCCTCATTTTCTCATATAAACTTCCAAGTTGAATATCTCGAACCGTTCTCAACCGTACAGGAATTTTATTAGCTTGTTGTAATCAGCATGAATTGGGACTTTAAATGGCATGCTTAGTATCTCTGCAGGCGAGTGCTTTATCCTGAACTTCCCTTGTGAGGGACAGCTAGCAGTGCTTTTTTGATGGAACTTTCAAGAGCTGCTCGAAACAATTTGCGCAGCTGTACACAGTTCATGCTGACATAGGGAGTTCAAGTGAGAATACATAAATCGTACCAATTTTGTACGCACCGCTCCCTGACAAAACTGAAGTACAGTCATGTCCAAAATTATTGTCACATATCTATAACTGTCTTCTTGTAAGAATATAATTTGATAATTTTGCAGAGTACTTTTAATACTGATATGTGTATAATCAGGAAATGTATATTTGTGGTAAATTTCATAGGGAAAGAATTATAAGTGCGAAAATCATAATGAGTAAAATAAAATGTAACTAATGGACAAGAAAAATTTATTTTCGTTTTATTGTTCTTATTTACTGCTCTTTTGACTTTACCACATACTTGTCTTTGCCGATTATACACACACTAACATTATAAGAAATACCGGGCGAATTCGTTATCAAATTATATTACTAGAACAACATATTTATAGTCATGCGAGAATAATTTTGGACATGAGTGTACATGCAGAGATCTGTTTACCTTTGTTAGGTGTTGGTCTGAACAACACGATCCTAAAGTTCATCTAGTTTCTTTCATGCTTCTTGGCGTCCGGTAATGTTACGTCTAGCAACTTTCTCTCAGGTTCGTGGCAGTCAGCACGCTATCGTGGTTGTAAGCACATTGATATTGGCAATCAGCGCCAGTCGTGGCAATTAGCACCAATAATTGGCTGTGGCAGTCAGCACCCCACCGTAGAGAGTGCGGTTTACAACATGACGCTCGAAGTCATACCTGCTCGATTGAAAAATGTATTTTTCAAATCTCTGCAACATATGTGCGATGGATTCCCCCAAAGGAACATAGGGAGTACTTGCCAGGTTATAGGGAATCCTGAATATATATTGCAAGCCTAAATATATAACAGTTATTAAAAACTCTCCACTTGTAACAAACTCAGACATGTCATATCAACTTCAATTTCCGAGAGTCCACATGTTAAGGTTGACATTATTTTCTGCTATCTGTCGGTCCCCATAGCCCACAATTATTCTTAACAACAACTTCTTAATATACTGTGGCCAACTTATTTTCTGACAGAATTCACCATATTCATATATTGATGTTCGTTGCCACATACGATAAAACACTGCTACTGTTGTATAAATATGGCTCCTATAAAAGTGTTTGTAAGGAACAAGTAAAGAACAACATCATGTTCAATTTGTCGTTTGAATAAAATTGTTACAATCAGTTAAGTTCAATCAATGTTACAATCAGGTAAGTAGTAACTAGGTAGATAAATATATAATATTCAATATTTGTTCAATGTTAAATTTAATCATTATTTAATAATTTTTGTGCATGTATAAAGAACGAAATCGCTTGCAAGTAATATAACAATGAACAATCCATAAAGATCTTAAGAAATATGCAGCATTCGATTATTGTGGTAATTACATTTTGTATATATTGATTTCTTTTCTGTCTAATATTTAAAATATCTGGTTTTAAGTTTTCTAAGCTGCTTAACAATAAGCAAAACTTCGAAAAAAATATCTTCATAAGCAGTTTAAAGCTGGTTAAAACGTAGACTGCCATAAAATATTGTGTAAACTCCATATATTTTTTTTCTAATTTGAGTGCTTTCAAGAATATTCAAAGGAAAAGGCAATAAATTGTTATTATTCTGTCTTTGTACGAGGAAGGATCAGAAGCTAAGGTTACAAGACCGATATTTCTGGAGTTTCGTCTGTTATAGAGAAATATGAGGAACGCGCGGTAATTTTAATACAAGCAGTTGTCAACTCTGCAGAGTTTCAGCCGGCCGCCACCTACAGCGCTAGTTGTGGGTAAAAACAAATGGCGATTCGTTTGGAAAACTGGTCTCGCGAAGAAATCTGCTCAGTTATTCGATTTTTGTGGGCGAAGCATGCGACCAGAGCTAAAATTCACCGGCAGCTGGTAGAGGTTTACGAAAAGAATGTGATGTCTCGTCAGCACGTCGCAGAATCCTGTCGAAAGTTTGCGGCTGGTAGACAAAACCTAACCGACGTATAGAGCGCAGTGACTGATTCAGCACGGCATCGAAAGATTTTAACACAGCTCGCATTGAGGAGGTGATTCACAACAACAGAAGAATCACATTACGCTCCAAGCGACTTTCACCTATTCCTGGACTTGAAGGAGCACCTCGGAGGCCATCGCTTTGCTTCAGACGAGGTGGTGAAACATTTCATGGCAACATGGCTGAACACGCAAGGACAGGAGTTTTGCCAAGAAGAAATCTTCAAACTCATCCCACGATGCGATAAGTGCCTCAATTGATATGGAGACTATGTCGAAAAATAACCTAATTTATGTACTATCTGTTGGCTGTATTAGTTGTATGAAATAATATATACATTGCAGGCTTTGTAACCTTACTTTTTGATTACCCCTCGTAGTAGTTGGGCAAGATTCATGTATTGGAAAATATGACATATATTCATATGTAAAGTTATCATAAGAAATAAAAGTAATGATTGAATGATACTAAAGAGAAGTACAATTTTTTTTAACCTAAGTATGTATGGATTGATTGATTGATTAATGGTTAAGTTTTAATGGGAACATCAACACCGAGGCTATTTGTGCCCGTATCTTACAAATTTATTGATTAATAATGTATATGCAAACTTAAGTATTTCAATTTCATAATTTAATTAAACCTATTACCTTAATTTATATATGTCTGTCAGATTATTATTTTTGAACGACTTACACAGTACTTTTCAAAACAAAGATTTGAACAACTGAAAGCAATTGATTTATTGAGAATATGAACGTCAGGTACTACAACACTTAACTATTGAAATTCACATCAGTTTTCACTTTAATAAATGTTTCACTTTGATACATTTTTGAGGAGCAGATCTCAATGTTCGTTGGTTATAATCACTTATAAGTTTTTACAACTGTATAATTTGAAATTCTTCTCAATGGAGAGAAAATGAGAACAAAAGATACATTTCATAATTAAATATCAATTAATTATGAATAATATTCTAAGATAGTTTCTTGTACATATTATTTTTTACAAGTAACTGACTTAAAATTAAGCCGAAGACTGTAGAGTCAATCAAAAGGATCTCACACTCTGTAATCAAAGTGCTGTCTATGTCAAGAGCGCCTTTACTATTATGTGACCCAATAATATATACTTCATAATTTCAGTACTTGTGTATTTAGTGAGTCACCCTCTTTATTACGTGTTCTTGGTAAATGTGGAAGCGCAAATTTAGCTTTTGTTGGTTCTTGCTTGAAGAGAAACTGTTTTTTTTTTTTATTATTATTTTCTTTTAAATAATAGTATTTGCCTCCCGTCATGAAGGCTGGGAGAGAATAAAGTATAGCAATGTTTTTTCATTAATATAGATTTTCATATTTTTTTTTAAGTAAAGTTAATTTTTTTTCTCATAAAGTTACTATACATCATACAATAGTTTTTCAGAAGCAATAAATTTGTCAAACGTTTCTTACTGTGATGTTGAATATAATTTCTATACAAATAAATAAAACATTAATTTGATAACTGTTTTTTTTTTCCTTTTAAAAGTATATTAACACTGTAGTGGTCGCGCGGATCACTATTGTGATCCAGGGGGATATCTTTTGTTGCCGCTAGGAATTGATAGAACGCTTGCTCTTGAAGAGCCATCTACCTTCCCCCCACATCATGTGGAACAGACCAGTGTTGTCACAGCTTTCCTGCTGCCAAAAGGGCACTTACCGGGTACTCATTTTTATAGCTGGATCACTATTGTGATCCACGCGACCAAACACGGACTACATTTTTTAAAACTTGACCCATTTTGGTTTTTGGAATAACTGTGTTTGTTTTCTATATGTTGCGTATATTTAGTGTTTAAAATGTCGGAGCGAGGCAGTGAACAGATACGTGATCAGTTAAATGAAACAGAGAGTGACTGTGACAACATTGTTGGTATAGAAGACCCAGACGAAGTAGAGGAAGACCTCTTGATTGATAACGAGGTGTCTAATGAATTCGACAGTAATGGAGTTCAATAAAACGAAGAAGCAGAGGATTCCACTACCTGCAGAAGTAGCAGAGGAAGATATTCGAGTAGAAGCAATTCTTACAGGAGACTCTCAACTACCTAATCTTGGTTTGCGTGAGTTTTACATAGATAGGGGAAAAGGTAAGAAAAGAGAGCTGGTATTTGAAGCCTCAATTGCCACGTACTTCTAGAGTTCCATATAACAATATAATACCTCCTTTTCATACACCTGGTCCTTAGGGTGATGCTAAAAATGCTCGTACACCTGTTGGGGCGTTTGCTTGGCTGATTGACAATAAAATGAATAAGTTTTGTTATAAATTTGTTATGAGTTTTGTTAAAATTACAAAATGTCTTATAAATAAGTGTTTTTTCTTTAGATAATAAAAAGAATATTATTAAAATGTGCGTTATACTTTGCTTTATACTCCCCACCCACCATATAATAACAGTACTATAAATATAACCGTTTGAATACAATTAAGCTGTGGATCACAATAGTGATCCGCGCGACCAAACAGGTAATCTGAAAAGCGCGACCACTGCAATGTTAAAGTAGTATCCATAAATTTCGTGTGAAATATGTATAATAAGTTACACAAATGCATAATGAAATAGATGTAATAATTAAATTAATATGTATAAAATATAATTAAATTAATATATAGGTTGAAAATATCAAATATTCATTTATATTTTCACAAAGCCTTTGCTCGTAGAATATATCTATTCTATATGTTGTACTGATACCATAGTTTAGGTTTAAAAGCTTATGTCTTGGTGTTGCACCAGTTCATATTTTGTATTAGTTGCAGTGTTATAAAATATCTCATTGCAGTAAAATATCTCATTGCAGTAAAATATCTCATTGTAATATCCCCATTGCAGTGTTATAAAATACTATGTTTGGTATGATTACATTAACATATACATTTGTAATTTTAATTTATAGTACACTTAAATTTGATAAACAGTCTATGAATGCAGTCTTAACAGCATTATGGGCCCCTGGGTATACCAGTATTCTGGGATCCTACGACTAAATTTTACACGTAATATATGTAATTCTCCTCGTGGGCTTCCTGGGATTTTACTACTTATCCTTACGTTAAGACGTCCCTGTGCTCAGTGTCACAACATACACTTTATTTTATAATCCTTGAGCTTTCCTAGCCATCATTTTTGATACATCTAACAAGATTGATACATCTAAAAGTCTGTTTTGTGGGACCTTGAATAAACAGTTAAGAAAAAGACTCATAAAATGCTTCGTGTGTATGGAGCGGAAACGTGGACATTACATAAAAGTGATGAAAATCGACTGAAAGCCTTCGAAATGTGGGTGTGGTGAAGAATGGAAAGAATTAGTTGGGTCAGGCGGAAAACGAATGAGAGAGTGTTAAAAATGGTGGGGGAGAAGAGAACACTTTTAGATATTATTAAGAAGAGGAAGAGAAACTGGTTGAGACTTTGACTAAGAAGAAATTGTGTCATGAGGAGCGTGCTAGAGGATATGGTGGCGGGAAAGAGAGGGAGGAGGCGAAGGAGATTACAATTAATGGATGATATGAAAACAGAAAAATCATACGTGAAGACGAAGAGGTTAACGGAGGACCGTGGAGCATGGAAGCTTCTCAGCTGCGGCAAGTGACCTGCCAATAAGGGCAGAACACCTATGATGATGAGCATGATGATGATAACAAGATTGAGATAAAGATGAGTTTGTGTTGGGTAGGTACTTGCTTCCGATAGACGGAGTGAAAGTAAACATTCCACAAGATGTGTTCCGGTTTGGAATAGAATAAATATGGCATCTCCTGTACTACGCTTTAAATCTAACACAGATCAAGTTCCCTCACATATTATAACTTAATTTTATTCAATTTGTATACGGATTTTATTTTCTACTGGATTGGTTGGAATTATCACATATCATACATATATATGATAAATAAATAAACCTAAAATATTCGCAATACTCGCATTTATTTCTATAGGATACTGTTGAATATGGCATTAGACTTTACCTTAGCACCCTTCTGAAGCAAACGTTCACAGAACGAATAACCTAAACCTTGGGCTGCTCCAGTTACTATGGCTACTTTTCCATGCAAGTCTAAGGGACTTTGATTCGAAGACCAGCAAATACTCAGCCTATAAAGAAAGAAAACTTTTAATGTTTTACCTGTGTATTGTGTATGTATGGTGTACACAACATGCTTAATAATCGACACATTTCATGCGGTACATTTTTCGTAGATTTTTTTTTTATTTTTTTTTTATTGACCGAATCAAATCAATCTTATTCGTTCGATCCCAGTCACTTATGGGCTAACGGCAACTTTGAGTTTGAAATCACATTGTTATCGTAACTGGTACTGGACTAGTACACATGGTCAAAATATTTTTAGTTTTAAAATAACGAAGACATGGAATTCGCAATATGAGCTACAAACTGCACATTCAACATTAAAGAAAGATAGCCTTTGCAATAGTTGCTCAATCAAATCACGCGGGCACGTAAGTATTAGGTGTCATGAAAAATATTTTGATTATTCATTTGGATTATTCGGTCTAATTATACTAAATCGTATTGAAATACGAAATAAATATTCCTGTTCAATCAACTTAGTAGACGAGCCCATGTGTATCTCGTGTGCTGTCCTTTAAGTCTAGCGCAGATCAAGTTTGCTCACGTACTATAAATGAATTTTATTCCAATTGCATAAGTATTTTATTTTCTATTGGATTGATCGGATTTATATCAATCAATCCAGATCGAGTTTTTAAATCAAAATAACCTATCAAAAATTAACCTGGACGTTCCAACATATTAATTAACCGTCAAACATGAATCACAAAATTAATCTAATATGTTTATAATTTACTCTATTTATACATTTTGTACAGTTTTTCAAAAGAGAAAGGGAAGTTTCAATCTTCCTCTTTTCCTCTTTGTTTATATACTCATATCTTGCTAGAAAAAAATTAGCTCTATTGCTATATTTTAATAAGCTACAACGTTTCATGTATTTTACAAATTTAAAGAGTAAGCATATTCTCTATTAATAAGATAGAGTAGTATATCTATGGCATAATCGTCCAGTGAGATTCGAAAATGTTCTGAAAGTGTACAAATAAAACAAATTCAGGATAAAACTGCGTTTTCAATATTGGATTTATTTTATTATTTCAACTGCTTTAAGTTATACTTATACATTGTGTATGAATAAAGGCAAATTTAAATTTAATACTGATGTCAAACTTTATTTCTGATATTTCAACGAAACAAAATTCACCATATTTCCATACTGCAATAGATCCCTTGCAGAGTAGCAGTTATTACCTTATAATAAATCAAAGCTTATAACTCTCATGAGTTCAAAAATTGAAGCTATCATGACATTAGCTTTTAAAACTGACTTGAATTTAGTTTAAGTTACTAAAACTATTTGGGTGTTAAATGGAACTGATAGTGACAGTACTACACTTCTAAATAATATCTATACTTTAACAAGTTCGACAGTACTACATTTCAACACTACTGATAGTGACAGTACTATATTTCTAAATAATATCTATACTTTAACAAGTTCGACAAAATTACCTAGTCCAACTACTAATAGAGGTAAACTGTTAATATAGTATCTTGAACGAACTAAAAAAAGAAGTATGTCTTCAAAAAATAAATCTTAACACCTATAAGAAACTACAACGCATATATTTTAAGTGACCTGAAAAAAATACCATAATGCAGTACATATTATACACAGAACTTAACATAGATGTGATTACACAGTATAAGAATGCTAAGAACTACTACAAGCAATGCAAATTCATGTAGACACAATTCATATCTCTCTAAACATGAACCACTAGTACACTACTAATACAAGTAATGCAAATTTATATAAACACAATTCACATCTCTCTAACCCTTACTAAGATTCCTTTTTAGTGAAAATAACATTTACTCCCTCGGCATACGTTAGACTTAGGAGAGTCAAACTAATAATTACGCAAGATCTATAATTTCGATTAAAAAATCTATCTCTATCCCTATCTCATTTAAAAACACGAGCTAACTTGTACAAGATAATTGTTATGTTCTATGTCATTTATGGGCTCGTCTACTGTATTATGTTCTATGTAATTTAGATCATCATCATAGGTATTCTGCCTTTATTGGCAGGTCACTTGCCGCAGCTGAGAAGCTTCCATGCTCCACGATCCTCCGCTAACCTTTTCGTCTTCGCATATGATCTTTCTGTTTTAATATCATCCATTAATTGTAGTCTCTTTCGCCCCCTCCCTCTCTTTCCCGCCACCATACCCTCTAGGACGTCCCTCATGATACAATCTCTTCTTAGGCAATGTCCCAACCAGTTTCTCTTCCTCTTCCTAATAATATCTAATTTAGATTAATTTAGTAATTTAGAGTAATTTAGATCAATAAAGCCGAAATGAATGATAGTTCGAGGAGTGGTGTCTGTAGGTGCTGGTGCATTAACGTTAATAAGTATATGGGTAAACAAAGTTAGATTAGGTTGGGTTATGTTAGCTTCATTTCTCTTTTGTATTTCTAATTTCTTTTACTCCATTCAAAATTTCTTTCACTTCCATAAGCTTTTCGTTTCTACTATGCTTCTGTGTCTATTTCTAATTTATTTTTAATCTTATTACGCATACTTATCTTTCACTTCTAGATCATAATTTTTTGTGTATAAGTTTCTCAAATCCTGTTGGCTATAAATTTGACCTCCACTATTTATTATCGCACTGGAAGAGACATTCAAATATTTGCAGATTTAAAAAATACAGGGTTAAAATATGTAATTCACTCAGTTTCATGTACATACAGCATTATTTCAAATAAATACAACTGTCAACTGTCATTTGTCATCATCCTGCTTTCTCTTATTTTCAGATATATTTCACCCGTGTCCATAGGTCTTTTCTCTGGGGTTTTCCCGTTTACTCCATATTCTTTTCCACCAATTCTTTCACAAACATTCACTTTCATTAACTATCCATCTTCTTGAGATTAAAGGGCCTACTTGTGGGACGTAAAACTTTCATTACTATTTTCTAGACTTACACATGTTTCCTTAAATTGTTCCTTACAAAGGTGTTAATTTTGTTAACCCCCGCCTGTTTTTCAACATAACAATAACGATTAATGAATAAGTTATGTTAGGTCGGATTAGGATGAGAAAGGTCAATTTAAGATAGACTAGATTAAGTTAGGTTAGGTTAGGTTTCGTTCACTGACTTAGTACATAGATTTGGCGGGGCGGAACTTAACCCCAAATAAGGGGAAGTCTTTACTTTGGCCATTTCATTAATTTTTTTCAATTCTTCGATTCAGTGATTTGTTCTTTCGATTCTGATGCTCCAGTTGCGTATCGATAAGTACGACCGCTTTAAAAGGGAAAAAAATGAAATCTTTTAAGTTTTACGTCCCACGATTATGCTGGTTAGGCTAAAGGAGACGGTGATGATGAGAGATGAGTGAAATGGAGGAATGAAGAAAGTGGGAGGAAACGAGAGAATCCCGAGAAAACCCACGAGCACGGTGTTTGTCCACCACAAAGTCCACACAGCGCGAGCTGGGATCGAACCAGGGACCCAAGCACCGAAGGTGAACACTCTACCACTGAGCCACCGCGCCCCCCGCTTTAAAAGGGTATAGTTTAGTAGAGTAAGGTAGAGCAGAGCAAGATAGGGAGGTTATAGTTAAGGAGCCGTACTTCCCATTTAGGGAAGGACGAGGAACGCCATACTTTCAGGAATTACTCAATGACTATCTAGGATGTTAAAAAGTAGGTAATAGATTGAGTTCTTGCCCTTGTACTTAGGGTGTTTAGGTAGTGCAACAGTAAGATGTATCCTCGTGCACGGGAGATGAGAAGTAGCTGTTCTTAACTATTACCGATAGGGATAAATAGAGTAGGGGTAGGAACGTGTTAGCTTAAGGTTAGGGAAGTTTTGACCGATTTTCATAAAATTGTGCGGAACCGAAAGAACTAATCACTGAATTGAAGAATCGAAAAATGAATGAAATGGTCCAAATAAAGACTTACCCAAATAAGCGTCTCTTTAATTATAATTAGTGTATATCTGCTATATTGTTTTCGCAATCTTGTACAATTATTCTACACTTACACCAGGGTTTTAAGTTAAAAAATAGATTCGAAACATTGTTCTAACCATAAACACTTAGTATATAGTTCAGAAATCATGTTAGGTTTATCAGTAGCTTAATGTTCGTGATTCGAATTTAAATAATTTCACTACTAACCACTGAATTGGCAATTTATTTAAACTATTTAATTTATTTAATCCTTTTTTAGCTAACATGTTTATTTGTGGATTTGGTCAATTTCATTATTTGTTGTTCTTATTCAAATATAGCACTTTTTTTCTTTTCTCAACCTCAGAGGTTTTATATCTTCAGATGCAGACTTAAGTTCCAGTCACCTATATCAGTGAGATTTCCTATAAATAAGTGTTTTGCAATTTTAATGTTCAGTAATTTTTGTGTTTCAGTAATTTTAATGTAAAAATTGTTGAAAATGATAGATGACGAAAGATGTTACTGCCATTACATTACCACGTTTTGATAAAATTAGTTATTGAAATTAGAAATATTTTCCAAAATCAGAATCTAATTGCTTGATATTGTAAAGATTTTAAATATATTTGAGTTGACAGGAAAAGGTTTTGTAGCTGCTGGTGCTAAATGTAATTTCCTGTTGGTTGGTTTATATGACGTCCATTATTTTAATTGTTTTCTTTGTTTTCTAAATATTTTGTTGTAACGACACTAAATATTGTTGAATTGTCTTTATTTTCTTTAAAAATCTGTTAAGTTTTCCAAAATCCACAATTAAAAAAAATTGTGTCGGTACTTATGTGTATTTTCCATTATATTTTGTATTATTGATGAAAAGTTCCTAATACATTGATATACAGATATCTGTATTAAAATGTATGTTCATAAATCTTTTTGAGATATTAAAGTTCTGCAAGTAAAAAATTAAAAAAAAAACTATTAAATCAATTCAACAGAATATGGAATAGCTCAAAAATACCACTCAATTGAAAACAATATTAATTGTACTCATAATTAAGCCTAAAACAGCTATTGGCAATCCTGATAATGATCATCCGATATCATTTATCCTTGTTTATTTAAAATATTCGAAAATTTAGTGCTTAATTATTTACTTTGTTTCGTAGAAGACAACCAATTTAACATTACGTGATTTATAAAAGATTGCTCAACATATGATGCATCGGGTGCATTACTTTTGAATCAAAGGAAATTTTGAATCCTTCAATCAACAAAAATTTTTATTAGCAACAAATATTGATACATGAAGGACAAGGAATTAGTTATCTTAAAGATTTCATAAAATTTCATAAAATTTCATATTCATATTCATAAAAATTCATAAAAAATTCAAAAATTTCATAAAATAAAAGTATCTACGAAATTCATTAAAATTATTCACAATGTGTTAATAAACAAGTTTAAATCAAAATTTTCAATACATATGACGAACCAAGATTAATTTCCATTGGATTATTACATGGTAGTAAGCTTATCCCACTGTTACTTACAATCTTATATACTAGACGTAGTTTCAATAGCTGCTAAATAAACCACATTTTGCATATTAGCAGACGACATCATACTATATTTAATTACAACAGATCAGTTTTTTTACGACAAAAGAAACTAGAAGAGTTTCTCCAAATTATAACTGGACACTAAATATAGAATTCTATATGAATTGGAATAAGACATAACATATAACTTTCACAAGAAAAGTAAAATGAAAGTAAATTCAAGATCACAAGTTTTCAATACTAACAACAAACAACTATTTATCAACTCTACTATTTATTTAGGGTTACTTTTTAGATCAAGACTAAGTTGGAGCAGTTATCTTGAAAAATTAGTGAAAGGTATTGACAAAATTTGAAAAATACTACTCAGCCTGAACTTTAAAAACTGTGGAGAGAAACTAAATATTCTTAAATAAATTATAACACATTGTGTCAGTGGGAAGATATTATATGGCAGTATTCTTTTTATCGAAAATTTACCTTATTTTTATATTAAATTAATACACATATAGATGCACTTTCAAAGATAATAATTTTCTAAGCTAATTTTTGTTCAAGAAATGCAATATTGCAAGAAACAAAATAACATTTTCTTTGGAATTCAAAATAAAAATTAGCAAATAATTTTATTTTATCAAGATTATTTAATGGTAACTCATATAGTTAGAAATTTTACTCCCTTGGTATGTTAAACTATATTAAACTAATGCATCGACAACAAAATCCATAATACTAAAATATATTCAAATTCACAAAACGGAATCGTCCCCAATCATACAAAACATACTTGGAAGTCTTATGTCGACCAACTTCCAAACGGGACAAAACTCATCTTCATAGGTGCATTAAACATAGAGTAAACGAACATAAGTATACCCAGAAACAAAACAATTTCAAAAATATAACAACCTTAAATTCGAAGCTGAAGAATTCGCAGTATGATAAGCTACATTCTTTATTAAAAATAATCGACATTAATAATTACTAATCTTAAAATTGTTAGTAAAAAACTGAACAAAAAATGATATTGATGTATATTACTTGCATATAAAAAATCACATATGAATAAAAAATAATGAATGATGAATCTTTAAAATATCTGGACATTAAATATTTTATGCTCTAAAAGTAGTTTCAGATAAAGATCTTAAATATGAAATATGTTCAAAATTATCACAAAGTGGACTCGAATCTATTATGCGATGAACATCTGAGATTGATATCTTGATATTTCTTTCAGGGATATTTTCCCCTGGAAATAGATAAATTAAATTGCGATTACATGTCACTCTTGTGCATAGCACTCCTCTATCAAATAGTATCCCAATGTAGCCCATTCATGTTTTGATTTTGGCTATACAGTCAAAATTCTCTGGAAGAAAGCCTGTTTTTCTCTGGTGACAAGTATAAACACTTTTCTCTGTAGTTGTACGACACTCCAAGTAATCAGATAAGAATGACTATGAAATTTGTTTCACAAAGTGCAATAGACTACAGTATATAATGTCACAAATTTCAAATGTAAGTTAATTTTTCTCCATCATATACTTTTGTTTTCTTATTTTTTAGTCTTTTAATATAATAAGTCTAAAAACAAATCTCTCCACGTACTATTTACCATATGGTTCAGAGTGAAATATTAAAATTAAATGCCATTGTAACTTACGTAAATGCAGCTCTCTATACATTATATAAATAACTATAAAGAGTTGTATGTGTTTCAATATAACGAATCGTCTTATCGTTAAAATTCAACATAAAATACACTCTTTTCACAGAGTAAATGAATAATAATGTCGATATATCATAAAATTTATTTATTTATTTACACATGTTTCAGATACAGATCAATGTTCATTTTGCACTGAAACAATGTAACAACGTATATAAGAAATAACAAAAAAGAAAAAAAATTACAAAATAAAAAATTACAAAAATATATTTATATATGCATAGAATATGTATCATATTTACAGAGACTTTAACTTGTTTTTAAAATGGTTTTCAGTCAAAAATATCAACATATAATAATAATAATAATAATAATAATAATAATAATAATAATAATAATAATAATAATAATAATAATAATAATAATAATAATAATAATAATAATAATAAATTAGAAATAGTTGTATAAGCTAGAAAAATATCTTAATGTTAAGTGGAATACACAGAGAGTTTCTGCAACTTCTAATACTCGATGGGTGCTGGAGAATTCCAGCTACTTATTTCTTATTATTATGACTAAATTTGCCACAAATATTTTAATTTAAGATGACGTTTGGAGATAATTGACTTTGTTAGTCAAGCACAATTGCTAATACTAGTCAAGTAAGAATTCTAATAAATTATTCCACACTCCGTTTGTGTCTAGGAGTTTTTAAGACTTAAGAATGTATAAAAATCTGAAGAATGCATACAATTGTCTACCATCAGTGTCATCAATATGATGTGAATGTCTACTGTACTGTAGTCTCTGCTTTGTAAATTCATTGTTGTTGTTTTCAAGATCAGTTCCATCATGTCTACAGTAATGATAAGTTTCCTTGGTTTGCGATGTGAAACTATATTAGAGCTATATTGCCATTACTATATTGTTTCCTCTTAAGCGTTAAACACTGTACCTTACAAAGGTTTGATCTTGAGTGAGTGGTTCAGTATCCCATCTCAATCCAATTTTTCCTTCGATAAAGCAATCACAAATATAAGTTTCGGTTCCTCCATTTTCTCTTGGACCTGATGCATCAATTTCATCTTCATGTTCAGACTGAATTTCGAAATCATCTTTAATATCATTTAGGTTTTCTCAAAACTTTCACAATCACTTACTTCATCAATAATGTTTCGCATAGTATCTCCAACTCTTAATCAGTTGGGTTCGAGCGATCCATAGTAGTTTAATTTAAATAACTACAGAGATAGGATGTCAGGAACCCCAAAATAAATATAATGGAAATTCCAATTCAACAAACGTTCATCAGTTAACTAGTAGATTATGACTTCAACTAAGAGTGCAAAAAAGCACAGCATGCCAAATGTACAGTCCTCTCTATATAAATAAACAAAGAACTATGGATGCTATAGTATTCCACAGTTCCACAGTTATAGTATTCTGTGTATTGTATTCCACAGTTAAATTACATGTATATATGGGTTAAATATGCTTCTACCAGAATACGGAAACTTGAAACAGGAAAACAAATTGTTTATAAATTATAGTTGTTTTATAATTAAAGAATGTACGTGATTTCATCTACCATCTCTCATCCCCACCCTTTCTGCAATTTTATATTTGAAAATACTAACAAGCTACAAATTAATTATTCTTTACACTGTATAGTGATATAGATAACTTGGCCCTAGGTCTGCATCTTAAGATATAAAGCTTCGTTTGATGTTTTGTTTTACTCATCTCATTCAAAACTGAAGGTGAGGGGGGGGGGCACGTTGGCTCAGTGGTAGACCTCTTCCTTTGCTGAGCGATGTCCATGGTTCGATCCCCGGCCAACAAAATTTGTGGTGGACAAGATCGCGCCTGTTAGTTTTCTCGGGTATTTCCGTTTCCTTCAACATTCCCATTCCGCCAATTCTTCCATCATCAATCACTTATCTTAATCATCCGTTTTCCTTAACCTAAAGGGCATAATCGTGGGACCTTAAACTGAAATATTTGATTTCATTTTCATTCAAAAATGGACTAGATACAAAGCTATATGTTTTCAGTAATAGGTTACTTATCACAATACAGCTTAATCTCCAAGTAAATTATATCAAATTAAAAAGAAAAAATGGATACACATTTTTGTTGGTGCAATCGAGATATTTAAGCATTAGATCATATTGTATCTTCATGTGAACTATTTGACAAAGGTAGAAAAAATGTAATGAATCAAATATACAAACAACTTGGTTATGGATCTCATCAATTAAAACAACTATTGGCATCACATAATTAGATATTAATATACAACATAACAGAATTTATTCAAGCAAATGACACTTTGGAGTTTTAACATCAAACGAATAAATAAAAATCATAAGAACACAGAATCAATTCACCAGAACCAAGGGACAATCAAATCAAAGAAAGTACATTAAAATGTGTTTTTCTTTTCTTTCTTTTTTCTTTTTTTTTTTGAAATAAAATAAAGACTAGGTGATGAACAAAATGGAAATTACACCTTTGAAGGTGTGTGTGTGTGGGAGGGGGGGGGGAAGGTTGTAAGAGAGTTTGAAGTTCTGAAAGAAGAGAAAAATGTCGAACTGATGAGTAGCAGAGTTTTGAGGTCATCTTTAATACTCACTTAATCTTTGATACACTGAAATATGATCAATTTATAATACTAAGTGCTTCTGTAAAGTGTGTAGAGTATATAGATCATATCAATTGTCTAAATAACAATTAATTTAGTACAATTTTCTTTAGTACAACACAAACAATTTTTACAGCCAACATGGATCTATATCTGCGACTTCAAATAACGCCTTTATAGGTGATAAAGAAAGAAAAGAAAGAAAGTTCTCAAAGAAAGAAATATTTACATACCTGAAAGTGATGAAGAATCCAAGTATAATAATGTTATTCTTAAAAAGATTGAAAAATTCGCCTTTACACCGGTAAACACGAAGCATTTATTACGAGTTTTTGATTTTTAACACTTTCGCTAATGGACTTACATAGCGAGTTTTAGCTTCCTGCCAGTTTAGTGAATATTTAAAAGATGTGTATCAAGTAGTAAAAGATAGGCAACCATGTAAAATACATGACAAATAAATCTTTAAACACTCTATTTTAAGATAAATACAATAATAATTGGTATTCTTTGGAGAAACTGCTATAATATTATCAAGCTAGATTAGGTCTTCATTCGTTTGCATTAATAAGTTACCCGAGCAGGAAAACCAATTGCAACAGTTTTTATTTGGATCCCAGTGGCATATCTAACCTGGGGTCTGGGGGCCTAGACCTCCCCACCTTCTTGAGTGACAAAAGTAATTTAAGCTATTATTTATATATTTTTGAAAATTTATAGTAAACTCATGGTATACCTATCATAGATGGGATTCTGGCTGGTCCCTCAGTTTTTCTCTTCTAGATCCGCCACTGTTGGGTCCCAATAACTTTAAAACTTGAAAAACTTCTATTCATTATTTCTCGTAAAAAATTAAATTATCTTTCAATTCTAGAAACAACGTTGCGAGATTATATAGCTTTAAAAAAAATCTGTTACAGACTAAGAAGTCGATAATTGTTTTTTTCCAATATCATCTTAAAGACAACCAATAAAGCCATTTTAACTTCAATAAATCCAGGTACATCATATAAAATATCTTCAAAATTTAAAATAGTATATATTAATTAGTATACATTTGTATGTAAATTATGGGTTCTATTATTACGTACTTCAAAATTACTGACAATCATAAATACTTAGAACATCACTTAGGAATTATAGCCGTTTTTTAATAAAATATAAGAATCATGAGTCGATTATTGAACATTACAAACAACATTAATTCAGTGAAATTTCCCTTTTTTCTGTTGAACCTTTTATATTCAACACATTCTGAAAATACTAAAATGTTACTTTGTGTTCCTTGGAGTATATTTTTTATAATTTGGTGAAATTTAGAAAGAGAAACTAACAGAAAATTTGTTATATACTGAAATGTTACTTTGTGTTCCTTGCAGTATATTTTTATAATATGGTGAAATTTAGAAAGAGAAACTAGCAGAAAATTTGTTATATATTGACATACAAATAGTGAAAACCCACTACTGGACTGAGAATCGAACCCTTTTTCTCCAGCTTACCGTGCCGATGCGTTAATCACTACGATACCCAGTACAACCTTAAGAGATATATACTCTTTCACTTTTGAATTCAGTGCTCAGTCATTCAAACTTACATGGATTAACAATTTCTACCTGAGAATTTAACCAATTAAGTCTTGCATTAGCATGACTCGTAAGATTTCTAAATTGGTCATGGTTGCAAGCTTGTACCAATAATAGGCAAATTTAATTGTTATTTTGTACTTAAAATTGTTTTTGACGTTTTTACTTTTCAAAATAGACACAGTAATGAACTAATAATGAATATATATATATATATATATATATATATATATATATATATATATATATATATATATATATTTACCATACTTTACTTAGGATTAGCATCCGATGGGCATCGAGTGAAATATCAGATCTGGAAGGAAAAGTAGCGATCGTAACGGGATCACCGAATGGTATAGGTTATTTATTTGGTAAAAGTTTACTTCAATCTGGAGTTAAGGTAACTTGGAACGTTATTTCTAATTGACTACTTGAAATATATGCATATCTTTTAGTGTGCACTCAGAATGTACAAATATTTATCGAAATATGAAAACACCTGAAGGAAGCGCAATTTACCAGGTCTGAGGTACAGGAACGGAAGCATATAAGTCATGAACAATATTCACAGGAAGGCTACTATTTCTCATACAGTCCAGTATTCAGTTCCGTCAGTGAGAATGGAGGAGAATATCTGCTTTCAGAACTGACTCCAGGGGTTCAATATTGAGGTCTGCGGTTAGGAAAGGTATTGTAGTTCGTCTTGATGTTCATGAAACCACGCCTTAATAGCTCAGTATTGTGAATTGGACCATTGACATCTTGCAAATTTGTGTTATTGGGAAACAACATGTGTATTATAGGATGCACCTGGGAATTTAAAATGTTCAGATGGTTCCGATCATAAGCTTCTTTGGGTTTCCGCATACATCAATACAGCGGATAAGGAAAAAGAAGACTCATCGAGCCTAATTACGCATTCCAATCACCGACTGTCCATTTTGCATGTTATTGGCACAATTTAATCTTGTTGGCGCTAATAGATGGCTTGTAACCCGATCGCAGATGTTCAGGTCATACCACTCTCGTCGAACTGTGATTGTTGCATTAAACTGTTATAGAGCTAATGAATTTCGAAGTCACTTTTACCGTACTTGCTCTACGGTCCTTGATGACAATGCTCGTCAATGCTGGTAGGGTACAATACAATACCTACCACTTAGGCGGCTTCTCTTCCGTTCTTTTCCACTCTTCCCCGATGTTGTTTTACCATGAGTTCTGTTGGTTGTCATGCCTTTGTACTTTTTTCGCGTCACACCTAACACACTCACCAGGCTATCTTAGATACACTTGCGGCAACTAATCGTAAACGTAGAATTGGTTTCTTTGAAACTCAGACAAGTCTCCTATTTTACCTCACTATCGTGTACCGCCTTAACACACAATTCCGTTCTACTCCGCCTGACATACTAGAGACAATCATTTAACACACCACTAACCATGGTTAAACACTACAAACGCATCTTCAAAGCTACCACCTCACATATCTCACGTATTGCAAACTACAGGTGTTTTCATTATTTTGATAACCATCTGTATATTGATAATGAATAATGTTTTCATTAAGCTTAATGTTCTATTATACTAATGTTTTAGACATTAGAAGCTAGTAGCTTTCTTGTCACCATAAAAATTATACATAATACTAGTTTTATCTTGTGCATCATGTAGGATTGCCAGCCTTCCTTGTTTGTCTGGCTTTTCTTAAATTTTATCTACATTTTCTCCACTCTCCAGGCTCATACACTTAAAATAATATCTCAAATTTACTTATTCTTTTTTGTAAATTACTCTATTATGGTTATTATTTACAAATAGAATTTAATCTGTAATTGAGTATTGCATGTGACTTTGCAAAGTGTTGAGCGCACCTAAATTGTTTCTGAGAAAACTAAAGATACTATTCTTTTAGTACCTTCGTGTGTTATCTATCACCTCTTTTTACTCAAAAGAATTACTCTGTTACGGTTACTCTAAATGCTTTTGTAGAGGAACCTAACTAACGTAGTCATACCATTTTACATAGTAAATACAAAATTATTCTCTAAAAGGTAAGAGAGGTCGATGTTTGGCTGGGAAGGTTTCAACAATTATTTTCAAAATCTCTCTACTTTTAAGACCTTGTATTTGAGGCCACATTTACATTTTCTGAACCGCACATAGTATAATCCAAAACCAACTTTTAGTTTCCTATCTATAACTATACTATATTATCTATAATAACATTTTCTGTTAAATCCAACATATTGTGAGACAATTATTTTCATTGTATTGCCTGGTAGATTAAGACTGAAATACATCATTTACCACAAAATCTCGTTTTAAAAAGGTAACTCTTAGCCCCTTAGGAAGTTTAAGTACTCAGTTGTTTAAATACATGAAAGATGATGTATCAAATTTTCTATTCTTGAATAAATACAAATAGAGCTACATGCATTTAATGATCCAAGTGTTTTCTGAGTAAGTATATTTGAATGTAACAAGTTAAGCTTACAAATAATACATTTTTAAATATATGAACTCAGACATGTGTTCTAAAAGTTCTGACAAAGACGACAGAATGCAAAAGTCTCCGATATTCGTAGCACTAAAGGAAAAAAAAAAAAAAAAGAAAAGCATATTTTAGTGTAGTTTCACCTATTTTACCCGTTAACTTCTAAAACGTAAACAAATATCGATGTTTATCTGGGGTAGTTTGAGAAATCATTTGCAAAATCAACTTATCTTTAAGGTCTAGTATTATGTGAGAGCATATTTATATATTATGGATTGCACATACATTATTCATACATGCACCACTTACTTATCATTTCCTATCTTAACTGTCAAGTTGGTGTAAGTGAAATGTCTGTACCAAGAGAGTCATTTTAAAAGATCAAAAAAATGAAAAATACAATGAAGGAAGTTCCAATTGATGGATAATATCAAAGCAGAAAAATCGTTACCTGAAGACGAAGAGCTTAGCTGAAAACCGTAGAGCATGGAAGCTTCTTAGTTGCGGGAAATGGCCTGACAATGGCGGCAGAATATCTGATAATGATGATAATGTTACCTAGTTAATCAAAATAGTTACCGTTTGAAACCACAATTTTTGTCATCGCTAGCTAATAATTAGATTCCGAGACGAAAGAAGTCGGAAAGAAGTTTTCCTGCCATGCGAAGGAGTCCTCAACCTCACATTGCACAGCTCGATCACCAGGTAAGTTCTTCCGTTCTATAAAGTGATCAAATTGGTAGTCGGTGCGAAAGACGCCAGGAGAATACAGTGGACTGCAATTCATGGAGAGTAACAGCATCCTTTGATCGGCATTTGCACGTGAATTGTTATGCAGTATGAGGACACCATGTATTTTGAACATTTCTAGAGCTTCATGAAGTTCGGCACTATAACGATTCACAGAGATGGTTTCGCAACGACGGAGAAAGATATGATGGTTCAATCTCACCAAAGATCACCATACTAGCAACAACATCTTCTAGAGATTTTCGAAAACGTCCTGGATTTTAAAGATTCAAATGTCCTGACCATTTACTATTGTCGTAGCAGATCTATTTTTTTAAATCAAAATTGACAATCTAATGCAGGAAACTTCCCGATTATTCCTTATACTCAGAGAACTCCAGAAGGCGATTCTCCTTATCCGGTGTTAACTTGTGTGGGATTTAAGAGTTCAACTTCTTCACTTTGCTAATTGCAGCGAGCTGCCAAATGTAAGTGGTATGAGGTATGCCTAATTCATCTGCAACGGCATGAACAATTTACCGATGATTTGCTTGCACGGTCTCCTAAAGAGCTCAAGTGAACACGATGTTGGTCGGTACCCACGGGGCTTATTTTGCAATGCTGTCACCGGAACAACTTGACAAACCAACCGCGAATGGCACGTTTGTTCGACATTCCTGGCGAAATGCACTTTTATTTTTTATATTTTTTATTTTTATTTTAATTAATTAATTTTTTTCCAGCTTGCTATACAGAATATTCGTAAAGAAAAATCGCTCCCATTTACGTGTTCTCCATTGCACACTTTCATACTATACTGTTTAACAACGCATTATCTCTTGACTAACTGGGCACCTCAGCCTGTTTGCTGAATGTGTACAAAGCTTGTGACGTTAGACGCGTGACCTTAGGCAATCTCTATGTTGGGTTTTAGTTTCTCACCAGTCGTCAAAGTGGACATTTTATTCGCCACCAACCAAATATGTTGAATAATTATAACAAAAAGGAGAATATAACTAATCCTATATTATGCAGTTTTGTTCCTTCTACAGTTTTATAGCTGACAAACCTTTATTTCTTTGAATAAAGTAATATTCTAGAAAATTCTTGTATTATTTTCAATTATACTAGTTCTCTTTTAGCTTCTAAATCCAAATTCTGACTTAGAGTATGAACCTTCAATACTTACAAAAACTAACACCCTTTTATTAACTTCTAGGACGAATATATATATATTCATTCTAGGATGAATCATTTCTTGCAAAATTTTGTATTGTTTGAAAAAAAAAAAATTCAATATAGATTTAGCACAAGATAAAATGGAATTATTTTCGATGCAATACAAAATTTTGCAAGAAATTATATTAATGTTATTCTTCGTGCATTACATTAAGACTAATTAAATTGTTCCTTAACTTCGAGATACTCGAAAGATGGGTAAATATAAATCCAGTTTTTTTTATATACAAAGGCATTAGTCACCTACAGATATTTGTATAATGACTCCACTTCTTCTACAATAAAGTTACCAGGTGCAAAATTCCAAGAATCTTGTTCTTTATGGATATTTTTCTTTTGTTAAAATATTTGCACTTTTATGGAACAAGTGCTATCCGACATAAACAAATATAACTTAAGTTGATTTTTTTATTGTACTTTTCACTTACGGAAATCGGTATAATAAGAAATCTTTATTTACAAGTTGAAGTTAGCCTTTGAAGGTAACTCATTTTGGTTTACTAAACTATTTTACGAATCAGAAATATAAAATCGATCTTTATAGCAAATTATATTAATTCATCTTGCAACTTCGCGTATCGCATCACCGATGCAAGGAAATACACAAATGAGTTATCTGATAAATTTTGATCTACAGATTACATATGAAATATAGTATTTACTTTTGTTAGTGATACTATTACATCCTTTACTTGAACTATTTTACCTCCACGAATAAAACCGTCAATTGAGATTTGAATGATTATTGTTAAAAAAATGCTCTATATTCCTAATAATTTCGTAATGCTCACATATATGATATTCTATAAATCGCCATTGCTTTTAAACCACGTAAAAAAGCTTAAATATATTAAGCAAAATTTTCAGGTGTTTCATATTATGAACAAATTGTTAAAAACAGAATTAAAGTTTACTTAAAATTAACATCAGAATAATAGAATTAATGTCTTTAGCTCAGTTGATAAACTTCAAGAAAAAAAAAATCTTCCATAAACTTAAGTTATTATGGACACAGAAGTAACTGTAGAAATGTGACCTTAACCTTTTACCGTCCAACGTTTCCATTTTGAGAACATACACATTTTAATTTTTTAGACAGACCACACATTTTATTTTCAGCTCTGTATTAAAGCAAAATGCTTAATAGGAGACCTCATCTTACGATATGATTTTGAGGTCTCCAGCATTGTGGGTAATGACGTCATAATTTTTAGAAAATTCATTTTTTTAAAAATATTTTGTTTTCATTTGTTTTACAACAGTAATTTATTTTTGAAAAAAATATTCATTTATCCCGTTGCTTCTTACTTATGAAGGATACGAATATTACATAATGAAAGAATATTACAATTATGTATCTTTGATTTCACTCAGTACTGGTTTATATTAGTATGTCCCAAAATGGGAACGTTGGCATGTTTAGCTAGTTGAATTTACGGGCTCACGGAAAATTCATTGTTACTTTTTTCTCTGTATTTTACAACTATGTAGGAATTTTACTAGTCAACACAGCGCGATGCGCTCTTGTTGATAGTCACTGAATACAGTGGTTGTTGGTTTGCTGTTCTTTTTATCGGATCGAAATGAAAAGAAATTGATGAACTTGAAGGGTTCTTGAACTTGCAGTTTGTTTCTTCAGGAACCTAAATGGATCTCAACTTATTTTATGGGTAAGTTGATGTTTCTATTTATACTATTTTTTTGTAATATACTCGTAGCTCATGTTTATATCTTGCGAATTTGACGTTATAAATTATTACATCTCTCAGTGTTTCCTACTTCATGAGAATAAAATACACTAAATTTTGTTCATGATCAAGTCAGAATTTCTAACAACTCTGATGCTTAAGACATTTTGCTGTATTCTGGACTTGAATGTAGCAATCAATATGTACTTGTGTATATTTCGAAACTTTCAAAAAGATTTTTAGTGTATTTTTTTGTGCTCAGAATAAAAATATTCAAATTGCAGCTTTGCTTTATTACAAAATATCCCTATTTTGTGTCTTTTCAGAAGCCAGAAATTTCGCTATTTGCATGAAGCTCTGTTTGAGTCTTCCCACAACGAGGAATTGGACGTAGTTCTGCTACCTCATAATTCGGAAAATACGAGTGTGGAAAGCGATTAGGAAGAACTTCCTTACAATATTCTCGAAAATGAACAGTTACCAAGTGAAGTTCCTGGCGAAATAGAAGTGCATACTAGTGAAGGAGTAGAATTCGAAGACACAAGAGGGGAATAACTCAACACATTTCGGAGAAGAAACAAGTGGTGTGCAAGAAGTGGGAAAAATGAAACAGTAGCGTTTGGGACACCTCCTGCTTTAGTTCAGAAGGTTGGGTTGGAGCATTTTGGTAAGTCTGTAATTGTATACGGATGTCAACGAAGGATCTCAAGAAGATGGATCGTGGAGCATTTGAGTACCATTCCGACGGAAAAACTATTTGTAAAGTGGTGGTAGTCGTGCTTATTTGCAAAAGGACTAAACTTGGCAGTTATTGCAGCTTTTAGATTCTACGTAGGCCTATATCTTCATCCTGAATCTAAAATATCACATCTCGATTACTGAAGAACTATTGCATTAGCACTGCTAAAGTCCAGCACACTCCCAAGGAAACGTCTAGGAGGCCCAACAGCACATTCGATTTGCTAAAATCAATCATAATCTGGGTGACACTTCACAAGGAAGATGTGTGCTGTGCAAGAAAAACACGAGACTCATGTTTGTGAAATATGGAAAGAGGCTACACAAGAAAGTGTGTCACCAAGCATTCCACACAAAGTAACTTCTGAAACCATCAACAAAGCTGCCAATAGATAGGTATCTGCAAAAAGTAATGATAATATGCGTAATGTATTTGTATAAGAATAAAATATGTTTGTGAGTTTTAAATAAAACGATATGTGAGCAGAAATTATAGCGATGCATATAACTTCCATGTATAAAAAGAGAAAAGTTTCCCTCTTCAACAGAAATGTCAGTATGACGAAACGAAACTATATTTAAACTACAATTCAATATGTAAAAAATATGCTTACTGTATTATATAATATGTTTGGTGTTATATCATAATCATAACTTGTATAAATAATCTTCTAAACTACATAATTTTTAAGAAAAAATAAAATTTGTTTTATGCTATAGTCAATCTTAGACATTTTCTACCCTTTAACATGCGAACGTTCCCGAATGTCCCTTTAACATGGGAACACAGCGTATCTCGGAAACCCCAGAAGATAAAACAAAATTTCAAAAAGATTGTGTTATTATATAACTAAGACAAGTTATACACAATATTTTTATCAAAATTCAATGAGTGCTTCTAGGTTCAGCCTTTAAACGGTTAATGACCTTTTTGTTAATTAATCAAAGGATAAATTGTTAAATCCTCAATTAATTTGTTAAATCAAAGGTTAAATTTACACTTTACTTGAACAAGTGGTTAAATCAACTTTATTCCGCAGGTTTTTATTAGTGGTGGCTATAACATGCATTCTGGGAAAGAGAATATGGATGAATTAATAAGTACTTTTGGGGAAAACAACATAAGATTTATGAAATGTAACGTAATGAGTCCAAAAGACATTGAAGGTAAGATACTTTATGTTAATATTTACCCTTGTTACCTGCCAACAAACTGACGTGTGACATTTAGACTTCCTTATAATTCAAACTAACATGACAATAATTTTCTCAAATTTTTCTGTCGTATATATAAGTTGAAATTATTATGTTTAACGATTACAATCTTTAAAATTATCCAAAAACGGAGATCATTTTCGTCGATCATAAATTAAACAAATGTATTGTCTACCACATTCTTCATATTGTGTTTAGTAACCTTTGAATATATTTTAATATAATTTAATTGTAGAAAAAAATTTAATCAATTTATTCTTTAAAAAAAAACTAGTTGCTTTCGAAACTAGTTGTGTAAATTGCTTTCGAAAGATTCAGCATTCAAATTACAATAAATGTTTGATATTTTATTAGTTATAAATACATGAAGCTCCTTATAACTAGGTATTATTATCCAGTCATTTCTAAATGCATTTTAGCTTATATGGGTCGTTAAAAGGACAAGAAACTCAAGTCTAATTACCAAAAGTTGTGAGAAAAAGAGACAAAGTTTGTACGATACGCTTACGTACGAGTATATGGAAAAGTTAACATTTTTTTTTTATATTATAAGAGTTATTTGCAATATCTCTACATGAACCTTTTAAGCTCCGAGAGGACTTAAAGATAAAATATCCATAAAATGTTCAAAAGTGAACTTGATTCCCTTCTGCATTGAATGCACCATATTTTGAATATTTTTCTATTTTGTATTAGGAAGTAGAGCCATGACTTTACTATTACAAGAAAGAATCTTACTATTCTATTGCGATTGTTATACTCGATAGGAAGAAAATAAAATAGAAGGGAAATGTCGGAATATGGTTCCTTACATCAAATGAAAAAAAATTCTAATAAATGTAAGGTGAAAGACATTTTGATTGTAAGGTGCAAGGTACAATCATATGTCGTGAGATTTTAAAAGAGAAAATGTCACCATCTAGTACTTTACAAACCTTTTCTTATAGTTTTAGAAATACTAATTTAACTTAGTAATAATTTCCATACGAATAATTTTCACAAGAAATATAAGTACATTTTGACGTTCATAACAATTTATTTGTCTATAGGAACGTTTGTTAAAGCGAAGGAGACATTTGGAATTCCAGAGATCGTAGTCAACAGTGCAGGGATTTTTAGTGAACTTACTTGGAAAGAAAGAATCAGCTCTAATGTGGTAAGAATAAATTATTTTGAGTTATGGATCTCTGATTGTTCAACAAAGAACGTTTTTCAAGAACTATATCAATAGTTGACTTAAACATTTCGAAAATATATCGAATATTGCCGAAGTATCTCGATCCCATTTTAATATTTTAATCAATAGTGGTGTTTAGGAAAATTAAACCTATTCATGCAATTTATGTTATTTTTTGATGCTATATAAGTATATTAAAGATGAAAGAAAAATATTTATTTACACTTTAAGCCTGTAAACTACTATATCTTGAAAATTGAATAAAACGAGTCATACGGTGAACTTATTTTCTTATTATCGTTTTAACTTAAATAATGCTAAATAAATCAGGGGGTGCTGAGATGTGGGGGTTTATCTAAAAGTAGAAAGAAATTATTTAAAGAGATTTGAAAATGACAAAATATTATGCTACTAGTATAAGCTTGAGAAATTTTGAGGATCAAATCAAATATGATTTATAAATATTACGTTAATAAATAAAACAATTTTTTACAAGTAAAGATTTAGCGAAATGATTTTTCAAAAGAACTAGTTAGTTTTCAACAATAAAGTTACCTTCTGTCAGTATGCTTAGTACCCTTCCCTCTCCTGCTACACTCCTTTGGTGTCCTCACTGTACAAAATTGTCAGTTTGTTAAAATTTGTGTGAATATTCGATGGAAGCAATTACAAGAATGAAATCTGAATTTACATTATGAATCGCCTACATATTTGGTAACTCAGTGGGTTCAATAATAACATTAGTAAAAATACCAAACACTGATTTTGTCTCTCCTTAATGTGTCGGGTATTTTCGCTTTTGCTTTCGCCACTGTATTCTATGCTACTGTTTCACCTACACAATTAACGGACTAAATTTCAAAATGGTGTAAGTACTCAGCTATCAAGCTACGGCGAGAGTGACTAATCTTTTTTCTGTTCTTACAAAATTTACTTATCGATAGCCGTGTTAGTTGCTCTTTCTTTGCATTAACTTACAAAAAGCTTAATGTAATATTATGTTAAATAAATATTGATTTTAAACTAGTGTTTTATTATTGAACGGTAAACTTACCCAACCTCCTCGCTGATACAATGATATTGGAAATAACATTTTCGAGATTACAATAAATTATTATTGAGCAACACATAAACAGCGAAAAAGTGAGTGACTGGATCGGGACTCAAAGCCGGGACCTCCTGCACATCGTGCCGGTGCGCTAACCACTCATTCTGCTTCCCAGAACAGCCACTCACTCTAGAAGTCGGCGTTCTCCACTCGGACCATGTGGGTTGTACCATAGACCAAGGGTGCCGATCCTGGGGTGACGCACCCCCAAAGCTCATGTGGGCTCCCCTATTGTATTTATGAATATACAATATTTGGCATAATTTGAATGCAATTTGTCTTAAAATCCTCATATACCTTCTGCATCTGAATGCCCCTCCCCCCAAATTTACAGAGAAATCGGCGCCCTTGCCACAGACCACTGTTGTTCTTGGACAATCCTATGTCCATATACCAAGCACCTTATGACGGTTGTAATTTCATATGTATTAATGGAAGAGGAAACAACCAATTTTTTACACACACCAGATCCTCTGTAGATGTAGCGGACAGGGTGGCGCAGTGGTTAACACATTGTAAAACCACGATGATCTCCAAAAACCACGACAATTCAACAATTCAATATTGAATCTGGAAATAATAGATCTGTCATTTCCGTTTACAGTTAAGGGACAAGGTCTGACATGGCATCTGTTCTTGAGTCGTTGAATCAATATAAAAACACTTTCTTCCTATCTCTTACAGTTTGTAGTTTTATAGGAATCTATTTTGAAACAAGTAGTTGTATTAGATTTCCTACTTCTGGTATGAGCTGAGAATTCTTTTCTTGGAATGATGAATCCATGTTTAAAAAAATATAGTCGCCTCCTATTACCATTTTCGTTTTGTGTGGGAATAAATATTGAAGCGAAAGTCGGAGTAAATTTCTATAATTTCAGTTTTAATATAGAGTTAAGGGTGGATATGAAACCTTTACTTGTGATTCTGAATCAATTTTAAAAAAAGTTCTTGCTATCTAGTATTATTTTTGATCTATGGTGATGAACGTTCAAACTGGAAATAGTTGATTTCTACCATTTCCGGTTTGGATAAAATGTTAACGGAGAAAATGAAACATATTATTGCAACGCGAAAGCGATTTAAAAAAATCGCTTTTCGATATTTTTTACCGATTTTCCTTTGATATTTGTCAACAGATGGACAAATCTAACTGCTCTGTAAGACTTCGATAATTAGTAGCATAGACTTCGACATAGCGTAGTTTGGAAGTCTAAAATTGTTGTAGCTGATTTAATTAACTGTTCATTTCTAAGCCATTTTATAAAATACAGTTGTTATTTTTTGTACAATTTCAGTACTTCAAGTAGGATTGTATGATTCCATTTAGTTAATCTTGGTACAGAGGCTGTTTCAAAACAACACCGACAACCAGGGGCGGTTCTAGGACGGACTTCTGGGGGGACGGTGGGTTGTAATGCTGCTACTTAGAGCTACTTTTAAGAGCTCCAAACTCTGGAATTAGTTTTTTTATTTATATATAAAATAAGAAATTTTCCCCTGGATCCGCCCCTGCCGGTAACGTTTGGGAGGTGATTCCTGACACCAAGATAAGACAAAAAGTAGACCAACCTGGGTGCACAACTGCTTTTCTTCTGAGTTATAGGCTGCCGAAAACATAAAAAAAACTTTAATTGTCCATAGCTCCAAAACTATCGGACCTACCTTAGTCGGGTTAAGACTTCGCTTAGGAACTAGTATATGCCCTATCCAAATATCCAAGTTTTAGAATCCTGCAGTACTTCCGCAGCCCTTATTATAGAGATAGTTGGTGAGTACTTCAAATTTTATGCCCGAAGCCAAACTCCCTCTACAAAAATTGTTGCGTGAGTACCTTAAGATTCTGAAACATGTATGTTTGGATAGCGCACATATTAGGTAGTTTCTAAGTGAAATCTTGACCCGACTACAGTAGATTCTATAGTATTGTAGCTATGTACCTTTAAAGTTTATTTTTTCATGCTTTTGGCAGTTTATAACTCCGAAATGACGGATTTCTGCAATCAGGTTAGTCTATACTTTTTGTCTTATCTTGGTGTCAACAATCACTTCTCAAACGTTGTCGGTGTTGTTTTGAAACACCCTGTATATGAAGATGTTTTATCAGCTATTAGGAAAATCAGAACTTCTGTCAAACATATATGAAACTGATTCGCAAATACAGGGTGTATCAAAAATGACTTTACAACTTTGAAAACTCATAAATTGATTGATTCACTTATCTTATTTACATGGTTTTGGTGTCATTTTGCACCAAAATACATCAAGTTTTGACTCACGTAGTACACTAGTTCAAAAACGAGCCACCGCAAACGCTAGCGGCAGTTGCAGCAAAGATGGTTGCCTTTACTGGTCCCGAGCATGCTAGCTGTATGTTTTGGTTTGAAGAATCCAAGTCTGCGGCAACTGTGCAACGTAATTTGCATGCAAAGTGTCGTAAAGATCCTCCCAGTAGGCCTACTATTTATCAGTGGCATAAGTGTTTTATTAAAACTGGATGTTCGGTAAGACACAACAAATCTTCAGGTCGATCCCGTACGTCTGAAGACGTTGTAGAGCAAGTGAGACTTCAAATGGGATGTGTACGGCGTCACCAATGGAAGCCAGGGGGCCGCGGTGGCTCAGTGGTAGAGCGTTCACCTCTGGTGCTTGGGGTCCCGGGTTCGATCCCAGCCCCCACCAAGTGAACTTTGTGGTGGACAAACACCGTGTGCGTGGGTTTTCTCGGGGTTCTCCCGTTTCCTCCCACTTTCTTTATTCCACCATTTCATTCATTTCTCATCTTCACCATCTCCTTTAGCCTAACCGGCATAACCGTGGGACGTAAAACTCAAAGATTTCATTTCATTTTTCCAATGGAAGCCACATTGAACCACTTTAGATATAAGGTTAAAAGCTTGTATTTTGCTACAAAATGACACCAAACTCATGTCTATAAACTAAATAAATAATTAAATAAATCAATATGAGTTTTCAAAGTTGTAAAGTCCTTTTTGATACACCCTGTATACACAGAGGAAAATAAAACTAAAATCCCTTAGCACTTATCCACACAATCGGAGAAACAAAAGCTTTGTTTTTTTTTCTTTTCTTTTTCTTTTTTCTTCTTTGTAATGAAGATACTTTTGGTTAAAGTACTACAGGTATTCCTTAAAAAAATCATGTATGTGTTAAGGAACATAGCGCTGAATTGATATAAATAAGAAGAGAACTTTAATACCGCATTTATTCTATTGGGACCAATTGTGTATTTTATTGTTTGCTAGCTTTGAAGTTTGAGCTTTTTTTAAAACTTTGATCTCCATAGGCTTATTAAACATATTAATTATCATAGATCCTACTATGCTAATTTTTATTATTACTTAAAAGAAATATTTGCTTTCCAGATGGGCTTAACACGCAGTACACTTCTAGGTCTTGATATGATGAACAAAATCAAAGGAGGGAAAGGAGGTATCATTATCAATATTTCGTCTACAGTTGAGATGTTACCCTATCGTCCACCTTATATTTATTCTTCCTTAGAACCCTACGTTATCGGACTTACACAATCGTTTGATGTAAGTTACATTTTCCTGTCTTGTTTTTCATTCAGTTTAATAATCTTCTTTTCCTTTTAGAATTATTTCAAATAAAGTACTAACTGTTTGATATGAGGAATGCTCAAAATGTTTCCATATTCATGTAGAAATCGTTCACATAGGACCACAAATTTGATGTTAATTGATTAGGCATAACCTTGTGCATGTTGTAGCTCAAAATATGACTGTAGTGCTATAATTACTGTCCTTTGCAGGTGTTGCACGGATAAAGGTGCAAGATTGGACAAAGTAGAATCCAGAGCAGTGATTCAATTCCTCTTTCTGGAGGACAAAGCTCCAAAATAAATACATTAGAAAATGTTTCCAGTATATGGCATAGAATGTCCCTTATATAGTTGTTGGTGAGTGGTACGGATACTTCAAATGTAGTCGCACAAATATAAGTAATTCTCCCCGCTGATCTAGTGGCTAGCGTGTGTGCTTTTAGTAAACGTGGTTCCGAGTTCGATTCTTGATGGGAGAGCACAACAAATAATTTAACAGTTATTAACTTCCACTAATCATCCATTCCCTTTAACCTAGAGGACATGACGTTAAAACTTTTTTTAAAAAAAAAAAAAAAAAAAAAAAAAAAAAAAGAATGAAAGATGTGGTAGACTATCAACAGCAGTGAATGATGAGATGATCCTAAAAGTTTAGACCCTGATAAATGAAGAGCACTGGATATCCATCAAAGAAATATGTCAGAACTTTTACCTAAATATAAGCTCTATGCGAACGATCATACATGATAATCTGCGTATGTCAAAGGTGTTTGCACAGTGGATCACGCGTGTGAAGACGCTAAACTGAGATGTTCAAGATAATTATTGTACCTCACTAATCAGGACACAAATTTGTTTTTTATTTCGGCTAGTCACTATGGATGAGATGTAGATTCATCATATTGATCCATAAAGTAAAGAAACTTAAAAACAGTGGAAACATTGTGATTTCCTGCCCACTAAAAAGGGAAAAGTCAAGTGTCTCAAAGTAAAGATGGGCATATTATCTGTATTTGTGGATGATGAACGTGGAGTTATTCTCACAGATTATTTACCAAAACGCACCACAATTACTGCAGAATATTACGCAAACTTCCTGGTCAAATTATGGGACACAATTAAACATTGTAGGCAAAGAATGCTATCCAAAGATGTGTTCATCCTACATAACAACGTGACTGTCCGTGCATGCAATTTTGCTTTTGTCAAATCACGTCAGTGTGGCTAGGATATTTTCCTGCATTCTCCATATTCCCCAAATCTTGCGCCTTTGAACTTCTTATATATAAAATTATCTTAGAAGCACAATGAGTTAAGAAAGATTGAAGGGATTAAAAGTTCTTTCCATCGAGCAATCTTTGGCTAGGAAGTTGGATGTTGACGAAGTAATAAACTTTGCCAAAAAAGAAGGAAGGAATTATAAGGTATAAAAAGTTGTAGAATATTACATTTAAAGAAGTGTTAATCTACAAATAAATTGTATATATTTTGCATATAAGTTATATTTAGAGTTGTGTAGTTCTAATGTGTTGAGTATAAAAATAATTCAATTATTATAAAATTTGTAAGGATATTAATTGTCAGTTATAAAGACCAGAAGAGGACCCACTATAAAAGTTTATCTGAGATCTTCAAGCCTCTGGTTACGCCCCTGATTTATGCTAGGCTTCTGCCATTTTCCAGGGAAAAAACTGGGGAGTAACTATTGAAAACAAGGCCCCCGAAAGGACAGCATCATTCTATCTACAAAGATAGCTAAGATACTTTTTAATTTCTCAAGGAGTTAAATGTGACTTTTTCACATTGCGTTATTAATAGTTACGAAATAAAGCTGCAGATTTGTAATCTTGTAAATGCTAATCATATTAAAATGGATTCACTTGACATAGTAAACATATGTCATTCTATTCCACTTAAATTAGTTTTGAGTCTGTAATTTCCATTTTGTACAAGAAGCTAAACACCGCTAAGATAAATGAAAAACTGAAATTGCTTGAATGCTGATTAACATACAGAATTGTATCTTTCGAAGATAACATATTTTATCAAGTGGAAGGATTAGCCTTGGATAATGTCTTACTCCATTCTTGGCTATATACTCTTTCATCCTTTTGAAAGTAAAATTTTCAACGAACAAGAACCAGGTACTGTGCGGTACTATAAATAAGTTGATGTCATCCTATTTCGATACAGAAATAATACGAAATTGAAGCTTTAATCAACAAACTAAATCAGATCCATCCTAACTTGAAATTCATCGTGAAACACGAAAAGGGATACAAACTTTCGTGCTTAAACCTAAATATTAGAAGACACAATAGTGCTTTGATGCTAGCGTTTTTAAGTCCACTAAAGGTACAATCTATACATTATAGCTTCATTAGTAACTAAAGCCAATGTATGGAAAAAGTTTTCTCTTTGTTCTATAGTACTTTCTTGATTGGAGTCTGATTTAAAGGAAGAGATAGATTATTATTTATTGAAGCTAGGAGTCTGAATGGATACCCTGTTTCCACTTCTTCAAGTTTTCATATTCAAATTGAAAGGAATGTATGTTTCTTCGACAGACCTGAAATCGAGACTATATAAAGGATCACGCTACCTACATTCTCCAGATTGACAACTGTATTGAATAATTTTACTCAGTACAGATTGCGCACAGCATTAATCTTCCCTTCCTCAAATATTGGAAAAGAATATTACATAGCTTAGGACCCATTACATGGCTTCCATGACAGTCTACGAGATAAAGCGCAGTTGCTTCAAGTGCTATACAGGTATAACAAAAAGAAATTCAAAGTTACGAGTCAAGTAACGTCTAAGAGATGCTAAATCAGAACACCCGATTTCAAGTCTTTCGAAACACTTAAAAGAAACATAACACAATATTGTAAGACTCAAGAATTGTATTTAGAACGAAGAACGAAATAAAAAGATTTCTTTTCAAAATTTGTTTATTTTTCTAATATGTCCAAAACTTAACACAGGTAAAGATTGGTTAAACAAGAGATAGGAGACAGGACATAATTTAAAAAAAAAAAAAAAAAAAAAAAAAAAAAAAAAAAAAACCTATTAAAATGAGCTAGCATCCTTCCCCACCTAAACATACAACCTGAGCCCACCATTACAATTTACTGCACTAACGTTTAACGTATAACCTGTGTACGTCGAGAATATATTTTCGCACTGCTTAGCCTGGTGAGTCCGTTCCTTTTCATTTTCTTCTTTTATCCTGTTTTTATTACTTTTTCTATTTTTAGTCTCCTTGAACAAGGCTCAGAAGGAAGTGCCGAAAGCTACTAATTGTAAGATGTTTTCAATTAAATATTGAACAGTTAACAATTAAACTTAAATAAATAGAAAAAGCTTTCTCCATTGGATAACAAGTAAAAATACCTAAAAGGAGATTGATTTTATGAGATTTGCACATTTCTAAATACAGGACATTAGAAGGAAAACATTTTTTTTTAAAATTAATATGTTTATTAGAAATATTTTATTTATTTATACAAAAGGAGATAAAAGTCAAGTTGCACATCCAAAACGAGATAATAAATGATTTGATCAACATGATCACAAACTTCTTGAATATCTCTCATTCCGTAGTCTTTCAAGGGTTAATATGCAGGTCTTTTGTTAGAATGGTAGGAGTGATCTGAGGACGAATCCTGTGATCCTTGATTTCAGATGGTTCACATTTTAAATTTTTGCGTGGTAGCATTTAATTATTCCCTAAATAGAAAAATTCATAGGTGTAAATTCCACCTCATAAGGCTTCCGCAGCTGAAAGAATCAAGTTAAGGCTACGATATTCAGAAGATATGATCAATATGGACACCCAAGTAAGTCATTATCGACATCCAATTAGGAAGTGTCCATATTGATCATATCATTTGAATATATCTCTTTGGAATTCAGGTATTTCTTAACTTTTGCACATTCCTGAACATGTCACTTACCTTACCTTTTCCTTATTAAATTTTTCAATTCTTTCGGCAACAAAGAAACTTGGGCAATAGTAGAGATATTTCATTTATGTGTGACGATTATGGTATATTGACGAAAACATCTCAATATAAAGACTATGATGTTTATTTAATACTTTAAAAGAAAAGTGGAAAATAGTATTATACTAAATGCTTAAATGTAATTTATTTACAGGATAAAGATCATTATATGAATACTGGTGTAAAAATAGTTGCAATATGTCCAGGAACCAAAACAATTGATAAAAACCAAACTGCATCTGAATCTAGGGAATTGAATGCACTGTCGGACCAAGTTTTTCTATCTCGCACGTAAGTGTTGGTAGTAATAAATTCAACGTGTATGTTTGCAGCTGAGATGAAGCTGTGCTTACGCTTTTGGGAAATAAAATACATTTAACATTATACGTATAGCGGAATTATATCAACAAGGTTTGTTGTTTCATCTTATATATGTTAGTTGTGGAAATGGAATGCAAAAAAATCTTTTAGCTTAACGTCTAATAACTATGCCCTTTAGGCTAAGGGAGGCGATGATTAAAGCAAGCAAATAATGATGAAAGAATTAGTGGAATAAGAAAGTGGGAGGAAATGGAAGTACCCAGAGAAAATCCACGGACACGATGTTGTCCACCACGAACTTACTTGGCCGGGAATCGAATCAGGAACCTCAGCACCAGAGGTAAGCGTTCTACCACTGAGCCACTGTTCTCCCTTTATGTTAATTGTGGAAGATTGCATGTGTATATATACCTGTAAGAAAAGAGTTTGATAAATCCTTTAGCGGACAACTTGTGCATCTCAGATGAAGTAAAAGAACGCTTAAAATGGACTTAAGGTAACTTAGATTTAGTATTATAGAGATAATTATGAAATAATTGAAATACGTTAAGAAAAATGAAACTTAAATATTAATAGGATATTGGCTTACCGCTAGCGTTTAGTACAGCTTGTGTTTGTGCTTAAATTGAGGCACATACCTGGTGAATAGCTTCCGGAGAAATAAATATTGAAAAAATGAAATGAAATTTTTGAGTTTTACGTCCTACGGTTATGCCGGTTAGGCTAAAGGAGACGGCAATGATGAGTAATGCATGAAATGGTGGAATGAATAAAGTGGGAGGAAACGGGAGAACCCCGAGAAAACCCACGCACACGGTGTTTGTCCACCACAAAGTTCACTTGGCGAGGGCTGGGATCGAACCCGGGAACCCAAGTACCAGAGGTGAACGCTCTACGATTGAGCCACCGCGGCCCTCTAAAATAAGTATTGAATCACTCTGCATGCAGCAGCACCCAGTTGCGTTAGCGATGATGGAGGATGAGTTAAGCGCGAGGTTGCTGCTCCAAACTGACCATCTCGTAAATGTTTAATAATGTTTAAGTTGAAACAGTAATCGAGCCACAGAAAGAGTTGAAATCGATACTGATGTCCCTTAAATCATGCCTAAACAGGTCCGGCTGTACGTATTGGCATACTGTCATCTTGGAATACTATGTCAATGTTAAGAAACAATACATATTCCATAGATTGCACCTGGTCATCTTTGAAACTCGGAGAGGTCACCCATTTTTCACCATCGCCATCTAGTCTATAGCACAAATCCTGTGCTATACCACTTAATATACAGGATGTTTCGAAACAACCCGACAACATTTGGGAGGTGATTCCTGACACCAAGATAAGACGAAAAGTATAGACCAATCTGGGCGCACAAATGTCTCCTTTCGGAGTTATAGGCTGCCGAAAATATGAAAAAATGAAATTTAAAAGTCCATAGCTTCAAAACTGTGTGGCCTACCGTAGTCGGGTCATGACTTCACTTAAAAACTAATATGTGCGCTATCAAAAAATATATGTTTCAGAATCCTAAGGTACTCACGCAACGATTTTTATAGAGGGTGTTTTTCTACCGTCATATAACTTGAAGCATTCATCAACTACCTCTATAAAAATTGTTGCGGAAGTATCGCAGGATTCTGAAACATGTATTTTTGGATAGAGCACATACTAGTTCTAAGTGAAGTCTTGATCCGACTAGGGTAGGTCCCATAGTATTGGAGTTATGGACTTTTAAAGTTCATTTTTTCATGTTTTCGGCAGACTATAAGTCTGAAAGGAAGCATTTGTATACCCAGGTTAGTCTATAATTTTTGTCTTATCTTGGTGTCAGGAATCACCTCCTAAACGTTGTCGATGTTGTTTCGAAACACCCTGTATGTAAATGTTACCTATAATAAAAGGTAAGTTATTCATCTTAAATAACTTCACCAAATACCAAGAGATTGCTAAGCTACGTATGTTCGCAGCTGCGAGTGATTTACTTAGAAAAACCTCATATATTTTGCAGTCATTTATTTTAAATTTTCAAGATGAGTAACATATTTTAGGTCGTACTTTGTATCTTTTTTATTATTAATATTCACTCGTGTCTGGGACCAAAAATATGTGACAAATTCGTACAATCTAACTTTAAAATAGAGATAAAAAAGTTTTTGTGTGTGTTGAGATGGAGAATTTATCTTGCTCGAATTTTAACAATATTATAAATTCAATATACCTGTATACACTGACCAGTCAGCGCATTATGACCACTTACCTAATATCTAGTATTTCCACCTTTGACTTTCAGGGCAATAAGACATTAGTAAGTGGCTGGAGGCACGGCGCACCACATCTGCTCACATAAGTAGCTTAATTCCTGTAAAGTCCGGAGGGTATCAATGAGCTTAAGTCTGACGTTCAGTGACTTTCCGAAGGTGTTTGTGTGTGGATAAGGTCGGGTGAGTTTGGGAGTCATTGTGTGTTTCTCGAATCATTGCAGCATAACTTTGGCCTTGTAAACAAGTAGCATTGTTCTGTTGAAAGAAGTCATTTCCAGCTGGAAATATGGCCAACATAGATGGGTGTACATGATCAGCAATGACCTACCGATAGTTAGGAGTCGTCATGATACCATCCACACACACTACTGGACCCATGTGAAGGTTCCCCAAATCATAATGGAACCACCACCAGCCTGTAGTCATTCTACGTGCAGATCTCGAGTAGCTGCTTCACTGGAAGACGACGAATTCGGACTCGACCACCAATTGACGAAGGTAGTATAGTGATTCATTGGACCATGAATCGGTCCAATGACGATTACTATGTGGCCATCTACGATGCCATGCTGTTAATGTTGGTATACGTGTGGAACGTTGGTTGTCTAGGTCCATATCTAACAGTATACGATGAACTGTGTACTCAAATACATTCGTGCTTTCTCGATCGTTGAAGTCTGTTGAAGCCTACTGTTGATTGCGCCCTATAAACGCCCAACATCTTTAATGAGGTGTGGCCGCCACATGTCTTCTGGTTTGGTGACGGTTTCACTGCCCTGTTTCCACCTTTGGAAAACACTAACCATGACAGCTTGTGAACACTCGACAAGCTGTTTCCAAAATGCTTGTTTTCAGCTGTCCGGCTATCACAACCTGGTCCCTATCAAACTGATATATCGCCGACTTTCTCCATTCTACGCCAAGCATCACACTGGATGGTCGAGTGAGATCCCTGTCATACTCCGGCGAGCTGTTCTGCTGTCCTATTCCTCTTGCGCCAATAAAACGACTTCGTTCAAAAAGTAGTGAGTGGTCATAACGTTTTAACTGGTCAGTGTATGTTTAATCTATGCTTCCACATAAAATGTGTCTTTAGCTTTTAAAACTTGTTGCTAATTATACTTTTATTTTAACGTAAAGAACTATAATTCGATGCTCTTGCTAACATTATCTTCTTACTTAAACATTTTTCTGCTTGAATGTTACTCTAATACCTCTACAAACAATTCGTTGGAGCTAGTCCGCCCTACTGCGTTCACAATTTGTCTTTATTTCTTTTTTATCGAATGATTATTTTTCTTTAATGCTTAAAAAAAATTCATACTTCCTTTTTTTCCAGAACACAGTCATAAAATGTCTGTGTGAGCGTGCTTGTGTGTTATAATGGGAAAAGGAATAGGAAGATACTATTATTTCCTTATTAAAATTGAAGCGTTGTAAAAAGCTTAAAATTTCTGAAGCAGAAAAGCAGTTGGTTATCTACATTAAAACTAGAGTGTACAAATTCAGGACACAAAAATCTGGAGTAGCCCTCTCAATTTTAAAAATAACTGCTCTTCCTCACAGAATAAAATCTGAACAGTTTAAATACACAGGAAAAATATAAGTACTGGTATTAATTACTGGAAAGATGGATATAAACCTAGTTAGAACTTACTAATTACCTCAACTTAATGCGAAAAAGAATAAGAAGAAGCAGGGACACAAATTGATACTGAGATCCAAGGATATTTTCCTGAACTTCTTGTCTTGTTAATCAACCACACGTTTTATAGTGTACTGATGAATGTCCACACAGTACATACTGTTGTTATTTTAAACAAGCCAGTCTTGACAACAGAATTGTGAGAAAAAAAATGGTTAAAAGTTTATCGCATAGACAAAAAATTCTTCATAACGAGAAAGTTAAAGAAACCGGGACAAAAATAAGGCCCCAAAAACCGCATTTCGGAAATATTTAGTCATCCTATCTTAAAATGAGAATAAGAAGGAATCACATATTTAAGAATAGGGTAATTCAATTTTGGATCTGATGATGAGGTAATTAAATCTTATTCTTTTGAAAGAAACTATTCAGCCCCAAGATTAAATTATTTAATCTTTCAATCTATTTATATAAAAATGAAATTGACTATGTTTATGACTTCATAGCTCTTGTGATACCCGACCCATTTCGATCAAATTTTCAACATAGATGAGGTTGAAAATGATCGAAAATAACCAATATTAGTGTTGAATCCATAGTTTTCGAAGTCGCTAAGGCAAGCAGTGACACTTCCTATGTAGTTTAAATCCATATTGAGCCCTATATGTCCAATATGAAACGTATTCTCATCCTGCGAAGAACAGGTATTCTGCTAGTGGAATATAAAATGAAATTTTTAATTTTACTTCCTATGATTTTGTTTTATAGGCTATAGGAGACGGATGATTAATGAAAGTGAATACCTATGAAAGAATTGGGAGAATGAGAATGTGGGAGAAAAGGAGAGAACCTCGAGAAAACCCACTGACATAATATTCCCTATCACAAATCCACATGGCCTGGAGTAGAATCAAGGGTTCCTCGCATCAGAGGTGAGGGCTGTACCTCTAAGTTACCGTACCTCTTTTTCATTATTTCGTTCAGACGCCATTACAGAAAACATAATTGGTAACAATATATAAGAATTGTTTTTGTTCAATTTCCTTGCATTATTATCTTCCTACGAGTCAATTTCTCTTTTCCAATATTCTTGAAAAAGGTTCTGTTTCAAAAGCTTAAGAAGCACAAACTTTTAGACGAAATACTGAAATGTACAAGCATTTCGACAATTCAAAAAAAATCCTAGAAGCAGATGGTCATAGTTTTATTAAAGGAGAAAAGTAGTAGTTGTCTCTCATTCATATTATTATATCTATTAGTTCCAAAAGAAACGAACAACGAAAAGGAAACTGTTTTTTAAAGAAAAATTTCAGTGGTTAATCAACATGTCAATACAAAAATTCGTTGTTGCTCGTATTAAAAAAAAATCACAAAACCTGATTTACTTCATCAGGATACTTTTTTTCTTTCATCAGTAGCTATCTTCTAATATGTGCAATTTATTTTGCAGCATGGACACGACGTCCAAATGTTTGCTTCATGTAATTAAGAGTGGTTCTCACGGAGATATTTGGATTGCTGAGCACGATGAATTTTATGATGTAAAGCTTCCTGATATGAACACATGCAAAAGGTAATAGAGAAGAAAACATTTTACAATAAAATCTCTGTTTGATAGAGTAGGAATTCACCAAAACTTTAAAAAAGTCTCTCAAGAAGTTTTATATATTTATACATAATTTTACTACTATTCTTTCTGTGAGGTGGTAAGATTTTCAGGGTTCAAGAGGGTTCAGAATGTAAATATCATTAGTATTTCTTACTAAAATGCTGTACCCCACAAGGGAAGAAGCTCATACTATCGTTTAAACATGAGTTTTAGTTAGAAATTTGCACTATCCATTTTGAGGTAAAATTTATAGAACATTTTCTCTTGTTCAAGATTGCTGGTAGTCAATAAAATACAATGACGAAAAAAAAGTTACAAGTTTCGAAGTCGTGACTATAATTGGTGAAACAAACGAGATTAGTGTGTGTGTAGAAGTAGATGACAAGTGAGGACAAAATGCACAATTTCCTGAACAATTGTAACAGAAACGGTTTCATAGCCTATAAGATAGAAGTAAATTTGGAGGTAGCGTAAAAAAAAGTTTGCTTCTCGTAAGAAGTCGATAATTTATAATGCAATCAAAAGGCAAAAGATGTCATAAAATAAAATATTTGAGTTTAGTCTTGTGTGGCTATACTCTGTAAGAAAAAAAAAAAAAAAAAATTGCCATAGATTCAGGTGAATGAAGATGAAACAAGTGATGGAATGAGAAAGGAGGATGAATCGTGTCCGAGAAGACTACGATCAATATGTTCTCCACGACAAAATTACATTGACATAGATCGAAGCTGTTATCTGTCGCACCAGAGAGTATTTATTTCGTTTGAAAATCCAACAATTATACTTTTAATCTCTTTTTTAACGTTAGATATATAACACGAGACCGGAAAACAATTTTTCAATTTACTATGATCTTTTACTGTTAATTTGGTTGACTTTTAGGTGTATTCTTCAACATTTTGACGAGAAGTAAATGTGTCCTTTTATTACGATGAAAGTAAAAACATGTGAAATATGACAGATTATTATTATTAACTTAATAATAAAACTGTCCTTATTTAGCCTCTACAGTAGACCCATCGTTTACGAACTTAATCTGTTCCGTAACGTTGTTTGTGAACCGAAACGTTTGTAAACTGAAATTATTTCCTCCCATTGAATTTAATGTAAATGCAATTAATTCACTCCAGCTACAGGAGTATGTGCTTTTTTAGTTTTTTATTTATATTTATTTATTTATATATATTTATTTATTTTTTACATTTTTAAATGTTTTCTATGATGAAGACTGTAGAATGAAACTAAAGTTTCCTTTCTAGAGACAAACTAAAATAGCACTAAGTTAAACAAAACTGTATAAGGGCTAGAAATATTAAAAAAAAATATATATATATTTTTGAACACATCATTCTGACAGATAATGTTAACGGCAAACTCGTCAATGCATTACAGAACACTGTGGAATTGTGGGGAAATTTATGTGTGTTTGTATCCCAAAATACTGTTGGTAAGCCAAGGAAAAGTTTGTTTACAAAACTTGTCTGGAAACCAATTTATTCGCGAACCGAAGGATTCGATACCCGTGGGTCCACCGTATATTTTTTCTGTTCCAAAATTTGTAGAATTCTTTTTACGTAGAAAGAAATACAGGAAGGAAAGAAGAAAAACTACGGGAGAAAAAGCACATAACTAATAGTCAAAATTAAGTGCACAAAAATTTCAACTTCTTCACACAAATGGTCTGTGAACGCTTATCGTCGTTCATTTGTTTCCAGTTGTATTGTTAAAATTTTATGTCTTCAGGTCTTCAACAAATTATGAGGTCTTTGTAGACAGTGATAATACTGTATTTTTGTCTTTGTATTTGATTAGCTGTGTGAGTTCTTGGCGTTAGTTTTTTTTTTTTTTTTTTTTTTTTTTATCGTACATCGTGATTGAAAAAGGGAACAGAAAAGTTCTCGAAAATTTTTCAAAGGATAAATATACAGAAATAATTAGGACAGTTTTACTATTTATGTTAATTGTATTATTACGAAGAGTGATCAATAAGTTTTTGCCCTAGCATAGGGAACTTGAAGCTATAACTTTGAAACAGACATATGTTGTTTATCCTTTTCTACATAGTCATTGTGCAAAGTAGTACGACTTTCCAAATGTTGTTTCCATTTTATTATTATTATTATTATTATTATTATTATTATTATTATTATTATTATTATTATTATTATTATTATTATTATTAATATTATTATTATTATTATTATTTTCAGAAAGTATCACGTTGCCTAGAAAACCAAAGGTGAACAGTGGAAATTACTTCATTTTCCGAAAAAAAAAAAGCCTTCCTTTGAAAAATGAAATGAAAGCTTTCAGTTTGACTTCCCTCTATTATGTTCTTTTAGGTTAAGGGAGAAGGATGATTATGGCAAGTAAATGATAATGGAAAAAATTGGGGGAATGGGAATGTGGAAGGGAACGGGAGTACTTCGAGAAAACGCACGGATACGATGTTGTCAACCACAAACCTACTTGCCGGGGATCGAAAAAGGGACCCCAAGCACCAGAAGTAAGCGCTCTATTACTGAGCCACCGTGCTGCCCAAGCCTTCTCTTCAGCAATTGCTTGATTTTTTGAAACAAGAAGAATTCTGACAGGAAAAAGTCAGGGTAATATGGCGGGTGGGAAATTAACTGGAAACTGAAGTTTTGCACATTCAATGTTTCCTGGACTTTGTAGGTGGCAGCATTGTTGACTAGCATGTGGAAATCTTTACTAAGTATATCATGACGCTCTAACTTCAGACCATCACGGAGTTCCAGAAGCAGTCACCTGTAATATTTCCAGTTATGTTTTTGCTGTTTATTCATTTCTTGAGTCTCTGGATCATGGAGATACAGCTGAAAAAAAAAAAAAAAAAAGTTCACAAGAAGACCAAAACTTCGAATTCACATTAAACTCGTTTCGGTTTGTAAAAAGGAGTGAGAACAGTTTGATCCTTTACTTTCACTCATTCTAGACGTCATAGCTTCAAGCCTCTTGTATCTAGAAATACAAAAATAAAAATTACGTTTGTCCTAAGACAGGGGCACATTTACTATATAAGTTTCGTACATGTAGCACAATATTTTCCATACGAGGACAAAAACTTATTGATCATTTCATATATTTCATTATTCTTTTCTATCATCATTATTCCAGAAATGAAGTTGGATTGGAAGTAGCTGAAGAAGGAAGGGGCATATTATTTGCTAAACCCACCTCATCATGTAGTGACAGGACAGCTGGGCCTTCGTCTGAAATGGCTGGGCAGGGTTCTTGTGGTGGTGGAAGTAGTTCAGATCCTTGCAAACAACCACCGAGACTTTCAAGTAAGGTTAGGTCACTCGAAATGTAATATACATATATAATTAATTAATAGTTATTAAAAAATATGATTTAATAGGTCACCAAAGCCATTGTGTACTTGAAGTCGAAATACGATACTGGTTTTTGCCTTTTTTTCTATTGAAAATATATGCAGTTAAGCCTAGTTAATGCTTTACGAAACATTTACGATCAAGGTCATTGCCAGTAATGAAATTGTGGTAATCAACGTTTGACCTATGACACATTGATGCGGTAGAAGAATCAGAATAATGGGGTATTCCATCTCCAAGTATTATATTTTAAATCTAATCTGCATTCACTGTTGCAAGAAGGGGGTTGCTGGCAATTGAAATGGACAATAACTATTGAATAAAGCGAGACTTTTTAGCAATTCAGTTGAATGCTAGTGTCCATCAATCTGCACTACCATGAATTAAAAGACTATGGATCTATTCTGAGAAGTCACATTTTCTATTTGGACTAGATAATCGAGTCTATTATGAAGAAGGGTAAGTAGTAATGCTAGATATATTCTATTAGAGACTCACGAAAACCGTTAATGAAACTGGAGTGTCTCAAGAGGGTCGAGTATCTAGGCAAACTTTATTTTTTCCTTATTTGTTTATATGGTGAATTATTTATCTGTTTTCTTTGAAATGAACTAGGATTTTAATATGATTCTTCCAACTTCTTCTTCTAGTTAAACATCTCATACTTCTTCAAAATTAATTTGCATCATAAAATTATACGCAGTCAAACCTAGATAAGTGAGACTTGGATAAATGAAAAACTTTCTTTTTTACTAGGAATCTTGTTCTTACCTCTGCAAATAACGTCGCATATAAAATAACGATTCTCGAAAGTACTAAGAGTTGATTTTGTCAAAAAGTCACGATATATATAATTTACTTCTAGTAGTACCCCTACTGTAAATCTACACCGTCACATGTTTGCTAGCTATATAACTTTCTTACCTTTTCCTTTGTGAGCTACAGATTTTGTCTGAAAACTAAATAAAAAGAAAATGAAAGAAGAAAGAAAAGAAAGTCATTTATTCCTAATCTGCAGTGTTAATATTATTTTCGTTACTCTCTTCTATTTCGACAACTTCATGAAAAATTTCACTACGTAGCATATATTTTATATTTTTATTTGCGGAGTGCGAGGTTTACGCTTTACCAGAGTTGAACAAAGTTTCGAAGCGTTACCTTCAACTTTTTTTCTTTTCTTTTCTTTTTCTTTCTTTTTCTTTTTTTTCTTTTTTTTGACAAAATTTTAGCCTCGTGTAAAGTGTGGCTACACTAACTACCCTTCAGAGTTAATTGTATCCGATAGACCACTTTGAAAGATATGTACAATGTACAATTAAGGAGAAGGTTGAGGTATCCAACAGATACGATCCACTTAAAAGTCCCCTACGGGATTAACTTTGCATATGACCCTAAGTTAACTGTCCCTTGTGATCCCACTTATTCAGGTTTGGCTGTATTGCAAAATTTAATTTTCACAAAGTAAGAGGCATCTAAATAGAGTTGAAGAATACACAAGTAAAATCAAACTATTAAAATTCGAGCTTATTATTTCAAAGCAAACAAAATAATTTCCCATATAAATGAATGGGCTAGAAAAATAAAGATACGTGATGTATTCAACACTGTTAATACGTGTAGTTTACTTGTTTATCCTATAGAAGTGATTTTATCAACAGAAGAATGCATTTCAAATGCACGAGTGACACTGAGGACTAATTCAATCCATATTTCAGTAAATTTTTCCTTTCTACCTGGAATTCTCTGGACTTGTGACTTATTTAGCTCATATGGAAAATTTACACCATTGTCAACTATTCTCTTCTTTCAAGAAACAACAAGGATACTTTGGAGACATGTACTAAAGAATAAAATGTCTTTGAAATATGTTAGCAAATTAGAAATTAAATCTGCAATATATATTAGATAAGAAGACCATGATATATATTAAATATAGAGGTTGATTATTACTCTGGTAACTTAAAATCGCTCTAAAATTATGATTGATATTGGAAAGTAAAGTATTTAGTGTTTTGAATTTATAAATGTCGAATTCAAAAATATGCAAAAAAAGGTTTCCAGTAAAGTCTTTGGAAATACTATTGAATAAGAGATATTATAAGGCATATTTTCATTGAAGTTGGAAGACCGCTATGTTTATTTCCTTTTGTTCTGAATTTAGATTAAGTTTTCATTATTTTCTTCAGTTTTATAGTGCATATAGTCTGGCTAATTTTCTTACAAGAGTGAATGTGACAATTTCATCTTTGCTTCCAAACATGGACAAAATGTAATTTTAGACGAAATTGACAAAACCCAATAGACAGACTCAGTTACTAAAGAAAGATTAAATATATATATATATATAAATCTAATGAGTACCTCTGAAGGCTTACGGAATGTGTATAGAATAAATGCTATTAGAGTATCTTTGGGATGAATCATGACAGCAAATAAGCATTTCGGGGACTATGTTTGAAGCTTCATTGTTTATGGTTTTTTTCTGATAATCATCTTGATGTCCCAAATATATGCATCATTACTAGGCGAGGTAAGTAAGCGTATCAGTAAACAGTAATTATTCCTCTTATTTTGTAAAACAAGTTTCTGTAGTGTGTTTTGTTGCAGTTTGTACAGAAGAAAAAATAATAAATCATACGTTTCAATACAGAGATCATTACTTCCATAGGCTCGATTTGACTCATAGTGATAGAGCTATTAACATCCCTAATCAATAGAGAAGAATTTACGCCGGTGGCTTCAAATCGCAACTAAATATTATTTAATAATGGTAGAATATTAGTGAAAACACAATCCTCATAATGTTCGTAAAATACTGAAAAAGATTTAAAAGGATATAGTTCTGTACAAACTGGAAACTTGGATTTGTTTCCTGGTTTAAATTAAGAGTGAGATTTTAACTAGTTTTCTTTAGTTTAATTTTCTTTAAATGCTTCTTGTAACAATCGAATTGATAGAATAGAATGAAAACAATCACAGAAAATCTTAAAACTTACTGTTTGAAAAGTTCTTTAAAAACAGAAACGCAGAAGGATTATGTATTATTATTGCTTTATTCGTTTGTTAGGCTTTTGATAATAGTAGGCTACTTTATCCGTCAGGTCTAAAAGTTAAAAAAAAGGAAGAGAAAATTTGTTTATGTTTATAACCTCTGATTCCAACATAAACCTGTCTTGATTGAAGAAAGTTTTTGCTATGCAATCTCAAATCAGAAACTATTCGGAAATTCTGATTATGATAATAACGATGTCATCTATATATACTCCATTCCAATCATTTGTGTAACACGAATTTTTTCCCCACAGCAAAATTTGAATACCATTCATTCTAGCTTTGGAACTTCTTGTATAAAATAAAATAAAAATTCTGACCAAAATATATGCTATTTAATAAATAATGTCGTTGCAGTTTCGGCAAAGTATCTTTGCCTTCATCATCTCAGAAAATGAGAGGAGGTCGTATCTAGAAACCAATAAGATCCGTTCTTTCATTTTTAACAATTTTCAATTGATTATATATTTGCAATTTTTAATGATATAACTTTCACTTGTAAGCTTAACCTATTATTTGACACACCCGTGTTAGTTTAGTGAACAACTTCCACTTTTGAGAATTTTAAACTTAGGTAAGTTGTACTTACGTTATAAAGAAGTATTGAAAGGACATATAATAAGAGTTCATACAAATAAAGTGACAAAACTTTTAAAGTCTTTATTACATCCCGAACATATAACTATTTCTAATTGCGTGATTTTGTGTGTAAAATTTTAAGAAATCATTAATCATCAAAGAAGCAAAAGCATTCCAGTCCCTGCTTCTCCAATAGCTAGTGAATTGACTGTAATGGAAGGTTAAAACTATTTAGGCCTGCACACTGTTTGAATTTGAATATACAAATTAAATTTCGATTTTGGCCATAATCAAAATTATGTTTTGTATTAATTCTTCCTTATGTGATGTACTTTTATATTCTGTAGTATGTTTTTAGTATTCTTTAATACTTCTTGAATATTTTTTTTTTTTGGAATATTGGTATTATTCAATATTCTTTAATATATTTGCATCAAATGCTTTTACTTTCTTCGCAGACAAATTATCCAAATTCAAGGCAAGGCACCTACAGCTAAACTCAGAGGAATTTGGTACAAAGATGACTATAAAAATTGAAATTTTAAATAAAGATAGGCTCGACAAATTACTTTTATTATTTCGAGCCAATTACTATTCGAACTAACCAAAGAATCGAGCAGTAGTAAGTGAAATAGGATTCGTAGCACTTGCTAAACATTATGACAAGGTTTTGCAAGTAAAGATTGAAATATGCCCTGCGTTAGATCTAACTAAAAAAAAAATAATCATAAATCATTAATTTCTGCCCTTACTCTTAAAATATTTCGTCATTCAGACTCCAACAGAGATACGATACTAACACTTGTGGAATCCTAAAATGAATGAAAAAATGTTCCAGCTAATTAATGATCTCACAAATAAATCTGATTTTTATAATTGTTATGATTCTGAAAATATTATGTGTAATTCTGATCTTATTGCTGACAGAAATTACCGGCAAAAAGGAATAGGTCCCAAATTATTGGACTGTGCGCAATATTTGGCGAAAGCTCTTAGCATTAAAGTTATATATGATGCTTATACCTCTGCATACTCATATAAAATGGGGAAAAAAACTTGGAAGTTTTTGTCCAGCGTGATCTCAGTACGTATAAAAACAATGTAGAAATTGTATTTAAAGTTCCTGAGCCACACAATGTTATTTCTGTTCTAGCTAAAACTGTGTGATATTACTAAATCACGTTTAGAAGTGAAGTAAATATTTTTAGTAAATATTGTTTATATATTTATTTATTGCCAAAATATTCAACAGACTTTTACTCAAGTACAATATTTTAATATACATAAAGTAAGAATTTATATTACTCCTAAATAATTCTTTTATACACACAATTGTCTTTTAAACTTGCACTCATTGGTACAGAAAATAAGCGTATATAGGCCTATACAGGGTGTCTGAAAATAACCGACAACGTTTGGGAGGTGATTCCTGACACCAAGATAAGATAAAAAGTATAGACCAACCTGGATGCACAAATGCTTCCTTTCGGAGTTATAGGCTACCGAAAACATGAAAAAACGAATTTTAAAGGTCCATAGCTCTAAAACTACAGAACAAAAATTATAATAAATAGTGACAACGGTTGTTTGAAATCGATTCAATATCTCAAGAAATATACCATTTTCATCCGTATTACTCTACTAAGACCAGAAGTGGTAGAAATTTATTGCTCAACAGGTTTCATAGCTCACTATCCTTCTATTTCAGCTGGAAGTTTTAGATCTTTTCAGTATTGAATTCGCAAAGTCTGGAAGTCTACCGTGATTTCACAACCGACAAACGAAATTCGCCTGTGGATATCATATATCAAGGATCGTATATCTAGGTCATATATATATGAAAGAATTATTGTTGATGGTCGGAATTAGAATTCTTGACCTTTCTGTTGGAGTTCTTTGGCAAGAATATAATTTCAGACATTTTTAGTTGAGTATATATAATCCAATCCTTTTTAATTTTCCATTTTATAAGAAACTAGCATCGATTAGCCACTTCGATGGTTTAAAATGAAAATTTAGTTGCACAACTCCGTATCTCATGTGTTTGGTACCCGTGAAATATGCTGTTTTCGTTTCTAGTGGCATCGATTTCAACAGCATCGAAAAGATCACTGTTCATCTCAGCGACCCCGAAAACTATGGATTCGACACTAATATTGGTCATTTTCGATCATTTTTATGTATATCTCCCTCTCCCAACTTGAGGGGCTGAATTTGGTTTTAAAAGAGATCAGAAGTGTCACTGTTCATATCAGTGAACCCAAAAACTATGGATGAGACACTGATATCGGCCATTTTCGTTCATTTTCATATATATACCTCTCCCTCCTCTTTCTTCATATTGCGGAGGACGGCATCGGAAATGTCACCAGTCATCTCAGCAACCCCGAAAACTATGGATTCGACACTAATATTGGTTATTATTGTCTAGCTTTATGTATTCCCCTTTCCTTCTCCCCCAAGATGCGGTACTGAATTTGGATGTAAACGGGTTCGGAAGCGTCACTGTTCATCTCAGCGACCCCGAAATCCATGGATTCGACTCTGATATTGGTCATTTTAGATTATCTTTATATCTCTCCTTCCTTCTCCTTCCCCAAGTTGCAGTGCTGAATTTGGATTTGACAAGAGTAATGAAGTCACCAAGACAGTCACTTTCATTTTTTTTTTTTTTTTTACATATATCTTCCCCACTTCCTCTGCTAAGTTGCATCGTCAAAATATAATGATAAAAATTACCTCAGGTCTGAACATCATCTATTGTATGTTGAAAATTTAATCGAGATCGATTCGGTGTTTCAAGAGTTATTAAGTTGTATATATATATATCACCCCTTTCCCTACCGTCAAAGAGAAAATATGAAAAACTTTCCAGTCCTGAATCTCATTTGTGTTGAAGATTTGATCGAGATCGGTCGGGTGGTTCAAGAGTTATTAGGTTTCATTTATTTTTAAAAATCTCCCCTCCTCTCCCCCTCTCCTAAGTTCTACCGTCAAAATGACATGATAAAAACCACCCCAGGTGCAAACCTCATCTATGTTGAAAATTTGATTGAGATCGGTCGGGTGGTTCAAGAGTGATGAAGTCACAAAAATGGTCACTTTTATTTTAATTTTTTTTACATATATCTCCCCCTTCTCCCTTCCCCTACGTTGCTCCGTCAAAGTGAAATGATAAAATCCATCCCAGTCCCGAACCTCATCTATGTTGAAAATTTGATCGAGATCTGTCTGATGGTCCAACAGTAATTAAGTTTTATTTATTTTTTCTATATCCCGTCCTCCCCCTCTTCTAAGTTCTATGGTCAAAGTGAATAGCTAAGAACACTCCCAGGTCAGAGCCGCATCTATGTCAAAAAATTGAACGAGGCCGGGCATGAGATAACACCTATGTAGGCATGCAAAACTTAACATTAGTACAAGAAAAAATTACGGACCGTTTCCTGTTTATTGAAGTTTTGGCATTCGGTCAATGTACTGTACATACCCAATTCTAATTACCTTACGAAATACGTTTATATAAGTCCTTGAAGAGGGAGAGAACAAGCGAGCGAGAGAGATGATATTGGATATTGCTTGAAAGTGCGAGCTACTTTTGTTTCTACTGAAATAGAAAGTTAGTCGCAAAATTACCTTCATGGCTTGTACGCTTCTGCTTTCCTTATCATTTTGTTTTAGTAAATTTAAATAATGTCTTACAGATTCATTTCATAATGCAACTTGGTAATGATAGGAGATAAATTAGTTTTTTTAATAACTAAAACAAAATCGTTATTGTCATACATCAACTATGCTTTACGTGTACAAAATGCAACTCTCGGTGAATTAGCAAAGAAGCGTATATTTTCTTTGTTAATGTTGAGATATTTTCTAATTTGTTCAGAAACATTGCTACACGCTGCAAATCATAACAATTTTCTCACATAGCTATTTTGCTGTATTCACAGACTTTTTGTTGCAGATGAATGTTGAAAACTTGAACACAATTCTTCGGGGGAAAGTTTGGTGTGAAGATAATGTTGTTAGAATTGAAACACTTCCTGAAGAAAGGACAGAAGACTTGCTTAATTTATTTCGTCGCAGCTTCTATGGTGGTGAGCCAGTAAGCCAAGCTATAGTGTCAGAAATAGGATTCGAAAATTTTGCTATTGATGAGGACAACATTTTAAAAGCAAAGATTGAAATTTTCCCTGCAATAGGAGTTATAGACAAAGCAACTAACCGCCTGATTGCAGCTCTTGTTCTGGAATTATACGAAAACTCAAGATCTGTAGCAGATGATATGCCTCAAATCGCTCAACACCCCAAAATGAAAAAGATTTTTCATCTTATGAATGAACTCACTGATAAAGCTGATCTTTATAATCGCTATAATGTTGATAAGTTGATCTGCTACTCAGAAGTTACTGTAGACAAAGAGTTTCAACGGAAAGGAGTATGTTTCAAACTGTTGCGTTGCGGATTAGATGTGGCAAAATTTCTTAACGTCAAAGTGGTATTTGGTGTTTATAGCTCCTTGTATTCACAGAAAGTTGCAGAAAAAGTAGGCAAGGAAGTTGTTATTAAGTTTGACTTAAAACAATACACAGAAAACGGAGAAGTAGTATTTAAGGTGCAAGAGCCTCATACTGTTATGGCTATCATGGCTATGAAAATTTAGCATGCTATTGTATTGAATTAATTGTAGTATTACGTAATGTATTGTTTAATTAATAAAACATGTACGTTTTCTTAATTTTAAAGATTTTGATTGTTACAAAATGGAAAGAAATCAGTTGCGTAGCTACTGATTCTGACAAGCATAAAAATTATCGTTTCAAGTGTTTGGTAGTTCCGCCGAAGTCATGTTTCACTTTATAGATCAGCTCTAGCGCAATGTCTATGCTTCCAGTTCTATCTTAGAAGTAAACCAATTTCTGCCTAATACCACCACTTTTACCGTCTCTCATGGAAAACTTATTTCAAAAGCTTTGTTTTCGTTTTATTTTGCTCGACAAGAGTCTTAACCGTAGTTAACGTTATCGTTGTCCAGTTTTTTAGTGTTTGTTTTTGCACAGGAGTCTAGTGAAAGAGGGAGCTATGCCACAAAACTTGAAAATTATTTTAGTTTTTGCAATTTCTAGTCATCTACTGCCATATATAATCTATAATGTGAACTACAATCATGTGACATTCGCTCTTGCGTTTTCTGCAACAGATGTTCTGAATTCATCAATATGTCCTCAGCGGCATTTTGAATGAGAAAAGGAGCTATGCCACTTACCGATGGTGTCTAGTATGGCAGTAGAGGAGGTACCCGGTACCAACAGTTGAACACTTAAATAGTACAGAGCGGTGTTCCAATATTCGGTGATAGCTTTCATATCACGAAAATAACTGTTGTGAAATTTGATACAACACTACCAGGATACTCTTCTTCAAATATACTCATTTTGACATGGAACTCTTCAAGAAGATGTCATTTCGTCGCTCCAAAACCAGAAGAGATCTAGTAACTTCACTTCTTGAAGAAATACCACTACTCTATTCACATGAATGACCAATATCAGCTCTGAAGTTAAAAGATCTCATGGGAATAATGCCTTATACTCGTTCAATTTTTGATGTTTACCAAAAATTAACATCCATAGAAACAATAGGCACTGATGATACTCCTGAAGATATGCTGTCTTTCTGTAGTTCATATATAAACCTGTGAAAATGATTACAGTTCAGGTAAAAGTATTTAAGTGGTGTTAAAACTCTATGATGTACTATATTGTTTTTTCCACATGGGTATACTACAATCATTATGTAACGTACCGTTTACCGGTAACGAGTAGATTATTATTGTTGTTATTATTATTTTTCATTGTTTGTTTTGGATGATCCCCGTTTTGTAAATAAAGTGTCATTCGTTTTGATGTTGAGTAACTTGACTTGCATTGTTCGTGTTTAAATGAAATGTTATTTTAATGTTTGCTTATTACATGTCAATACCATAATGAAAATCCCTAAATGGTGAGTTTATTCTATAAATGCACCGTACCGTAATTTGTGATAGGCCTACGTTCAATTTAAATATAATGAAACTAAAACTATGCGAAATTCTTTTGCGTATCGTATTAGCCTCAGCAAGCATGATCTATTACCGGTAATCACGTTTGTTGCTATAATTATAATTTCTATTACTTACTCATGTTTAATTACATATTTATACACTTATTATAAATTGTACCTACCCATAAATTCAGTAAATGTGTTCACCTCCAGTGGAGGGATGACGGTGTGAAATTTTGAACCACGTTATAATATAATTCGTTGCGATATACTAGCATCGTAATTTGTTTCTCATTTGTTGCATGTTAAGTTGGAAGTTGCCAAGATGGCGACTTTACGTAGTGAAATAGTCGCTTGTTGTTTGTAAACGTGACCCAGAAAGGACTGACGAAAGTAAGTGAGAATTAAAATTATTTTGTTTCTTAGTTTGGGAAATATTAAAGATAGGTGAATATTCATATTTGTTAATAATTAGTTAGGTCTTTAAATTTAAAGTAGGTAATTATGATACAAATTCTCAGTTTACGATATGGTACATAGTGTTTAGCCTGGGGTGTGTGCTTGCCAACTAGTGAATGACGCATTATCTTCCTACTTAGTGTGTGAAAGGTGTGACGCATTCAGGGCCTCCGAAAACCTTCTAAATTATTCAGCGCAAAAAGGTGTATTCGATAAGAGATCGAAAAATTTGAATAATTCGGCACAACCTACATTTCTTGAACAAAAATAATTGGAGGCTCTGAAACTAAAATTTGATAAGTAAACCTCATTAGGCGACGCGTCACAGATAAAGATCATCCATGTTATCAACGAAGATGTTGATACACATGATTTAATTTCTGTATACAACATCCAGACCCAGTTGGGAATCTCTCCATCCTTTATGTAGAGGCGGTAACCAGGGGCGAAGTAAACAGTGCATAAACAACAAGGTAACCTACTGTAAGTTTTCTTAATGTTCCGTTGAACCATCTAGACTGGTGATGACTCAATTGGCAGTATAATTTGGGTGAACTTCAAAACCTTGATCAGTATTAACTGTTTAACATTTGTGGATATCAGTACCTAAGCTTATCATGACTGACATGTGCAAATAGAATCTTGACTTGCGTCACGCATCTTGTAGCTTCACCATAGGGTTTCCGCTGACACAAGTACAAACCAATGTGTTGATTATAATATACTCACTCCAGTATAATTTTGAGAATAAACCAAATTTTACTATGCACTGTATAACTAGGTCGCGGTGGCTCAGTGGTAGAGCGTTCACCTCTGGTGCATGAGGTCCCGGGTTCAAACCCTGCTCCCGCCAAGTGAACTTTGTGGAGGACAAACACCATGTGCGTGGGTTTTCTCGGGGTTCCCCCTTTTCCTCCCACTTTCTTCATTCCACCATTTCATTCATTTCTCATAATCATCGTCTCCTTTAGCCTAACCGGCATAATCATGGGACGTAAAACTCAAAGATTTCATTTCATTTCAGATGTATAACTAGGTTCGGAAAATGCTTTCGATACAAATTTTTACAGAGATAGATAATTTATAATTAAGTTATTGAAGTCTATGATTGGAAGGTTAGGTTAGGATGAATGTACGACACAGAGGATCGATTCAACTTGTCACTCTTCGTTATGTAATGCATACAATTGATGTTCTTATTATGTTAATCCATCAAAAATATATTATGTTTAGGCTATAACAAGGAAAGTGCTATATAATTAAAGCCCCTGTCACGTAGCGTAGTATTTTTTCGGTCATGTACAGTATATCATTTGTTTATAATTCATTTTTCATTAGTAGTAGTAGTTATTATAGCAAAAGTATTGTCCAGTGGCTAAATATGTAAGCCAAGTTTAGTACATGCTACCGATGTAAACTTAAAATAGAAAAGAAATAATAGTGTAGCAGTGTGTGTTTGGGACATATAAATAAATGTGACATTAGTGATTATGTTGTATTCCTCGGAACGATGAACATTTATTTATTTATTTATTTGTCTTTCCTACTTCTGAAAATGATATCGATGGATCATCAGTTCACAAGTATGACGATCATGCGTGTCTTATAGGATATATATTAGTGAATAGTAACTTTGTTTGATCTTCCAAAGAAGGCTACTTATAATGTAGACGTTTATTACCTTCTGAAAAACTTCCAAAGAAAGGCTATTTATAATGTAGACGTTTATTACCTTCTGGAAAACTAGATCTATCAGTTTTTTTAAAAAAATTCGTGTACTGGAATATTTTCGTAAAGCTATCGAGAAACACACTTTAAATAAATGTAGTAAATATGATTAGCTTTTGGGAATAAATATCAAAGTCAGATAATATATCAACGTAAAGTTTATTGATAGTATAAATAAGAACTACAATAATAATATGTTTACCGTAAGGTATTGAATGATGAAATGTAAAATTGAAATATTGTAATCACAACGCTTAAAATTTATTTTTCAGCTATCAATGCAATTTATCTGGAAGAACATTAACATTTTTGTTCTCAAAATTTCTGATTTCTGACGTAATTGGATTCTGAATCTGAAACAATAAATAATCATTTCAAGTTGAATTTATGATTTGAGTTGAGAAAGTCCTACTAAAATTAGTTATATATATATATATAATGTAAACTAGTGTCGAACTTGTGCTAGGTTGAATATCAATTAAATCTCATCGTTGGTCTGCTACTTTAGCAAGAACCTGATATTCACAGTCAATTTCCGTTGCGTATTTAAAATAGATTTTTCTTCTTTTTCTTTCTTTCTTGAAAAATTATAGGTTAGTTTGGGTGTGTTATAAATTTAAAAAAAAAAATACCAGAATAATTACTTAAGTTCAACCAGTGCGTTACAAATTTAGCTTAAGTGAGCCAGGATACTCGATACTTGTTTTATTGGATTTTAAGGAGCGTTATAATTATACCATGCATTTTCACAAATAAATGCTACTTGCATTGAAATTCATATTTTTCCTTTTGCATAATTTACCTGATAATAAGTTAAGAAGTAAGAAATTGACCTTCTATTATACAAATTATGACGCAACACAATGCTTTAGAAAACTCAATTTATTTCCATTTCTTGTCGAAGTGACATAGCTCTCTTTTCACTAAACCCCTCAATTGTGTTTAAGATTCCTTTAATCTTATTTCAGTTGATGTGTTAAGTACGTTTTCAGAATCATTGGCGTTGTTGGTTAGAGAACAAAGTACTTAATAAAGCGTACTTAGCTCATTATTACTCTACTTCTTTGAAAAAATATTCGAGAAATTGTACAATATATTGTTCCATAACATAAAATGAATGGAATATAAATCAGATGCACTGATGATTTACAAGGTAAGACAAAATTTTGCATGATATGCGGTGGAATGAGCAGTCAAAATTGATGTAGAGATTTGACTCCTCACTTATTTGACTAGGATTGACATTATATATTGATAGTTGTGTTTGCTGAAGTCAAGGCATAGGTCAAGTTAATGTCACTAAAATTGTAGGTTTATTGGAACTAGTAAATAATATTATTTATCCATTTACCGATAAATTACGTTTATGTTATTCTTGGGTTGAGCATCTATTCACATGCTAACCTATCTATGTGAGAGTGATTAACTATACAAGACGAAATGAACAGGATTTCTAAGAGGCTGCTACTCGAACTACGATCAGATTTCTTCAGTTTCTAAAATGTTTCTTTTTTAAATTTTTGTTCTCTTTTAAATTCATATATGTACCTAGTATGTAATGACAAGGCCTCTTTGGATATTTTTGATTAATTCTAAGTGCATTCCAGGTCAGTTCTTTTGCAATGAATCACAAAGTTCATAGAAATGTCTAATGCTTACATCTGAAGTAAATTTACGTTACATGGAAATTAGCATAATTTATTTTGCTTTGTACGTGTGACCTAAAATACTTTCCATTACACTTTATATGCTTCATAGATCTTATCTTTTTGGAAGATCTCTTTATATAAGTTTTCCAAGCTATCTTCATTTTCCAGTTGATCAAGTTGCAAAATTAATACGACATGTAGGTTGGTTATATTTAGAAACGGAATATCAAACAAAATTTATCTTGCTACAATATTTCGAATAAGCCATCTTTGCGAAGTATAAACCATCTTTGAAGCCGTATAAGCCATCTTTGAAACCGTTATCATTTTTCAATCAAACTAAAACAATAAATTTGTGTCTACTAAATGTTTTATCCCATTCCTTTCCTCTAATGTGTTTGCGTGGCTATTTTCACTGACAATTTTCCTCCTTTTGCAGATAGATTCGGAAAGATTCAAGACAATTTTAAACCGAAAGACAAACTAAAACAATAAATTTGTGTCTACTAAATGTTTTATCCCATTCCTTTCCTCTAATGTGTTTGCGTGGCTATTTTCACTGATAATTTTCCTCCTTTTGCAGATAGATTCGGAAAGATTCAAGACAATTTTAAACCGAAAGACAAACTAAAACAATAAATTTGTGTCTACTAAATGTTTTATCCCATTCCTTTCCTCTAATGTGTTTGCGTGGCTATTTTCACTGATAATTTTCCTCCTTTTGCAGATAGATTCGGAAAGATTCAAGACAATTTTAAACCGAAAGACAAACTAAAACAATAAATTTGTGTCTACTGAATGTTTTATCCCATTCCTTTCCTCTAATGTGTTTGCGTGGCTATTTTCACTGATAATTTTCCTCCTTTTGCAGATTGATTCGGAAAGATTCAAGACAATTTTAAACCGAAAGACAAACTAAAACAATAAATTTGTGTCTACTAAATGTTTTATCCCATTCCTTTCCTCTAATGTGTTTGCGTGGCTATTTTCACTGATAATTTTCCTCCTTTTGCAGATAGATTCGGAAAGATTCAAGACAATTTTAAACCGAAAGACCTGGTATGAAAATGACACGATGAAAATCCAAACGTATTCTACAGATAGATTACAAGAACTCCTGTGTTTGTTTCGTAACAACTACTACCAGGATGAGCCAATAAGCAAAGCTGTAGTGTCTGAAATAGGGTTTGAAAGATATGCTAACCTATATGATTTAGTAGTAAAATCGGAAACAGAAAGTTTTCCTTCATTAATAGCTATAGAAAAATTATCCGACAAATTAATTGGAGCTCTTACTCTTGATATATCTAGTAGCCTAGATACCACACCCCAAGAAGAGTTATTAACAATTATTCCAGAAAGAAAAATAACACAAATGCTTCTGATGTTTTACGATCTTATTGCGAAAGCTGATCTTCATAATCTTTATAATGTAGATATAACAATGGGTTACTCAGAAGTCACTGTAGATAAGAAGCATCGACAGAAAGGAATTTGCTTAAAATTATTCCGTTGTGGATTAGAGCTCGCGAAAGCTCTTGACATAAAAGTTGTTCAAGGGATTTATACTTCACCCTATTCATACAAAGTAGCACAGGAACTGGGCAAAGAAGTAATTCTAAAATGTGATCTGAATACCTATAAAGAAAATGGCGTAGTGGTGTTCAAAGTTCCAGAACCTCGTAATATGATTTATGTCATGGCACGGACGGTGTGATCATGCTAATGTGGTATTTAATATTTTGATGTCCATATTTGTCATACAGTCTTAGTATACAAAATGTTCGTTTACAAACAATGAATATAATTATTTCTTTTGCATACGTAAAGTATATATCGAATTTACAAATTTAACATTGTAAAAGAAATCACCAACGTAACAAAATGTATTAATTTCCTACCTATAGCATTATATATAAGTTGTTGTAATGAAAAATTGATTTCGTGAGTTTTTAAGACTGAAAAAATTTCCCAGTATGACCATAAATAATACTTCTTTCAGAACTTCATAACTACGAAACAAATAATACAATGATTTTCTTTCTTTTTTTTTTTTTAAAAAAATGTTCTTCTTGAATTACATTTGGTCTTAGATGTTGTTCGCAGTTTTACGAACACATTGTAATTTGTCTAAATTTAAATATGAGTATTGATAGAAATTCATAATTTGTCTTATAGTTTAAAAATATTTATGAATTTTAAAAATTAACGATTTCAATACCTTGGAATTTAATACTTGGTTGGATCGAAACACTGCAAAAAATTGGATCAAATATCATTTAATTTCCCAAAGGACATCACTTGTTAATGCTTCATGTTCTGTAAAATTTCGGACGATCTCCTATGATGTATTACTGTACTATAATTATTATAATTAATGTGTTTTTGACTACGTACATTAAGATGTGAGAAAGATTTTACCAAACTTAAAGTGTATTTGTAATGTAATTTACTTATGATACAGATAGTATATGTGTTATATAGAATTATGAACTTAGAAAATATAATGTGTACATGTGCTTTTTGCATTATCTATCCTGATTCCAATTAATTTATTAAATTCTTTTCTTTCACTGTAAGAGGCAATTAAATAATTATGTATTGATCAGAATTTTGAGAAGATATTTATGCTGTAATTTATTTTTTCAGTTTTTCTAATAATTTTGAGCCTATTAGGAATAAATAAAGTAAAGTATTTTGATAATTTTATTACAGAACTTTTCACTAATAATGCTATTTTTTGTACTATTTTATGTCTTTTTAAGAATACAATGAAATTTAAGCAACTGTTGCGTATAAAATGATCAAAGTACAGTAAACTGAGTTCTCAATTACTTCCAAGTTTTATACAACATGTATTTTTTTATGATTAATAAAAAAATATGCGAGAATTCACTATTGTTTCGATAATGTTTATAAAGACATTTCGACAGTAACTTATGTTTCCAATATAAGAAACAAATTTGATAGAAATTACTATTGTTTAGGTAAATTATCATTAGACAGATTTTTATGTGAATAACCTTAACTTTTATAGTTTATATGTATTTGAAAAAAATTGAGTTCAAATAAACATATTACAAAATTTTATATCTTCATTTAATTATCTTATATATAGTAGTAGTAGTTATATTGAATCCTTTCGAGAATGGCGTGGCATATAAACAAATAACCTCTAACGTGTTACTAAAGCCTTTCTAAAGTTTCCTATTTTCGGACACAAAATTGAGAATAAACAAAAGAGAATGAGAAGTACCAGAAACATAAAATAAAAATGATCTTACATTTGCGAAGCAATTAAACAATTTTTTTCCCTATCTTCGTTTGAACTTTTCTAAAGGAAACAAATACAAAAGTAACGTTGTTAGATTACATCACTGATTTAACTAACACAGATCTTTAAAAATGTTATTTAAGAAAGACACACATTGCGTATTATCCAAGGATCTTCTGGCATAATTTCATTAACAATAAAAAATATCAGATCTAAATTTCGAACTCTTGCCTTTTTAAAATCATCATGTCAGTTGGCAATGTATATTCTTTCTTGCCATAACTTTGTCAAGTACTTTTCCTTAACGTTGTGTTCGTTTGGAGTAGAGAGCTTTCTCGTGGCTAAGCAGTTAGGGTACGCGCCTTTGGTGTAAGAAGCCCCCTCTTCGATTCCCGGAGAGAGCTCATGTGGTTTGGCTCCCACGCTAAATGGTAGCTTCACGTCTCATATAACCTCGCTGCTGAAAGGGACGCTAAACTCAAAATCAAATCGGATTGAGTTTCATTGATTTTGGATTTTAATTCCACGCATCTTTTCGAACCAAAGCTTCTTGTCGTTTTGATCCTTGAAGATGGCAGTCACATTTAACATTTGAAATTATCGGGAGGAACTCCTCGTTTTTTTTTTCTACGGAAGTGTAAAGTATAATTTTCTGAAACGTTAGCAATGTGTTTTCTTCCCATTCTCGCATATAATTAGGTCATAGTGTTTTAGATTTTCACTAATTACTGTATTTCTAGTAAGGATTATTTTCTGCTTCTCATGGTTTGGAACCAAATCTTAGAGAAAAAAAATACATCATTGTAAATTAAGACTACGGGTGCTTCACAATGATAATATATATCACAAAATCATCGACCATTATATAAGCAGCAGTTCCAAAATGCTAATAATTTTTTTTTGCTAGATTGTTACTTGTTTTTTGTCTCAGTAAGTTCACTAAAATATAAACATTGAGAAGTAAATATATTGGATTGATGTAAAAATTCGTAACATTTTATATATGGGTTGCGTTGCCAAGTGTACTTTGTCTGTTATTGCATTGTTATCACTTAGATTTGTTGGGGAAAACATAGTATTCAGATTCTGTACGTATGTTGTATATTTTGTAGTTGAAACAAGATGGCGTGTCAAGTGGGCAAAGTTCGGCATTTCCACTACATTCTGTTCTTCGAATTTAATCGAGCATCAAACGCAGCAGGAGCAGAAAAACAAGTTTCACTGAAGCTAACGCCGTTACTGAAACTAAGGCAAGGAGATGTAAGGCAATCGTTTCCGAGAAAATCGATTTGACTTAGTTGATGCTGACCGTTAAACTTCGACACAGATCGCTTAAATGAACTACTTCATGAGAATCCTGTCAAATAATGGATTTTGGCACAAGTTATGAATTGTTAGTACTTAATCATTATGCGTCACTTGCATTCTACGATTAGAATGTGTTGAATGAAGAAAACAATCAGCGCATAATTGTAGGTACGTCGTCGGCTGGTAAACTGTTCTGCATCCTTCCTATTTCTCTGACCTTGCGCCTAAGAATTTCGATCTTTTCCGTTCTCTCTTTAACTACATTCAGAAAAAGTGTTTGCTAAAGAAGCTGCGTCTGAAACGTTCACTGCTTTCTTTAATTTAAAACTATAGCCGTTCTACAGTCGCATCGACTACTTCCTCAGTGTTTCCAGATGGTCATTGGCAATGAAGCTGAGTATGTTAATTTAACCGCCTGTGTTTCTGTTAAATAACTATAGTACTGTAAACATACGTGAATAAATATACGTTGATTTAAAAAATACTACGAACTTACGTATCGATAATACGTGCAAAGAACTAAGTCCTTGCGTGAAAACATTGACGTGAATACATTGGTTCGTATGTCAGATTTAGCTTCGCCAGTAATGTTCATATAGTGTTCACTGAAACATCTATATACATCTATAAGGTAGGGCCTACTCAAGATTGGTCAAAAATGTCAAATTTGACATTAATAATATGTTGTTGTAAAACCATGGAAATATTAATATTAATTTCATCAATTACTCACTTTAGTCATTAGCCACCAAAGAGCGTCAAATAAAATTTTTGTTCGATAAGCAATACAAGGAGTGTCCGCCCAAATCTCAGCCAAATCTATCAATGGTTAGTTCCAGCTTTTTCGAGAATCTTTGAAAAAATCAATGTGTTACAATTGAATTCAAAGGAATAGATCTACGTAATTTATCTACATTTTAGTAATACGGAAGATTTTTAACAATTTCTTCATAGTGCACCAGGCCCGCAACCAGCCACAGAGGTTTGGAGGAGGGGGCATGAATAAGTTAGGGAGGCTAAATCATTAAAAATTCTCTTACAAATATCTAAATTGTGTTTTTTTCGTATTAATGATATTTTGTATGGAAGTGTGGGGGGTACGAAAACTTTAGGGGGGCAGGCCCCCTTAGCCCCCCTCTAGTTGCGAGCCTGTAGTGCACCATCGACTAGGGAATTTAAACACATCAAAAATACAGTAAACCACGTACGTATTATGTCAGCCAGTGATAACATTAAAACTTAGTGGTTACGATTTTCTTCTTGAATTTCCGTTGAATTTATTGGTAGAACCACTTAGCCAATATGGTCACTTGGCCAATATAGTAAAATTGAACGTCAGAATTGAAGCTCTCCTTTTCCTACAGGTTAGTGGTTATCGTATAGTGAAATTAAAAACTGCAGAAACATATTTCATCAAAATTGAATGTGACATGTTATAAGATAAGGATTTTGTACGATGACCAACCCATTACCTGCCTTCTTTGTCATAATGATCAACATACCTTAATTTCTTGTAATTTGAAACGACCGTGACCTGCCGACCCCTCAGGACCTATTCTGGACCCATTTTCACTCCTCACATGACAGAGTTAGGTAAACTACCCAGGTTCTTCAGAATGTATAACATAAGGATCAAATCCTTTGCTGTCAACGATACAGACAATTTTAGGTACAATTGCTAGTCTTATTCCTACTACAAAATTAAAACAGTAATAAAAAGTTTAACCAAAATTTTCAAAGTAAAAAGAATGGCACCAAAATTTCCAATCAAAGTTTAAAACAGATAGTGATCGAAAAAAATAAACATGAATTTTGAATATTTTTTTAAATATTAAGAACAGATTTGAAATTGATCAGCTAATTAAATTGCACCATGAATAGCTTTCCACTAATGATCTTAGACCTTAAGTTTTGACTAAAGTTCAAAATTGTGAAATTGAAAGTGTGAAATTGTTGTAATTATATCAACTTTAATAATTGTATATCAAATTTCAAGTTTCGAATTTTCACACCAATGACCTTAATATAACTATATGTCATAGTTACAATCCAGGGTTCGGAGTGCGAAATTGTTGTGTATATCAATAGGTTACAATATTTACCTATCAGATTCAAGTCCAAAATTTTGAGTTTGAAGTAGAAATTAACCAATGAGATTTCACTAAAAATATCTTTCCACCAATGACCTTGGACTATGAATTATAAAGGTCAAGGTGTCAAGTTGTTATTGTTTCATATCAATCGTTTTTTTATATAAACTTATCAGGTTCGAAGTCCTAAAATTTTTACACCAATAACCTTAGACTATGAGCTGCCCCTAAATTTTAAAGTGTTAAGATGATACATTAGATCAATATCCTCAAATTTGAATTTTGGTAACTTTTTACCAATGAAAGAACACAAGTTGAATCAGCCGAATTTATCCGAGTCTTAAGGAACAATTACGATTTTTTTTTTTTTTAAATGAAAATTCCAAAATTTAAGGATGAGCCAAATGTACGAGTACTTCTACTGGTCTCAAGATACTCATATTCAATGAAAGACAATGATGAGACTTTGTATTCATTCATATGATTTAATATTACAATTTATCTTAGTGAATAACAGTAAACATAACATTCAAATTCGCGCCTCATGCGAATTCAATTTTCCCACCAAAATTTAAATTTTCCGCTAATTGTCAAGTGTTACTTTTGACAATTTAAGACCCATAAAAGAGGTAAGAAGGACCAACCAAATTTAAAGAAATATATATTCAAGTCTTAGATATCAGTATATACATTTTTTGATATTTCTCAAATTTACGACGTGAGTCAATGCATTCCTCTCAAATTTTTAAAAGGAGAGCATTAATGTACCCATATTCTATAAATAAGAATTGGTATCTGGACTCACCTGTATAAACATATACAAGGTAACCTGAAAAGGTTCTTGCTGTTCTAGAGCAGTGATAAACAAAACAATACAGTGGACGGTACGTACGTTTAGGCTTCAAAGTAAGCTCCATCAGCATCCAACACCTTTTGCCAACGTTCCTTCAGTTGCACAATATTCTGGTGATAAAATTTGGCTGTGATGGATGCAAAGATGTGCGTGAGTGCGTTCCGTATGTCTCTGATTTTTCGAAGGAACTTCTACGGATGTGGTTGTAGAGGGAATGAAACAGGTGGAAATCTGTTGGCGCAAAGCCCAGCGAATATTGTGTGTGGCACAGTGTCTCCCAGCCAAGTTGTTGAAGGGTCTCCCTGGTCCTCTTTGTCACATGGGACCTGGTACTGTCGTGCAGGAACACAAAGTTGGGATTCACCAATGCTGACTCCTTCTACCGTTATCTACAGTGCACCCTTTGCATTGAGAGTAAAGGTCAGCAATAATGGTCTGACCAGGTGGAACGAGTTCATAATGCACCACTTGCCGATAATTCCACCATAGAGAGAGCATAACCTTTTGTGAGTGCAGAAGTGGTCTTCACGTGTAAGGAACTGGGTCACGTGATGACAACCAATGTCTGGTACGGTTGGGAGTGTCATAGAGGACCCACGTTTCGTCATCAGCGACGGAACTATTAGAAATGAGAGTGTTTAGGTGCCGAGTGAGCAAGAACAAACAGGCTATCACTCATTATTCTTTGTTGGCTGCCAGCAATGTGTAGCTTACACATTTGTTTAACTTGTACCACTTCCCTATCCCATACAGGTGCAGTTTGACTGTTTCAGCGAACACATGAAACCTTTGTCCAAGTTCATCACACGTTAGACCACTGTCCCTCTAGATGGCTGCTTTCAGACCTCGTCATTCAACACATATGGTCGTCCACTGTGAAGTTGATCCGGAAGGCTCACATCTTCCGAATGGAAGTTCTGTAACTCATGCATGGCGGTGCGTTCGTACACGGCATTCTCCCCAAATGACTGGCGTACACGGCGACTTGAAGCGGCAGCTGACACACTTGCAACAAACAGTCATACAACAAACACACACGAACAAGCTGCTTCTATACCTTCACTTCTCTTCGAGACTGGACAAGCTATGACTACTGTATGTGCGCAACGTGCCTGTATTACTGAAGGTTTATGGTCAAAATAATTCCCGATCAATGATAGGCATGTGCAGATGGGACGTCGAAAATGGCAATAGTTTTTTTTTTTTTTGGTTACCTTGTAATACACTAGAGAAATTTATTAGAGGACATAATAGATCAAAGCTTTCAAAGTTTGAATTTTTGCCAATTTTTTACTCATGAAAGAGAACAAACATTATTAATCAAATTTACAGAAATATATAAAGGTAGCGAAGAAAGTTCTGTCGTTTTTTGGGGAGGCTCGTGTTCAATTGGGCCTCACACCATGAGTTGAATATGAATGGAGATAAGGCGAAAGTCAGTTGTTGGTGTTGGTATATCCAACATACTACCTGGTTGTAGTAGTTCGGTTACTACATAAACTTGCGAAAGGACATAGAGCGTCATAAGGGCATGTGCTGTACGTGTTCAAACTGGGATCAAACGCCGCTGCAGCGGGGCGGAAGATATGCCAGGCCTTTGGTGAGGGTGTCGTGACTACGCAGATAGTGGGGCGGTGGTTTAACAAGTTTAAGGACGGTGACAAAACACTCGAAGATGCACCACGTGCTGGAAGACCCACACATGTACAAAATGAAGATTTTCAGGCAGCAATTGAGGCGAACAGTGGCAAGACTGTGAGGAACTGGGACTACAATTCAGTGTAAGTGGAGAAACCATTCGGCAGCACATCGATCAACTTGGGAAACACTACAAGTTGGGTCGATTGATCCCACATGATTTGACTCCGAGCCAGAAGGTAACGCGAGCAGACATCTATGTTTCTTTGCTGTCTCGTCTGAGGAAGGAGGAATTTCTGGACAGGGTGTTGACATGTGATGAGAAGTGGGTCCTGTACGAAGCTTGACAGCGCCGTCATCATTGGTTAGCATACCATGAACCGATTCCAAATTAGCCGAAACCAGCATTGCACCAGAAGACGGTCCTCCTGTGTGTTTGGTGGACTGCTCGCGGCATCATGCATCGGGAACTGGTACCAGCTGGTCATCAATGCAACTGTGTACTGTCAGCAGTTAAGTAGTCGTCAAGAAAAACTCAAAACTCTGGAGTCAGCACTTCTGAATCGCAAAAAGGTCCTCCTATTATAGGACAACACTAACCTCAAGTGGCTAGGATGACCCGGTACACCATTCTACGCCTTGGATGGGAAACACTATTACATTCACCATACTCCCCGGACATTGTACCGTCGGATTATCACCTGTTCCATTCCTTGGACAATCATCTTAGAGGACGCCAGTTCAAATCCCTAGTAAAGGTGCAAAATGCACTTTGTACCTTCTTCGCTTCACGGTCTACCAAGTTTTACCGCGATTGAATCCATGGCCTTCCAAAACATTGACAGAAGGTCGTCGATGCTGATGGGGTCTATTTTTGATCTTCCAGGTACGTCTTAGGTGACATATCAAGATTGTGGGTAAAAAAGCGACAGAACTTTCTTGGTTACCTTTATATATTCTAGTCCTAGAGAACATTTACCAAATTTTATTTTTGACAGTTCTCAAATTTAAGGGTGGGACAATGTACCACTCCCAAAATTCAAGGGGAATGCATCAATGTCCCTAACTTCCCTGAAAAGAGAATTGATCCTGTACTCACCCATAAAACCACATTATAAAATCTTACCTAAGAGGATAAATTAGGTCAATAACCCAGCATATGGTAATATAAATATTTTGGCAATTATTTACCCATAGAATCAGAACTACTCAAAATTTACCGTAGTATATACGGTACTAAAATCCTAGGGAACAATTACCGTATACTATTTTTTGACTTCCTAAATTTAAGAGATGGTCCTATGTGCCCATTCCAAATTTTAAGAAAGGAACGTCAATGTACTCATGTACTTTGAAAAGAGAATGGACCGCAGGACTCATCCATATAACGTGTTAAGGGCTCATCAAAGAATATAACTTAGGTGAGAAACCGACCACGTGGTGAACACGTGGTATTACTAATATTTGCCAATTTTTACTTTTACCCACGGAAAGAAGTAAGAATAGGATTTAGAATTTAGATTTTTTTGGCTTTCTGCATCAATGACTATGCGAACCCGTCACTTATGAGAAATAATATCCGTCGGCGATCACACTATCCGCGGAAAGGGAAGGAAGGAAGCGGCCTGGGACCTATGTTAGGTACGTACCATCCTGGCATTTGCCTAGTATGAACGAGGAAATCCTAATTCAGGATGGCTTACCTGAAAAAAGCTTTGTACAATTTTTCGACCGAGTGCCTCACCGGAAATAGTACCCGGGACTGCTCGCACTGAAGGCTAGAGAAGGAAGTAAGGACAACCCAAATTTCCGGTCGTATATATTGAAATCCTAGAGGACGTTCAGCAAATGTTATCTTTTGACAATTCTCAAATTTAAGGAGTGGTTCTGATCCCATCCCAAAAATTTAGAGAAGCATATCAATGTACCAGTTTTATAAAAGAGAATTGACTCCTATATTCCCCCATATAACCAAATAAGATAATAAGACCTTATCAAAGAGGATGAAATAGATGAAAAACCTCTAAACCGAATTTTTGGTAAGTTTATACACATGGAAGGAAAAGAGATGTTAGAATCCTAGATAACATTTATCAAATTTTGGTTTTTGGCAATTCCCAAAATTTAGGGTAGTCCTATGTACCCCTTCCAAAATTAAAGAGGGGAGCATCAATGCATCCATGTTCCATGAAAGGGAATATACCCCTGTGGAATTGTCGTCTAAATTATCTAACTAAAGAAACAGATAAATAGCACAGACTACTTAGTAACTTAACGGCCAGAAAATAGGGAATTAAAACATAGTTTACTCACGATTTTAAAACAATGTGTAGTGTCTAAAATGATTTATGGAGGATTTTTTATTCCAGCATTTATAAAGTCTACAATAAATCCTGCACATATCACGAAACAATTTTTATGGAGGTAGTTGGAGAGTACTTTATATCATAGGCCCGTAGTCAAACACCCTCTATAAAAATTGTGGAAGCACCTCAGGATTCTGAAACACGCATTTTTGGATAGGGCACATTCTAGTTCCTAAGTGAAGTCTAGACCCGACCAGGGTAGGTCCCATAATTTTGGAGCTATGAACCTTTAAAATTCATTTTTCATGATTTCGGCAGCGTATAACACGTAAACGATGGGGTTTTCGCCCAATGTTTATTGGAACTTTTTTGTTTGTTTTACTCTCTGAAATCACTCCTTTGCTTTTGTACAACGAATTTAGCGCCATACTGTATATGTATACTACCGATCTTCAGTTAATAAGTTCGTGGACTAAACGCAGTGTGATGCTACTGGTATATTTACAGCTGATAATTGATATCCTGGAGGATGTAGTGAAAGTTCATCTCTCGACACAGCAAGAGGCAGGTCTGTGCATAGAGTGAAAGAAGTTGATTGCCCCGCGGCGGATTTCAAGAATCTCGTAGTTTGAGCAACGAGCAGACATCAATTTCTGCCAAAAACTAGGCAAATCCGCTGCAGGAACGTTGCAGATAATCAGACAAGTGTAAAGTGACAACGCCCTGGGCTGCAGTGCTGTTGTTTAAGTGGCACCAACGGTTTACGGAGAAGGGAAACAGTTTAGATGATTATGAACCAGTAGGTTGGCCAGCAACAGCCCGAACAAAACGCAAAATCGTAGAGATTGCAATGGTTGTGCGAGTTAACCGTTCTCAATCGGTAGATGGCAATCACAGCAGCAGTATGGATCAGCCATGGTAGGTGTCACAACACTGTGTCGGATGACTTGGACATGTCACATGTCGCCCAGCACCGTATCCCACGCATTCTGACATAAGACCAACGATCAGAAGTGCTGACGCTGATGGAACGTTCCTGAACCGGATAATAACAGGAAATGAAACATTCTGTCTCCTCTACGATCCACAACTAACGAGACAAATTATTATTATTAAGTATTCTGCGTTTAGGCAGGTCCTGGGACTAATGAGAATTTTTTCCAATGTTAGATTTTGGCCTGGAAATGTTTCTTCCACTTTTCTCGATCTTCAGCTTTCTCTTTTAAGTCCCAATATTTTTTTTCTATCTTTCAAATCATCGATCAGTTGTGTTCTTCTTCTTCCTATTTCTCGCTTTCCTTCCATCTTCTTCTATGGCTGTGTGAAGAAGACAATTTTTTCTCAAGATGTGTCCAATCCAATTGGCCTTTCTACGAAGGATGGTGGCTAGAAGTGTTCTCTTCTCTCCTATCCGTTTTAAAACACTTTCGTCTGTTGCTCTCTCTGTTCATTTTATCTTCTCCATCTTCCTCCAACACCACATTTCGAAGCTCTCTAAATATTTCTTCTCTAAATTCCGTATTGTCCAAGTCTCTGAACCATACAGTCCAAATAAATAAATATGATGGTTCTTCCTGAGGTAAAAAATTCCGGAGGTAAAATAGTCCCCCGTTAGGATTTCCGGGTGGGAACTACTCCGGGAAGAATCGTCAGAGGAGAAAATAATAACTTTCATTTCAGCATGGGAACCTGGAACGCACGAACTCTATGATGTGAGGAAAAACTTGAAAATTTAAAAGTGGAAATGAACAATTGTAAAGTGAACATAGTGGACTTGAATGAAGTGAGATGGCCAGGGAAAGATGAGATAGTGTCTGGAAATTACAAAATATACTAATTATTCGGGTGGCGCCGAGAATAGTGTCGCGATAGCAATGAAGACCGAGGTAGCAATAAGTGTAACCAAAGTGGAATGCTGCAGTGACCACTTGAAGTTTGTAAAACTACATGCAAAACCAGTGGATATTGTGATAATACAAGTGTATATGCCAACAACCGACCATGATGATAACGAAGTAGAAGTAATGTATGATTAGATTAGTGACATATTGCATCAAAAAGGAAAGGGTAAGGTAGAGATCTGCACGGGACGGACCCAGGCCGAAGTCCGGGCCGGGCTTGGGCGGGCCGACACTGATTTCTCTTTAGGTTGGGCCGAACTGGGGCCGATTAATTGCAATTCTTTAAAAATTATTGACTTTCGTTGATAATTAGAATAAAGGCAGATGTTGAAGAAGTGTGCCTGTGAAAAATGTTACAAAATGAAACTTTTAAAATTTATCGGGCCCGGGCCGAGCAGGACCAAGGATTTTAAAAAACTTATCGGGCCGGGCCGGGCTGGGGCCGAAAATCTCCAAAACTTTTCGGGCCCGGGCTGGGCCGGGCCTAGGTGCGTTCGGGCTGGATTGGGCTCGGGCCGAAAAATTCGGCCCGTGCAGGTCTCTAGGGTAAGGTCAACATCATAGTAATGGGAGACTTCAACAGCGTAGTAGGAGAAGGAAATGCGAATAAGGTAGTGGGACCATTTGGACTAGGTAGAAGAAACGAATGAGGTTAAATGCTTATTGATTTCTGTAAACAGAATGATCTGGTGGTGATGAACACGTGGTTCAAGAAAAGAAAAAACAAGCTGTACACGTGGAAAAGTCCAGGAGATAAGAAACGCTACCAAATCGGTTAGTAAATACATTCTTGTGAAGCAACGTTTCAGGAATAGTGTACGAAACATGAAGACACTACCAGGAGCGGACATTGATTCGGATCACAATCTCCTGGTGGCGGAAGTGCAAACCTGGTTAAAGTCGATCAAGAAAAATGGGAGGAGAAATCGAAAATGGAACTTGGAGCGGCTAAGAAATATCGACGATGATGTGAAAGAAGAGATTGAAGAAAAATTCTGTGTAATGGGCGATATGGTTGACAATTTAGAGAATAGTTGGGGAAAAGTTAAACAGATGCTACTTGACACACTCCACAATAACAATGGCAGGATGGAAAGAGCACCGAGAAAAACATGGATAACTGAAGCAATGCTTAAAAAGATGGAGGAACGAAGGGCGAAAAACACGGACATCAATGAATACAGAAGGCTGAATAATGAATTGAGAAGACAAAGCCAAAGAAAAGTACATGGAGCAAATATGTGAAGAAATAATGGAACTTCAACGGCGCGGCAGATATGATCTGATGTACCAGAAAGCACAGGAATTAGGAGGAAAAGCTAACAAAAGTATACGTGCGTTTGGCATCGAAGATCAACAAGGTAATGTAACCACTGACCATCAAATAATCCTTAGCATTTGGGAGGAATACATAAAAGATCTGTATGATCAGAAGAACCGACCCAAAGGTATTGCGATCGAAGCAGAGGAAGAGGTGGATGATGATGAAAAAGGACCCAGTATATTGAAAAGTGAAGGAGTACAAGCAATCAAAGATATGCGAAGGAGAAAGGCCACTGAAGACGACATCATGGCAGTACATTTGCTCAAGAGATTAGGAGACAATGCAATGAAAGTACTGACTTATTAACAAGATCTACCTGAGTGGAGAATGGCCAAAAGATTTTCTTGATGTTACAATGATTGCATTGCCCAAGAAAAAGCAAGCAAAGAAGTGTAGCGATCACAGAACCATTAGCCTGATTTTCCACACTGGAAAGATAATCGCACAGAAAAGGTGGCTGGAAAGTAAGATGGATGAGAGGCTAGAAGAATATCAATTTGGATTCCGGAAAGGAAAAGGCACCAGAGATGCTATTGGATTGATGAGAACTATATCAGAAAGAATTCTTGATATAAAGGAAGAGTTGTGCTTGTGCTTCATCGACTGGCGAAAAGCTTTCGACCGAGTCATTTGGACGAAACTTCTGAAAATACTTAAAGAAATCGGAGTCAACTGGAGATATCGACGACTCATTCAAAACCTGTACATAGGACAATGAGTGAAGTTGAGCTTGAATGAAGGAGAAACCAACAGTGTGGAGACTGGAAGAGGAGTCAGACAAGGATGTAGTTTGTCACCCCAATTATTCAACATTTACAGTGAATGATTAATGAAGGAAGCATTAATGGGAATTGGAGATTTCAAGATTGGAGGGCAGATCATTAACAAGATCAGGTATGAAGATGATATGGTTATAGTTAAAACCAAAAGAGGACTACAGGAGATGATTGACAAAATAATTGACACTGGAAAATTATATGGAATGGAAATTAACATTGAAAAGTCGAAAGTCATGAGAATATCCCGTGGAAACACGCCCTTACAGATCAGAGTGGAACAAAGAGAACTTGAAGAGGTCGATAATTTCAAGTATCTGGAAAGTATTTTGACGAGAGACGCTTATTGCACCAAAGAGATCAGGTGAAGAATTGCCATAGCTAAAGAAGCATTCAAGAAGAAAAGATCACTCTTAACCAGCAGGCTCAATATTGGACTTAAGAAGTTGGTCAACGAGACAAAGAGCCATCTGAAAATCGCCAGTATCTCCAAAACGCAAAAATCCTATAAAGGACAGGTCAAAAGAGAAAATGATGCGTGAACTATTTTGAAGATCAGTGTGAATCTGTGTAATTGTCTGTGTTGTCTGTGTAATTGTAATTGCCACTTTATCATGTCTTTCTTATGGAGTACTACGTGGTAAAAACACCCTTTCCATTATTTCGTATTTCTGCCTTATTATACATGTAAAAGGTAAGATCCCTATATTTTGATTACATGTATGTAGAATCCTATTGTAATATCAAGTAATATATTTCTTCTGTGGATTTTACAAATTTATGCCACCACAAAATGGGAAAGCACTCAAAATTTTACCCCATTTCACCACACTTAATTCAGATGCCACTACTCTCTTATTAGTTTCGGCTCTACATTTCCGTATTTCCCTATATTGCTCCAGCAACACGTTCTAGATTAGTTAATAAGACATTGGCTTTGAAACACTGCCATATTGTGCTCTATTGCCTGTTTACCTAATATCACATCAACACGCGAACTCATATAGTCTAGAATTTAACTTCGTTTTACTCCCTAATTGATCAGATTACACTAATGATCTTTATTACCTTTTTGTCACTCCTATATTAACATTTCATGTGTCACTGTTAATTTCTTCGTAAATCTTGTAGTTCAGGGCAGCTATCTTCGCCAGTTAACACATTAACTTATTTAAATCAATCCCGATATTTGCATTATTAGTAACGTAATCTTTTAAGTAATGGGTGTCATTAGCGGGGGATCAGGGGGACGCCTAGATTTTAGTCAAATATATTTAAAGAAACTATACTACTTTGTATATATAACTTTTATCGGAAAGAAAATTTTGATTTTGATTCATCCAACCCTGCAAATTTAAAACGCTAACGACGCCAGTGTTTAAAGATAAGAATTTTACATTTGTTTCAACTTATCTTTATTGATAGTCGTGTTAATTATAAATTTTCAATTCTTTGTTTCTTTTTTAAACCAACTTAATTTCAACACAACCATATTAAATATAAACTTAACCAAGTTCAAACTTTGAGGGAAGGCACTGGCAGAAATTGTTTCTATTGTTTACATGCACAAGCCCACAGTTACGATGAAATTATGAGGTTGTATTACAATTTTATCGTAATCTAATTAAATGTCCTTATGCTTTGACATTAAGATGTAATTGTTTAGTGATATTGAAGAAACCGAATATGATAATGTTGATTTTAAAAAGATTAAGAAGTTTACCCGTACAGAGGTAAGCAAATGCTTAATGGTAATTAAATATTTTTATAAGGAGACTATGATAAAAGGGAAATTTGAAGCCATATTTAATGTAGGATACATGTTTACTACTCCGTAGTATCTAAAATACTACAACTTGGCTTTTTCTGTATGGGAGACAATGTTACAGATGTAAGAAATATCAGTTACTGTAATATAATTCGTTAGAAAATGTATTTCCAAATTTTAATTATATAAAGTTAAAAGTTGTATTCCATTCCGTTTTTATCAATATTATTTACTTGTACTACTTTTAGGTTTAGCATCCGACAGATGTCAGATGATGTACCAGATCTGAAAGGAAAGATAGCCATCATAACTGGAGCAGCACAAGGAATAGGTTATGCATTTTGTAAATGTTTGCTTCAGTCTGGCGCTAAAGTAAGTTAACATGTAAGAATCAATTGTACTTAGTTTTCATAGACTAAAAAGTGTTATGATCATAGGTTTCGTAGCTCACATAATGAAATACAGGTTCAGATCTTGTAGAATGCTGTACGCATGCCTTATTTAAACAGATAATCAGTGGCGGCTCTATCATACATGCACAAAGTCAATTACTAATGCAAAGAACAATACTTTTAAAAATATATTGAATACCGTATTTATTTTCTTATATGAATGCAGAGCAATTGAACACAAATTGTAGTTATTTTAATATTAAGTATGCAAGTCTGATTGATGTCAGTAAAATATTTGGAAACAGCATAAACATGACAATGTTTGGAGTGACCCTCTGTCTACTTGCTCTGGGTTGTCCCTAGCTCCCCATTTCAATGTGAATGCAGTAGAGATACGTGTCCAATTATGCACATTATAATCACACTCTCATTTGTGACTGCAAATTTCCTGTTCTGTGCAACCTTGTGACAGGAGATGAGAAACCGGAATGGAGCTCTAAGCCATGCCCAGATATCTCATTTTACACACTCTGTACATTTATTTCATTCGAAGGAAGGAACCTGTGCTTTTGCTTCGCGTACTAAGATTCATATTGTTCCAAGTATGGGAGAAGTAGCTACCTTTGCTCTTTGTCTGAGGCCAAGAACCCAGCAGTGAAGTTTCGATGGACCATTTTTGCTTTGCGGTGCCAACATAAAATTATTATTAAGGAAAAAGCTACTTCCTTAACATACTTTACAAATTCGGAATTCAATAACATTTGATAATTTACATTTTTTTACAAGCATTTAGGGAAAAAGAATAAACCTTAAATTTTATTTTAAATTTAATTTATCTCTGAAATTTTTACCTTTGAATGTAAACACGAAAAAAATAGTTTCACCATCACTGTCGATGTGACTTCCTCTTATATAACTCTGGAACCACCAGTGGTTTCCACAATACATTATTCATATTCAGCATAGGCCTACATAGCTTTGACAGAAATATTTATGACTTGATATCCAAAATTATTAGTTTAATTCATATACTTTTGACTTACAATCATTAGTGTTAACAAAGGAAAAAGTAGCTTCGTTCATAAATCATGGTTGATGTATTATTTTAATTTTTCTTGTTATTTTGGTTTGACACATTTATTCATTCCATAGGTTTTTGCCAGTGACTGTAATATAGAACTAGGTACGAAAAGTGCAAATGAATTAAAAACTGCTTTTGGAGATACAAACTTAAGCTTTATGAAATGTGATGTCATGTGTGCAGAAGAAGTTGAAGGTAAATTGCTTGTTAGCTTCGTTTAAGTTAATAGTTAGTATATTCATAACTATAGTTGGTTAGTTCATAACTATAGTTAGTATATTCATAACTATAGTCATAACTATAGTTAGTTAATAGCTGATAACTATATTCAACTTGGTCGAAAACTCTATACATACAATTGCATTGTTCTGCAATATTTTATCATATGAGTCTTTGTTTTAAAGAAAATATTATTTATAAGTATACTTGAAACTATATGTGATGCCAAGAGAGGTTCTTCATGGATTATGGTCCAACCACTCACTCACTTTAACAAACCTACAATCTGATGGTATAAGGATGATTCGTTGCAATATTGCCACTAGTGTATTTTCCAGGCATACTTTCGAGAGGGCTTTTCACCTCTACTCCCGTAGCTAAGATAAATAACATGTACAGCAATACATGTCGTTCTATTACAAGAAACGTCCTTTACCAAATAGTGTCTCACTACATCCTCACAGTTTGACTTTGCCCCATCCCCGGATAAAATTTTCTGGAACAAAGCCTGGTGTCTACTGTATATTATTCAGAAGAAAGGAGAAAAACGATTTAGAGTATCCAAGGCCTGTACAGGGAGCACGTTGCCAGGAGAATCTTACAAAAGAGTATCTCAAATTTATATTGTATAAAACTGCATTCTAATTTCCAGTTATATTATCGTGATATACTGTATATATAAGATATATCTCTTCGGGTTTTTCCTGAGTTCAGCCTTTTTAATGTTAGTTAAAATGCTTATTTTACAATTTATAGTAGATACATGATTGTTGCGAAGACCGTCTTTATGCATGTGCTATAAACAATCAAAATATAATATGTAGACTATGAACAAATGTTGCATGGTAAATATTCTAATTACCTTAATTCTAGTTAAACACGTTCAGATTTTCAGAATGCGCCACTAGTTTCAATCCCAATTTTAAAAAAATGTTTCACACATTTTAATACATGCCGAACATTAGGTTAACCAACTGAGACTCCATTTCCGGTAGATTTTGTAATTTCCTTTGGATCCTTTTAAAATAAATTTAGAGTATCTTTTCTTAGATTTTGATGGAATTGCAAATGACAAGAGTGTTCAAAATCCTTTTAACGCCGACATAGAAGCCGCTTACCCCAGAACTTCAAATAGAAATGATTGATTTGTAGTGTATCTATATTTTTAAAGAAAAATATTTAAATTCATAATTACTGGAATTTCATAACAATTTTCCACTCACACAGTTCCATCAGTTGCATATATTTATTTGCTCGTGCCATTCTTTCCACTTTCGGAAATGAGAAAAATATCCAAAATGAATTATACAAAATATATTTACAGATCAAAATTAACATCAGCATTTGAAGTCGCTGTTAATAATTTCCACTAGTAAACCTGATCCACAACTCCAATAATTGTCAGTGGAAAGTTACAGCTACATAGAGGTCTAAATTTTATTAATCATAACGTTCAACTTCATTATGTGAATTAGACTTTAGTTCTTTCTCTTTTCTTACTTTAAAATATTCTCTAAGACTTTCTGGACTGTTGTTAGCTGGTGCATTTTGAAATAACTTCGTACAGATTAACAATATACGTGCAAACTGATGTGATATGTGTGGAAATGACTATGTGATATCCTAATATCTGCTATCCTGTTATAATCATTTATTTCATAATGAAATTCACTCGCAGAGTCCTAGAAGATTTCTTAGGGTACGAGTTGCACTCATGGACACAATTTGCACTTTACGATGATATTTACGTATATAAATATCAGAGAAAATGACTGTACAAGAAATACTAACCAACTTGTGCTAGGTTGCCACTAAAATCGAGAGTGCTATCTAACCGAGTTAGGGCAGGAACACAGCAAGGGGTGCCCGCAGAGAGTAGGAGCGTTAACGACGGATGGATAGTATGCGTATTAACGAGGATAATGCAAAATAAAACATTTGACATAGCCAGGGGTAAAAGTGAGGGGAAAAGCGGGAGGACGCAATCACCTCACTTCCAGAAAATATATGTGGAGTTCCCCCACTTTCTAGAGAAATTGCAATGGGCAAAGCAGTCTTGGGGAGTAACGTAACGCAAGTAACGTGTTGCTTGTAACGCGTTACTTTTTTCGCGTTACATTTCGGATGAGTAACTACAATATATATATATATATATATATATATTCGGAAACAAATGTTTCTTTCCTGTAAGTGAATTTCTCAGAATGGAGTAATGGAGCATGAACGATGTCAGTGACACAGTCAGTCACCGGCACATAAAGAAACAGATAACATCATAGTGCCACTTGCTGTTTTTGGAAGATGAGGACAGCCTCACGGAAATCACGTGTACTAATTGCAAGCACCTGGAAGATTTTGTCCTGGATTTTGACAGATCCAAATCAATATATTCAGTGAGTGAACTACGAGTGCAATGGTACCGGTACTCTATTTTACTTTGATTGGCGTTGTTTTAATAAAAATGAATAACGAAAATATTTTATCGTTCGAACATTTGAAAGAATACTTTTTTAAAAAAAGTTGAAGATGATGGTGGACAGAATTTAAAAGGAAAGTAGTGCCCCGGTGGGAAATATTTATCAACATCTAGGGTGCCATAATTAACGATATACAGTAAGGGGTTAATATGAATCTGACTGATGAGCAGACCTACTTTACTACCGATACTAGAAAATAGTTTGTTGATGGTATGTAATATTGGAGTTCTTTCAGATCAGTTTGCCTATCCTAGAGTCCAGTTCCCTTGATTATAAAGTTTGGAACAACTAGCTTTAAAAAGCATGTATCGATTTTAGAGTTACTGGCAAGTTTTGATTCATCCCCAGTTCATGTGTTCTTATTTTATTAGTTGTAGTGTAATGTTTCTCTATATTCTGTTCTTTTAATTTTACATAACAACATTGTAATTATTACATAATTAGTTTAGCAGAATAGTAACAAGCAACCATTTCTTTTTAACTCATACGGATGGGTACGAGTCAAGCTAAAACTCGACTCGAATTGAAGTCGAGTTTTGAGTCGAGTCACAGATCGAGTTCAGAACTGATTCACTGTTTTTTGCGTCGAGTTTGATAAATGGCTCGCTCGTTTTAACTCGTTTTGAAATCATGACCTGATTACACTGGAAAGCGAAAGCCATGAGAAATATAAGCTAAGCAGTAATATGGAATACTTTTAGTGTTTCTCACGAGAGGGCACACTGCTCGCATCTCGTCTCGTCTCGATAGCAAGACCACAAGATATTTTATAACAAGCTCAGCTCGGCTCGGCTTAACTGAGCCGATGGCCCGAGCCAGCTGGCTTGGGTGAACTATCGGCTCGAGCTGGCTTGGTTGGGATGAACCATCTGCTCGGTTCTACTCAACTAAACCGAGTTCTCTAGCCGACTCGGTCGGGTGAGCTGTTGGCTCGGCTCACTTCTCGGTTCGGGTCGATAGTGAATGAGCTGTGAGCCGAGCTGCTCGAGTCGTTAATAGTTCTAAAACCCGGGCCAAGCAGTTTTGAATATATTTGGCCAGTGCCCTATAATTTTTAACAATGTTTGGGTCGAGCCCGAATACTCAACCTAGATCCTCAACCCAAATTCAGAAGCTCGTGAACAATGTCCTTGAATTCTAGACTTCACGACTACCGAGGTTGGCAATCAACTACTTTTTCAGTATTCAAATACAAATTGCGTATCTTTCATGTTTATACACAGTGTTGTTATAACTAATAATAATAATAATAATAATAATAATAATAATAATAATAATAATAATAATAATAATAATATAAAAGTTGTAGTAGTAGTATCATTGATAATAATTATATTGTCTATATAACATACTTGAAGAGAATACTCGAAACTCGACCCGAATTCGAGTCGAGTTGAAGGAAATGTTTCGAGCCAAGTTCTCGGGTCGAGCTCAAAGATCTCTGTTTCTAGTCGAGTCGAGTTTCAAAGAAAACTCGCTCGAACTTGCTCGTGCCCATCGCTACGAGTAACGCAGTATGGCATTTTAGTTGATGTTACATTATATGAAAATGTTCATATAGCTGTCAAGTAAAAATTTGTCTTTGCATTTACGTAAAGCGTTTCAGAACGTGTAATAATAATAATAATAATAATAATAATAATAATAATAATAATAATAATAATAATAATAATAATAATAATACAGAAAATTGAAGTAATAAGATTTTTTCACATATTCAAAGTTTCGGACCTAAAAGTAACGCGTTACTTTCGAAGTAAAGTAACAGTTACTTTTTGGGGGCAAGTAACGCGTTACATTTTAAGAGAAAGTAAAGTTACTTGTAACGCGTTACATTTTTATAAATAACTTACCCAACACAGGGGCAAAGATAGGCACGGGGGACGGCGTAACGTCATGCGTCCCCATATCTTTTCAAATTCACTTTTACCCCTGAATATAGCATTAAATGACATAGGTTAGCTAAAGCACTTGTAACGGTTTCACACTTGTAACTCTATACTTGTAAACATAAAATATTATTTTCCTACATTGTGCAGAAATATTCCACCAGTGGAAATTAATATGTTACACAGTCATCTTTGATATACACTCCTTTATTTTAACCCTACTGTAGCTATTCTAATGGATTAACACTTGCAGCATTACACTTGTACACTTATGGAAAAATTCCTCCGCCAGTAGAATTTTATATTCTACACAATTCTCTTTCACATGCACTCACTCATTTTAACCGTGCAATTACAATTTTTATGACATATTATTCTTAATCAGTACCGCCTAGTCTTACTGATAAACTTCTTTTCAGAAATGTTTGCTAAAACGAAAGAAACGTTTGGAATTCCTGATATTGTCATAAATAACGCAGGTATTTTAAGTGACGCAAAATGGGAAGAAACTATCTGCACAAACGTGGTAAGATTTTGATAATTGTTAAGGTATTTACATTTTGTTTATGAATAAAAATGATATACTATTGGGATTGGACTTTTAAAAACTGAGATAACTTTAAGCGTTGCAGAGTAATTTAGTATTATATTATACTTCATTATACGTTCTACTATTTACAAAGTGGAAATTAGGAAATGAGTTGTTTTTTTTTTTTTTTTTTTAATTGAGGTTAGTTTTGAGATGGTAGTTTTTCATAGAGATAACTCTTGCGTGTGACCTTGAAAACATGTCCAGCTAAGTATCAGTGTTGCCACACTTGGTACAATTGTACCAAATTCAGCCCTTTTTGTCATTCATCGGCCCGTTGGTACCACGCTGGCATTTTCAGCCCCTTTTGTGAAAAAGTTGGTACAATTCTACTCAATTCAGCACTATTTAACAAATACTTGTCACATTTTCTAAAGTGTCAGTAAGAGTTTTCCTGCATCTCACGTTACTTATACTGTGTGTGGGATTCTTAAAAAATACTGTTGAACTTGTATCCTGTGGCGTTGCACCGCTTAACACTTAGGAACGGTGTGTGGAAAATTCGTAATTCGAACTATACTGGGATACAAATGACGCTAGGTGGGCGCATGCGCGCCACGCATGAAGGAGACGAGAAGGAAGCAGTGTGGTGGAAACTTATCTTCAAACCTTAAAAAGAAATAGAACCATACAAACACGTTGAATCAAATGTTGCATATTCTGAAGAAGACCAGCGTGTACTCAAGTAAGTCTATAATTTATGTCATTGCAAAGATTCTACACCAAAAGATAATAGCACGAAAAATACATTGACATAATTGCTGGCTTAGAGGACTAAGTTGTTTATTAGTGACGCCACATTGACGAATATAAAAATATCAGAACATTTCTACGTTTTATAGATCTATATCGACACATTGATTTGTGATCTTGGAAGAGGGGGGTTGTTCTAGAACATTACCTCTTTCAGTTTCGTGTTATAGAGCCATGTATTACACTGGAATAAAATTAAGCCCTTTTTGCTTCAATTTGGTACTATTTTTCAGCCCACTTCAGAGCTAGGACTGTGGCAACACTGCTAAGTATCACTGACCTAGTGTTGCATGTGACCCGGCCAAGCTACACTGGTATTACGATGCTTCGTCACTCGTTCAACAATAGAACAAGGAGTGAATATCAAGCTCTGTGCGCTCTTAGGGAAACTAACGGAAACATGTTCAGAAAGGTTTTGGATACAATTATTCGTTCACTTGTTTCTGAATGCCATAGCCAGGGACGTCATTTAGGGGGGCAGGAGGGGGCAATTGCCCCCCAAGAGTTTGTGGAATACATATACTTTAATCGAATGCATATACTAATATACTAGTACAAAATGTGAGTTTTATGTTTGTGGTGGTCTTGCCTCCCCCTCAAGCGAAGTCTGAAATGACGCCCCTTTCCATAACAGCCTTAATGGTGTCAGGTAGTCTGTGGAAGATGAGCGTCAGGCCTAACTGAAATGATTGAGAAAGTTTGGGATTTTATTGTGAATAAATAAGATGCAAGTTTAAGACTAATAACAGACTTCGAGGAGGCGAGTAAAGAGATGCTTTCCCAAATAATAATGGGAGATGCTATGTATACGGAGAAGAGGTGTCCCAGCACATGCAGGCACGTATCCAAGGGGAAGGGGGTTCCGGACCAGAAATGAAAAAAATTAGGGAAGGATGAAACAAAATGAAGTGAGAAAAAGAAGGATCAGCGTTAAAAATAAACTACAGGAAGCTTTTGGTTACTCTTTCTTATGAGGAAATTTGCATTACTTGCAATACATGGTTGCGAGGTGAGCGAGATATCTTGGAAGAGTCAGGGAATTTGAAATTCTAGAAAAGTTGAGGAATTCTCAGAATTTCTGCAACTAGACAGGGAAATTTCAATCTTCCAAAAGCATAGTGCCGTTGGGCAACAGCGTGGACATTTTTTATCATAATTTTTCGTCATCGCATCCTTGCAATATCAAACATGTTATTTCAAGAACAATTTTCTACTACTCCTTTAACCTGTCATTTGAGGGATACGGACAAAATCTCGCGGCCGAAAAACCCCCGCCCAAAATCTCGCCGGCCAAAACCTCGCAGGACGAAATCTCGCCGGGCCAATACCTCGCGTGACCAAAACCTCGCGGGACAAAATCTCGCCGGGTCAAAACCTCGCGTGGCCAAAATCTCGCCGGGCCAAAACATCGCGTGGCCAAAACCTCGCCGGGAATGAAACTTTTCTTTAAAATTTACCCAATGAGTTTCTTAATACGCACTTCCACATTACAAATAATAATAATAATAATAATAATAATAATAATAATAATAATAATAATAATAATAATAATAATAATAATAATAATAATAATAATAATAATAAGAAGAAGAAGAAGAAGAAGAAGAAGAAGAAGAAGAAGATACAAAACATCGTGTGCGTGGGCTTTCTCGGGTTATTACCGTTTCCTCCCACTTTCTTTATTCGATCATTTCCTTCATCCTGGTCATCTACGTCTCCTTTAACCTACAGGACATAATCAAGGGACGTCGTAAAAACTCATATATTATTTCATACTTTTATAAATATTAGATTTTTGTTAAAATTTTAAGTTTTTGGATGTTCCAAAGTTCACGAAACTAACCCCGTTAGTTGTCATTACTTTCCTTATGCAGACTTTCTTTTCCTATAACCAGTTTAAAAACATCCTGTCGCCCTACCTTCACATTGACATCCTCTAATACAGAAATATAATTTTCATATGGTATCGCGGGACTTGGTCAAATACCCGTGATACTTCTTCTGAAACAGCGTCTTTTATACCGTCATCCTTATCATCTGTTGGAACATTTACATTTTGGTCAGGCGAGATTTTGGGTATGGCGATATTTTGCGCGAGGTTTTGGAAGACGAGGTTTTGGCAAGGCGAGGTTTTGGGCCGCGAGGTTTTGGGAGGCGAGGTTTCGGCCAGGCGAGGTTTTGGTCCGCGAGGTTGTCGCCGCGAGGTTCTGGCCGCGAGGTTTTGTACCCAAACCGTCATTTGAAACTGACAGTAGTTGACGGAATAATAAAAACAAAAATATATGTGGGAAGAAAGGTCTGTTAACATTTGTTTCAACAGAAAAAGTAACGCAGATATTGGAAAATGTTTTACAAGACATTATTAAGTACGTACTTTTTATAATAGTGAATATGTACAGGGTGCGGCACGTAAAACCGGCCCGTAAAGTGAACACATAAAATGAAATGTAATGTATTGAATATGATTAATCACAACACATAAATTAAATGTAATGTATTGAATATGACTACTCACCTACACAGCAGGTGCTGAAAGCGTCCTCCTCCCACTTCAACACACATGTGAGCACAACCAATCTTCTCATCATGCAAGGGTACCTGGTGGATTGCATGTGGATTTTCTGTCGACCAATACCGGTTGTTTTGGAAATTTACGTACCCAGACAGGTGGAACCACGCCTCGTCACTCATGATGAGCATTAGTGGATCCAAGAAACCACTGGCAACATTGCTCAACAGCCATGAACAGAAATGCACCCTCTTCCGCAGGTCAGGCTCCTTCAGTTCTTGCACAACACTTATCCGGTACGGTTTTAACTTCAGTCCCCTTAAAACACGTCTGCAAATTCTCTCAGTCGCATGAACCTGTTGACTCAATCTCCTGGTTGACTTTCGAGGACTTCTTGTCATTATCTCCTCCACCTGCATCTTTAATTCAAGTGTGCAGACAGATGGTCGTCTGTTCCTGGGAGCATTTTGAACCGATCCTGTACGCCGCCATTTTTCAATCAATTTCTGAATGGTGCTTTCTGCTGGCACAGAACGTCCTGGAAATTTCTCCCGAAACAAATTCTTTGTTTTCACAAAAGATCCAGTGAGAATGAACCCTTCAACAATGGCAACACGCTCGGGTATCGAATACGGCATTATCACACACTGACACTCACCCGGCTTAACACAACGAGGCCTTTTTCTCAACTGGTTTCGACAAGTTTCACTGGCTGCGGCTGCACGTGACTGCTGCAGGTCACGCAAGTCGACCCGACCTCGAGACGCCATCTCTTGGTAGGAAGGTAGATTATTTAAGTGTTGCCAAAAACACAATATACCAGAATATTACGACGGGCCGGTTTTACGTGCCGCACCCTGTACTTTTTATAATAGTTGAGGTCATAATGAAAAGAAAATTGTTATATTTGAATAAACAGAAGAAGGATGTAAATATTGTATAATCTTTTTCAATACTTTTTTTCTAAATTTTACTCGAGATTTCTTCATAGTTTATTATAATACTTACCAACATATCCTCACAAACCAATATATGTAGATAGTAAAGTAGTTTAGATTGATCGAGCTCCTGGTTCTTCAGAATTACATGTTACGTTCCCCGCCCCCCGTTACGAAATCTTGGCTAAACGAACCAATATATGTTCCAGTAAACTTGTTTAGAATGATCGAGCCCCTGGTGTGATGAGCACAGTATTTCATGTCACGGACCCCCCCCCCTTCACGAAATCCTGGCTACATGCCTGGCACATGACACAGTGATCGTTCTTAAAGTTGTGGGTGCTATGTACTAATTATCACTTTCAAATCTTAATTTATTTATTTTTGACAATTTTTTGAGCACTGTTTTCAAATTTTATTTTAACACCTTTATTTAAACTTTATTTTTTTAAAAAATGCATTTATTGAAAGTTTATAAGTGTTCGTTCGAAAGTTGTTTGCAGTTGTGAACTTTTTATACAAAAATATTTAGCAACTTTAGTTTGAAAATTTTGTTTACATTTTTTCATTGCCTGAAATTTTGTAGCTCACGGAAAAAATGCAACCCGAAGAAAAGAATCGGAATTATTTAGAATGAAAATATTTGGTAACTCTGTAGACAAGGATTTTATCGTTATGATCATGACGTAATTATACATGTCAGTTTATGCAAGCATATCAGGAGAATACACCATAAAATTTTACTTATTTTTTTCTTTTACTTTCATTAGTAATTCGCCTCCGTTAGCCTGAAGGGAGTTGAGACGTTAAGTTAAAAAAATCAATTAAAATTTTCTGTCTTTAGAGTAAAGAATGTTATGAAAATTGTGTAAGTACGAGATAGAACAAAAAGGAGGAATATTTTAGTTAAAATGTTGTTATATTCAGGGATAAAAGTGAAAGGAAACACTGGAGGATGCGGTCCTTCCATTTCCAGTAAATATCTGTAGCGTCCTCCGACTTTCTTAAAAAAAAAAAAAAAAAAAAATACAATGGGCAAAGATAGGCACAGGAGACGGGCGTGATGTTATCCGTCCCCCTACCTTTTCCGATCCACTTTTAACCCTGGCTATATTTCTCGTTTTAAGTTTGAAAACAGTTCTTAGTTATTAAAATTTTTCTTATTTATTTCGTTGTATTTAGTTTGAGTTACATAAATTGAGTACTATACGTATGTTGTAATGATTTTATGTTAATGGATGGTGCAGGTACAGTTGAAACGTACCAATTTTTGTAGTACTTAAATTAGTAACATTTTACAGTTGGCGACGAGGCTCTATAAAACCCACGATGTCGGAAGGAAGACAAAAATATTCTTTCGAGCCAATTAACATCTAGGTAAAATTGCAGAGTGTAGGCTCGAAATAAGAAGGGAGGCCGAATGCAGAGTTCAGGCTCCAAAAAGGAGGGAAGCCAACTACAGAGTGCAGAGTGCAAAGAAAGAGGGAAGACGAGCTCCAAAGAGAGAAGGAAGCCAACTGCAGAGTGCAGGCTCCAAAGAGGTGTGAATACGATTATGTAGTTCAGGCATCAAAGAGGGAAGCAAGCCTACTGCAATTTACTCGGAAAGAAAAACAGTATGATGAACACTAGCTTCAAGGAAAAGGGTAGTAAAAGTAGGGATAGCAAACAAGAAGATGGGGGAGTTTTGCAGAGATGCATTTAGAGTAAACAATGTTAAGGAAATTGTGTAAGTAGAAGATGGAGGAAAATAAAGAAATATTTTAGTTACCGTCCTTGTTTTGAGTCTGAAAGAGTTCTTAGTTATTATTCTAATTTATTTCGTTATATTTAACTTAACTCATATTTAACTTATATTAACTTACATAAATTAAGTATTATAAGAATGTTGCAACATTTACGAGGGCTGGAAAGAAAAAAGTGGCAACACTGTCCCATCCCCACACAGGGAATTTTGAGCAAGCTGCAGTTGGCAACACTTGTAGCGGGTAGGTGGAGCTATACAACGCGGTTGGTGGCGATAGTGTAGGCGCGGCAGTGATCGTAGTGAAGTGTGTTGAATGCAGGTTGGCAAAGCACACCGCTCAAAAGGTGATGTTTTCCAAGTTAGAACAACGTTCATGGATAAAGATCGAAGTGGCCCGTGGTAAAAACGCCACGGAATGTCACTCCTGACTACGTGAAACATTTGGGAATGACGCATTGCCGTATCAGACTGTGGCACGTTGGGTAGCAGCGTTTCGTGCAGGATGTAGCAGTGTGCAACAGGAACCAGGTGGAGGACGCCATGCGGTCGACAACCGAGTCATTGAATTGATGCAATCGTTGCTGTATGTGGACTGGAGATGGACTGCGAGGGAATTGGCGAACGAGGTAGGAACATCCCATACCACAGTGTTGAATGTGTTGCACAATGTCCTTGGGTACCGAAAAATTGCATTCCTGTGGGTACCGCAGCACCTTACAGGCGTTCAGAAATGGCTGAGATACGCCCTCGCAGGTGATCATTTGGCAGGTATAGACGGGAAGGTCGCGCGTCCCTGGACAGGATTATCGAACTTGATGAAACATGGGCGCGCTCGTATGAGCCAGAACTGAAGCGCCAATCAAATGAATGGCGCCACCCATCATCTTCCCGACTCAAGAAGCTGCGTCAGGAACCTGGGAATGTGAAGGTAATGCTGATTGTGGCATACGGTGTACAGGGTGTCATTTTGCGGCATGCAGTTCCTCCGAACCAGACCGTCAATGCAGTGTACTACCGCACCTTTCTGGAAAAACATCTTCGTCCTGCACTCCGCAGGAAACGACCCAACTTCATCAAGGTCCACCCATTGTTTTGCATGACAACGCCCGTTGTCACAACTCAGGTGTTGTTAGGGACCTATTTGCACGATGGGGGTGGAAGGTTCTAGAGCACCCACCCTATTCACCGGACATGAGTCCATGTGACTCATCTGTTTCCTTTGATGAAAGAACCACTGCGAGGGATGCGTTTCCGCAGCAGAGATGCCATACTTCGAGCTATAGGGCGCTCTCTTGCAGATATCAACAAAGAGGGCACCGCTGCTGGTATCCTGCGACTTCTCCACATATGTCAACGGTTGCAACATGCTGCAGGGGATTACATTGAAGGCCTGTAGAAGTTTCATGATTGTCCAATAAAGGGTTCGTGAATGATTTGTCTGTTGCCACTTTTTCTTTCCAACCCTCGTATATAACAATGCACAGTGGAGATTAAGTTGGATTAAGCACTACAGTTTCATTTTTTCATTTCAATAATTTCTAATGATTTCACCATCTTTCATCAAGTTGTTACGATATAGAATCATGTGCACTGTACAACAAATGTCTTGACGCATTTAGCGCTAATTTCAATGCAGTGTTTCTCTGCCTTGTTCAAAGTGTTGACGTTATTACGTAGCCTATTTGTCGTAATTCTCCATTAGCACTGCTACTTCGGCAAGTCGTTTCGCCAATAAGGCGTTTTCTGTGTGCCATCCTCTTGTCACTTCTACGTTTTACGCTGTACTTACGTGTACTGCAGCATGCTTAGCTACTATAGTCTTAATAAATTGAGCAATACCACTGTCTACTACTACACAAATCAAGTAAAGGTGAATACCTTTAGAGAAGTCGTGTATTGATGTACTGTATATCACGTGTTATTCATTACAGACGAATTTCGTATTATTCAATTCGGATTGGTGGCGAAAGCAGGTGTTTTACACTAAGAATTGGTGCATTCAGTGTAGTAGGGAACAAAATCCAATTTTGATCATTTTAGACATTTCATCTTAGTGTAAAACTAGCAACAAGGTTTCGGTCAGTTGGCACATGCGTGGCTCTTGGCTTTCTACGTTTGATCTATCAACACGTGTTTTCTTACAACCTGCCTTTTGTTGTACTTGCAAGCAATACTTTCGCAAAGCGTCATAGCATCACTGGCCATTCATTGGCTATTGACTTGCCTCCAGCGTAAAACGCTTGCGCCAAGTTTGAATAAAACACCGAATGCAAAGTTTTCTCCATGTAACTTCGATACTGGAAATCAGCCTTCGGTCTGCCGTATCTTGACAAAACGCTGTAACTTTGGCGGAGCAGTTTTGCGAAAATGAGCCGTAAAGTTTTCATCCGAAAATGTGATCTGTATCGTGTAGAACCAGGTTAACTAGGCAATAATGGTCAACCAATCAATTTTCACCAAATTTAATCACACAACATGCATTTTCGTAACACTACATGTAACCACGTGTTTCCAAAGTCAAGATACACTGGTTCTACACGATACAGATCACATTATCGGATGAAAACATTACGGCTCTTTTTCGCAAAACTGCTCCGCCAAAGTTACAGCGTTTTGTCACGACACGGCAGCGGTATGCTTTCACGGTTTCCAATCAAGCCGGATGCAAGCTTGCTGACTTGCAATTCAAGCTTAGAGCAAGCGGTATGCAAGTTGTCTCTGCTACCAGGGAAAGATCTCGACTTGATTTTAAAAGATCTAGAGAGTTTAAAAGATTCATGTCCAGATGTTGTAAATAACTTTAAGATAAAAAAAAGTGTAAACTTTTCATGTAGTTAAGCATTTCTCATAAACTTTGTCTATTTCAGTATGTTTTTACATTATTTTTTCCTTTTATTTTCTTTAATTTTTTCCATTTTTCCTTACCTCAGTAGTTTGATTAGATACTTAAACTAAAGATAGGATTCTAACTTCCTATAAAATGAGTCTTTGTACGAAACATATGTAAAGAAATGCGAAATAATAATCATAATTCTTAATGTTTTTAGAGTTGTAGATAAGAACTTTAAATGATAATAGCTCATTACATTGGTGAAAACAGCATCAAAATATCATGTAACCAAAAAAGTTGTTAGCTTTTTGCAACTGAGACGGCGTTAGAGTCCTAAATCACTGAGTATATCAGTCGCAGCAGATCCAGCCTAACGTCAATTGGCAGCAGACAGTTGAGGTTAGCAAGTGTGCAAGAACTGTTGGAATTCTAAGAATGAGACAATAAGTATTCTGCTATGAAGACGAATGAACTCTCTGCAAAACTGTGCTACATTTTACAATTTTATTTCGGTACAAGTGCAAATATTGTACAGATTCCTGGGCAAGATACGTTATTCGAAATCAATAGCCAAAAGATGGTTCATTTGATTTCGGTCTGAAAATATCCAAGATGCTCCTCGTAGTGGGCGACCAATCAGAGAAAAAGTGGAAGGAATTCTGCTAAAATTGAGCAAGACTGGCATGTAAACAGTCATGACATCGCCAATAACCTAGCATTGATCACCAAATAGGGTTAAACCTTTGGAGAAAGCTAGCTAAAATAGGGTCGCTAGTTACACGCAACCCACCTTAATTCGATGGATTTCCGGTTGCAACATATATGTTTCTCATTAGGTGTTTTTTTTTAAATTAATTAATTAATTATTTTTTATATATTATATAAGAAAAAATTTACATGAATTCTTATTAGATTAGTAAAAATCAAATCGAAATGCTACCAATGGTTCCCGATACAATCATGTACACTCAGCGACAAAAGTTCTTTCCGTTTGATTAAATTAGTTTCATAAATCACTTTAGAGTGGAAGGACAATTTGAGTACAGTTTCAGTAAATTAAAAAAAAGAATGTAATTCTCTGTACGTTCCAGCCACACCACCGTTGTACAGCTCACAGATGACGAGAAGAACCCTAGCCGAAGTAGTGTGACGTAGGTATGGGCTCGTCCACTTTTCACACGGGGGTTTAAATGACACCACGGAAAAGCACACAGATAACTGCCCAGAGTAGCAGACGACATCTAAGTACAGATCACACCTCAAAAACTGAAAATGGACTTGCCCGTGTCGTTGACCTTTCCCCGCTACCCTTGTTTTAGGGTTCTTCTCGTCATCTCTGAGCTGTACGTTCCAACTTTACTACAATTATTCAGAAAATAAATTTTACCAAACGGAAAGAACTTTTGCCGTTGACTATTCAAACCTAAAAGCAAACACACATACAGATCCAATTGAGAACGTATTTTTAAGTCGGTTAAACATGAATGAATTCTTGTTTTTTACTCTTTAAATAAACTACTTTTTTTTTTTTTTTTTTTTTACAAAAATCAAAAACAATTTTTGCCAAGAGCCATCATTGTTTGATATGATATGGATTTACAAGCAAGTGATTTATCAATAAGGACAAAATACCTATGATGATGATCACATTGAAACAACTATCAACAGAGATACTGAGACAGAATACATTGATCAAACTTGGTGTACAAAAAGGAACGATATCAATAAACTTTTTAAAGCGTTTCCAAAGTGGACATTTTGAACTTGTAATATTAGATATTATTGATGATTTCTTTTTCAGATGGGCTTAACGCGAGGCACTCTTCTTGCTCTAGATATGATGAGCAAAAACAAAGGAGGAAAAGGCGGGATTATTATAAATCTTTCTTCAATACTTGGACTGATGCCTCTACGTTCTGCACCTATCTATGCGTCTTCGAAACATTATGTTATTGGGCTCACTCGATCACTTGGAGTAAGTTGGTAGTCGTAAGTTCATTATATTTTAAGTAGCTTATACAGAAGAGATTATAATATAAAATAATCACATCCCTTAAGAAGCTATTAAACTGGAAGACTTGGGGGGAATCCCCAGAATTTATTCAGGTAAAATAAAAGAAGGAAAGTAAGTCAAGGCATTGGTGATAGGATAGATAAGTTAGTACACCCAAATAATTCTATTTGCATTTAAATAATTCAATGAATTTCTGGTCAGTGTTTCCTATACCTTATTATAAGATTTACAAATTAGTAACTAATATTTCCCTGAAGATTGAGAAGTTCTAACGCAACTTTCTAGTCTAACGTTGCAGCACAAACAGTAGGTATGCTAGCCAATTGCCAACGTTAGCTCAGTAGTATGTAATATAATTCTCCATAATCATGAATATTCATAAGTCTAGATCTTCTCCGTAGTGATTAATAGCTTTGAATTACATATTCTATGGAGATTCTCAACATTTGACAGTTTTTTAATGATATATAATAAATGTATTGACGGGCGGTACTTTTATAGTATGACAATTTTAATGAAACTTGTATCTTTTCGCGCGTGTGTAATGATCCACTATGGATATGTAAATGACACAGAAGAAATATGATAATATATGCAGCTATGAATTACGAAGCGTACGGACGTTTTATATGGAAAAAGAATGTGACGTACAATGAAGATTTCCGCTTTTTAGAATTTTAAGAAATGCTAATTTGACAAACAGAATAACTTTCCTTTAGAAATGAAATATGCAGATCACACACGTATAAGAAGTTAATATATTTTTTGTTGAATTTATATGCATGATATCTCGCATCGCTTTCTCAGCATGGCTGCGGTCCGTGGAAGGGGGAAAGAGATTCTGGTATTTTCGAGATTGATCTCAAGGTTATTAGTGTTATATAAATACCGATTCATTTGCATGATCTGTACACTTGGCAGGAAGAACGTATCAAGCGCAATTGTTAACTTTAGAAAGAAGAGATTAGTTAACTAACTACGTAGACTTGAAGATTGGTAAGTACTAACTTTGTAGTTTTCTTGTTTTATAGTTGTTCATTTTTATACGGGAAGTGACATTTTAAATTAAATACACGTAAAACATATTGTAATTGTCGGGAGTATAAGGGGGCAGAAGTATTTGTTATTTACCGAGAATTGATTGTTGATTTTCAGCCATCGAAAACCATATCACTCGGTGTACTTATATGTAATTATAAATCAAGTAATATATATTGTAATGTAATATGGAGGCTACAGGGAATCAAGGGCGCCCATGTTGTGGTTTCAAAGGGGGGCAAGTACAAGCGACGTTTCAAATATAGCTTCAAATTTTACTGTAACTAATGTAAAAATTCTATTGAGTTTTCGATATTCCCAAGTACAATTTTCTCTTAGAGGGGGCGAGTGTCCACCTTGCCTTCCCTGATGGGCGCCCTTGCAGAGAATCTAGATTGTTCATTACACTCGGACACGAACCAGGATTCTCCCACTTGTAAAACTGTACGCTAAACCTTTTGCTTGCAGTGCGAACTCATTACTTATATCTAAGTATAAACGGTATAAACTTTACTGTGTAAGAACAATCTTATATTGAACAGGAAGTCAGCAGACTTACCAGGAATCGAACGGGAGACTTACGGGGAAATTTTGTGCACTAAACATTTTGCTTAGCAGACTTTCTTACTTATATGTAGCTAAAATTCGTGTAAGACATATAACTGGTATTTATAAAGTATGTTAAGATGGAAACTATATAGGACAGGAAGTCATGACACTATCGGGAATCGAAGCAGGGATGTTTCACGTGGATAACTGTACTCTAATCTTTTTCATGCTCGCACTGTGGACTTTTAGTTATAAATGTTATAAACGATACTGTGTAAGAACAAACTTATATTAGACAGGGAGTCAGCAGAATCCGCACCGGGAATGGAATTTGTGTCTCTCACATGCAAAGGCAATATTTTTGGGAACGTTAGTGCTACTTTGAATATATATTATATTTTTTGTAATTTGAAATACGGTAACTAATTGCATTTTTGTTTTTCGTTCTTTTTAGGTGCTGAAGCAAACATAAACTGATAAAAACGAGAAAAAGTAGAGAGCGACTAAAGACGTGGATTTGAATTGGATCATTAATTAAACAAGAGATAAACTGACATTCGGTAAGTATTATTATTATTATTATTATTATTATTATTATTATTATTATTATTATTATTATTATTATTATTATATTCAAATTGCTTTCGTTTTCAGTTTTTATTGTATTCTATATATTCTATATACATATATTCATACATATATTGAATTCTATTGTATTCTATATACATATATTGATTGCACTTTTCGTCTTGTATTTTACAGAAATGGAGTTTTACCTGGAAGATGTTAATATTGTTGACGAAGCAATTTTCCAGGAAGACTAAGTGGCTTACATAGTGCTGATCGTGTCTTACATACTTGGCAGCAGGTGGTAGATCTGCAATCGGCAGGGTACAATGGGTCTGTCGAAATTGTAAGTAATCTACTATCGCGTTTGGACTTATATTTTAAGAATAATCAACATATCGTATTGAATAATGTGCGATCAGCAGCCGACATTATAGATCTCTTTCACCACGGTTTCGTATGTGAAGAACGATTGTATGATGCGACATTTATGTCATATTTAAATCATATCGCTTCTGAGAAGGGACAGTTAGAACGAGTTAGTGATAAAAGTGTATCTGAGTTTTTCATTTAGGGGAAATCTAGAAAATGCTCAATGTGAAAATAGCCGAACATAATAATGACTCATTACATATTGATTGGGCACTATTAAATAAAATTAATTTGCATGAACCATTAGAAATTCAAAACTCCGAAACAAATAACGAAATCGACTTTACATAGATGTGACAGAAATTGCAAGAAATTGAGGAAGAAAATGCGCGTATGGATCATCTGAATAATGCATATTATTCAGAAGATATGCAGCCCACAACTCAGCACTCCCCATTGCAAGAGCATGGAGAGATGAAAAAGACTCTAATATGTTTGACATTGTTAGGAAAGATTTGAAAGAGTACCCGTGTTCCAATATGAAAGGGGTTGAAATTGTTGTATAACCTACGACGCAACATGTAATAACAAATCCTATAGATTATATCACATCCATGATGGATTATGCGCTCTCTACCGTTCTGAGTGATACACGACCCCACTATTTTGTCGGTTTAAGGATAAATTCGGACAGATCTTCTGAATAATTAAGTGTTTGTTTCTTGGCGAAAACGTCAAAATTTGAATATCGATGTGGTTCTTCGAACGGTGGAGAACTATTAAATAGCAATGAATCATTTCGCTTAGGGAATCAAATAGAATTTCGGTTTGACATAGTTGACGGATTACACGGACAGTGTATACCGAAGCGCGCAGCGGTAAGAAAATGTGCAGATATCAGTATTTTTCAACGATCTAGCAGTGGCCACAAATGTTAGGGATTTCTTTTGCCTACCAAAATCCATAGTATATTGGATTACAAAACATGAAGAAAGTTATCATGCACTATATAATATGAACCTGCCTACGCGGAAAACATGGCAGAATAAAGCAGATAAATTATGTAAGGACACAAAAATATACGTTGAACGGAAACAAGGATTTAATTTGGAAGATGTACTTTCTTTTCAAAATTATTTATTGAAAAAGAATTACCAAATTGTAGTATATGAACTATTGGATGATTCAAGAACACCTGTGGTATGTGTTGATGTATGAAGGGGTGATATGTTTATGTACTTTATTTACAAATCACACATATCACATCCAAAGCTAATGAACTGTATGATTAAACCCATTTTACTGATTCACCCAGATATCATGAAGGAACGAGAAATAAGACTTGACGAATATTTTAGATGTTACTTGCTTCAATTCTTATTTAAAGGTACATGTGTTAATATGATAAATATAACATGCTTTGTTCATATGTTAATATACTGATATAATACTTAAATATTAGTACAATGAATTACTTATCTTAACATCTTTCTGCAGTAAACGTTGCTTGCTGCTAGCTAAACCACATGTTGCTTGCTAGCCATCATACTTTGTCTTCGATCACACATAAACTGAGTAGCACTCTAAAACACTGTTAAGAACATGTAAATCTTGTCTATGAATGAACATGAGTGTTTCTCTAAAACCTATGAATAAATATGCTTTTCTGAAACTATGAATGAATATGTTTGCCTAGTTGCACTTCGCAGCACATTGTTGAATGCACAGACACAACTTGAATAGCACACTGAAGGCACTGTTGCCAGCCAATGCAAACACAACTCACTAAAACTCACCAGAAAAACTCACTAAAAGAATCACAAAGAATTCACTAAACCACTAAACTATATACAAAAATGAAACTAATATGAATAAAAACAATGCACATATGCAAGCTTATCCATCCTCCCCCTCCTTGATTGGACACAATCAATTAATATTCTAGGGGCAAAGGAATTAATTTAGCAACACTGCGCCGAAAAATGCCACTTTTACACTTCACAGTTGCCACTCGCACTAAATTATCACTGCCCGGATGAACTTCTTCAATCACACCTAACTTCCACACTTAAGAAGGAACATTGTCTTCTTTTAACAATACGACCATGCCCGGTTGTAGATTAGGCTGAGCTGACTTCCATTTTATTCTTTGTTGTAACTGGTTGAGGTAATCCCTTGACCAACGTTTCCAAATATGCTGCTTCATTTGTTGAATCCGTTGCCATCTTCCTAATCTGTTGATAGGTACGTCCAGTAGATTTGGTTCCGGAAGGCTGAGAAGTGTAGCTCCCATCAAAAAATGCCCTGGACTGAGATACATTGGATCTGTAGGATCGTTTGGAAATGGCTGTCAATGGTCTTGAATTTAGAATGGCTTCAATTTGAATAAGTAACGTGTTCAACTCTTCGTATGTCAGACTTGCTGTTCCTGCTACACGCCGTAGGTGGTACTTCATGGATTTTATTGAACTTTCCCATGACCCCATGTGAGGAGATCTGGCAGGAATGAATTTCCATTCTAAACCTTCTTGAGCTGAGTATTCCAGGATGTCCTTTCTGTTAGTCTTGGATTCAAAAAATTGTTGCAATTCTCGATTGGCGCCAACAAAGTTTGAACCATTGTCGCTACAGATAGATAAGCATTTTCCTCGCCTAGCAATAAATCTCTTCAATGCTGCGATGAAGGCTTGAGAACTTAAATCTGAAACTATTTCTATGTGAACTGCTCTAGTGGCTAAACAGATGAACAACGCTGCATAGATTTTCATTTGAATTTTGCTGCGAATCGTAGGCTTGACATAAAAGAATCCTGCATAGTCCACTCCCACGTGTACAAATGGTCTTGCTTCATTTACTCTCTCCTTGGGTAAGTGTCCCATTAACTGTGATGAACTTGTTGATCTCCACTTGAAACAAACCAAACAATTGTGTACTATTGCCTTGACCATCTTCTTAGCTCTTGGAATCCAATATCTGGTACGCAAAGATGCAATAAGAAGCTGTGGTCCTGCATGAAGCAACCTTTTATGTTCTTCTTTGACTATTAGGTGGGTGAAATGATGTCCTGCAGGTAAGATGAATTGATGCTTGTTGTCGTACTCCAAGTTTGAATGTTCCAATCTTCCTCCTACTCTTAGCATTCCTTCCGTGTCCAGAAATGGAAAAAGATCCTTGATTGGGCTCTTTGTTGAAACTTCCATTTGTTGCTGCAAGTTCAATATTTCTTGATGATAGGTAGTATGTTGTACTATCTTGATACATCTGTGTAACGCTAAACGAAGTTCCGAAGCGTCAAGATTATCGGTTTTTCTTTCTAATTTCTTGGAGAGACAGTTATGTTTGAATCGCAAACAATATGCTATTACTCTCAACATTTTGTTTAACGATGAATATCTTTTCATAAAGCTTGTTTCATGAACTGCCACCAAACTTATCATGACTTTCTTCTCTTCTGGAATATTAGATGGCTCATTTTGTTCTTGGCATGGCCATTCCGCTGTGTGAAGAAACTCTGGACCATGCCACCACTCCCGAGACTGAATAAGAGTGTTGGGATCCGCTCCTCGACTAACTATGTCTGCCGCATTTTCTTTACTAGGCACGTGGTGCCATTGATTGATTGATGTGATTCTCTGAATTTGAGCCACCCTGTTGGATACAAATGTCTTCCAACGATTGGGAGGTGATTTGATCCACGACAAAACTATCGTCGAGTCTGTCCACAGGTGTATACCACTGACCTCTATATTCAATATGGATAGTGTTTTGTCTATTAGCTTCGAAAGTAACAGTGCTCCACATAATTCCAATCTAGGCAAAGTTTGCTTCTTCAGTGGTGCAACCTTCGACTTTGAACAAAGTAAATTGACTTCAATGTTTCCTTGTTCGTCTGTAGCCCTGATGCACACTACTGCTCCAAAATTTTCTTCACTTGCATCGCAAAAACCATGTAATTGAATTTCCTTAACGTTCTCCGAAGACATTACGTTTCTTGTAATTTGTATCTTCGCCATCGCAGGTAACCAAGACATTAATTGATTCCACTCAATTTGTAGGACTGTGTCTAATGGGTCATTCCAATCCATCCCTGTCTTCCACAACTTCTGTAAGAAATTCTTGTATTTGATGACAATTGGAGAGATTAGACCTAATGGATCGAAGATAGATGACACTATGCTGACGACTTGTCTTTTTGTCATTGCAACATTACCTTCTGGTGCAGTTCCGTGTTTACAAATTTTGTTCGAAATTATAAGTTTGTCTGTTAATGGAATCCATGCTATTCCTAAAGTCTTAACACCGTCTTGCTGACCAAGTATGATTGGCTGTTGTTTTTCCCTGAAGTCTTCAGGAACTCCTTGAAGTACTTCTTCTTTGTTAGAACTCCATTTACAAAGCTTGAAACCTGCTCTGCTTAAAATATTAATAAGATCCTTCTGTAGTTCTAAGGCCTTTGACACGTTTGGTACTGATTTTAACACATCATCAATGTAGAAATTGTGTTTTATTACTTCTGCCGCTTCTGGAAATTCTTTGGAATTTTCCTCCGCTATTTGCTTCAGACATCTTGTTGCCAAGAAGGATGCTGACGAAGTCCCGTACGTCACTGTTTGTAACTCATACGACTGGATCGGTTCTTCTACTGAGTTTCTCCAAAGAATGCGTTGTAAACACTTGTCCTCATCATGAATTAATATTTGGCGGTACATTTTCTCTAAGTCTGCTGTAAATGCAACTGGATACAACCGAAACCTTAAAATAATGGAGTACAAGTCATCTTGAACAATTGGCCCAACTTGAAGAATGTCATTCAATGATTTGCCATTAGATGTTTTTGCACTTGCATCAAAAACCACTCTTAATTTAGTTGTTGTACTGTCCATCTTGAATACAGGATGATGTGGAAGATAACAACTGCTGCTGCTGTTCACGTCTTCTTCTGTAACTTTTCGCATGTGACCCAAACTTAAATACTCATCCATGAAGGCGGCATATTGTTTATGAAACTCAGGATTTTGTAGCAATCTTCTTTCAAGCTGCTTAAACCTTTGTAGTGCCATGTTGTAAGACTCTCCTAAAGCTGCATTCTCTTCCTTCTTTGGTAATTTGACAATAAATCTTCCATCTCCATTTCTGGTTGTATTTTTTAAAAAATGCTTCTCACAATTTTCTTCTTCCGGCGTGTAAATCTTAGTCTGAAGATCTTCAAGTTCCCAGAATTTTCTCAATTGTGTATCCAAGTCTGTCTCCATCTGAGCAAAACATGAAATTACCGACTGGTTGGCTTCTTCGGGTATTGAAGGCATATTTCCGACGACAACGTATCCTAGCTTCGTTTCCTGCAAAACTGGATAATGTCCTTTTCTAGTCTTCTGGCCTGGCTCGAGGAGACTGTAGAATAACCCCGCACCTATAAGCATGTCCACTGACGACGAGCGATTAAAATTTGGATCGGCTAAGCAAATATCCTTTGGCAAGTTCCAATTACTGTAATCGATATCCTTAGAAGGTATGCAACCTGTAATGTTTGGCAATACTAAACAATCGACCACTGCATTAAAATCACATGTTCTTGAATAAATATGAACTTCAACACTGTGCTGAGCTTCGGAGGTTACAGAATTGATACCTCTAATGGGAACACGATTTTTCGTTTTCTTGAGACCTAATCTATGAACTAACGCTTCGCTTACAAAATTCGATTGAGACGCTGCATCTAATAACACTCTGCATTGTTGAAAACGACCTTTAGTGTCTGTTACGTTAACTAACGCTGTTGCTAATAAGACTTGCTGACCATAATTAATCTTAAATGAGCAATAAGAGTCCTGTGGTTGAACCTTAACCTGATTCTGTTCCTTAACTTTAGGTACATTAGTATTATTGTTTGTTTTGCTTGAACTGTCTTTGTTAGTAGCCTCCTGAGTAGTATCTTCATGCAACAGTGTATTATGCTTAAAATTACATTTCTTACAAGTACTTGATTTGCATGCCTTTACTTGATGTTTATTACCTAAGCAATTAAAACATAGTTTATTTTGCTTCACGAGCTCCTTTCTTTGATTAATGTTGGCACTCAGAAATTCTGGGCAGCGAAAAACAGCATGCGTTTCTTTGCTACGGCAAATATTACATGCATTTGGAAGCACAGTAACAAACGAACTCACTTGACTGTTATTCTTTCTTTTTGCTTTGGACTCTACACTTTTGTTGTCATAAGTACTTTCAGATTGAGTAGGACGAATGTTTTCTAACATTTGACAACGACCTTCTAAAAATGAAAATAATTCCGATAACGATGGAAAGGAGTCACTACTTTGCTCAGCTTCCCATTCCCTTTTGCTTGTCGAATCAAGTTTTTCTACTAAATGTTGTGTTAGGAGTACGTCATGCAAAGGTTTGTCCAAATTCAATGCTTCAAGGGCTTGAAAATTACTACGTGCAGTATTTACAAATTGTCTAACGTCTTTAGCGTTTTCTTTCATTACTGGCTTGATATTGAGCAACCCTCGTACATATGTCGAAGCTATCAACCGTTTATTTTCGTAGCGTTCAACAAGAAGCTTCCATGCAATTTCGTAATTTACTTCTACCGTTGGCAGATTTGCTATTAATGTAAACGCTTCTCCCTTGAGTGATGTGCGCAAATATTGAAACTTACAAACTGTACTTAATGATTCGTTATTGTGAATAAGGGAAATGAAAATGTCCTTAAAGGGCGACCACTCCTCGTATTTACCGCAAAATGAGGGCAAGGAAATTTTAGGCAATTGTACTGAACTACTACTAGAATTTCCAGCTTTGTTATTTGCTGTCCCTGAATCCGTTTTTTGTTCAAAACTATCAATAAATTCTTGTAACTTAACCTTTGAATCATAATACAGTTCCTCGAATGTAATTCTGTGCGATTCTTGTTCACCCGTCTCATCCAAGAGCTCTATTTCTGACTGTATCTCATCAAACTTAATAAAAACCCCTTCAAGTGCAACTAGCCTTGTTCTTGCTTCTTGTATGCTAGGTTTATTTTCATTCTGTAGCTTTTGAAGAAATGTCTGTATTCTTGTTGCCTGACCTTTGACCGAAGCACGTTTCTTAATTAATTGACCCAACTGCACTTCTGCCATTGTTTCAGTCCTTCTTTTTTAACTACACAAAGCGCTGACAATATATTTTTCTTTTTTTCTTTTTTTTTTTTTTTTTTTACTTCTGAGTGACCTACAAACGTGTAACCTTGAATTCAGCTGGGTTGAATGCACACACACCACTGTACTGATATGAACAGTTCTGTTTTGCCTATGACAGCCAGCACCCACACAAACACACACGAGAACAAAAATTCAAAGTCACGTTTCTCGTTCAGATATCCGGTGGACGGAGGACCAAAAAAATGTTGATGTATGAAGGGGTGATATGTTTATGTACTTTATTTACAAATCACACATATCACATCCAAAGCTAATGAACTGTATGATTAAACCCATTTTACTGATTCACCCAGATATCATGAAGGAACGAGAAATAAGACTTGACGAATATTTTAGATGTTACTTGCTTCAATTCTTATTTAAAGGTACATGTGTTAATATGATAAATATAACATGCTTTGTTCATATGTTAATATACTGATATAATACTTAAATATTAGTACAATGAATTACTTATCTTAACATCTTTCTGCAGTAAACGTTGCTTGCTGCTAGCTAAACCACATGTTGCTTGCTAGCCATCATACTTTGTCTTCGATCACACATAAACTGAGTAGCACTCTAAAACACTGTTAAGAACATGTAAATCTTGTCTATGAATGAACATGAGTGTTTCTCTAAAACCTATGAATAAATATGCTTTTCTGAAACTATGAATGAATATGTTTGCCTAGTTGCACTTCGCAGCACATTGTTGAATGCACAGACACAACTTGAATAGCACACTGAAGGCACTGTTGCCAGCCAATGCAAACACAACTCACTAAAACTCACCAGAAAAACTCACTAAAAGAATCACAAAGAATTCACTAAACCACTAAACTATATACAAAAATGAAACTAATATGAATAAAAACAATGCACATATGCAAGCTTATCCAGTATGCTAGCCAGGAATAAATGGGGAGAAAAAGATATTTATATTGTATCAGAGAGGGGATACTATGTGTCATTTTCAACCCATTAAGAATATTACTTCATTTTTGGGTAAGAGGATTTTATAAAACACGTGCGGCTCATCAATGTCATATGAAATGTTCGTACAGTGAACATTCCTGTATTAAAGAAAATAACGCGAAATTGGTAGATTGCACACAATGTAATAGGAACTTTGCTGAAGGCACTTGTTTTAATAACCATTTAGCACTGAATACAGTAAAGAAATCTACATGTGATTACGTGAAAATGTGTAACTAATTTGGCGTAGTTTACGGTATGCGAAAAAGAAAATCAGCTCATGTACGCGGCGACTACTATTGCAGTCTTTGTAAAGTGCATGCGACTGTTGGACATCAATGTTTCGTTCAAAAGTGTGTGCTAAAACGCACTGAACGGTTTTTGTGCATCATATTTGATGTGGAAGCAATGCTTTTAGCACCAAATGAGAAAGATGAACGGGCGCAAGCCGTAAATTTTGTTGTTGGTTGAATGTATGTTTTCACTGTATAAATAATGGGGTAGATAGTTTGTATTTTAAGTGCGAAGATAAAATAACCGGAAACCTTACGTTTTCTTTTACAACCATGGAGGCGTTTATTGAACATGTACTCCCATGCGCAAAAAAATTGCGCGTATACTGTAACTCACGATTTTTCGCAATTATTTCATTTTCCTTATGTTTATGGGTAAAATTCAGTTATTAGTATGTGGAGATAATAGAAAGCAATCCATCTAAGGAGATATTTCCAAAAAATATAATAAAATAATAAAAATATAAGCAAAAAACAAAATTATGTTCTGTTTTGTGTATACTGGCAATAATGTTTTCGAGGGAATTTTTGGAGTAGCACAGCACGATTGTAGAGGAAATTACAGAATTGGTAACAGAACAGTTGAATCAAAGAACAGGAAATTGGAGTAAAATATTGCATTTATTGGCTTAAATCTAGGATGTAAATTGTCTGCCAAATATAAATTAGCTTCTGTAACCAAGATGTAGTACGAAAATATATAAACAAAGAGAAAAACTGTTGTCTTAAGTTTGGAAGTGACATGCTCTATAGCCATGAGCATTTATTTCTTAAGAAAAAGATAGGCAATAAAAGAAAGTCTGTGTGGTCAAGTGGGTAGAGTGACGGATTAGTAATTCTTATACTGTTTTGACCCCAGATCGAATCCCATCCGATGCTGTTCAATTTTTTTTCTTTACGAAACATTGTAGAAAGTGTATAATTTTTATGTTAATAAGAACCGAAACAATACAATAAAGAAATAACTTTTTGTTTCCTCTGATGACGTATTTATTTAGAATTAGCTTACTATTTATTACTAATAGCGATTGTTTTTAGTTTATGGTATGGTATGCTTAATCATTCCCTCTCCGTTTTTTTTAACACAGCAGAAGTGACTTCAAACTTCAACTCGCTGCGAGTGTGTCTGTAAAAAACAAAACAAGCGCGACCGGCAGCTTTACACACAGCGTGACGAACACAATCACAGCCATAGCTCGTTGTCTGTTCTAGTGTTTCTGTGTGTGTGTGTTCCTTTTTAGAGTATTGACTCTCTCTCTCCTTTTGTTTCATATCAACAAGTGCAACAAATGCAAGTCTGTGTAAAAAAATGAAGAATGCTTTCTTTAAACAAAACTAAATTTTACAGCTCTCTTTGTGAATAACACGAATGCTTCCGACGAATTATACAGTAGCGTGAAAAACTGATAATAAAATGATCTAACATGCATAAGCTTCTTTTTCTAGCGTGACAACACATTAAACATAACAAATTAAATTTTTGGGATTACAAATTATCACATTACGTGTCGGTGTAGGCCTATTCGTTTTCACATTCGAGCGACGAAAGAAGAAAGTGTGGTTATAGTTATAAAAACCGAATACCAGATTTCAATGAATTCAAGTTACATGGCTCCTACATATCGAAAAAATGATTTTTCGATGTCTGTCCATCTATTTGTCTCTCGGTTCGTCACGCTTTTACACGCACTCAAATAGAGGCCATACTGTTCAACGTATCTGGACCGAATTCTAGACATAAGGTTTTAATAACATACTATCTTTCGAATTTTATGTCCTTCGACATCTAAAAGTAAGGGTAATTTACTGAAGGATTAAAATTTAAAACAATTCAATTTTCTCAAGTAAAAAAAGCTGTGACGATTTTATTTACTTTTTATAAATATATATTTTATTAACGAATCTCCACCGCATATGAATATTTTTTCTGAAAAAATATATATGGTGTAATTTACTGTATGGTATGCATTCTTTTTGCAGAATTTTCTCAACCACATTTCATAAATAAACGTATCATTAATAACCTAACAAACAACTCGTTCGAAGGAGTAGCTTAATCTTAGGGTGAGCTTTACCCCGATAGTTTTCCCATTAACGCCTCAGGCAATTGTGTTCATATTTCGTAAAGAAATGTTTCATTAATAAACTAACATACAGCATAAATCGTTTATTCCGATAACATACAGAAGAAGTGGTTTTCTCAAGGGTTGAATTTTTTTGGACAATTTTCTCAGTAATAACTGAGACAAACTTGTTCTAATATCAGTAAAATATTTTCTGTAATAATCTTACAATATGGTATAACTCGCTTGTTCCGAAAAGAAAAATCCAAAAGAGATACTTTGACAGTGAATTTTTTTCCCGAAGATTTGCTTAAAAATTACTCGATATACTGTCAAAATTACAGATAGAAGAGTTTACCTTTGGGGGTAAGCTTTTCCTGATGACCTTCCTAAAAAACACTCAGGAGATGTTTGTTGTTCATATTTTATAAATACATGTGACATAAATAACCTAGCTATATGGTATAATTCCCTCATCCGGAAAAACTAGAAATGGTATATTACTTTTGACAGTAAGTTTTACCCTGCGATTTTCTCAAGAACGACTCAGGCGATTCGTATTTCATAAATGTGTTTGTATTTCATAAATAAATGTTTTACGAAAACACTAACAATATAGCATAGCTCGTTTGTCCTGAAAAGATCCACAAGGGATAATTTATTCTTGGGGGTGACTTTTTTCATGATTTTCTCAGAAATTATTCAGACGCTTTTGCTTATAGTTCTCATACAATTATATCCTTAATAATTCTAATATATGGATCAAGTTATTTCTAACGAAAATATGACTAATGGGTACTTTACTTTTGGGCCTGAAGTTTCTTCTAGCAAAGTTTTCCAAAACATTATTTTATTCGCAATTTCCCAAATAAATGTTTCAATAATAGTTGCAGCCTAACATAAGTCAGTGTAAAAAATTCGATCGAGAAAGTACAGTGCGTTTGCTCCGTATCCTTTCTTAAATATATATTTTTTAATGTTACACCTAATCACAATTTTCCGAACAAAATCGAAACTTCTTTTTAAATGTGCCTTGTTGTGGTCAAATGGTTCAAGTGCATTGGTTCTGGATTTGATTTCCAGTGAGAGCTAGTGTATTTTCATCCAAGAGATGTGACACGTCGGTGCAAAGAAAAAAGTGTTTAAATAAGCCTAACCAAGCTAATCAACAAAAGAAATAATACAATGTTACGAAATAATCGTAGAAATGTTGTTAATATTAGGTAGGTGCGACTGAAATGTCCAAACGATTATTGTCAATTCCAAAGGCCTTTGTTTTCGTCCGGCGGGAGCTCATGTGGTTCGGATTCTACGTTAATCAATAGGTCCACGTCTCATATAGCCTCGCTGCTGAAAGGGACGTTAAACTCAAAATCACATCACACATCTTTGTTTTCGCCTTTGTTTTAAATGTCTCTGTTCATGAGATCCTTAGTGGCTAAGCGGTCAGCGTATGCGCCTATGGCGTGGAAGACCCGGTTTCGATTCCCGGCGAGAGCTCACGTGCTTCGGAGTCCACGTTAATCAGTAGGCCGACGTCTCATATAGCTTCGTTGCTGAGCGAGACGTTAAACTCAAACTCAATGTCTTTGTTCATAAATGTCTTTGTGTATGGTTTTGCATATACGTGGCATGGACATTAAATTTTGATTTCTACGCCATATGTATCTAATTACATACACATCTATAGAACGAACACAACAAACTTGGAATATCTACATTGTTTGCGTATGGAAAATAATCACGCTCTACTGCACAGGAGAGCCGTATGTATGGAATTCCATACACATGGCAATCAACGTAAGTAATAATAATAATAATAATAATAATAATAATAATAATAATAATAATAATAATAATAACAAAAAACAGAAAACGATACGATCACTTACATAATTTATAAATATAAGTTAACATTTAATAAGCATATAACTGCAATGGAATTAAGTTGTTTCTCTCTCTCCCTGAACGCAACAGCCCTTATTGTGCTAAGGCGTAGAAGGGAACTTGTGGCACTCACGATTTGGGGCGGTGTGTGGTCACAACTTCGGATCCCTTTGTTGTTAGTCCTAGCTTTCTAGACGGATGCAGTTATTCCCGGTAGAATATACAAGCAAATAGATTTTGTATTACTATTAAAGTAAATAATTATACTCATTCCCTCAATGTGATACTTGTGGTTGCTTAACCGTATACAGACAGCTGATCCATGGAAGAATCGTTGATAATAATAATAATAATAATAATAATAATAATAATAATAATAATAATAATAATAATAATAAATAACAGAAGCTCGACAAATATTCTTGCAAATAATAGGAAAAAGTTTTCGTCACACAGTTCACTTTGCTGGACACACCAGTGTGCCGCGTTATACCGATTGTGCAACACTGGAATATAGGGTATGTTTTTTTTTATTTTTTCCAACTATTCCAACTGCTTCAATTGAAATGGATCTATAATAATAAGAGAGTGAATTTAGTCTTCTTACCCTTCGATTTAGAAATAAGGTTCGCGAGAATTTCATAAAAGAATAATATACTCAGAATTGTATATAGTAGTTTGTTTTATTCGAAATTACATACTTCCTGCAACTGTTTTTTGATTGAAATGATTTGAAATGAAATCTTTAAGTTTTACATCCCACGATTATGTCGGATAGGCTAAAGGAGACAGTGATGATAAGAAATGAATGAAATGATCGAGTGAAGAAAGTGGGATAAAACGGGAGAACCTCGAGAAAACCCACGCACAGTGTTTGTCCAGCACAAGGTTCACTTGGCGCGAGCATAGATCGAACCAAGGACTCCATGCATCAGAGGTGAACGCTCTACCACTTAAACACCGTGGGCTCTGAAATTACTTAAAGGAGAAAGGGACTACTTTATGAATAAATTTGTTAAAAAAATACCAGCTTTTCGTGAAATATTGCTTATAGACAGGGGCGGATTAAGGCTTTTGGGGACCTAGAACCGACTGTTTTAAGGGGGCCCTATGTTAAGAATAGTTCCAGTGCGTAAATTTTCTTTTCTGCCTTCCACAGTCTCATAGGCTTATGGAACTACTGAGAACTATGCTGTAATATTTGAACGTGCTCCAAGTTTAGAATAATTAGTTTAGTTAAATTCATTATTAACAATTAAATAATTGCATTCATTATTAACAGGTAAATACTGCTGATAGAAAGACTTAAATCTAGCGATACCGCGAGCGTAACAAGCGGGAAAAAAATAGCATCGGTCTGAAGCCTATAATATAATAAGTTGATTACTATATTTTAGTATTCAACAGAGGGATTTTAAAGAGCCCCCTGAGCTTGGGGCCCCGAAGCCTGGGCTCATTGGCTCCGCCCTTAATCCGCTAATGCCTATAGATTATAAATTAAAGGGGACGGGCCGGGTCCGTTCTAAAAATTCCGGCCCGTGCAGACCTCTAGCCCCTGTGTATATGCTATCTTTGAAAATACAGTAGAGTTTCGCTTATCCGACATGAAACAGGCAGGCAGAACGCCGGATAATATGGATGTATTAAGGAAAGACCTATTAAAAGTCAAACTATGATATAATTTTACATATTACGCATCTAATTATCATGTTTTGCAAGAAACAAATACAATGCATTGACTCAGTGACGTATCCAGCGTGAGGTCCTGGAAGCTGTCCCTTACCAAACCTCAAGCACTTTTTAATAAACCTACTTTTTCCCTTTTGAGGTTCTTTTATGTTAGATTACTTTGAGTCAGTGTCCAAACTGTGGACAATGCGTTGTTGTTATAATTCTAACAAGTAACACTTCCCAAGTGTAACACTCCGATTTTGATAAAATTTGGCAGGTAGATACTACATATAAAATAAACAAATAAGTGCTTCTTTACTTTTTGCTGAAAAACGGTTTTAGGGGGCAAAAGCCCTCACCCAAAATTTTGAAAGTTGACACCCGAAAGGCAAAAACAAGTGGACCAAAGTGAACGAAATTGTGAACAGATATTGCGGACATAAAATTAGGAAATACGTGTTTTGTATTTTCCTGGAAAAACCGGCTAGGACACAGACCCCTCCAAACCTTTGATCATGAAATATCAAAAGTGCTAATAACAGTATGCCAGAAGTGCCTAAATTTACACGAAGAATTGGAACAAAACTTTGTGTTAGTACAGTAAGCAAAAAATAAACAAATACGGCTTTTTTATTTCCTGCGAAAAAACGGTTTTAGGGGGCAAAAGGTCCCACCAAGAATTTTGAAATTGGACGCAAGAAAGGCAAGAAGAAATGGACCGAACTGAATGAAATTGTTCACAAATGTTGTAGAGGTAAGATGAGGGAATACGTGCTTCGTATTTTCCTGAAAAGAAAAAAAACTGTTGAGTGGACCGAGGCGTTGAGTGTCGGAAGTAGAGGACCGAAGCGAATGAAATTGTCTGTAGATATTGGATATGAAAAATAAAGCCTCTCGTGTTTCACAAGCGTCTCCATCAGATTTCTTCAAATTTGGCAGATCAACAACAAGCACAAACAGTTAGCGTATTTTGTAGTATATCACGAGGCAACTTTAACCCTTATAATGTTTTTCCGTATAAACAAAAACACGTGCCGATTAATTTCCTGTTTGTTGTTGATGTGCCAAAATTGATAGGGACATCTTAGAAAACACGAAAGTCCTTATTTTACATACAGTCTATACAATATCTACAGACAATTTCATTTGCTTCGGTCCATTCCTTCCTGCACTTTTACGGTAATATTTACTTTTTTTTTAAGGGGCTCTAGGCCCCAACACTGTTTTGTCGTACAAATTAAAACGCATTTCATTTATTGTTTTGCAAATTGTCCCTATACGAAGTTTCGTTGCAATTCTCCATACTCTTTAGGAACTTCTGACGTATACTTATTTGCACTTTTAATATTTCGTAATCAACAGCTTAGAAGGTCCGTTCCCCACTCAACCGCTTTTTTTTTCAGGAAAATACGAAACACAATTACCTCAATTTACGTCTAGAATATCTATGCACGATTTCAAAATTTTGGGTGGAGAATTCTGCCCCCTAAAACCATTTTTTCGCAGAAAATAAACCCGTATTCGTTTGTTTTTTGCGTATTGTCCCTACACAATGTGTCGTTCAAATTCTTCATGTCCTTTGAGCACTTCTGACATACCATTATTAGCACTTTGGATATTTCACGATCAAAGTTTTGGAGGGGTCTGTGTCCCACCCAAACGTTTTTTTATTTTTTTTTTCAGGAAAATACGAAACCCGTATTCCCTCATTTTTCGTCTGCAATATCTTTGCACAATTTCATTCATTTCGGTTCACTTCTTCTTGCCTTTCGGGCGTCAACTTTCAAAATTTTGGATGGGGGTTTTTGTCCTCTAAAACCATTTTTTCGCAGAAAATAAAAAAACAGGTATTCGTTTAGTTTTTGCGTATTGTCCATACACAAAGTGTCGTTGGAATTCTTCGTCCTTTACACACATCAGACATATTGTTACTAGCACTTTTGATATTTCATGATCAAAGGTTTGGAGGGGTCTGTGCCCCACCTAACCGTTTCTCCAGGAAAATACAAAACACGTATTCCTTCATTTTACGTCTGCCATATCTGTGCACAATTTCGTTCACTTTGGTCCACTTTTTTTTTCTTGTCTTTCGGGCGTTAACTTTCAAAATTTTGGGTGAGGGCTTTTGCCCCCTAAAACCGTTTATCCGCAGAAAATAAAAAAAAAACATGTATTCGTTTATTTTATGTGTAGTATCTGCCTGTCATATTTTATCAAAATCGGAGTGTTACACTTGGGAAGTGTTACTTGTAAGAATATACCGTAATGCCATTGATACCAGATGGAATTAAAGAACACTTTTAAATGGGATTACAATTTCGTTTCCGTTCTGTTTATAACTTTACTGTATTAGAACGATACACTCATTGCCATTTGCTATTTTTGTTATGTGATATACCTAGCAGACAGTTTTCCTTACATGTCTCTAGAAAATATTTTTTTAATTTCGTTTGTGTTAGAATGCAGTTTGACCGGTTCATAAATGAAAAGTAAGAAATGTTTAAGAGAAATACAGAACTGTTGCATTATTATTATTATTATTATTATTATTATTATTATTATTATTATTATTATTATTATTATTATTATTATTATTGATATTTTTGAAACATTAGAATTACGTGCTTACGAGCTTTCGTGTCGGGCCCCCTCCGAAAAGTAAAGCTGGATATGTGCCTGCACTGAATGATAGACGTATGAGTCAAGGTATAGACGGGCGTGCTAGGCGATCGAGTCCGGAGCATCAAAAACAGACTAAGACCACAACTTGCAGTTTTTCTTGCCAATTGATGCTGCTTTTTACCTGCTATGATATGTCGGATAATAATGTGAAATAAACGAAGGTCAAGACCATGGCGTATTGGTGTTTCATGCACCTAGACCTGTAAAATATTTGTGCCGAAAACATCTTTCACCCACTAGCTAAATTTGTGGGTATGATCGCACATCTTGCCTTATAAAGTATAGTCTTATAAAGAATATATATAGCATGCTAAAAACCTAAAGACCAAATTCAATGATTTTCTATAGTTTTCTTTTTTAATAACGGGAAACTTGTTTATTTCATCACGATAAATCACGTTTGATACTAAGATGTCTGTTTCTGTCTATATATATTTTTCATACTTTATTGGAGACAAATTTGTTTTTTTTTCAAGAAAAGAGGATGATAAAAGAAGCTATATAACAGCATAAACTGAAAGCAATGGCTATTACTAATAGTACACTAATTCTAAATAAATACGTCATCAGAGGAAACAAAAAGTTATTTCTTTATTGTATTGTTTCAGTTTTTATTAACATACAAATTATACACTTCTATAATATTTCGTAAAAAAAATTGAACAGGATCGGATGAGATTCGATCTGGGGTCAAAACAGTACAAGAATTACTAGTCCGTCACTCTACCCACTTGACCACACAGACTTTCTTTTATTGCCTATCTTTTTCTTAAGAAATAAATGCTCATGGCTATAGAACATGTCACTTCCAAACTTAAGACAACAGTTTTTCTCTTTGTTTATATATTTTCGTACTACATCTTGGTTACAGAAGCTAATTTATATTTGGCAGACAATTTACATCCTAGATTTAAGCCAATAAATGCAATATTTTACTCCAATTTCCTGTTCTTTGATTCAACTGTTCTGTTACCAATTCTGTAATTCCCTCTACAATCGTGCTGTGCTGCTCCAAAAATTCCCTCGAAAACATTATTGCCAGTATACACAAAACAGAACATAATTTTGTTTTTTGCTTATATTTTTATTATTTTATTATATTTTTTAGAAATATCTCCTTGGATTGCTTTCTATTATCTCCACATACTAATAACTGAATTTTACCCATAAACATAAGGAAAATGAAATAGTTGCGAAAAATCGTGAGTTACAGTATACGCGCAATTTTTTTTGCGCATGGGAGTACTTATGGAAAAGGCCAGAGTATCAGATTATTGTGGCACTTGCACACAATAATTCGCGATATGATGGTCTATTTTGTGTTCGATCACTTGTTGAGTGGCGAAAAGTAAGTCCTCATGTTCTTATGCACGGGCGATAGATATTTCAAATTAGTATTAGTAATCAATTTTATCTTCGCGACACTTTTCTTTATCTTGGTGTAAAATTATTCAATTTAGTATTAGTAATCGATTTTATTTTCGCGACACTTTTCTTTATCTTGGTGTTAAATTATCAAAATTACCGAAAACGTTAAGACTGAATGTTGAATTAAAAAAGGGTGATTTTCCATACCTCTTTAATACAGAGGAACATCAAAATTATGTCGGAGAATGGGCGGTATTGCATTATTATGATCCTGATTTGTGTAGTACGGCAGACCATGTGGACTTGCTGTGGCATGAAGAGCGAGTACGGAATGGTGATGTTTTGATTTTTAGAAATAATTGTTGGAGTACTGCTGGTTAAGAAATTTTAAGTTATATGTAGACTCCAGAGGGCGAATACGTGTCTTACGTACATGTTACATCCTTCATCCAACTATAATGTGTAAACGAGGCATGCCTGTGAATGTACCTAAATTACACAATGGCCCCAATTTCCCCAATGTACGAAACATTCATGGGCTTGCAAAGTGCAGTGTTCTTCCACCCTCCGATTTATATTTTCCAATCCTGCCTTATGTACGGGAGGGAGATAGATTTTTGGATTATGTAAATCGTGTATGGACGAACAAAATGATGAATTTACGCACACAAATATTTAACGTATAATTACCGGCACGTTCTGTACCCCCGAATTACTTAAAGCATTAGACAATGGCTATGAGCTAATTGAAATTCACGAAATATAGGAATTTGATTTATAAGTCCGAGGAAAAGGTGTTTGTGAAGGATTGTTTGGCTCATACGTGAAATTACTTTTTTACAAATGAAACAGATATTGCTGCTGACTTAGCTATGCAAATCAATGCTGGCATGGAACATATTCTGGCCAACATACCTCTTACCAATGTTGAAACTCGTACATATAAAATTCCCGCAGAAGTAAGTTCATGTAATCTTGATCATTTATTTTTGGGTAAAGTACCAAAAGGTTTCGATATAGGTTTTGTATCAAATGCTGCATTTAACGGCCAACCACATGTGAACCCTTTTGAATTTCAACATTTTAACGTTAACAAGTTGCAATTACAAGATGGTTCAAAATCATTTCCACCGACACCCCTCACTTCTCATTTTGCAAATGGATTGTATGTTCAAACATATTCCATTCTGTTTTCCGGTAACGGTATATATTATCAAGATCATTCACATACTATTTCCCGTGAGGAATTCCGACATGGTTACACTTTGTACAAGTTCATTCTATCTCCAACAGGAACATTAGATGATTCTACGTGGGATGTCATACGTGATTTCCATGTCAATTTAAAATTATCATTTTCTCAACCTCTACAAAGTTCCATTACATGTATCTTGTATGCCCACTTTGATCTCTCATTCAAATCGATAAAGACAGGAATGTATATACTGATCATACAATATAAAATTTCGTCATTTGAGTACCATGAGGGTTATTGTTCACTTCTTCGTATTCAATCATAATGATGATCATATTATTATTAAGGAACTTGCAATCGTAAATCCTGATATCCCCTTTGTACAAAGCTGGATTTTTAAACCACCATATCCATTATATGAATTATGTGTGCCGCTCATACTTTCGAATAAACATCTAGTACAAATGATTATGGTATTTATTGGTACTATGGCGATGTAGATTACTCGTTGTTACCTACTATATTGAAAAAATATTGTGCTAATATCTGTACCTTGTATACTTATGGTAAGAAACGCCAGGACTATCTGCAACAACTATTGGAACGGACTGTTGTGAATTTAGATTTACAGTGCCCAAAAACTTCTTCTCTGGGATTTCATGTCTACTCTTGTGCTTATTTAAAACACAGATTTGGACAATTCAGGTGTTGTGTGTGTGAAGCTTTATTATATGCCGAATTCTTAAAAGTCTATGGTTATGTTTTATACGTAAATCCAAATAGTACAACGTATGTCCCATCAAAAATAAAAAAGAGGAAGAAAGTAAGGACGAAACAGGCTAATAAACATATATAGTCAACAATTATTACAAGTATTACTAAAGGACTGTATTAGTGGTGCAAATGTGACTGGAATTTATCCCATTGATCGTTTACCTATACTTGTTCAACACCCAGTAGAGCAGACTATTAATTTGGAGAAGTCTCATCAATTTGGTAGCCATTGGGTAGTGATCTATATCGATAACAATAAACATGGATATTATTTTGATTTTTTGGCACAGGGTGTGTCTAAACTAATTCAACAGTTCCTACAAATGAATTTGTAAACTCTATTTTGTAAATACTCTACAAGTTCAAGATAATCATTCTATCATATGTGGATATTTTGTATCATATAATATATTCTTTGTTATATGATACGTGGTGTTTCATTTGGATAATATATTGCAATGTTTAATCATAAAAAATAAGAAATAATGATAAGCTTGTCAAAAAACACGTAGAAAACCTAATGAAAAAGAAAACAGTAGATGTTTGTAGATTTTTAGAAATAAATAAATACCAATTTTTTAAAGTTTTATATTTTTTATTTCTCCATAAAATATCTCTTTCTTACAACAATTTTAAGGTTACAATGAAAACTTTAAACTTGCTATGCCCTTTGTAAGGGTTGTGGATTGCTCATTTTTCACCAATAATTCAATTGTTGTGCATTTCGATATGCACATGCCGATTTTAATTCTACTTGCTTATGAAATGAACAATTTTCATTACAAACTGTAACTTGTAATTCTGCTAATGGTGGACAACCTTTTGTTTCCAGATCCAAAACGTTTGCTAGTGCAAAGATTTTCTTTATCCAGATGGATTTTTACCCACCTTTACAAAGGAAAGTTGCATCTGATGCACAAAAATCATACATAATATTTCGAATGTGTGATACGAGATAGCCAGTCTTACTTGACCACGACGAACCATGGAAGTGGTTTGTAAGCTAACCGATTTGTTTTTGGCAACCTATTGGTAAATCGTTAAATTCACATATTACTTTTACTAAACAATGGAAATTTAATGCATTATCACACGCAGTAAGACAAAATTCACGTATCACAAATTCATTCGGAGAAATCCCTATATGTCTACAATATACATTTAATGGCAAACTGAAATTTCACACGAACGCTCCATGACAACTGGAATAAATTGTCCAATAAATTCAGTAGTTTTTAAACATTCACCAGTTTTTAACAAAGTCTGTGATTGAAATTTCACGATGCCGTTCATGAAATATTTCAAAGAGCTCTACTAAAGATCTATCATTCAACAAGTGTTTTTCAAGTAAAGTTCTAGGATTATGCTGCATACCACTTATTCCATTTGAGCGTAAGTATACAGTTATGGTTTCTAACGCACAACTTTCACTAATGGTTTGATCACAATACTCACTATCACAATACATGATTAATAATAATAATAAAAGGAAATCAAACAATTAAAATTGAAAACAATACACAATTCGCCACATGTCCACATATTTCCCATAGTCCTTCTCTAGTAAAATTCTTACTAACGTCGGCCTATATTCACAGTCTCACACAAGATCTCGAAAAAGTTCAATAAAGTTCTATATCATCGCAAAAGGTTGTTCATGCTTTTTCTATAAATTGATAATAATTCTTCGCGAACCTCATATTTTGTCACAGCATCTATAGCTTTCCGTTCAAGAGATTCCGTATCCAACACCAAGCAATCATGCGTCCATTGACTGCCATTTCCGAACCCACAAGCAAAACAAATACATATATCGTCTGGTTTCCAGTATATTATACAGTCTTTTATACAATCCAATGATGTTCGTTCTACAGTATACTCACATGGTAAATCCAAAAATTCTTCCAACTCCCAATTCTGCACCAGGGAATTACTGACTGTTGGTGGAGGGCTAAAAGGCGGAGGTTGCGGGCTCACCACCGGTTCAGGTAAAAACTCTGTCCCCGGTAAAAATGTCAATACATCAAGTTGCACGGGATAGCTTCTGTTTCCAGTGGCGGAGAATGCGGGCTCACCTCCGGCTATTTTGAAAACTCTGTTTCCGACAAAACTGATGACTTTGTGAAATCACTTTCACCTCTTGTGCTAAAATTCAAAGGTTTCGGTAAATCCATGTTTTAAAACCAAATATACTCCTTTTCACTAAAAAAAAAAAAAAAAAAAAAAAAAAAAAACACCGGGTATTTAATATCCTTAGTCCATCACGTGATATCCCATTCCACATCAACCGGATCTCCACAAATATATTATCTTATACGTGTGTGATCTGCATATTTCATTTCTAAAGGCAAGTTATTTTCTGTTTGTCAAATTAGCATTTCTTAAACCATTCATTATACGTCACATTCTCTTTCCATATAAAACGTCCGTACGCTTCGAAATTCATAGCTGCATATATCATCATATTTGAACCACTGATTGGAAAAAGGGAATAAGTACAATTTTTTGCGATTTTAACCTGAGATAGCAGATGTGTTTCTTTGAGATAGTTACATCGTTGAGTAGAAAATAGGAATGTTTGGGCAACTCTATATGACCAATGTAGAAGACAAAATATCTCGCTGATTAGAAAAAGGGAATAACTACGTTTCTTATTTCCTTCTTCCAATCACTATAGGATACCACAACAACTGTGAGACTGTATGTATGTAGATAACCATTAGAGCCCTCTGCTGACGTTACGATACTTCGCCTTGTCTTCGCATTGCACAATCTATAGAGAAATATTTGCCCCAATCAGTTACAGATTTACGTGTTTTCAGTGATACAAGTGGTGATCATACAATACCAAAACTGCAATCATACAATGACATTAATGCTTTTCAGCCTGATCGTGTCATAACGCTTTACCACTGTACAGCAATATTTGCCTGTAAGAGGTCACAGTTTTTACCATGTGACCGAAATTTTGTTATAATCAAACGACACAATCGCATTTATTTACCAGCACAGTATAACCACATGATTACGAATGCAAGAAATACTGATACTTCATTTCAGGTTTACGAAGTTGTCAATGAAGAAATCTTAGATTTTAAACTTTGGTGGTAACCGTTTTACAAGAAATCTTCAGGTAGCATTGTGGACAAAACAGTGAAATTCCAAGTACGTAAATAAAGACACTGTTTATAAAGCAGAATCTCTAGGTTATGTGCAAGCTCATAAGTTTATCAATGAACTAAGAACTGATAGTTTTCGATTACTCAAAAGTAATGTCACAAACGTTCCACTGCCAACGTCAAAGGCATACGATTGGCCAATCAGAAAAAGACAAACGATTCTTCACAAATCATCAAATGCATACATGACCAATACAAAAAGTTTTATAGGATGATTTGTTCATGGAAAACCACTGACCAAGAAACTGTAGAAGACGAAGATGCAGACGGATAGGACCCTATGTAAAGTCATTCTATTTTGACAACGTATTTTGCTACGTATTTTTTCAGCTTTCTATTGTATTACTTTTCTTACTGTACGAATAACATATGCTTTACAAAAAAAAAAAAAAAAAAAAAAAAACGAACGGTGACAATAACAGTGTTAGAAGCCTAGCATGCTTGATAGTTCGGATACATATATCCAAGATTAACATACAACATTGTATTCAGCATGTATATTTTCATAGCTTTCTATCATAAACTGCACATTACATGCCCTACACACAATTACAATTTCGTTCAACTCTAATTGATTGGAAAAAGGGAATATTTTTTCCATTTTTAAGCTTATCTAACCAATTGCAGTGCTGCAATACAAGATTCTTCTTCTTGTCTTAGTGTTTGTTAGTTGTTTTGCTATAAGTAATCAATTATACACTTTTTGCAACAAATACAAACAACGCCTCGGGAAGCTTTTTTAGCGTTTTTGAAAACTTAGGTCTGATGCACTTATTCCCTTTTTCCAATCAGTGATTCATTTCTTCTGTGTCATTTACATATCCATCGTGGATCATTACCTATGCGCGGAAAGATATACGTTTCATTCAAATTGTCATACCATAAAAGGACCGACCGAGAATATAGTTATTATATATCATTAAAAACTGTCGAATATTGAGAATCACCACAGAATATGTAATTCATAGCTATTAATCTCTGTGGAGAAGATCTACACTTATGAATATTCATGATTATGGAGAATTATATTACATACTACTTACAAGTTAGCTCTTCGTTGTAATTGGCCACTTTGCCGATCATTTGCCAACCAATTCAATTGCTAATGTAACCCTTCAATTGCTAATGTAAAAAGTAATATTGCGATTAGGGGCATTCGAACTTCTTGGCTGAATGACGGCATATTGTTGGTTGGTGAACGTTTACTTTAAACCACACTTGGCCAACGTACGTTTCAACTTTATTATTTCTAATTACAAATTCCTAAACATACCGACCATTAACCAACCATTCGTCAACATAGAATCTACCAAGTGTGGTGCTAAGGTAATACTGTATAATCTGTCATATAATTAGATGTTCACTTGTTTGTGAGTCCGACATTCCTACACCAACCAGTGTGGAGAATATGAAAATTAAATTAGTCAAAGTTGAAGTTTTGTGGGGAGAGACAATGAAAGTTTGGAATACATTAAGTAATAAGGTAGGAGTTTTAAATACAAATAATGCAGAGTGTAGATAAGTTAAGACAACATTAAGAGAAACACGGAAGAATCTATGAAATAAAGAAACAATATCATAGAAGACTCGAAGTGGGTCACAGGATTCGATTGCAGTAATGGTATAAATAAAAAACGTATTCAAGACGAAGTGCTCTGTTCTTTAATGGTTAAGATAGCTGAAGGATCATAGTTATAATCCACTGAGTGATTTTTAATTGTTATTTCTATGATTCTTCATAAGTAAAACGTTTTAATATTTTACTCTAAACTAAGATAGAAATGCCGTCGTTGAAGATATTATCTTTACGATGAAAGCTAAGTTTGTATGACCATGGAAACAGATATATAGGCCAGGAGTGGGGAACCTGCGGCCACATCGCCTGTTGTGAAAAATGTTAAATTATATAAAGAATTAGAAAAATATTAGAGACTTCTGAAAAAATAAATAAATTTTCTTACTTTATCTTTTAATATATTATAGAGTTATGCATATTCATGTAAATTATTAACGTAACTCCAATAATTGTAGGTCTAAATATCTACCAAAATTAGGTTTGGCAAAAAACTATCATATGTGGCTTTCTTGGAAAATGGGCATTGTTAATGTACCCTTTAAAACAAAAAAGACTCTACATCTCTGGTTTAGATGATAAAGTGAGGTAGACTATACAATTATTGCCGAGAAGCATATGTAGTAACAGCATGCGTGTTGTTTATAGCATATCATTCAAAACGTTCATTCTGAGAAGTAAAGCCATGCCACATCCGCGTAGTAGTAAAGAGTTGACAGTAGCTCAGCATGGTGAAATTGTGAGTCGTGTATCACAAAGCCAGATTGTATCTTAAATCGTCAGTGCACTTATTTGCGACCTGTATACTGTTAGCAAATGTTTTGTATTAAATTAAATAAATTTTCGACCAGATCAGACAGACTTACGACAACAACTGCAGCTCTGGATAAAGCGCTGATAAAAGACATCATGAACAAAACGCCATAGATTCATCTTGCGGAACAAAGCTGTAGAGTACAGTGAAACATTAAACTCCTACAGGCAAACTGGGATTTAACTATATGGCGTGATGATAAGGTATTTCGGTCCGATCAATGAGGAAGACTCATCCTCTGGAGGTCATAAGGTACAAGGTATATGCTTCAACATTAGACGAATTGCGGCATACTTTTAGGGATATATGCGAGCTACTGGCCAGCTAGATTTATATAGATATCCTCGAGAACATCGTGCTACCATCCTATCTTGCAAATTTTCCAGATCAAGAGGAGTTTGCGTTCATGCATGATAATGTTGTGCATACGTCCAGACATTCAAAGTGTGGCTGCAGCTTTTAGGATTATACGATATATGCACCTATTGCTCTAATCATTAGAGCACGCCCACTTCATCCTGACGTATTTAAAAGCAATTCCAATCTATGCAACATTCTTTGTTTGATAGATTGTTTCACATTTCTTTTGTGTGGTTGTCACTTCTCTATAACAGCCTAATTTGTATTTACAACATCCATCTCTCTTAAGCGTGTGCTTTAGATTTCCATTGCCTCTCCCTACTAAACTATATTTGACTGACTTAATTTTCATATTCTCCACCCACTCGGGGCAGGGATGCCAGACTCACATAAAGGTATACATTTACTTATTTGACAGATAGTACGTATAAGATACACTAATCTATTAGTACAGATATATTAACTGTATGGTATGTTTTAGGATGAGTACCATTACAATAATACTGGTGTTAGGATAGCTGCAATATGCCCGGGAGTTACAGATACAGATATGATACGAAGTGCTGGTAGTCGTCAAATGAATGAAGAATTTAACACATTGGTAGATAAGGATCTAAAAGCCTTGCCTTCGCAAAGGTAAGTCTCGATAATAAGTTACGTAAATGAAGTTAAACCGTGAAAATAAATCAGGTGTTTAAAAAAAAATGCTGCGAAACTTATGAGAGCCATGACGCAAACTGCATCATTGAAGTTTTAGAGCGTAAAGCAATATTAAAAGATTTAAACCAATATGGATATAAAAATATGTATTAAAAACTACACTTTGTAAAAGAAGAAAAGAAAACATGTTTTAGATAAGGCCTTAACCAATGGTCGAGATATATGCAGATGACAACAATTAAGTCCCCCTTTGATGCATAACAGGTATAACCTTAAACATAGCAAAAATATACTAAATAAAACTGATTACTGTAAGTGTAACAATATAATAGCATATAGAAATACCTTGATTAAGTAATAATATTAAATAGATATAAATATATAGGAATAAATTGCATAGAAATTAATCTAGTTTTGGTCTCTTCCTTCGATTAGTTCCAAAACTTTATCCCATAGCTCATGTATCAATAGTTCAATTTTGTTCAGTCCACTAATTTCTCATTTCTTTCTTTTTTTTATCCATCGTGTTCCCTTCTATTTTTTTATTATTGTCCTATTTTCTCTCTCCAGTCCTTGAACATCTTCCTAATGTATCTCATGACCAGTTGTGTAAATAGCATTATTCTTTTCCCTAAGGCTTACATTATTCCTATGTTGTTTTATTCTTTCCTTATTATATTTCCTTTTTCTCCAACTAGAGTATCCAGGTCTTAGTCTCAACGTTAGATCCATGTAATTCGTATAATTTACTATAAAAGATCATCACTGTTTGTACGGTTCCTATGCTAGCCCTATGTTTAACCTACAGTATTATTATGGTAATTAGGGACAGGACGTAAAGCAAAGTACCTATTTCTTCATGTTAGAGCGATGAGAATTCACTTGGAGGAAAGAGGTTGCACTCATTTCAGCAGAATTTATATTGGCCATTTCGTTCTCCATGATCTACATTATTGCTTATTCTTTGCATTTTCTTCAAAATGTGAATTTCATTACACACTAACTACAGTGGACGGATGACGAGAAGAGCCCTAGCAGAAGTAGTGTGACGTAGGTATGGGCTCACCCACTTTTCGCACGGGGGTTTCGGCAAGTCGTTCCCTATACGAGTTTTCATGCTATCTAATTAATACATTCGTTTTCTTGCGCGCAACGTATAAGTTCTATATTTAAATATGTATTTTACAAATATGAGTGATTGATATATCGTATATATGTATATATATACACATATAGGCGGATCCAAGGGAACTATAGAGGCTATAGTACGCTCCCCCTTTACATCAAAATTTACACGGCATAAATGGCAGTTGATTTTATCCTTTACTGGACAATTTGAAGACTATATACAGCCTAGCCCCCCTCTTGATCATATGATGTATCCGCGTGTGTATGTGTGTGTGTATGTGTGCATGTGCCAGCATTGGTTTCGAGAAATTCCAATCAACTTGGTACAAATGTCATTTATACCCTAGAGAGAAATGATACTGTCGATTCCACATTTTTTTCGGAGTCGATGATGAATAGTGATACCTGCGATTCCATTTAAGTAACGTCCACTAGGGTTTCGCTCGAGACGAGACGAGACAGAATTTTCGTCAAAAAATTCGAGTCGAGACAGAGTGCTTCTAATAGAAACATATTTATTTTTTGAGACGAGACATCACTTTCACGACATATTTTCGAGTCGAGACAGCCTCAAATCCTGTCTTGTGCGTATCCCTAACGTCCACCTTCATGTTTTACCAAGGAATATCGTTGCAACGCAAGTATAACAAGTATAACAAAAATTAGACACAACACGAAATGAATAGGGTACTTACCCTTTACTGTGATAACGGCTGTGCCAATTCGTCACTGTCATCATCTGTTTCACCCTCGAATGCACCATCCGAATCATCTGACGGCTCACTGTCGCTATCTTCTGTTCCTCCAAACGAAATCAAAATTTTTTCTACCTCATTTTCCATCAAGCCGTCCCGCTCCCAATACTGTTTTTCTATTTTTTTCGACATGCTGACAGAAACCCTTCCAATCTTCTGAAGTGCATGATGATATTGCAATTGAGGTAAGTTCCTGGAGTGCTGTGAATGAAAGTGACCCTGTCGTGTTATGGTCATGTATATATTTTTTCACCTTGGCCCACGAAAGTTCTATCGGGTTCAAATCACACGAGTACGGGGGAAGACGAAGCACTGTATGGCCATGTTCTTCAAGTAATTTGTCCACACGATACGTTTTCTCACGAGGTTTGTTGGCTTGAATTATAGCGTTTAATTCCGCCTTCCTCATGGTTTCATCACAGCTAATTTGTCGAGATTTTAGCCAGGAGAGCATATCGGTTTTCAAGCTATAGCCCGAAGGAACTTTTTCTGTTTGTACTGAATGGTAAGGAGCGTTATCCATTACTATGACAGACCAGGGCCGTGCTGGGATACTAATAAGGGCGGTGGACAAGTCTTCTAAAAGGGCGCCGACACAAACGGGAATATATATATCTATACTTTGAAAGAAAGTATGAATGCCTTTCTATATCAAAATCACCACCAAATTTAGTATTAACGTAAATAGCTAATTTGTGGAAACCTTCAATCGAAATCCTCTTTACTAGAGAAAAAACTTTTTAGTTCCTCTACTGTCAAGTAAAAAGAAGCTAAATGTATCAACAATTTAATATAATTCTATGGCCTATGGACACTGGCCTATGGATTCAGTGCCGCGTTTACAAAAGCTCTCCATTGATTTCTGTCCTTAGCCTACTGGACCCAGTTTCTACGTTATATTTCAATCTCTGCGAGAACCATTTTAATATTGTTCTCCCATCTGCGCCTCGGTCTTCCTAATTTTTGTTTTCCTATTTTGATTTCCAGTTAGAATTTTGAAAGCGTTTCTAATTTCTTCCATTCTGGCTACATAACATGCCCATTTGTGCCTCCTAGACTTGATGACCTTAACAATGGTTTTGTAAAAGCTATAAAATTATGCAGTTTCTCGTTATGAAATTTCCGCCATTCCCCATTCCCGTTTCTCTTGGAATTCGAATATTGGTTTAAGAATCTTGTTTCCAAATACTTTCAGTCTGCGATTTTCCCTCAGATTCAGTGACCATGTTTCGCAACCATAAAGCACAACAGGCATGATTATCGTTTTATATTTTAAGCCACAAATTCCTCTACAGAATTCGCGACAACAAAAGATTTTTAACTGAATAATAACACGAAATCCCTGCTTTCAGTTGACATCAAATTTTTATAGTGATTATGTTTTTGGTCTGTTAATAATGATTCTAGATATTTGAAAGTATCCACTTTGTCGAAAGAAAATATTATTTGGTATTTTAACGCATCCATAAAATGCAGTATTACAATCCCGACAAACTTCAATTTATTTAGTTTTCTCTGCATTTATTTTTAAGCCCATATCTCTGCAAGCGTTAAGTAAGGTTTCTGCATTCCTTTCTATTGTTCTATCATCCCCTATTAAATTTACATCATCAGCATACGCCATAACCTGATAAATACAATTCAGCTCTAGGACCAGATTCCAGTCTTTGATTTTCCTTATAGTGTTCTCCAGAACAAAGTTAAATAATAATGGCGACAACGCATCTCCTTCTTTCAGGCCATTCTCAACGTGAAAGCTCGTGAACAAGAATTTCTCTACTCGAACCTTACTTTGGGATTTATTTAAACATATCTTAATTAATCTACCTTTTTCGGTATTGCAAATTCTGTAAGCATGTTGTATATACAATGTTTCCCTCCTACCCTACTCTAAAGTCAATAATTGATGTGTCAGAATATTGTATTCCCATTTCTTTTTCAAGTATTAGTTGAATAGTAAATATCTGGTCGATAGTTGATCGATTTTACCTACATCCCCTCTGATAATCTCCAATAATTTCATCTGAATATGGAGGCAATCTTTCTAATAGAATGTTTAAGAGGATTTATTGGATGTTGACGGAAGAGAAATGCCTCAATAATTATTAAATCAGTTTTGTTGCTTTTCTTCTGAACTAGAATAATGATTGATTCTTTTCACTCTTGTGGTAATTCCTCCTTGTTCCAGATAAGGAGAATCAGTTTGTGTATCTTGATCTACAATTTTCCCCCTCCAGCTAAAATTAAGTCAACCAGAATTTCGTCTATACCCGGAGATGTGTGTTTCTTTAATTTTTTAAATAGCGATTTCTATTTCTGTCTGGTTAGGTTCTGTAATATACGGTTATGCTGTATGCATTTCACTTTCTCCACGCACATTAGTTTTTGGCTATGTGTTAAGCAAATCGTCAATGAAGTCTTTCTGTCTATTTAAGATGCTATCCTGACCAGTGAGAACTGTTCCTTTAGCTTTATTTAATATATAAGCACGAAATTGAAAGCCTTTCTTAAGTCCGTTAATGCATTTATACATCTCCCGAATGTTTTTATATTTACTATTATCTTCAAGTTAATTAGTTTTAGCTTTCAAAAATCGCGTTTCTTTGTTGTAAAAGTTTTGGAAGTTTTCCGCCAGATGACAGTGAAATTTTATGTAGTTTTTTCGTTCGAAATTTGTAGCCAACGCTGTTTCTTCTGTTTTTTCTTCTCTGCTACTTTAGTACATTCCTGGTTGAACCATGCTTTGTTCCTACGGTACGTATTTCTGCGTGTTTCAATATTTCTTTTGCTGAAATCTTAATGTTATCTCTAATTTCAACCAAGTATCCTGAACACTAGTGCTCTCCGAACCTTATAAAACCGAGAATCTATTCGATATTTCAATCTGGTTCCCCTCTCATCTGACTCTCCTCTGTTTTCAGATGTTGAATATTTCCTTTGTTCAACGATAGTCTCTCTCTTATTACACTGCTCTACAATGATTTTGCTGTTTGGAAACTCTTAAGGTTTTCTGAATATTTTTGACCTGAGAAATCCAAAAATGTAGTTAGTTTTGCCCTATCACGTACAGTTTTCTTAAAATAGAGGGGAGGGGGAGAGGAAAATAACCGTATAAATGTATATTCCGAAAGAAGTACTGATTCTAATTACAAATATAAAAAAGATACTTTCGATGCCATAGCCTTCTGATTATCTTTGAATTTGTAATAAAAGACGTGCAGTTACTTATTCTGCTAACATTGAAAAAATATGTACTGTATCTGGCAGTACTGAATAATACCACAACGCGTTACACGTTGAGAACGCAATAACAGCGCTGTGTAAGATGTGATTGCGAGAACTATAATGCAGAGGAATGGGGGTTTTTCATTGATTCCAACAAGAGAAGTTTGAACGGTCTGCTTCTTCACAACAACAACCAACAACCCTCTCTATGCTCATTCATTCTGTGAATTTAAAGGAGACTTACGAAAATATGGAAATGTTTTTAAAAACAATGAAATACGAGGATCATCAGTGGTTATTGTGCGGCGATCTGAAGGTGATATGTACGCTTCTTGAACAGCAGTAAGGGTGCACCAAATATCCATGCCACATTTTGCGAATGGAACAGCAGAGAACGCGATAAACACTGGACTGAAATTGGTTGGCCTGTCAGGGAAAGCCGCAATACAGGAAGTAAAAATGTGAAAAACATCTGCCTCGTAGACCCTTCACAAGTCATATTATCAGCTTGCATATTAAACTACGCCTAATGAAACAATTTGTCAAAGGTCTAAATAAAGATCGGTAGTGCTTCCAGTGTCTAATGGCAAAATTCCCAGAACTTTCAAGTGCTAAGTTAAAAGAAGGAATATTCATCTGTCCTCAGGTCAGAAAGTCTCAGATCAGTCAGACTTTGAACATTGTATTACAAGTGTTGAAAAGTAAGCATGAAGTGCATTCAGGGACGTGTGTCATAATTTTCTCGGGAACAACAGAGACGAAAATTACAAGTACATTGTGTCTAATATGCTCCAGAAGTTTAGAAGATTAGGGTATAAAATGAGTCGTAAGATTTATTTTCTGTATTCACATTTAGATAGCTTTCCTTCTAACTTCGGTGATTAAAGTGAAGAACATTATGAAAAATTTCACCAGGACATCAAAGTAATTGAATTCCACTATCAGGGACGTAGGAGAACAACAATGTTGGCGGATTACCGTTGGAGGTTGATACGTGAAGATTCACGAACTACTCACAAAAAAAAGTCTAGTTTTAGGAGCTTCCAAGTGAAGAAACAGAGACAAAAATGAGATAAGTTGTTTATTAATGACCTTCAGCGACATGAATACGCTAGTTGTCGCCTGAACCAAGAACGCGCCTTAGTGCCTCCTTATCAACCAAACAGAAACGCTCCCCCAAATATTTGCCCAATTTGAGCCCTCCCAATCCAGCCCCCGGGGCACAAGCCCCGTTTGCCCCCTAGTTACGTCACTGATGACCTTAATTATTTAGAATATCGATGTTCAGATTAGTTCTGACGCAAAATAATGTTCCTTTGTTATAAATATATAGTCATAATGTTACTCTATATTATCAGCGTTGCTGTGTAAATAGCACAATTTACGCAATCATGTTTTCCGATTTGTGAAAAAACCTGACGTGATGGGTGAAAACTAATTTCATTTTCGTAATTAGCAACCTCAAATTACATAAAATCAGGTGTCAAATCAAAAACAGCTTTCAAAAAGTTTCATTTTGTCGGGCAGTGTTGTGTGCTAGACTGTTTTCTTCTATCTAATAAAACGTGATCGATTTGATTATGTGTTTTCCCGTCTGGTGAGGTCCATGTATATTTATGAACGTTGCGACGTGGGAATTTTGTAATCATCACGATAAGGTTTCTGGATTTGCAGAGTTCACGAGTCTTACGCCGTTGTCACAATCTTCCTTACGCAGACATTTATTCTCTATAATCGGTTTGAAAATACCCTCTCGTCCTACCTTTGCATTGAAACCGCCTAACAGAATTTTCATATGGTATTCAGGAGATGATCAAATACCTGTTCTATTCTTTCGTAAGAAACTTTTCTTATTGTCATTGTTATTTTCTGTTGGGGTATGTACACTTAAAACAATAATATTACACCACCGACCCTTAAGAGAATTAAAAGAAAATCTATCATTAACAAATTCAACCCATGTAATTGCTGATATTACGTATTCGTTTGTGAACGAAAAGTCCTTATCCTAGTTGGTAAATTTTAATTCGTTCCCCGTAAAAGAACGTAAAATTTCCCGACTTGAATCCTCCATTTCCTTCTCATCTAACTTCCTGATATCCCACTAGGTCCATCTTCTATTTCTAAACTCATTCGTTACACATTTTAACGCGCCTGCGCTATAGAGACTTCTTATCTTCCATGTTCCAATTCTCATGTCGATTTTCCTTTGCTGAGTTCGTACCAAGTTATCAGTTCTGATCCGAGGATTCTGCGAATATATCTGAACAAGTTTTTTTTTTTTTTTTTTTTTTTTTTTTTACAGGGTGAGTTATTAGCCCCATACCAAATCCTCAAGCTGGAGGATCACCCCTTGTCTGTCCGCGACTGCTTATTCAGTATATTCGCAGCTAACCTTTATATCCCAGAGGCCCTCTCCTCGATCCACAACCTGAGGACGTGCCGTGCCGTGGTGACAGGAAGACCACATTTTACGGAAATTAATATATTTATATTTTAGAATTACAATAGATACTGATTATCCAAACATTGATTTAAAACACACAGGAACAATCAATATGTTCGGATATATGGATGTACATTAAGACTGTGAAAGCTTCGATGCCGTAAAAATCGTAAATTAGAGACTAGTGTCACTGTAGTATTTCATGAATGCATCTTACGTTTGACTATCCGAACTATTCTTGATGTATTACATTGTTTCGTTTTATAGCTACATAACTTTATAATATTTTTGTAAGTGATTATACTCTTTACCTGTTCTGCCAATAACAACTGTATGAATTTATAATACAAAACTGAAGTACAGAAGAATATTTTTTTAATGAGATATTTCGTATGGTATCTCATGGAAAGGGCGCCTTGTATTCTTCACAGCTCCTTTATTAACAATCACTATTCGAATTTATTATACAAAGCTGGCACACAGGATAACTAAAACACTTATCTATAATGTGATGTTACATAAGGCGCACTGTACCTTTCACGGATTCTTTACCAATAGTAACTGTATATATTTATGTACAGAACTGTGGTATACAGAAGTGTAAATAAAATCGTTCATCTTTGTTGTGGACTCGCAAAGAGCGCCTAATGTAAAGGGCGCACTGCACCTTTCACGGGTTCTTTACCAATAAAACTGTAAGAATTTTTATTACTAAATCTTGTACCTTTATTTATACTGTGATGTTTCGGAGGGCGCACCGGGACACGTCCCGGTGTCCCGGTGGGCCAGCACGGGCCTGTGACAGACTGAGGAGGAATATTTGGGATAAGTTTTTCTCTAACCCACTTCTGGAAATTCTCACCATTCATTTGACCGTGATAATCACCTGTACTACTACCTGCCTTTTATATAAGACACGCGTTCGGCACAAATCCATTAATGCTTCCTGCATGCACAACTATGAGTCGATATGCAGAACTAGCATTCGCATGGACCCCCACGACATCGTCTGACTGCCAACACTTCTTTGTTGTAATGTTGCTGTCGACTCCAGTTTCATCAAGATATATCAGAGCGCGATTTTCTCCCCGATATCTCTTGACAGCTCTTAAATATTTACTCCTCCACGTTACAATATCTGGTCTTTCAATCAACACCTTTCTCCTATTGTTACATCTCTTCCAAATGAAACCACACTGTCTCAATACCTTGCGCAGTGAGTCTATTTTCCAAGGAAAATGAATTTTTTGCCGCACTACAGTTAAAAGCTTAGCACACGTTGGTACAATGTGATCTGACACGTACATTTCAATCACAGCATTTCTTATAACACACAAATCAAAATCGTCTACAATGACATTTCTGTGATCGGGTCTTTTCCTGTGTTTACCGGGAGAAATCAATTTTCGTGTCGGAGAATGCATTTTCCGTGTAAGAGACTCCTTGCGAATTCTTTTTATAGTTGATTCAGACAAACCTGTAGCTCTAGAAGCACGTTTTGTGGCTTGACCAAGAGGTACTAAACACTGTTTCACTCTTGATTCGCGGTCACAGAATTCAACAATGTTGCTTATTATTTCTCGACAATCACTATGAATAGTCGCGCCTTTCTTCCTAGAGCTCGCCATTACACTAAAACACAGTATATTATAATATTAAAAACACACTAATTCGAAAAACACAACGAAACTAAGCACGAAACACAAAGCACAACGCGCGTTTCAAATGACACCACGGAATAGCACACAGATAACTTTACCCGGAATAGCAGACTACATCTAAGTATAGACCACACCTTAAAAACCGAAAATGGACTTGACCGTGTCGTTGACCTTTCCCCGCCACCCCTGTTTTAGGGCTCTTCTCGTCATCTGTTGGCAATACATAGATCTCTTTTTCAAGGAAGGTAAAACTAACAGAAAGTAACTTTTGTTCAGAGGCCTCATTCAGTAATGGTCTTCGTAAAATTTGCGGATCACAACGCAGATAATGCAATAAGTAGGCCTAATTGTAATTGCAATACTGATTTTCGCAAACGAAAACGCTAATTTTGTGCTGTGCTGACGTAAATCAGTACGGAATGAGAACCCAGGCCAAGATAAACACCACATTACTACACGTGATGAATGCTATTACATAGGTGAGTTACTGCAGCAAATATGTACATGGAAAAATCAAACATAATTGGGCAGGTGCTGAAAGGTTAATTCATATTAAGTGAATCTAATTCTTGCGTTTTTTAAATATCCTCTTATTTTATCTGTGCAAATGTCGTTTTAGATTTCTTAATGTATTATATTGAAGAAATAATCAATAAATTGATATCTTGAAGAAATAAATTAATATTATGTGGAACCCCAATTCATAATTCTTTCTGATGAACTGAGTAAATAAATTGCGTTAAGTATGTAAGTATTAAAAATGTATGTATTAATTCAAAAAAGACCAATAAATTCTTCCGTCGAATAGATGTGTATACTGCTGTAATACTTTATATTGCTATGTGTAATGATAAAATACTGAAAAGTTTTAGACTATTGTAAGAATTCATAATGCCAGTAAATAATTTATAAATGCGTGTAAAGAATTTCGTTCAAATTTTCTTAACAGGAGATGCTCTCTACAAACCTCAGTGAGGTGTATATAGTACCGGTATCTACATTATTTGAACACTATAAATAAGTTAATTCAAGTATTTACGAAGGTTATTTTTTTCAATCTCCAATAAACCACCAGAGGAGTTTCGTCCCCACTACGTGGGACGAAACGGGAATGGGATATAGTACATTGGTCATCACTGTCCTTCCACACAGACGGACAGACTCTGGCATTTAATAATTGTAGTGGTTGCGAGCGTTAAATTATATCGACTGTAGTTGAAGCGCCCACCGAGTGTGAGCTACGTGAACTGTTCTTGAAATTTCAGGGAACTCAGCAAACAGTTTAGAAATCGTAATCTATGCCTTTCTCGAACCTCATAGTTCACACATTCATCAGGGTCGCCTGCAGGCACACATTTCCACTATTGGAAGCCCTCGTCCTGTACGTAGGTAGGCTCCTGAAACTCTCTGCAGCACTCGTGCACTCAGTTATCACTTATTAAATTCCAGGTGCTGCTATATAATACCTATTCAGGTGAAGAAATCGAATTATATCAAGTAGTTTACACGTGGATTGCACTCGATATGTTTTGGCGTTCGCTAATCAACAATGCGGTTGAACAGCAGAGTTTGTCTGTCAATTGATGGCGTGAGTGAGGTTCAACGAACAGCTTTGTCTTATCCCCGTCATCGCACGTCGTTCTCCTTTGATGGTTTTGCGGAGGTTGAAAAATGTAGCTGGATGTAACGGGACAAGTGTTCAAGAACGGGATGTAACAAGTGTTCGCCACTCTCAGGGCGTTCTGTCTGTGCAGTTACGGAGAACAACATTGCAAGAGTTGATACCGGAAAACAAAACTCACATCGCCCACAATTTATTGAACATCAGTATGTCATGAACAATATGGTGGGCCAATCCGAAACTAAAGTTAATTTTTGCTGCATTATCGCTCGCCGTAGTATACCTGTTTTCCGTATTAGCTCTCGCAATGTTGTTCTCGCAGACAGGCTTGCCAGCCCATCTGATAATATTTCTAGAACACCACAGAAGAAGCACAAACTTTGTACACGTTTTGTAATTTTTACATAATTTTTCTGGTTATTTATTGAATGGACCCTGTCACTGAATGTTTATCTTAAGGGGCGTCATTTCAGACCTCGCTTGAGGGGGGTAAGAGCACCACCGATGCACTTTCATGTTTTGTACTAGTATGTTAGTAGACAATCGATTAAAGTATATGTATTCTTCAAACTCTTGCTCCTCTAAATGACGCCTCTGGAACTACTATAGTAATAAAAAAAGGTAAAACCCTATGTCAATGGGCAATTTCCCCTCCCTGGAAAATATAGATACTGAACACTGAGATTGTTGAACGGTAATATGCAAAGCACATATGAGGTTTTAAGTTTTATTCCGCTATCATTAATAATATTAGATTTTACCACCATTATTACTTGTGTGAAATATTGTTTATTTTACAGCACAGATACAACTTCACAATGCTTACTCCATATAATAAAAAATGGTTCCCATGGAGACATATGGGTTGCTGAACAAGGACATTTTTACGATGTGAAGATTCCTGACTTACGCAAATGCAGAAGGTAACACACCCTTGCACCCTTTCCGCAATGTGGAAAGCAATTAATATAGAATAGTTACAGCCGCTCTGTATAGAATTGACTGCTATATTTATCGTCCTTCATTTGATTCCTCTCCCTCCACAGTCCTTCACCCGAATTCATCCGATCAGTGTTGCCAGATCTACTGATTTTGCAGGAGATCTGCTTTTTCTACGTTCTACTGATCTACTGCGAAAGAAAATGAAAAGTGAACAATCTGCTTTTTCCTTACTTCGAGAAGTTGAAGAAATATTATTATTATTAATATTGAATTTTCAATGTTTCCTCACATAAAAAGACGAAATTTCTCTGTTATAATACACAATGTAGAGCATATAGTTATAGAGCTTTATTGCATATAATATGAATCCAAAGAATACAACTGTACGTCATTCTCTATATGCATTATGGTTAGCGTTTTTATGACTTTCTATAAGATTTACAAGTAAGTGTTGTTTAAATTGGGACTTGGGCTGGAAGAGTGGCTTAGATCGTTTCTCCGCGATCGTCTACGGCACGGTCACGTGTGACTGCACAATATAGCTACGTTATCGCTACGTGCATGAAAAGACATTTTCTCACCCCACTTTGCTCTTTCACTACGTTTTACTTCACACATGTTTGTATCAAATAATATTAATAGACCCTATAAATTGGGACTTTTCACTTTCATTTGCTCAACGTAGTTCATGCCCTCCCCCCCGGATTTACATACCAACGCCACCACTGTATGTGTCTACTGCTTTCTCCTGTTTTTTATCTTCGAATCTTCTGCTTTTCCCACTGACTGGTCTGGCAACACTGCATCCGATCTGAATCAAACTTGACATGGTGGCAGAATTTGACTTGCTATAGCTTGTGAAATAGGGTGGCACCAAGAAGACTTTTCAAACTTGAATATTGCGCAGGTGTATTAACTTATATTAGTGGAGGGCCGGCTCCATAAGGAACACATGTTTCATTTCGACTTCATGTAAAATGTTTATACTTTTCTTTAATTTGAAGGTATATGTTATCGCTATCCGACAACTCACGCAACAAAGACCCATATAAAATTATCATTCTTGTGGCATTTGAATAAAAACACTTCTCTCGGCAACTAGATAGCTACTCAGAAATTGTTACATTCGTAATAAGAGTTACAGAGAGCGTTGGCGGGAAAGCTAGAGTAGAGGAAGGGAGAATATTGTTGATCACATCAGTATCGAGACTGCGAAATTTAACTCTTATTTTAGTGTGGTAATGGACACAAACTCTTTGTGAATGTGTGATTCTTGTGAATGTGCAGGTTTTGTATGATATTTGCATATATAAAGGAGAGAAAAAGGGAAAAAGGTAAGATGGTGTGTAGATCAAGGTGACCAGAACTTTTACTTTCAAAAACGGGACGCACACGAATTGGTGACGGGGGGGAGGGGTGACTTCCACATTGCATTTTGGGATTCAGCAGTGTTTTCAATTTACAAAATACACAAGTAAGAATGATAACAGCGTTTCTAACTTAAGTACTACCCAAAAATACTTTTAACTACTTCAAGACTCAGAATTCCCACTCAATTCCCACTTGAACCACAGAAAACACAATTCTCATTTGAATATTCAGTAGTTCTAGGCACGGATGAACCTTCCCAATGTGTGTTGGTACGGAAGAGTGTAGAATTAGCATTGACCATTTATATTTTGAATAATAATTACGGGACACCTGCGTAATGTTTGCTTAAAAACGGGACATTTAGGCGTCCCGTTTGAGAATGAGAAAAAACGGGACAACGGTTGAAAATAAGGGACTGTCCCGGCTAAAACGGGACGTCTGGTCACCTTGGTGTAGATGGATGCAAGAGGTAACAATATGCAGCGGTATTTTCCGAAAAATGATTCCGCCAACCAATATAAGTTATGATGCCTGCACAATATTCAAGTTTGAAATGTGTCAGTCAACTCGGCGCTACGCTGTATTATGGCCTGCATCAATTTGATTTCTAAATAACGCACAATTAAAGTTCTAAATCAATTAGGAATAATTATCCCCGCTCGCAATATAATGATAATTCTAAATCAATTCATTGGACATAATAAAAACGGCATAGTGTTTGAAAGCAATGAAAGTTCAGTCTTGAACAGAAACAACGCATATGAGGAGATGATCCCTCAAACCAAGGTATATAAAATAACAGGTAGCCCCAGTTCGTGATTATCGTTTTGATTGACTCCCTGTCCGTGACGTCATGTGGAGGTATCGGTGAAGATTTTTTTTCGCTTGCCTGCTTGTTCATTCCAAATGCAAAGAATGAGTTTTCTCTACTCGCAGATGAGACAATATAATTTAATAAATAAATCAATACCGTCAATAAAAATAAAAATGAATATAATGTTTGCTCGCTAACTTTTCCTATACCTTTGGGCAGATTTTTATAATTTTTAGTAGATGAGTTGACCTGACCTAACTCAGATTTTTATCACATTATTTTGATTAAAGGGCGAATCCTAAGGGGGTAGAAAAGGTTCAAAATATGTGTCTAAAATGCAATATCTCAGAAACCTATTAAGTTAGAAAGATGAAACTCGGTATATAAACTGCTCATTAAACTTAAGGGAAAACATATCCCATTGTTTTAAGGGGTAGAAGGGGCATTTGCTATTCATAGAAATAAAAATCATTGTAAGAATGTTTGATTGCTAACTCCTCGTCGACCAACTTGAAGTACCAAGTATTTTTGGTACTTTAATGCATCCAGGCCCAGTGGCGGCTTCAGCGGATAGATCGGGTAGGCACAGACCTACCGAAAAAATTTGAAAAGTATTTAAACGCTAAAAGATACACTAAAGAGTAAATATATTTTCCACTATTTATATTAATGGTAGATAATTGTTTAACAAACAGCATCAACCACTACTGTAAAAGTAATTTCCTACTGTCATTAATCAATCAAATGTGTATATGTATCCATCAGCGAGGCAGCGGGCCTCCCCAAAATTAAAATCCTAAATCCGCCCCTGTCCAGGCCTAACTTAGGATCTTATCATTTTTCGGCTCGGGGGTGAGAGGAGATATGAAGTAGACTACAAATAATCGAAAACATCCTAAATTAGTGTCCAGTCCATAATTTTCATGGTCACTGAAATGAATAGTGACCCCACCCGATACGGTTTAAATACAAATTCATCCTCTTTGGGCGTGGGGAAGTGGCGACATTATAGAATTTTGTCAATACACTTTCATTTGAAACGTGAATTCTATGGAAGGAAGGAGTTCAAATACTTTCCATAAACCAATTCTTTCCATGAGAGCATTTCAGGTAGTAAAATACATAAAGCAAATATAATTCAAATTATTCAGAGATTCGCTTCCAGGTATGTAATAAGTTAGGTTAGGTTTGTTAGGATAGGTTAGGTTAAGTTAGAAATCTAATCTACCTTAAGCAAAAATAATTCAAAATATTCAGAGATTCCAGGAATGTAATAACAAATTAGGTCAGGTTGTGTTAGGATGAGTTGGGTTACATTAGAAATCTAACTTACCCTAACCTAACTTAACTTGATTTGTTAGGTTAGGTTAGAAATCTAACCTAACCTTTTGTATTTAGTGTGTATTAATCAAACTGTCAGATATCGTCACTGCAAAATATTTCCTTTACATTATTAATATTCGTTTATTACTCAATACAACACACTTTACATTATGTATTACAGGTTACAAGTTGCACAGATATCTATAGAGTGGTATACATACGTAAAAGAACCACCTTCACAGGAGAAAATTTGCAGTTATTTGTCCTGCACTTTACCCTTCGATTTCTTGGAATTTAGTTTCCGTAGCTTATCTTCCTCTGTCGGTCAGCCCTTCAATTATATGAATAATGGTTACAGTGCACTTTGAGTAGAACAAGTGATTTTATCACGATGTGGCATTGAAGATGGAATAAAATCAAGATAATTTGTACGTAACAAGTACGGTTCGTTCAGACAAGATTAGGTTAGGTAGGTTAAGTTCGGTTCGTAATAGGTTCCTATGAATGTTCTGCTCCAAGTGTACTTTGAGCACTTTGCCAGAATAATGATTCAGATACTCAACAGAACTTAAGAATATAATTTTAACTAAAGAATATATGAGAGTATGCATTTATATTCATTCATTCTTTTATTCATCCATGTCGTACATTATTGGTCAGAGACCAGTACATAGGACTTGTCAAATAATAAAAAGATATTTCAATATAATTGACATTACATTATTTTACAAACTATCACGCACTTTGTTACACAAAAAATTAAATAGTTCATTTTTGAAATTCCGTATGTTTTTGATATTTTTCAAATTACTTGGGAGCTTATTAAACAACTTAGCGGACATAGGAAGAACACTTATTTTGGTGCACGCATAGTTTTGGTATGCTGTGAATATGTTATTCTTTTGTCGTGTGTTGTATGAATGTACATCGTCAACATGAAGAAAACTACTTTCATTTTTCTTTACATATATGATACTATTGTATATGTACAGACAAGGCACAGTTAAAATTTTATTTGACTGAAAGACCCTTTTGCATGAGGACCTTGGTGACAGATTAAAAATAGATCTTATTGCCTTTTTCTGTAGACGAAAAGTGGTAACACTGAAATAGGAGGCTCCCCAGAAAATTATTCCATAATTTAACAAGGATTGAAACTTACCATAGTACAATAACAGCAAAGTTTCTTTCGACACTGAACCACGTAGTCTATAAATGACAAAACAGATACGGCTTAATTTGCTGTTTAGCTCAGTGATATGTGCATCCCATGTAAGCCTATTGCTTATTGTTACACCTAAAAATTTAGTGGATTTTGAATAGTTTACATCAGTTGAATTTATCACAATGGGAGGTACTGTTCGAGGTGTATATGAGTAATGAAAATTTAGTGCTTTTGTTTTCTTTGCATTTATCAGCAGTTGATTCTGAGATATCCATATTATCAAACGCTCCACAGTTTGTTTTAATTTACTTTCTAGTTCAATTGTATTGTCTCCTGTTACAAGGACATTTACATCATCAGCATATAGTACAATATGTTGGGGATACATATATTGAACAAGATCATTTATATAAAATAAAAAAAAGAATTGGCCCAAGAGTTGAGCCTTGAGGAACACCAGCAGAGATAGTAGCAGTTTTGGATGAAAATGTGACTTGCTTATTGTTAATTATTTTTTGTATTTTTACTATTTGTTTTCTGTTTGTCAGGTACGAGCGAAACCATTCATGTACTACATCCCTAATACCATATTTCTGGAGTTTTGCCAGTAGAAGAGAATGTTGAACATTGTCGAATGCCTTGGAGGAATCAACAAATAAACCTACTGCATATTTTCCCTTATCAAGTACTGTAGAAACCTCTTTAATAAAGATATACAACGCTGTATCAATTGATTTGCTTTTTTGGAATCCATGTTGAGAAGACGAGATTAGGTTATGGCAGGATATAAAATTTCTCAAGCGCGATAACATTAGTGATTCAAAAATCTTCGAGAAAACAGACAAAATAGAAAGAGGCCTATAGTTTTGAACATCATAAGTATTTCCTTTTTTGTGTAAAGGTATAACTTTTGCAGTCTTCAATCTGTCGGGGAAAACGCCTGATTCAAATGATATATTTACCAGATAGCATAGTTGTTTCACTATTAAATGCGCATTCTCTTTTATAATTAGGGTTGGGACTTCATCTATACCTGCAGAACGAGTACTAGAAAGCTTTTTGATGCAGTCCAACAATTCATTTTCAGTTACCGGAGTTACATACATACTATGCTTGTTGCATGGAATATTTGGCTCTACAGCAAGATTCGACTTTCCAGGTGGTAAATTCGTATTAAGAAAATACTGATTAAAGACTTCAGTAATGGCAGCAGGATCAGCGAAATAATTATTTCTATAATTAACTTGTGATATTTCGCGCATTGGAACAGTCTTTGATAAATTGTTTATTACGTTCCACGCACCTTTCATTTTGTTTTTGTATCCGTGTATTATAGTGTCATTGTGGATTCTTTTGGCTGTTCGCATAACATTCTGATATATTTTTTGTATGTTTTTATATGGTAAATAACTTTAGCTGGTAAATTAACACAGGTTTTCTTAAGTTTATTATAATATATAAGCTTTTGCTTTGAAATTTTTATTCCTTGCGTGACCCACTTTTTGATATTATTAAGACCTTTCCGTAACTGTAATGGAAATGCTATGTTAAAATTATGTAAGAAAACATCAACAAAATAATTGAATTTGTCACTAGCACTAGGTAAGTCGTACAAGGAGTTCCAAGATTCACGAGATAATAGATAACAAAAATAATTTATATTTTCCGTTGAAAATAATCTGGTTCTTCTCGTTATCGGTTTCGGACTTTCCTTCACCAGTTTCTCGGTAGGTATTCTACAATAAATGGCTTCATGATCAGAAAATCCAAGTTCAATAACTTCAAACAAACATTTAAGATTACTTTTTGGAATAATAATTTGGTCGATAGCTGTCTTTCCTTGACGAGTAGGTACGTTAATAATAGTTTGTAGTTCATATAAATTTAACACATCTTGAAACTTAGATTTATCAGTTGAGTTCTTTAACCAATCTATGTTTATATCCCCACAGATAACTACACTACTAAATTTTCTACGTAAGTTCGCTAGAAGTTTCTCAAAATTTTTAAAGAAAATTCCTAAATCACCAGAAGGGGTCCTATAGATACACACAACACAAATATTTAACTCTTGAAGTTTTGATGCGACTACCTCACAATGCATTTCGACGCAAAAATTCCGAACGTCAATCTCAGTTGCATGTATATAAGAGCGAGCAAAAATTGCGACACCACCTCGACTTTTGACTGTACGAGAGTAGTGAGTAATAATGTTAAAACCGTTTAAACTAACTATATTAACGATATTTGCATCTAACCAGTGCTCACATATACAAAGAAGCTGTATATTTGAGAAGTCGCTTTCCAACAATACCTCCAGAAGATCAATTTTGTTCCCTAAACCTTGCACATTATGAAAAAGAAGATGTAAAGAGTCATTATTTCCTACCGTAAAAAATCATCGGATAACATCTTACGCATTCTCTTCCGTCGTTCCATCTTTTGAGCATTTTCAGTTATGTTATTACAATCTTCTGCTTCATAGATTGAACTACTTGGCATTTGTATTAAGCTAATCCTATCAATACGATCTACTCCTACACTACCACACTCTATGTTAACATTGGTGGTACCCCCTTCCAGCTCGCTTCACGTACACAAACTCCTTAAGATTCATGCCCTCAGAAACAAATGTCAATAAAGTAAAATAAATTATTGTTGTCACACATCTGTTTTTCAACTTTGATTAACATCTAATCTATTTTTTCCCCATGCCAGTTTGGTATCAATAATGAAGGAAAAGCGTCAGATCTTAAACACTACTTTTGCGGGAAATCTAGAAGCTCATTTTTCAAACCCTTTGAAAATCCTGTGGTGAAAGTTGAGCAGAACATATTCGTGCGTTATCCATATTAAAAGTGTTCTTTTGCTTACAGTGGGAAATCCATCTTCTTCGAAGTTCATAATTTTTAGGGAATCGATGGAACATTATTTCATTTGTATTGCTTCCTCTGCTATTTGAATGAGCTGCTGTGCAATTTAGATGGTTTTTGCTCATCTTGAAACAGTAGCGTAATTGTTTATCCAGTATTTAACTTGTTCTGTTAAAAAGCAAAGCGATACCTCCACGTGACCTCACCGGCCTCAAAGTATCCTGGGAAAAATGAAAGTAGAAAAGCTGAATCAAGAATCCCCTGCCCTCAAACTACATATTGTTCAGCGTAAGCTCTAAACTCCGATAAACAAAATATTTGTGTCCTTCCGCTTGCCACAAATACGATTGGCTAGTGATATATCACTCCCACTCCCCACGGGGAGGAGCAAATTATACACGTGCATTTTGACAATACTGTCTCGTGTTGTCCAGATACTTACAGCAGCAGCAGAAAAGAAAGAAAAAAAACTCGAAAGATTAAAAAAAAAGTATTTGAATTTCGCTGGTAAACAATTGTTGCTTAGTGAGTAAAGGTTTGCCTTGGTGTTTCACCACAGCACTCGCGGAACCGGGATTCATGCCAGCCATCTTCAAGACTTTAAAAGCAGAACACCCGTCCACAGTTGAGTTGGCGCCATAATTACTGCGCATGCTTAGTGTTTATTTCTATTGTTTCATTAACCACACCCGATTGCAGTATTATTAGATACTCCGTATTATATTTTTTGTAATTTATATTAATATAGCAGTTTTATATGAAGCTTCATAGTAAAAGTAATAATCAAATCATATGAACTATTTTGCGGAGGAGTACAAGCGTTGGTAGGACAACAGCAAATCAGCGAGATTTAGTTTCACGTGGCTTTGTTTATCGCAGTTTAGAGCTTACGCCGAACAATGTATAGTTTATTACTGCTATTTAAACAATACTAATTACGTTTTTATTATGCTCAATTAATTCATTTTGAACTTTGTGTAACTTAGGAACCAAATTATGCACACCATTTTGAATTTCTCGAATTCTCTGAATTGTGTTAGTGTTATGTAAGCTTGGGCTTTGGCTAACACCTTTAGTCCGAAGTAAACAACCTGTTTTTCAACATTCGGAGAAGTTCCCAGTAATGGCCTGGCTTGTTGAATAGAAGTTAATTTCCAATTCGTTGTGAATATGATTCTTCACAATTCTGTTACAGGCAAACAGTTCATTTTCATAAGAATGACAACCATGTACAATCACTAAGTTTATGATTATCTGTAATAAAAGTCAAATGAAGAACAATTTTTTAAATGAATATGCATAGGTTACTTATAACCTTACTGAATAATATTGACAAGGATTGGAGATTTGTCATATAAGTATGAACACAAAGATAGCAGGATATTTTCCAATTCTAGGAAATAGGAATCTTTATATTTCCCTACCTCCATTATTTTTGCTTTAACGCTCAAACGTGTCAAATTTGCTCTTTCGCATATTATTATTTTTAAAATTTATAATCAAAATGGCCAAGTGGATTTTATTTCTACTGATTTTGCAAAAGCATTTGATAAAGTAAACCACCAAGTATTAATAGAGAAATTTCGTCATTTTAATTTGTCTACACATTTCATTGGTCTGTTTGAGTCGTATTTGAGGGACCGAAGGCACTTCGTTGTATATAAAGGATACAAGAGTCAACCAAACATTTACAACTCTCTAGTGTTCCACGATGGTTAAATTTGGGAATTTTACTATTTGTAATATTTATAAACATCATCCTGAATGGATAACATATCCCATAAATTGATATATGCCGGTGACCTTAAACTTATTAGACGTATCAAATTAATAAATGACTGCAATGCACTTCAACAAGATATGAATTAAGTAGTCTAGTGGTGCCAAAGTAAGTTACTAGATATAAATAAAGTAAATGTAATATCATGAGTTTTAGATAATAGTGCTTCTAAAACTCTAATAATAGTGCTTTTAAAACTCTTTGATAGCATAATAAGTGAAACAAACGGGAATCTTGTGTTCATTCTAAGAATTAGTAGGAAGTTTAGTAAATCTTCCATTCTTTAAAATTCTTCTGAGATATCATGTTTGTAAGGAAACAAATATTCTTCAAGAATTCAAGACATTCACTAAATAGAAATTCCGAAACTATTGACATCAATCACGGTTGCAAACTCCATTCTAAATTGCAAAAATATAGGCCACTCCTTATTCCTATACAGGAGTAAATATCCATAATTATTTTCACTTAATTATTATTATTATGTGTATTAATTGGGAACTTTGACTACATTAGATAATAACAAACATAATTTTCTTCAGAATCACTCGTAGTGTTTACAAATACGAAATACGTGTCTATCGAAACTGTAGGCTATTAATAACAAATAGCAGTCACCCATGTATTTTGAACGATATGTAATATATCATAACAATTAATCGGACAGTAATACTGTAACTTTTGATTAAATTATTATTTACTTACCATATTTATTCCATCTATCGTTTCTCAGGGTGATATCTTCAAAATATGAAATGCATCCTGCAACCTTCGCTTCATATTCGGCATCACCCGAAAAATTCCTCCCACCGCCAGAGTTAACGGAAGAACAGCAGAAAAGAATAATGGACGGAAATCTGTAAATATAGCTTGGTTTATATTTTCAGCTTTTAATAGTTAAGTTTGGTAAAGCAGTTGTTAAAACAAGTAGTAAGAATGCAACGTAGACTGCTCTCTTTGTGTTCGTACTTAAAGTAAATTTACAGGCATTTTAGTAGCTTATTGTTTTTTTCTTTCTAATTTGATCAATATTGGTCAATAGCTTTAGATTTGATAGAATTTTATTCACTCACGAGAAATAGTAGATAACTTGGCAGGTGGTAATGTTGATTATTCAGCTTTTAAGAGGCCCTATCACGGTGCAATTAAAATACCGCTAATTTTACAGTAATTATGTGATATCTTCAAGTAGATAAAAGATAATCGAAAAGTGGAACAGGAGCGAGCTAGGTAATATAATTTTACATAAGATACTGTTATCATGACTCACTTATCTGCTTTCGATTTCCAGGTATTTACAAAATCGGCATTTATTTTCGCGTTTATAAGTAGCTGTAAATGGAAAGCTACTAGGCAACTAGTGATAACGGTATCTCATGCAAAATTGTATTGTCTAGCGACCTCTTGTTCCACATTTCGATTCTACTTGAAGATATCACATAATTACTATAAAATTAGTGTTATTTTAATTTCGCAGTGATTAAGCATCTTAAGGGGAAACAAGTTACTGGACACACCATTTCAATTTAGATGAACAGCTGTTCATACGTGGCGCGTATAACGTATTATAAAAACTGTACTTGTATTTGTTGGTGGAGTAGTAGTAAAAATATTATTGGTGTCTTCTCAAGTATAGCTATATATCATCACTAATGCTAATCACAATTGTTATCTGATGCAATCACTGCAAATCTATCTTCACTATCATATTTATAAGCATAATCTTACAAATACGTATCGAGAAGCAGGGGCGTCATTTAGGGGGGGCAGGAGGGGGCAATTGCCCCCCCCCCGAAGAGTTTGAGGAATACATATTCTTTAATAGATTGTCTACTAATATACTAGTACAAAACGCGAAAGTCTTATGTCGGTGGTCTCTTGCCCCCCCCCCCAAGCGAAGTCCGAAATGACGCCCCTGTCGAGAAGCTCTCTTTAATATAATATTAACATTAATACGTAATTCTAATATCTTTTCTTATTGCTTCCAACGCCTCTCATCTACTGTATCTTAATGTGTACCACATAATCGTAATTTACAACCTTTATCATATTTTTCAAAGTACAAATACAACAACATGACAAACAAAAGCCCTTCGTCTTCTTCTACCAATCATATTCGTGGCGTTACACCAAGAGTCCCTACAACACTCTACGTTCTGCTTCTTTATTTTACAATTTCTTCATCATCTTTTTCTTCTTAATCTTCTTTAGTGGTTATTTAAACTCGTGACAACTAACTGTATCCACTTCTCCACCAATAAAATAATACCCCGACTAATTTCCTTTCCTTTCCATAAAATCATCAAATTCGTTCAATTCTGAATGCTGCTGCACATAAATAGTTTATTGCACATCCGATATTACTTTGTTTTCCTCTTTGAATTTTTGCCTTCTTCATACTTCTTTATATTTTATTTCATTTCATTTCTACTACTGAAAGGTTCGTTCCCTTTTGTGATTTATTAGATTCAAATTAATCTTCATAATCATTTGAAGGTTTGTTAAGTTTTGGTTGGTGGAGTAGTTCTTTGTTATCATGTCGAACTGTAGAATTTGGCACTAATTTTCCTTATATTCTATCTTCAACAGTCAAGGTTCTTCTGAAACGAACAGTTGATGTTACTCATAGAAGCTGATAAGTAGACCATTTATTGGTAATACATTAATCCAGTGGCGGATCCAGGGGGGCGATCGGGGCGATTACCCCCTCCAGAAGAGAATAGTTTTTTTATTTCATTTTTGTCTATATATAAATAAAACCCATCCCGGAGTTTGGAGCTCTTAAAAGTAGCTCTAAGTAGCAATATTACAACCCACGTTCCCCCTAGAAGTCCGTCCTGGATCCGCCCCTGCATTAATCCTTGGATCTAGATTATCGTGTTCCATATAACCATTGCTATTCGATGTCTTCCTAAGCAATTTATGTTGTGTTGTGTTGGATTTTGCAGTATTTTCTGATAAGCTTGTTCCTGTTATTATTAATAGTGTTTTGAGTTATTGAGTACAACAGGACAAACGGATGGGAAATGCTTTTGGGTTTTACAGAGATAACAAGCTTTATTTCACGATCGCTTAGTGGCAGGGCTCACCTCTGTTGCGACGGGTCTCACGTCATGTGAGTTTGTGATGAACATCATCGTCTCCGTTGGTGTTCTAAGGGCTCTACTGTTTTCTCCTATATTATAATTCCACCGATCATCCGTCTCACAGAACCTAAAGAGCATACTGGCGGGAAATTTAAAATATTTCATTGTTTTCTTTTATTGAGTTTTTCGTCCGTTACTACTATTAGAGAATGAATTCTCATTACTTCTACTTTCTATGTTTGAATTTGCCTTATTCTCATATATGCATTGCAGAATATCATCATTCTATTATTATACCTTTTCTACCTAAATTGTGCCTGACAATTTCATAGATCAATGAAATAATATGATACAATATGCGACTTTACAGTATATTCAAAACGGTGTTTGCAAGATAGGTTCGAATCAGATATGATCCGTATAAGTCCTTCATACTTCTAAAGTTAATTCAATGTATGGTCCTATTTGTTTTGCAATAAAAAGATAATGGAAAATATGTGTCGTATAAATGGTATGGTAAATTATTTACTTATAATTACTGGGAAATTATTCTTTATACGTTTACTTATTATTTCTTTAATAGTTTCTCTAATTTACACATATGGTTCTGTTCTGCCAACTCAAAACTGTAAAAGATCCCCAAAAGTACCTCAAAGCACATCAAGTGCGTTTATCAAACATTAGCAAAATGCAGTGGCGGCCGGTGGATTGTGGTTTTGGGTGTTGCAGTACGAACGATAAGAGACAGAAGATATAAAGTTGACTCATTGACTAATCAGCATAACTTTAGATGCAAATGCTATGTGACATGTTAAATTAAATAAAATTCTGTTTTAAAAAATAAAAAAATGCAGAACATTTAATCCGATTAATCACCTTAATTAATTAGTAAGTTCATTCTTCTCTCTTTGATTGGAGCAAATCTGTCTAATACGTGCTGGTTGAACTCTAGTATTCTTATTGTCAGGTCTTTTTTGATGGAAAGCATAACCAATGGTGATAACCTTTCTTGGGACATTCAATTCCTTGAAAGTGTGAATTCTTTCTCTGTGGAAAAAAAAAAAAAAAAACCTTTTCGTCTTTTGCTGACGCAATAGGTACAGTTAATATTAATTTCAGAAGCTTTGTAGATTCACTAAATATTTTTTCTAAATTATTGCGAACGATTCATTCTAGCAAACTCAGTCCCTGACAGTGATCCGAATTCCTCTTCAGCGTTGACTGAAGAGAGTTCGTAGCAGAGATTAATGTTATAAAAAAATGTACATTGAACACACTTTATTCACAGTTTATCCAGGAAAATTTAAAATAAATTAAGAAAATGTATTTGGTACAAACAACACTACTGCCATAAGATATCCTGTAAATTTAAACGGATTTTTTTTTTCGAACACTCTCCTGAATTACCATTTGCTTGTTTTGTCTAAGCCTTAATTGTAAATTTTTCCTCAGTTGAAAGCTGGTCAATGTTTTTTGTAAGTTATTTACAGAAGTCATGATATACAATTCATTCAGAATTTGTACGTTATTTACAGAATTAAAGCACACACAATAAAATTAAACCTAATAATTAAAAACCAAACCAGCTGATACAAAAGAGATACTGGTATATGAATTCCGAATGTCACATATTCATACATCAACACACACACATGTGCGTAAAAGAAAAAAACTACATTCCAAATCATCCGTCTTGGTTGTTACGCAATGCACGATGAACACAATATACTTCCACATGAGGCGAAGCAACGCTTACCAACGTGATATGTTCTGGAAAGGAAACCTTGAAACCCGCCAGATGAAGGATGCTTCAGTGACGACGCCAGCTTTAAGTTCTTAGGGGGGCAAAGGAGGGGCAGATACATTTTCGGGGGGGCGGCTATTTGCCATACCAAAAATGACATATTTATTACGTTTGACTTATTTTACATTACATTGTGTATTTCGTTGTTGTTTTTATATTAGACCTATATGATTATAAATTAAACTTATTTCAAATAAAATGTGTAACTAACAAATAAATAACGTCTGCACATGAAATATTTTTCAATGAAACTTTTGAAGCCTAAACATAAATTGAAATAATTTCGCGTATGCTACAAGCAACACATTCCTCTAGTACTATATGCCACGTATTTCTCTCTGTCTCTCTCTCTCTCTCTCTCTCTCTCTCTCTCTCTCTCTCTATATATATATATATATATATATATATATATATATATATATATATATATATATATATATATATATATATGTATATATATATATGTATATATATATATATATATATATATACAGAGAGAGAGAGAGAGAGAGAATTTACGAGGAGCTGATGGAAATGTCCAATCCAGACGGAGTGTAGGTACTAGGTAGAAAAATGAAACCGTAGTTTAGAAAAACATACCTCTGTATGTACAAATACAAATTTTCATATTAATAATGAAATTCTTATTGTTTCTCAGGCCTCAGAAAGTCACCGAAGTAAACTAATTAGGAAATCAGTGAAACATCACGGGACTCTCCTCCGTTATATATAGTGGTGAAGAAGTAAATGGCTTAGTATAAACGTGGCGATTTCTCAACAAATTATGCTTTACATCCAGGATGATTAAAAGCAATGACTCTTCCCAAAATCATGGATGCAATTTGTGACATTATTCTTGAAAATTGCAGTATTTCAGTCAGTGGTGGATATAGCACGAGGCCAGAGGGTCTAGGCCACCTCAGTTTTTGAGTGACAAAAATAATTTAAGCTATTATTTATATAGTTTTTAAAGTGTATAGTAAACTCACAATATACTTATTATAGTAAATGGCTGCACCCCGCTTTCTCAGTTCTGGGCATTTCTTTGGAACTCGTCGGTAGCATAATTCAGAATGGCTTGGGTATGCGCAAGTTCTCGGCATAATGGGTTCTCAAAAAAATTTTCAGGAGAATGAAACAGTGGCGGCATTAAGAGAAGTCTTCTTCCAATTTGACTGTAATGCTGATCAATTTCGCTCACGAACAGTAACCATAGATGAAATATGGTTGTACCACTATGAACGAAACAACAGTCAATGGAGTAGTAGCTTTCATTTCTCCCTCGCCCCAAGAAGTTCAAGACACAGAAGTAGGTTGAGAAACTGTTTGCAACATTCTTCTGGGATAAGTATGGAGTAGTATTCACTACCTCCGCGACCGTCAGATATTTAATCCAGAATCTCTACATTACTTACAAAACTGAAAGAAAAATTCAAAGTTCAACGCCGCGGAAAATGAAAAGAAAGGAATTCTGTTTCCTTCAGGAGAATACATCTGTTCCTCAAGCCCCTGCGAACACAATTGACATTGCATAATCTACGATTTCAATTTTTAGATCATCATTCATATTCCGCAGATTTAGCTCCGTCTAACTATTACGTGTACTATTTCCCAAACTTAAATAACACTTGAAAGGACGCCATTTTAGAGCTGATAGGGGTAGTGCTACGAACAGTGGTGCGAGGAAATCTTCAGATTTTTTAACTTTTCTGCAAAAACTGGTGCACTGTACAAGGTAGTATATTGACTCTCGGGGGAAGTGTAGAAGAAGTAAAACTTCACCATTCCATGTGCACTCCTTCTGGGTTGGGCTACGAATTTTTCAGCAGTTGCTAGTCAATATGGTAGATGTCACGTCAGTACTTTGAAACAAAATAAGCAAGCGAGCACTAGTATAAACCAATTACTAACTAAAGATCAGCACTCTGACAATACGTTTCATTGGGAATCAATTTAATTCCATAAATTTATTATTATCATTTGCAGGAAGGGAAAACACAACTCTTTTTATCTCCTTCAAAAAATTAAGCCATGGTAGTTGCAAACTAAGCTGTTATAATCACATCCTCTGAATATTGGAAGCTGAGAATAATGTTTCAGAAAATGGAAGTTTTAAATAAAACAAAATATGAAACTGAAAACTTCAAACCTGGATAAATACAAACAAGTTACGTAACTTGTTTTACCTTTCTTTTGTTTCCAATCGAAGTTGAAGTTGATCCAATGAGAAGAAAACAAGTCGACCAAATCTACTATTGTTCGCTAGGCACGATAATTAAAAATCATAAGAAAGAAGCATAACTAAAATTTACCTCAAAATGTGCTAAATTAGAAAACAGAAATATGCGTGCATACCGACGCTCAAAGAAAAAAGCTTGAGGACTAATCTGCCACATAGTAAATGCATGGAAAGTAGACTACAATTTGACAATGGGATTGGTTATGATACTGATATAAAATACTACATGAAGAATGTTTAAAGATTGTAGGAGTCCGGGGGGGGGGCAGTCTAAGTGGCAGTCAGGGGGGCAGAAGTAGCTACTAGGAGGGCGCTCGCCCCCCTTGCCTCCCCTCTGGCGTCGTCACTGATCAGCATGTAACAGAAGCCAAAAATCAAAGAACATAAAAACAAACAGCACTGCCAGTTCTACACCCAGAAATGTTAACTGGGAGGGGTCCAAAATATTTGAGGGAGGTCCAATACGTCTACATAATATGGAACCTGTCTTATACTGCACCCGAAAGGACGATAAGTAATTCTTACTTACTGTCACCTATATTTTTAGCAAAAATGATAGAACGATTATTTTTATAAGAAAAGAAGAGTACATGATGAGGTTTAAAATAAAATATTTAGCCTACATCAATCATTTCTCTGTTAAACAAGTATAGTTCGTTAAGAAAGTCTACCAATGTTAGTCAAGTTTTGAAATTTTTGGGAGGTCCGGACCCGGTGGACCCCCTCGTGGCTACGCCCCTGAGCATTCCTAACTAGTCCCAAATTCAATGTGGCGTTCCCCATCATACAGTTTTATGTGGAAATTATCAAGACTATAAAATATACTTATTTTATAAAAAGAAACCTGTTTATACTAAAATACTATCCACAGAGGGGGAGGGGAGCGATTCTACATACTGACTTATTAATATTTGATTCACAAATTACTGTAGAAGAAGCCCTCATTATCAATACAAGCTAAGAATTAACTTGTAAATGCGGGTCTACTTTCATTTGTTTTCTCCTCTACTAGATATTTTCTTTCTTATTTTGTAATTCTGCAATCACTTTTTAAAAAAATTGTCATTATATTGATTTGCTTCAGTATGGTCCCGTAATTTAAAATTATGAATGCATAAAAACAAATTCAATTTGTAATTGCTAGTGAAAGAAAATTCAGAAATCATATTTAGCGCGAAAAACCTTCTCGTTCACTGGAAACCGTGCTGTGTTGCAGAAGCACTGCAACGACCAGTCCCTTTAACTTCTGAGATAGGGGAAAGGAGACTTAACATTTGCTCCAATTGCCGCGCTGAAGGAATCTGGTCGTTGTATGCTCGCTGCAACACAATATAAATTAGAGACTCTGTGACGGATTATTTTTCGCTTTTTAAAACGGATCAACGGAACGGATAGTTACAGAAGTAAAAAATATGTTATTTAAAGTGTATATATGCGAGTATTAAAAAGTATTTTTTTCTGTTTTTCACTACTATTGATAATACTATTTTTTCCTGAAATACTTTGGTCGTTGCGCAACGCTGCAACACTAACATTAGCCGTCACTGGCAAAATGGGTAATTTAAAATTACTTTAAGCTAATAAAAACAATCTGGGTTTACTCAAAGTGCTCTATTCGTAATAAGGCTACATTTCAAACTCATTTTTAGTGAAGTACTAACCGAGGCTAAAAATATTATCAAATATGCCGAAAGCACTCTTTCGCTCCATAAATCACTATGTATATTTTCCAAATATCTGTATTTAGCTGTTTGTGTTTACTTGGATTTCCGAAGGTTCGTAAAGCAGACTAAGGCAGGGGTAAAAGTGAAGGGGAACGCGGGCGGACGTCGTTACCCCACTTCAAAAACTATATCTATGGCGTCCCCCCACTTTCTAAAACATTACAATGGGCAAAGATAGGCACGGGGGACGGCGTGACGTCAAGCATCCCCCTACCTTTTTTTAGATCTACTTTTACTCCTGGACTAAGGAATAACAAGGATTCAAAATTAGATTGCTTAAGTGTCTTGAATTAATATATTTTCTACTGAAAGAACAAACTGTTCGTATTCTTTTATCAATGTACATTATAATGCTATGTTCACTTTATTTCATCCTATAGTATCCTCTTTTAACTTTAAATTCATCGTTGTTCCTTTCTTTTGGGATTCATCGCTATCTTCTCTTCTTCAAACAGAACTCGTCAAGAAACAGCAGTTGCTCATCCACCAGCTTCCTCTTTGGCTGGTATGAAACTTACAAAAGTGTTGGTATTTTGGAGAGAAAAACTATCTACTTTGACAGAGATGTGGAAGAAGTGGCGGATGTTCTATCTTTCAAAGTTATCTATGAAGGGAGACCCAAGTGAGGAAGAGACCAGGTGTGTTTTATCGTTGTCTTGTTAATGGGAAAAGAACAATTTATTTTACTGAAGCATTCAGGTAGAAGTATATCAAACATTCACGTAGTACATTCACACTGAAAGAATTATTATCCCTAATTCTTTTTTTAAAAATGGCTCCACTACATAGTCAATATTCACTAGGAATTAGAGTTTATGATTATTGTTGTTCCTCTGTAAATCCATTTACGTATTATAATATTCTGCATGCATATTTTCGAAATACATTCAGCCCTAGCCAGAAGGCATTACTTTTGGCAACATCGCACGGAAACAAATGAATGCTGAATTGCATTCTAACCCGTTACTACTACTACTACTACTACTACTACTACTACTACTACTACTACTACTAATACTACTACTACTACTACTACTTTTGCTATTACTATTACTACTACTACAACTACTACTACTTTTGCTAAGGATCTGTATAAGTACAAGGGCAAACTTGTTTTAATGAAAGAAGTTTAATGAAAATTTTAAAAAATAATCGTTAAATCACTTTTTGAATATTATTTTTAATATCATTTTAACGATAGAAGTGTTATAAAAAATTTAATAATAAAAAACACTTCTTAGGCAGGGTTTGAACCACGCCAGAAACAATTTTCCTTACTACCAAGTTGCGCTAGCGCACTCGGCTACGAGGGCCAACAATATCTGGCGTTTACTTTGTGCTGTATGTTGGTCGACTCGTGATGTCACCAACAGGATCGCGATATAGACGTCATTCATTTTTCCTACATTGTTGCCAAGCGTAACCCCGTTCATAATGCCTTATGGCTAGAGTTCAGAGTATTTCGAAAATACGCATTCTGCATAGTTGTGTTTACAAACACCCAACATGTATTTTTGTTTACAAACTTCAACCGTATGCGTCTTACTGTGATTTATTACTGCTGCAGACGACGGAGACAACAGCGACATTACTGGTCACATAACAACAAGAAAACAGCAGCGCCACCACCTCACTTGGAGCAGCTATATAACCAAAAAAAATCCATAAACAAACATCAGTTTTAGCTGGTCAAATCCCCTTTCCTCGCTTGCAGTAGACCCTAGGAAGTACCTCACCTAAACAGAAAGTCTTTAGCTTACAGTGAAGCTACTAATTTCTTTTTCTTCTAACTTGTAGTGAAACATTGTGGGAAATTTTTAATCACAACTTCGGCCTAGCTCGCAGTAGAGCTTTGTCGGAACCTAACACCTAGTTTTACTTGCTTCTCTGTATACAACTATTTTATCTACAGGCTATTTACCAACTCAATGGAAACTTGCTAAAATTGTGATCTTTCTAAAACCTCGCAAAGACCCAACTACTGGGTCATCTTACAGACCCATTAGCCTTACTAACGTGTTTAGCAAGACACTAGAACGCCTTATGGTAAAACGGCTACATCACTACCTACAAATGAAGAACAAACTATCAACTATTCAACCTGGATTCCGTCCACTCTATAGCACTGCTGACCAGTTACTCAAACGTTCTACACTATTTGTCAACCATTTTAATAAGCGTTTATTATCTGTTTTGATCTCCTTTGATATTGAGCGAGCGTTCGATACTGTTTGGTATGAGGGGCTAATTTATAACTCAAACGTCTGCTTCCTCACAGCCATGTCCGATTAATAGCCAATTTTCTCAATCAGCGCCAGGCTTTTGTTCAGATCAACATGGCAAAGTCACACACCTTTCAACTCCGCGTCGGTGTGCCCCAAGGATCTGTTTTATCTCCTCTATTATATATTCTTTATATAGCCGACGTGCTTCAACCTCAGCCACCACTATATGCCTTACAATTTGCTGATGATACCGCTTATATAGCGTTGGGATCTTATGTTGATCGCATTAATTAACTCCTACAACCAGCTTTGGACAAACTAGTTACATGGTGCCTGAAATGGAAGCTCAAGCTGAATTCAAATAAGATTCAAATGACTCTCTTTGGGCTCAAAGGTAATAAATCCTGTATAAGTCGCAATCCAGAACGTTTACATTTAACTCTTTCTGACTTCCCAATACCAATTCAAAACAGTCTCAAATATTTGAGTGTAATATTCGACAAACATCTTACCTGGAAGCCTAATCTGAAACAGTGGAAGCTAATATCCGGCGCCGTTTGAAACTTTTACGAAACCTTAAATGCACCACGTGGGATCTTAATACAAAACTTTTACGGCCCAGTAATCACGTATGGACATCTTGCCTGGTTATCAGCAGCACCAACTTTCTATGAACGCCTGAAATTTCTCGAAAGACACGACTTACGTCTGGCCTACTCTTTTGCTTTCGATACTCTCACTGCTGAAATATATCGTCGTGCGCAATTTTCAACCAGTTTGCCGCACCTGTACCATCTACGTGAACGCTACATAGCGACTTGAATCAAATTGCCACATCCAATCGTCCATGAGCTTTTAGACCAAGTTCCTGCTGTACCACTCTATGACTACCAACCACTGGATCATCTCTTAGCTATATACGAACGCACCGAAGCCATAGATTAATATAATCCAGATCGAGGTATCTACCACCGAAATCCACATATATATTGCACATAACCTCCGTACATGTACTCAACAAGCATTTTATCACAAGAACCAACTCTGACACATTATCATCAACTTGATTTTGTTATTAGTTCCCTACTTCAATTCATATTATTATATAATTAACCTGAAACCATTCTCCATGTCTCATAATCCACAAAGTTGAAAATATCTCTGGCCACAGAGAAGGTGTTGCCTTCTACTCTGGATGGTGTTGGATTGGATGGGAATGAAACTCTTGTTTTAAAAAAAGCATAGTATTGAATTGATATACAAGTAACACGCTAAAGTGGTAGTCATTTTGTGTTGTTTCAACACATTATTATTATTATTATTATTATTATTATTATTATTATTATTATTATTATTATTATTATTATTATTATTATTATTTTGCTGTGTACATATTTCTTAGTCTTCGTAAGCTGAATGCCTCAGAATTCTCTATTGCTATTTATATCAAATAGCTATATAGTTTAATAGCATTTCTAGTAATAGTGACAATAATAATAATAGTAGTAATAGTAACAAATTAGGCTTGATTTTTTAAAAAATAATATTGCTTTATTTTTAATATTTTTTGCAAATTATGCTTTATTGTGCTCTATTTTAAATATATTTTTAATATAATTAATTGAATGCAATTATTTTTCTAAGGCCTTATTTTTCTGTTTATTAATATTTTATACATAACAGTTTCTTTCATAGCTTTTGACCTCTGAATTCTAGATTATCTAGTTTTTGTAGCAATATGTTATGCTTCAGTGCAACAAATGGTTTCTTCAACCGATAACCAAACCTGCCGCAAGTTTATTGTTATCCAGACACTGTAATTTCTACTACTAGGCTCAGGGGGAACGCTCGGCGATGCCGTCACCCCACCTCGAAAAAATATGTAAGGCGTCCTCCAGTTCCTAAAACATTACAATGGGCAAATATAGGCAGGGGGAACGGCATGACGTCATGCCGCTACCTACCGTCCTCCTACCTTTTCAGATCCACTTTTACCCCTGACTAGGCTCCTATATCAATTACAGCCTTCAAGGTACAGTACTCGATGTTCCTAAAACCATATTATTATCTTAATTTAATTTTTCTCCACCCTTAGACAAGATCCATTCAATGAATAACCATAGAAGTTGTATAAAAAATACAAAACTTCGACAGTTTGTGCTTCTTTGTTATTATTATTATTATTATTATTATTATTATTATTATTATTATTATTATTATTATTATTATTTGTGATATCCTAGAGCTAGGTCTGGCACGCTTGCCTCGCAAACACGATGCTGGGAATCAGTGAAACAAGATGGCAGCACCATTGCAGGTTTGCACCAACGTGGAGTAGCGGAGTGTCATTAGATTTCTGTTATCTGAAGACGTTGAAACCAATCGGAATTCACCGTCGGATGTCAGTGCAACATGGTGAAAGTTGTTTGAGTCGAACACAAGTGTAGAAGTGAGCAGATAAGTTCAAACGGTTCTTCGTTTGTCGTAGAAGGTTTACTCACACATGCCAGTTGAGGTGATTCCTACACTTGCAGACTACGAGGAGAAACCATTATTTCTTCCGAAAGCCAATCCTGAAGCTTTAATGCTTCTTTTCCCATGCGCGTAGCGAATCTATGGGTTTTTCATAGAAATACTCTCGGCACTTGGGGCACATGTGCGTACAACATGGGTGACAGAATTGTTCACACAGGAGAAAATCCGTGAACGTTGCGGTAGTGGTTGCGAAAGAGTTTGGTACGTAAACTAAAGCTCTTGAAGTATTTTCTCTGAAGCGTTAATCTGTAGTGCTCCGTTAAAAAGGCTTGTTTGAAATCTTACTAATTGCTGATTAGTCTCTTGAAGAGATACTAAGATCTCGCCTCAAAGATAAAACACTATGATGAAACTTTGTTTAACAGTGTAGTTTCGTCTATATCTAGAGCTTTTTAAAGTGCATTGGTATCTTCTAGAAATTGAAATGAATCTTCTGCAATGAGACCTAAACGGGTTGGTAACTAACTTATAAATCTTCATTCAAAATTATGTCACTGTTGGTAGGGTTTGATTCCTCGGGGGTTGACATTTTCGTCGACGTTTGACAATTATTTTGTCCGTCGTCATTTCAGAATTATCCTTGATATTTAAGACCGATGTTCGTAGCCGCGTATTCATATTTCTATCTCTCGTTAAGCGATCCAAACTAAATTTCATACAATAAGATTAAAATTGAAAATGTTTTTGGGAAATAGTCCTAAAGGTTCTTACTCTTTTAAAAAGCTGCACAAAGCCCCATTTGTTATGACGCTTTTTCGTCTTTCTGGATACAATTTGCAAAGGGAGCTTACACAACTCACTAGGGATGGGAAAAATTATCCGGATTCCCGAAAATTTATTTTCCGGAATCTGAAATTTCACTTTCCAGATTTCGGAAAAAAATCCGATGTCGGAAAAAATCCGGAATTCGGAAATATCCCGGTTTTTTGCGAATTCCGGAATTTTTCCTATTTTACTTTTCGGAATCAGGAAATTAAAAATTCCGGAATTGCCATACCTACTATAAACATAACTACAGTATTTATTTTGTCTAGTGGTGAACAAACACGGTCGTGGGTTTTCTCGGGATTCTCCCGTTTCCTCCCACTTTCTTCATTCCACCATTTCATTCATTTCTCATCATCATCATCTCCTTTAGCCTAACCGGAATAAGAGTGGAACGTAAAACTCAAAGACTTCATTTCATTTTTTATTTTGTCTAATAGATAAGAATGTATATTTAAAAAAAATTAAGACGTACTCCCAGGTTACAGTATTTACATACATTTATTGTCAGATATACATTTTATTCATACAATAATTTACATAAGATGAGCATCGGGAATCCTTTAAGTGAATTTATTTTCGAGATAGCCCAACTACGGGGAATCCTATAAAATTAAGTATGGTTTGATTCTCGGCAGGAGCTCATGTAGTTCGGAATCCACGTTAATCAGTAGGTCCACGTCTCATATAGCCTTGCTGCTGAACGGGATGTTAAACTCGAACTCAACTCAAAATTAAGTGAAAGAGACAAGTATTTCACGGCCTAACTAGAGATTGTGTTTATATGGTAACATGTGTGTGTATTGAAGGGAGATCGACCACTTTTTGTAGGCTTTGGTTCTGACGAGTGTTTCGGACCATGAGTGTTTCGAACCGGGGCTCACAAAATTGATTTAGAGATGTCCGGACAGTTTTTACTTTTTAAGGAAAGTTTTCCTTTGTATGTTCTTTGATTGTCATATTAAGATTACTGATTGACAATTATACGTAACGATCATAATATATATACAAACCAGTTGAGAATACTCCAAGAGCATAGATGGAGCTGGAAGGATAACTGTGATCTTTCCTACATGTAAAAGTAAATCTTTTTATACGCACCTTCTGTTTCTCGCAAAAATTCACAAAATATCATCTCTCGATGACTTACGGTTCCCGAGATACGGCTCTTTAAATCTCCCGAAATCGGAACTATCTTTTGGCCAATATCTTGGTAACGGTAAGTCATAGAGAGATGATATTGGTATTAATCGATACCTAAGAGGATAGTAAACATTTTCGTACCGATATTAACTGGTGGTCACTGGCTAAACCAGTGGCCACCGGTTACTATTTGGTTCCCAAAATATTCACATCCTCTTAGGTATTGATTAACATCAATATCATCTCTCGATAACTTATGGTTCCCGAGATATGGCTCCGGAAATCAGCCATTTTTGGCCAATATCTTGGAAACGGTAAGAGTGAAGCGAAAAATTCCACCACTTTCTCAGATAGGCTAGCTTTTGATGCTCTATCGAATGGAGAGCTCAGAATTGAAAATATCACAAGTTCGTTGAAAATACAGCTTCTTGATTTGATTTGATTTAGCGACCGTTTCAGCAGCGACGCTATATGCGACGTGGACCTACAGTTTAATGTGGGTTCCGAATCACATGAGCTCCTTCCAGAAATCGAACCCAGATCTCTCACCCCAAAGGCCTTATAAAGTAAAGGGGACCATGCTAAAGAAATCAAAGAAGTTGGAAAATTAAAATCTACATTCATTTAAATAATAAAATAATAATATTTCAGTGCAATTAACTGGTGCACACACCATTTACCTTTTATTCCTATGTATCTTGCCTCCAAGAGCTGAACTACAGGAGCATACCAGCTAATCTGGCAACAACCTTGAAAAAACAAACTATTTTCCAGGTCGGATGCTAAATTAGCCATCGATTCTGGATCAAGAGCTGAAACCAAACTAGCTGAAGGTGTCACGACAACATCAGGTCAAGCAATGATGGATCCGAGTGGTAAAATAGCTGTCGTAACAGGTGCCGCTGATGGCATTGGCTTAGATTTTTGTAGAGTATTACTTAAGGCCGGTTGCAAGGTAAGTTTCACTGATGTTTCTTTTCAACTCTAATTATTTAAGTTGAGATTAGTTAATTAAATTTAGTTAAGATCTCAGTCAGCGAGAAACATACATATAAGCATGCAAAGACTTTTCCTTATATGAACCTGATCCACCTTAAGAATCTAGTTTCGAACCTTTTTTTTCTTAATAGCAATGATTTATCAAAATCTATTTATAAATCAAGGTTGTACACGGATGACATAATGTCCTTTAAGGAGATAAAGTAAAATAACTCTTAATGGTTAAAGGAAAATTCACCATTCTTTTTCTAGTAATTTTTTTTCGGCTTGGGCTCTGATATGAGACGTCCCGGTTAAGCAGAACAGACCAGAATGTACATAATCAGCCTCCCTAAAATTGTCGAAGAGAAAATGTCCCGGTTTTTCTTCAAAACATGTTAATATTCATTTTATATTCTAAATGTATTTAGGAGACGGTACGCGGGTTGTTTCTTTTCCCTCATTTTTATTACAAAAGTTTTATAAGTTCTTTGTATGCTATGGTACAGATAAGTAGTTTTTCTCTAAGCCCTTGTCCTTTCTCTATAAGGTTGAACCTCCTGCCCGTAGCAGCGCGGAGGTGGAATAGTGTCTCGTGCCCAGTGGCTCAGAGATAGTATAGGACCCTCTTGTCCAGAGTAGCGCAGAGGTAAGATTAGGTAGTCTCTCATGCCCAGAGCAGCGCGAAGAGAAAGGTAGGAATGATCAGCTGGAACTGAAGTCTTATGTCCTTCTATGTGCTCTTTTATAGCCGAATTTGAAGGTGGAAGGGTTGTAGGGATCCTTCGTGCTTTTCCGTGTTCTTATTCGTACTTCTTCGTAGATGACTTATGTCGGATGCTTGACGATCCTTGTAGAGAAATACACATGTTGTTGTTTACAAATAGAGGGAATATTGCAATATTTAATAAATGTCGCTTTTGATAGTCATCGATACTCAACTAATAGGAATAATCTACTATCTGTCACCCACTTTTGGTGAATGTTGATTTATTATTTAGTTAATTCTGATATTTCAGTAAAACCGAAGAGCAAAATTATGACTAGACTGTAAAATTTCATAGGGTGCTCGGTTTTTAGTGTAAAATCTTCATAGAGTGTTCCAAGTGTTTAGTCTAAAAACCTGGAAGCCTTATTTATGGCGTATAAAAACTCAAAAACACATTCTTACAAATATACTGGGGTGCGCTATGTCTGAAATTACACATCCGTGTGAATTTTTTGTTAAAATTGAACTAACACATGAGTTTTGTCCTTTCACTGATGCTTTAACATTCTGACACGGTTTCCATTTTTTTGTTCATCCAAATCCAGTATGGCGGCTATCAAGGATGGCCGCCTTCGCGAATGCAGAGCGCTGTCTTTAAAAACCTATATCTCCCAAACTAATTGACCAATCTTCATGCAACAAACCCAAACGACGTAGAAAATAATAAATTTTAAAAATTGACAAGAATTATTACTTATCAATGCAAATAATAATGTGAGAAATAATTTTATTTCAAATTTTGCTCATTTTATGATGTGTTTCCTTTATATTTTAAAAAATAACAAGTAAACGGCAAATAATTGAGAACAACGTTGTGTACCTTTTAAAATAGTAATAAATTGTCTTTAAATTGTCATGTATATCATTCAGTTTGGTTAAGAAACAATGAAATTACAACAAATTAATATTTCCTTTTTTTGCTTGATTTTCCCACATGAGTAGAGGGAGACCGAGATCTATAGGAAAACCAACCATGAACTGCTTACTCTCCGTGATCTACTCTCCAAAACAAGTAGTTTGATATATCGCATGCTATACCCTGACAGACAACCCTATTAGCGCACCTCCAGTATATCACAATTATGCAAAACTTCTAGAAAGTTCCAGAAATAGCCATAAAATTCTAATGGAAAGTTCTAGGAGGCTCTAGAGGCTTCCATGGCATTTTATTAAAACGTTCTAGAACTTCCTGTACTTTTTCTAACATTATAGAACTTTCTAGAACTTGCCCGAACATTCTAGAACTTACCCGAAAATTCAAGAACGTTTTAGAACTTTCTTGAAAATTATAGAATGTTCTAGAACTTTCTCGAACATTCAAGAACTTTCCATTAGAATTCAATGGGGTTTTAGAACGTTCCATTTGAAGTCAATGGAAGTTTCTGGAACTTTCTAGTACTCGGACAAAGTATATAAGTGCGGCGAAAAGTGGAACTACTCATAGTTAGCAGGGGAAACTGTTACTTACTTACTGAATTTCAATTGCAACGTAAGTATTGTATCTTATCACTTGCTTTACGTTACCTTTAGTCCTCTTGTGACTTACTCTTCGTTTCTAGAATGTTTCCCCAATTCTTTCTTGTATTTTCAGAAATGAAACTGTGTAATAACTGACAAGGTGGTGTCACCAAATCCGAAAGAACTTGATTATAATCTCTGTATCGTGTGTCAGGATCAGAATAGAGGAGACATAACTCGAAATCCATCTCTTGAATCACTAGAAAAGCTAATAACAATTGCAGTGGACAGAAGCAAATTTGGTGATCTTCAGAATTCAGCGGTCGCATCTCTTGTTAAACCGTTATCTCCTGAGCATCTGCAGGAAAAGGTAGCATTCTTCCACAAAGTCTGTTATTCTAGTTTAGTTCACAAAGGACACTATGATAAATCGAAGCGGAGATATGAGGAGGCTTTAAAACATGGCTCCATAGTGCCTACGGTTGCGAAAAGAAGACGTCCATCGAAATTAACAGTGAATAGTGCAAGTTCGGAGACAATAGTGGATGCTCCAAGTTCAACAAGGTCTTCTACCTTTCCATTTGACAAAAACAAATGCATATTTTGTCAAGAGGCTGAGGGTGAACTTCATTTACTGCAGACGTTGTCCATCGGGCAAAAATTAAGAACGTTGTTGAAAATAGTTTTGATGAATTGGAGTGCCGCCTTCTCGCCTTGTTGAACGAACCCGGGGACGCAATTGCATATGACATGAAATACCACTTCAAATGTTAGATGTATACTAGAAGAAAATCTTTATCAGAACCACATGAAACTGGATTGTTAACATCTTCGACAGACGTTTTGCCTGACATCGAATTACTAAATATCTTGTAATGCACATATTATCGGGATAAAGATGCTATAATAAGTATGCGGGATGTCAATACAATTTATCTTAATCTTCTCTCTGAGAAAACTAAAAAGATAGTTGATGACAACTATAAGCGTCATCTGAAATCACAAATACCGAAGAAGTTACCAAATGTGAACTTTGTCCGTCCACCACAAATGAACGCTCCTGAGAATCTCTGCGCTTCCAAGACAACTGGAAAGGCCGTTCGTAGCTTCGAAAACATTTCTCATGCTGACGCAACTGCAGTACTCAAAGCATCACAAATAATTCGTGACGAAATACTTGCCAGTGAACACGGGAAATTTTATGGATATTTTGACGGGTATAGCTCTCTGCCAATCCTCCAACAGTTCATACGTTGGCTGATACAAGGCTGTAAGTCAGAGATTCATACAACACGACGAGCTGAAGAAGTTAATAAAGTCGTGAACAACTTATGCCAATTGGTTGTCGTAACTATCATCCAAAACATGACGATAGTAATTTCCGACAACAAGCTGATCAATGATACACCATTAACCATTGGGCTTCCGCTACTCATTCATCTTAAAACAAGAAGCAAATTGTAAATGGAGTTAATTATAAGAAAATAGAGGACATTGAAGTTAGATTTGCCCATGTAATGCAGACAGAAGTGAGACAATATGATAATGTTCATATACCTCTATTCACAGTTAAAGAGAAGCCAGTGTGGTTTGCTATTGATAACATCGACTTTAATGAAGATACAGCCACAGGAAAAAACACTTTACACGGAACTTGCACGGTAATGTATCAAAAGCAGTATTCTAATAAAGTAACGATGATTCAGAAGTTGCGCTTCAATCCTGAAGGTAAGATCAGTCACGAAAAACTTGCTCCAAGTGTGTGCATTCGTCAGCTTTTAGCTCCAGTTCCTCAACCACAGACTCACAAAGGTTATTGTATTTCTAAAGCAAGTGACGAACTACAGATGTGCAATGACAAGGGCATTGTGTGGATTATGTCATCATGTGTATACATAGCAAATTCAAGCACATGTGATTCACAAGAAGAAAATGATCGTTGTGGACCAAAACCTGTTGCGAAGTTCATGATTCCTTGGACATCGTACAAGTCTGTTAAAGCAAAAAAAAGTGGGTTTTACAATATTTAACATGATCGAATTAATACCAAAAGAAAGCATGAGCAGAACGTTGGAATAGAGGATAATTTATTTGCATGTGCTTGCACGCTCTGAATTCGGTTGTCAGAGGTAAAAGCAATAACTAGAGTACCAGATTCGCTCATCAGAAATATCACCCACGGATCAATATAATAGGTGCTTACCGGATGTGAGCGAAAACAATGTTTTCGTTATGATAGCCATTTTGATGGCCGCCATTTTGAATTCGGCCAGCCTGTCAGACTGGGACCACTTCAATCCCTCTTTCATCGTATCATAATATCAACACATTCAACTGGAAAGATTTCAGCAAAGTGACTCTTTGGTTATTTTATTACTCTTAGCCCCCTCTATTCACGTGGGAAAATCAAGCAAAAAAATATTAATTTGTTATAATTTCGTTATTTCTTAACCAAAGTTAATGATATACATGACAATTTAAAGACAATTTATTACTATTTTAAAAGGCACACAACGTTGTTCTCAATTATTTGTCGTTTACTTGTTATTTAAAAAATATAAAGAAAACATCATAAAATGTGCAAAATTTGAAATAAAATTATTTCTCACGTTATTAATTGCAATGATAAGTAATAATTCTTGTCAAGTTTTAAAAAGTTATTATTTTCTACGTCGTTTGGTGTTTGTTGCATGAAGATTGATCAATTAGTTTGGGAGATATAGGTTTTTAAAGACAGCGCTGTTCATTCGCGAAGGCCGCCATCTTTGATAGCCACCATACTGGATTCGGATGAACGAAAAAAATGGCAATGGTGACAGAATTTCAAAGCATCACCGAAAGAATAAAAATCAAGTGTTAGTTCAATTTTAAGAAGAAATGCACACGGGATTACACAATACCCCCCACTAATAAATAACATTGATACAAAATACAGGAAACGAAAATATAAAATAAACAAGTTTTTTTGTTTGTAAAATATACAAGAGTTTTTCTTTTTTTAAGTAAAGTAAGCCTTGCAATGAAAACAAAATAAGTAGACACAGTTGTTGTTGTTTTCTAAACATTTACTTTCGGAATTTTAATCTCTGATGTGCCGATCAACAGCGAAGTTGTTCTCAATTTGTAGCAGCTTACAAGCAATGTACAGAACAAGGCACGATCAGATCCGACTCAAACTTCGCCCAGAGAACACATAATAGAAAAATGCCAAATTGGAGCTGCCCCCATCCAGAAACACCGGAGATATACTCCGCCACATAACGCACCACGCGACAATATGATATAAGGTAAACATCGCAAGATACCAGTTTATGTTGGAAACGGAAAGGATGGGCCGCACTAGGATATCATGATATTTGATATGCTATAACACTGACTTGGCGGCCATCTTGAAAGCCGCCATCTTGGATATAGCGTAAGGTATTGAAATGAGAAGCGGGGTGTATGATATATCAATGTAAGGTAAAATGCAAAAGGAAAACCAATGATGTAACCTCGAAAAACATATGTGTAATGGTATGGACGGGACGAAGTGTAGAAGACTCGGGCAAAACAAACGTGTATTCGAAGGGGAGAATAATAGGGCAAGACCCTACGACAAATGGTACGCGATAAGTAACTGCAACAGTGTCTGTGCATGGAAGTGCATCCGGCTTGACAGATTATGCCTTAATCTGAGTCGTATCTGATCGCGCCTTGTTCTGTACGTTGCTTGTTAGCTCGCATGTTGTATTCAAAGGGATCCAACACCATCACACTTTCAGTGCCACCGCTATAACGCACCGCAAGATATACTTACAGATTGTGCTTACCATTGCAACTTCTAACGAGGTGCAACCATCACTCTACAACGTAGAAGTAGGATTTGTCCAAATACAGGATTATCTCTCACTCAGCAAGCCACCAGGAACGGTGTTCAGACTAAGGCATTTGTGGTTCTTGCTCAACGAAAGTCGACCCATACGTTCAATTAATCAAGATCTCATCTAACAACTTCGAGCTGTCAACGCAAACATGTCCACATAATCTGTTAACGTGCTCCAGCTGACGTTGCGGTCGATTGCGTACGGTCCGTTATGGCCTATGAATATATCTGTCATCCCGTAGTATGGCCATATTGTGCGATCCACAGTCCGATCATGGCTCCGTATGTATCTTTTCTGTCCATCGTTTCTACATACGCATTACTGTAGTGGCATCAATTTCGCGGTTTGAGAAGCCGTCTTTCCGTAATTCGGCCATTAAGCAAGAGACAAGAATACAATACAGATACGTATCATCCTACATGCGCTATGAAAATGTTTTTTATTAGACCCTAATTTTTTTTAATCCTCGCAGCATGGCGAAAGAACCAATTACCGTTGAATTTCGTCGCAAAGTATTGCTGCTGCTGTCGTTTTCTCACGTGATGTCGTAGGTTGTCATAGTAATCAGCGTGCTTTCATCTGCTTCGCTTGTCTATGAGTAGTAGATTCAGTGCGAAAATGCTAGTTACGAAATTAACCATACATCATACCTCTCTGCTACCCTTTTGATTCTACTATTGTAGCAAATAGTAACTTAAATAAAAACAACCATTAGTTCATTTCACTTTTTTGGATTAGTATAGTCATATTTCCCCACTTGCTTTCTTGTCTGGGTACACCACGTGCCAATCGACGATTAGATTAAAAATTTCCTCATAGCTGACTCCAAATCCAAAGTTAGTTCCGTCGTCGCAAGTAATAGGTCTTCTATGTACTATCATTTGACTAATCAAGTGAGATTTCAAGTTTTTCGCCGAGTTTATTGTCGGATCAAGATGGCTGCCGACAGATAAGTATACGAGTGTCGAGCTCTTTCTTTATTTCATTTTAAATTTCAAAACAACTTTACTTTTAGACAAAAAATAGTTTTATTCAATCCTAAAGCTATATATCATAACATCCCTAAAATCCGGCACCTGTGCCCCCACTATTTTTACAGAATTAATTCAAAAGTCCTTATCCCCTATCTAGGAAGTATAATATCCTCGGACGGAAGAAGTGAAAAAGACGTAAGTTCCAGAATAGCTCAGGCTAAAAAGCATTCAATAGGAAAAGTGGACTACTAACATCAAGAAATGTGTCGTTGGACGTTCGTAAACGATTTATTAAGACACTGGTATGCAGCGTGGCGCTTTACGGATCAGAGACGTGGACATTGAGAAAAGCTGAAATATCCAAGCTGGGAGCATTTGAAATGGGGTGTTGGCGCAGAATACTGCGCATATCATGGACCGAAAGGAAAAGGAATCAAGACCTACTAAAGGAAGCTAATGAAGGACGACAGATCATGAAGATAATAGAAGAGAAGAAACAGCGTGCTTGGCCATCTTATTAGGCACTGCGATTGGATCACCGCGCTGATAGAGGGAAATGCAGAGGGAAAACCAGAAAGAGGAAAACCAAGGATGAAATATCTAGACGCAGTAACGAAGAAGAGGCCTTTTTGAAGTATAAAACAGCTCTTCCAATGGAGAGAAAAGTTGTAAAATTTCCATGTTGCCCACCAACCTATGGTTGAGGTGAACAAAAAGAGAATAATTCAAAAACCATTTTACTTAGAACAGGCTAATCGTCCACGTGGATCGGGCCATCTTTGATCTATAATTTTATCGAAATAACTTGAAACAAAAATAGTGAAGATATCGGCTGAGCTTTATGCCCGCGTCTACCATTATGTAATCACCCACAAGGAAATAGAATAGCGTTTAGTGTCTGTATATATTCTTAATTGTGAATGGAGCTCCGAAGCCCCGTTAGAATACAATGATGTCTTTATATTAAGCCCTTTCACATCGACGAGACATAATGTCCTTCTGCACGACAAATCGGTAGTGAGACTTCTGTTGTTTCTTTGATGTATCCCTCACTGTTTAGTATTTGATATGAAAATTGCGCGACTTTACAGTTCCTTTGAGAAATATATCATAAAAAACATTTCTTAATGCTTCTTTCACTCTTATTATTAGCCTACATTGCTAAATCCTCTCGTGATTTTAGGTATAGATGCTGAAATAAAAATAACATATTGTTTTATTTTTATAGGTTGCAGCTAGTGACATTAATTACGAATTAGGGACCAAAACAATTGCAGAGCTTAAGCAGAAATGTGGCGGCGAAATTTTCTTTACAAGATGTGATGTCAGTAGAAACGACGAATTTTGTGGTAGGATATTATGATTCTATAACAAGAAATTTTCATAATTTGTTAGAATTCTTGTACTATACATACAAACTAACAAAAATAGCGACAGTCAAATATTGCTTGAGTTTGCACATAAATAAAACCAACCCATTAGCTTTCGTCCCCACTATTAATAAATGATAAATAATAATCTTGAAATAATGTTTGTGGATAACGAGGAAAAAACTATAATAGATATTTGTTTGTAATTCAATAAGTAAGACTTTTAGTGTTTCATTGTGCTTAATTTTATTCGCACTAACGTTTCAAAGACATTTGACTGCTTCCATACACCTCTGATGATAAAAGTAGGGAAGCGCACTAGACAAAATTTATGGCTGTCTCGTCTCGAAAATGTGCTGTAAAAGTATTGTATCTACTCGAAAAATATATATTTCTCTATTGGAAGAGCCGTGTCTCGACTCGAATTTTTTCAGGAAAATCCTGTCTCGACTCGTCTCGTGCGCATCCCTAGATAAAAGCAGTCAGATGCCTTTGAAACGTTAGTTCGAATAAAACGAAATATGATTGAAATACCAGAAGACTTACTTATTCATGGAATCTCCATGCAAATTATGTAGCCGTATATATAGCAGTTTTGTGTTTATGTTCGAAAATATTTTGAATATGGTTTCATAATATGATATTCATTCTACCAGATGCGAGACATGGTGGTTCAGTGGTTGAACAGTCACTTCTGTTTCAAGATCCCTGGTTTGATTCCAGACTAGGGAATTTGTAGTGCACAAAATCTTGTCCATTGGTGTTTATCGGGATTCTTCCCGTCTCTCCGTTTGCCTACAGGACAGAGATGTATAGAACGTAAGTAATTCGTTTCATTTCTAAACTACTGTGCTTCATTTTATTTTTATCTCAAGTGATAAAATCTTTAATTCCAGATATGCTTCTAGAGACGAGGAGAATTCTTGGAATTCCAGATATTGTTGTGAATAACGCGGGTATTTTAGCTGATGCCAAATGGTTGGAAACGGTACAAATAAATGTGGTAAGATGTAATGTTAAGATCTTTGTTCGAATATTATAACCTTCCACCGGGTGCACACTTGTGGTCTCGTTATTGAGACGAGACGAGATGCAAGCAGTGTCCACTCTTGTGAGCAACACTAAAAGTATTCCATTTCTCATGGCTTTCGCTTTCCAGTGTAATCAGGCCATGATTTCTAAACGAGTTAAAACGAGCTGAATGAGCGAGCCATTTATCAAACGCGGCTCGACTCGAAACTCAACAACAAAAACAGTGAATCAGCTTGGAATTCAACTCGAGAAAATTACCTTTAACTCTACTCGAAATTCGACTTGAATTCGAGTCGAGTCGAGTTTTATCTCGATTTGTGCCCATCTCTATGCGTTAGAAGAAAATGCTGCTTATTATTATTCTGCTAAACTAATTACAAAATAATAACAATATTGTTACGTAAAATTAAAAGCAGGGTTGATATGTTTAAAGCAAAATATTTAAATCGAGTGTTTAAAACATGTTTAAAACGAGGGCTGTTGTTTTATTCAGTTTGTTTTAAACGTTTTAAACAAATTGTTTTAAACATGTTTTTTTTTCGATGGTGCTTGGACATGTTTAAAACAACTAAAACATCAATTAAAGAAGTTAATTTAATTTTCTAACAAACAACCCATCCTCCGCAGGATTTGTGCATTGTGAATGGAGTAAATTACAAGCAGAGTTATATTCTTATTATAACAGCAATTACTGAACGAAATTCTGTACATCAATGTGTGTATAACTAAACCAACAGAAATTCAAGTGAAGTATTTGAACATTTCTTAATTCCCTAGAATAACTGAGGTTAAACATACTATACACTATTCTAAGATCCAAATTCACAAATTCAAAAGCTGAGTATTTTTTGGTTACTATCATTTCCATAATAATGAACAGTTCTCACACCATAAGCTAGAAGAAATGCTCTGCAAATACAATGCAACTCATAGAAAAGAACAGTGATTAGCATACAAGGAGCAAATGACATTTTTTAACTAAACAGTTTTGAAGATACATCTCTATCTGAAACATGAATAGCTAACAATGATTAGTGTCTACGGCATAACAACACAATTAATCTTTAGACGCCCGCCAGGGATTTTAACAAAATGGTAGACTCTCACGTTCGGGGCTCTGGTGACCTCCCCTAATTATCACAGAGTCATGATTTATACACCGTTGGAAAGCTTATAGACCACAGATTCCAATGAGGTAACATTCGTGAAATTGTCGCCGCATTCGTAGAAAAAGAACAGACATAAAAAATCATTAAAAATATGAAAATATTGACTTTGCGGGGCACTGGCAAACCTTGTAGTCACCCTACGCCGACAAAATGATGCTAATGTATAGACCACATACTTGTGACAATAATATAAGAAATTGTAGTCATTGCTGCCATTGCGTAATGAATTCGTTTTATGTAGGAAATATATATATTATGCGCAGAAAAACATTCATTAAATTAGACATTCTCTCCCCTCTCCCACCATAGTACCACGTCTATATGGAAATCATTTTTGCTGTACACATCAAATGAACAAGAATTATGCTTCTAGACCACTTCAGTGAAATATATCTTGTCTTATACGGAACCGTCCTGAAAATAAACGTAAATTTGCCAAATTTGACCCCCTCTTCCTCTATAAACAACAAGTACACATACAGGTTACTATCATGTAGGAGACTACTTCATTGCTTCAGATACCAAGTTTTATGGACATACCAAAAAGGGGGGAGGAATGGCCCCCAAAACTGATGAAAAAAAATTGATGAAAATTTTAAAAAACCGAACTTCATCCTCCCTCTCTCGGCCATACATACGTACACTCTACATGCATAAAATGCATACTTGCAGAAAGCTTCATCCCTCAGGAATACTTTGGTATCAAATCGTCTTTCTAGCTGAATTAGGGGCTTAGCTATTAATTTAGTTGTAAAAATAAATGTAATTTACGTCAAAAAACTGAAACTCCAAAAGTTGGCTAACTTTGCCCCTCCTGCTCCCCCATATAAGCAAGAAGTACAAATACACGATATTACCATGTAGTGGTCTACTCCACTGCTTCGCCTACCAATTTTTATGAATTTATCCCCCAAGAGGGGAAATGGCCCCCCAAAAACTGTTGAAAAAAAAACGATATTTACCCTCCTCCCACCGTCACGTTGTACCTCCACATACATAAAATGCACACCAATGGAAAGCTGTATCCTTCAGAAATAAATTGGTATCAAAACAATCTTCCTGCCAAATCCTGACTGAGCCATTGAGGTTTAAATCCCTGACACAGCAGTCGCGCCAATGGGCGTTTAAGGATGAAGAACGCAGACGACCAGTAGAACCTAACACAAAGAAACTAAACCACATATTCCGCGAACGGAGGTCGGGAAAATGCTGATTTCTTTCTCCGGAATTGAACATTTGGACGGATCGAGATTAGGGAAGTTCCCGAAATTTGATCTAGCGGTTGAATATAGATGGCAAGCAATACCTGTGAGCTTGTAAAAATGTAATATATATGCCTGTTCAGATTATTGTTTTAAACAAAATAAATATTTTAAACTTTTTTGTTTAAAACAAAGTACTTTGTTTTAAAAATTAAAAACGTTTTAAACAAAAAAGAGTATGTTTTAAACATAAAAAACGTTCTTTTCGCCTTTTAAAAAAATAAACGTTTTTTTTCAACCCTGATTTAAAATACAGAATAGAGAGAAGCATTACACTACAACTAATAAAATTAGAACACATGAATTGCGGGTGATTCGAAACTTGCCAGTAACTCTAAGATGAATACGTGCTTTTTAAAGCTAGTTGTTCCAAACCAGCGCCGTAACTTAGATTTTTTTGGGGGGTGGGGGCAAGTATTAATACGCGTATTTGGGTTCCCTAGAAAATGTTTTTTCTAATTCTTGGGCTCCTCTTTCCATCTTTCTCTTACTCTTTATGGGTCCCCGGAGCCTGTGGGCCCTTCCGCACGGCAAAGGCTGCGGGCGCGTAAGTTACTCCCCTGGGACCGTTCCATTTATGACAAATTAATTAAGAAAACAATATTGACAGATCTCAAAGCCATACGAATAAATATTATTTCTACTACCCCTAATATATATCGAAATGGGCCCACGATTCATTTTTGTTTTATTTACCTTTTGTGTGCTGTCTTGTTTATGTAATGTAGTAAATCTGTTTGATGCTTCATTTATGATTTCGTGTTTGTATCGTATATGGAGTAAGAAAATTTTGTCTTCAAATGGGTCCCCTCGAATGGCGGGTGTGTTCCCTGGTGGCAGTTGCCCCCCACAAGTTACGACCCTGTTCTAAACCCTATAATCAATGGGACTCTGGAATACGCAAACTGATCTGAAAGAACTCCAATATTACATACCATCAACAAACTATTTTCTATTAATAAAGTAATCCTGCTCATCAGAACACAGTTTATTCATATTAATCCCTTGCTGTATATCGTTAATTATAATATCCTAGTTGTTGGTAAATATTTGTCGCTGGAGTAGTTCAGACACTTTTAAATTCTGTCCACCATCATGCTCAGCTTTTACGAAAAAGTATTCTTTCAAATGTTCGAACGGTAAAATATTTTCGTTCTCTATCTTTATAAAAACAACACCAATCAAAGTAAAATAGACTATCGGTACCATTACACTCGTCCCACTGAATGTATTGATTTGGAGTGGTCAAAATCCATGACAAAATCTTCCAGGTGTTTACAATCAGCACACGTAATTTCCCTGAGGCTGTCCTCATCTTTCAAAAACAGCAAGTGGCACCATGATCTTATCTGTTTCTCTGTGTGTCAGTGACCTTCGGTCACTCAGAGAAATTCACTTACAGGAAAGAAACATTTGTTTCCGAAAAATATACATATATTGTAGTTACTCATCCGAAATGTAACGAGAAAAAAGTGACACAAACTAGGTACGTTACTTAAAAATTTGTAACACGTTACCGTTACAGTTACTTTGGAAAAATGTAACGCGTTACTAGGAAACGTTACTTAAAAAGTAACACGTTACTTCCGTTACGTTACTTCCCAAGACTGACTGAGGGAATTGTAATAAAATCGTCTTTAAAAAAGAATATTAACTGACTTTAAAAAAGGTCTAAAAGCAGAAATAATAAAGTGTTAAAGAAAAGAAAATAATTCACTGCTATTATCTATTAAAAAATTGAAGTCTGTGCCAAACTAAGAAATTAATGGCTTGTAAAATTACCATTCAAACTGATTTTATATTAGACATGGTAAGTCTTATATTATATAGTAATATTTGTTAAGAACTACAAACACTGTTTTTCGGAATTTAGATTTCGTTTGTTATTCAAGATGGAGAGGACGTTGAAGAAGGATGGTGCATAAGGGACGAAAAGCGTAATATTTCTTCTAAAATTTCAGGTTAAAATTGTTGTTTAAGTGAAATGAACACGAGTACACTTATTATATGTACTGTGTGGTTTATTTTAAGGTTTGTGATAACCAGTGATTGGTAAGGTATAATAAAACCTAAAACCAGTAAATTCGAAGTTTCCATTGTTTTACAGTCCATTACGAGCCAAGTTAAGCTAATCGCGAACATTTAAGAACATAAGCATACAGTAAGTACGCCAGAAATTTTTACTTGGGGGTGTGTTCAAAATACAAGGAGGGGTGTGCTCCCAGAATAGTGATATAATTTTTAAACAAACTCAAACAAGAAAACAGTATATTTTGTTACGCAACTATTGCAATACTACTACTACTAGTACTACTACTATACTAATACTACTATAAATAATAATAATATCAGCTCTTCGCAGTGGTAGGTTCAATAAAGTAAGTTTACACATTTGAACATATATTACTATTATGAAATTAAGTAATACAGTGAAACCTCTCAAAACGGACATTGGTGGAACACGATTATTTGTCCGTAAATGAGAGGTGTCCCTAAAAGGAAGGGTTCTCTCTCATAACACCACACCACACATATTTATGGAATGGAAGAATAAGAAAGTTTGTCCTCTTATGAAATGTCCACTATTGAGAGATGCCCGTTAAGAGAGGTTTCACTGTATTAGGAATTAACCTCCACTGTTTTACCCAGTAATTACACGTGAATTGATTACATACGAATTATTGTAATTATTTTGCAAAATTCTGCCATTATTTCAATTTATTCACCCCCAGCAAGTTTTAGTGGGTGAAATTTTTCCAAAATATTAATTCGGAAAAAATTCCCTCGTCCCATGCTGAAATTACATTCGTTTAGTAATTTATACTGTACATAGTTCTAATTTCATTATTTTAATATTCTAACCCTGTTGTTAACATTAATTGTTGTAATATTATTTGATCTCTTAATCTCCGTTCCTGCCCCTTCCTGGCTACGTTATTCGCTCTGAATATCTTTCATAAGAAAATTATTCATTGATTTAGTTGTTTTCTATAAATCCAGTTTTTCAATTCACAAATATTTTGTATCTTTCTGTTTTGCCTTCTTTAATATACCCTAATTTTAATAATCCCTGGGCTCATTGTGGTCTGGTCTCTTGTAAATAGTTGAAAAGTGTCCAAAAATGGCCAAAAGCACACGAGAAAGTGACCAAAATCTCATCATGCCCCTTTTTTCCTTTGTCAATTTCTCCATCACCTCTCTCTTTGTTTGTTGTTTTGTTTCTTCTTTACTTCTTCTTTTTGAGCTTCCTCCTTTCTTAGGTTTTCAAACTATGCTTTGTAGTTACGGAAAGCAGACTTAGCAGATGTAAAAAGCTTCTGAGTAAGTGGAACTAGTTCTGGCCTATTTCCGAATTTCTTTATCCCAGACATTATATTTAACTTCGCATTAAGAGTTCTCAAAAACATGAAATATTCAAATTCATCACCTACTCTTCAGAAGAACATACAAGAAGCATAACACAAGACGAACATGATGAACCACACAGACAAACACACACACAACGTTCAACAGAGCGTTAACTATTACGAGAGAAAACTAAAAGATTATTATGATAGAAGAAAGAATAGACACAGAAGGGTTCTCAACCCCACCTTGAGAATTTAAGCATCCACCAACCGTCCACTGTGCTTTAGAAAGAATAAAAGCTGAAGTGAAAATAAACTGACTGTTTCACATGTGGCAGCAAGTACTGAAGCTTTCAGAAGAGTAATGAGTAACAAGTTTCTGCCTTTTTCCATTTGTTTTTATATTTTTTTCTTAAAAAAATAACTTTTAGTGACAAATTTGAAAAAAAAGTAACTTTTAGTGACCAACTTGAAAAAAAAAGTAAATTTTAGTTTAAAAAGTGACTCGCTATGAGCCCTATTCCACTCAATGAATTTACGTGAATAAAAATATACTTTATAAAAAATTAAGCTAGCCCCAAATGCGTTCCTGCATAACACTAAACTCAGTCTAAAATATATATAATTCTTACTTCGATCGATCTCTTCATTTCTAAAAACGTTTTGACTACACCCGTCCGTTATACACCTCTTGCAGAGCAGGCTCGAAACCGGCCACAGAGCTTTGGGGGGGGGACATGAATATGTTAGGAGGGGCCAAGTCATTAAAAATTATCTTACAAATATCTAAATTGCGTATTGTATTGAGGTCTGAAGGGGACATGAAAAATTAAGGGAGGGCCAGGCCCTCCCTAGCCCCCCTTTGGTTGTGAGCCTGTTGCAGAGTAGCACTTACAACTGAATCTGGAAAAGGATTATTACTATATTGTCACATTTTTCCTTATTGAGGAGGAGGTAGGTGAATGACCGCTGAAGACGTTGCCAATTTCAGTCATTTGCATCTGTCTATCAATATCTTTTCTCGGAAACGACCGCGGAGCCCAGAAGGGTAGGTATCAGCTGGTCTGTTTTGTCAATTGTTTCGATCGAAACACCACCCGAAACAATGAGATCATGTGGTTCTCGAAGCCGTACATGAGAACGAGGTCGCTTCGTATTTTGAAGTGAAATAAATAAATAAGAATATTGCCTAGTTTCTTAAACGATAAACCTTTTTTAACTTGATGTAATAAATAACCTATTGACCCTATAATACTGACTGATACAATTGGATTTGGGGGAGTATTTCTTTTCCATCCAGGGGTGTGTGTAAAGAAATTTGGAGGGGTGTTAGGGGGGTGTTGGGGGTGTGTAGATTACTCCCTGTAAGCATATACAGGCAATATGTTTAGCTTTGCACAAACTTCAAATTTTTTTATAGATAATATTAAGGTATAGGCTACATTATTTTCTGTTTTTAAAATGTTATTATTATTACTTTCTGGTTTTAATGCTTTTGTTGAAGTCGGCTTCAAACAGTTTTTATTTTCTGTTGTTAGCCCGTTTTTGAAGTTTTTTTTTCTTTAAATTCTTAATTTTTCGAAGTTTTTCGTTACCCATGTAGTTTAGTCAGATACCTAAACTGAAGATAGGACAGTACTTCCTATGAAGTGGGTCAACCTACGAAACATGTCTGACAAAATTATACATCGGTCTACACGTTACGGAACTATACTTGAACATACACACGGTATTAATACTATCAGCTTCAATTGTTCATAAACTTTATGTGGAACCTGCGAAAAAGTATACAATTTGAAACTAAAAAAGAATCAAAATCAATACATACATATATGTTGAAGTTACGTGTGATATAGTACGTGGATCAATATAGTATGTTAATTACAATATTGATACTGTCAGGTAGTGGCGTATTTTAGGGGGGCTTCCGGGCTTAAGCCCTTCCCCCTCGAAATTTTGTTTACTATACTAAAGTAAATGAAATATCTTAAAGAATTTTCAAATTTCCAGGACTAAAGTTAGCAAAGCCCACCTTCCCGAAACAAAATCGTAAATACTCCTGTCAGCCGCTCATACACTGAGGAGTTTCATAGGCTAGCACAAAGATTATTATCAGGTCCTAATAAAATTCATATGAAACCACCATGAATTAGTACTCTTTCAAACAAAAAGAAAATAATAAAAAATTGGTACACCTATGTCGAGGTTATGCGTGATCATATACACAATTATGGTGTAAACACTGTCAACCGTTGGGGAGTTTCATCGCCTGGCATCGAAGACTACTGTTAGAACCTCATGAAATTTATATGAGACCACCGGAAAACTATGCTTTCTCAAACTAACAAAAAGAAGAGTCATAGAACACGGTGTACCTATGTCGAAGTTATGCGTGATTATGTACACAATTCTAGTATTGACACTGTCATTCGTTGGGAAGCTTTTTGGTCTAGCTCTGAAGACTATTGTTTAAATCCTTATGAAATTTATATGAGACCACCGAAAAAGTATGCTCTCATTAACAAACAAAAATGAATGAGAAACTTAATGATCTAAGATTGACTATATGTTAAATTTCGTAAATTGTGCTTTGCTGCCAAAATGACCAGTTCTTTCATTTCACCAACTTGCAATAAAATAATCATCCTTCTCTCTGGAATACGAGTTGTGCATTTAACAACTACGACGAACATTACATAATAATGTGTTCTACGGTGTGATATTTCTCGGAACATCTGTACCCTCAAACTATGAAGGCAAGGTGTTATAACAATTAATTCATTTTTATATTTGCAGGTAGGAACTGTGCGTGGGGCTTTTCAGTCTCTTGATTTTATGGATAAGTCTAAAGGAGGGAAAGGAGGTGTAATTATCAATTTGGCATCTATTTTAGGTTTCCAACCTTTTCCTGGAGCACCTGTTTATACGGGATCGAAACACTTTGTTGTAGGATTCACTCGGTCATTTGGAGTAAGTAAATAAACTTAACACAGTTATTAATTCTGTGAATATTATCTACTATTAGTAGTTTCCTTTTTAATGTGGGTGTCCTGAATCCATAAAATAGGTCATGGCAAAAAGAAATCTTTAAAACTTCAGAGTAAAAGTGGGGCATGAGGAATCGAGAGAACGTACATTTAAATCAGTTAGAAAAAAATGAATAAAAGCATATAATTTATAATATTTTAATCAATTCCGTGCTTAGGCTCTTATTGGAGACCATAAATATTGAGCTAGTTTATTTTTATTGGGGGCGGGTGATATATCACGGAGTTGAAGAGATTTTTACTCATGATGGACTGAGCAGGAGGGTGTGTTTTAAGTTGGTATTTTACACACTTAACCTGACGTGATTTGAATACTGGATAGAAATATGTTTCAGTTTAATTGACTAGAGCGAGCCACAGAACCTCTCCTAAGATGGGTAATGGGATACGCCCATTGACAGGATGGACCAAAGTTAATCTACAAGTTATATATATTGATAAAGTGACTTTCCCTAACTACTAGGAATCTCAAAAATTCATAGTGTCCGAGACAGAGCGTTTAGGCAAACTCGCACCCCCTTTTTGGTGTCAGGAGTGACTACAACTCGGCAGCCATGTACTGGGAACCCCATGGAAACAGAGAGGCTTCAACTCCAGCCCTACGCACATCAGATTAGGATTGAGGTATCACCTGTAGTACCGAAATCAATGATTCCTGCAATTCGCCCATTCTGGAGTGCAACGAACCTTTCCTTCTCTGGCAGAATGTTCTTCCCTGTTCATCCCAACTCTACAAGGAAGAATCAGGTCTATTATAGAGAAAGTTTTAAATTGTATCTCACTTGATTTAGCGTAAAGACATACCGAAGAGATCTCGTGATCGAGGTAGAAGTTTAAGTCGCGGTCGCTACCTCAATACTGGCACAAACACATGTATTCAAATGGGTAAGCACATGCCGAAGATGTACGCTGCATCGCGACCTAGAGGTCGACCGCGACGGTGAATTAATGGTTGCGATGATAAACAACCAAGTTTGTTTTTACATAGATGTTCAGCGGAAGCTTCGCTGTGGCTCGTGCTGATTGGTTCTTCCTGAAGCGTTGCACGGAATAAAGTCTTCATTTGTTTAGAATTTTGTCTGCAAGGGATTGTGTGTGTGTGTGTGTGTGTGCTCGAGAGGTTTCGGTGCACTATTAAATTTGATTATAAAAGACATATTAATAGAACTAGCGAGGAATGTTCCAGCAATATGGGATAAGAGGCTCAAACAACATCATAACAAAGCACATTTTAAATAGAGAATACCAGAAAATTGCAACTGAAATGGGAATGTCAGATTATTATTCATATTTATTTGAGAATTATACTGTAGCTTATTATTATATAAAGCAGTGGCGGTTTACAGGGAGAAGGCTTTCGGGCTGAAGTCAGTAAATTGTGGAATTTGTAAAGAAATAAAAGCTACTGTTAGTCATATCTATGTTTAAAAAATCCACGTCCCCCCAATTCCGAGATCAGTAAAAGGGGTTTCTTCTAATCGTTACTGATATAAGGTAAAGAAATACCTGTAAAGACAGGCACGTATCCATAGAGAGGAAACGTCGAATAATGGAATTGCAGTGACGAAACTTCATTTGCTGAAGTTAATACTCCCTCCACCTCGAAACCCGAAGGCATACCTTTTCTTTAATTTTACTAGGAAATGATTTCCCCTCTGAGTGCTGAAAAAGGGCATTTCTTCACAGAAAATTGAAAATAAAAGTAAAAGTCTTTGATTTGTTGATAGAGATGGACAAGAGATTAGACTCAAATATTTTTGCGAAACAAGAGACGAGACTTTGGCATTTTTCATATCTCATATGTCCATCCATATTTATGAACTGTTTGGTCCTATCAATTTCAAAATGTCTTTTCGCAATGATTTTTATGCACTGACGGAATAATTTCATACGCGTCACTGTAAGGTTTCTCCTCAACCTGAGAACTTACAGTGAGGGTGCTGTCTCCTCGCTGAGTGAGCCTTTCATCCATCGCGACCTAGACATCGAGGCAGCGACCGCGACTTACACCTCGACCTCGATCGCGAGGTCTCTTCGGTATGTCTTTACCCTTAGATCAATTCAGAGATCCTATTATCAGAAAGTCTGAAAAACATTGAGCCTTTTCTGCATGAGATGGCGTTAATGTTCCAAATCTCAGGGTATTTGAGTTTCAGTGGGTCAAGCCCAATTTCATTTTGCAGCTGATAGTTGAAGGTACACAGAAAAATCCGTTCTCCGAACAGCGGTGTACTGTACAAATATACGGACTCCTCTTGCTTAGTACAGAAATCAGTACGGAGCATACGTTATCCGTATGCTACATAGACATTGCTCTTAGATGTTACATCATGCCGTTGCAGGATGTCTGATATCTAACAGTCTTCCTTATATTTTATATGTTACCTTGTTTCATACGGAAAATACGTACAGATGGAACACTTATACAGAAAGTATTATAAAACATGCGTTTTGAGTTATACGTTTGCTGTACGTTAAGTCCAAAAACTACAGGATTTACAAATGTAACATACGATTTTACGCATGCCACATACATTTTTTTCTCAATGTAGCAGGTGTACAAAAAGTGTTGCGTTATAATTCTTATAATCAGATATAAGATTTTGCGCCATGAAGATGAGTAAACTTTCCGCAGAAAGTCGCAAATGTTGCACAGGTTATCGAACAAAATGGTGCGTATGTGTGTCATAATGTTATTTTCAAATAACAATATATACAGTATATTCTCAGTATTAACCTTGAAGGACTCAATGCTATTTAGAAACCTGATAGTATGTGTGGAGCTGGAGAGCGCATGAAGTTTTTGCCGCCCCTTATTTAAATCCTCCTTCAAAATTCGTTCTAAAGCAGCGTTTCCCAACCGGTGTGCCGTGAATGGGCCGTTGGTGTGCCGCGAGGAAATCGAAACAAATTATTAATTCTATAGCAATCAAATTGCAAGACATAGTAAAAATGTATATTTGTATTTCACATTACTATGAACCTCTACTATAAATCAACAATTTTAAGTTTCATACCGTGTTACTTTTCTGTACATTTTTAATGTTGAAAAAAGTATTTTTTAAATCATTGTTACGACTATTAATTATTGCTTCTTTATTGTTGCAGACTATTTCGTAACTTGAAATTTTAAAATATCTTTCAACCCTTTCGACAAAGCAAACATGCATACAAATTACCTACATTTGTTTTCTAAAACTAAAAGAGATTTATTTCTGCTTTCATTATTTAGTGATCTTTCTTCTTAGTGAAAGATTGGATACAGTTTTCGAAAAAGAAAGCTTAGTTTTAAAAACCTGAGTCCAATATTTCATTGCTACAACTGTTTCTATTTTTAAATTAGAATGAAACATGAGCATAATGATTTACCAAGGGGGGAAACCAGTGACGGAGCTTTCTTCTCTGTGAGGAGATCAGTAATCACAAAAAAAAAAAAAAAAAAAAAAAAAAAAAACATGGTATTTTATATTTACAAATAATAATATCTATGAGTGTGCTGTGAGAATTCAAGTTACATCCGTAGTGTGCCGCAAGTTGAAAAAAGTTGGGAAACGCTATTCTAAAGTTATATATATACAACCATATAATTTTTGCTATAGGGAGTTGGACATCAAAACCTCGGCCCTAACATGTATTCTTCTATAACAAGCAAGTGATTGACTCTAATTTGAAAGCTATGGTATATACATCGATTCGATCCCAGGTTCCGCCAAGTAGGGTTTGTGGTGGATAAATACCATGTGCGTAAGTTTTCTCAAAGTCTTCATGTTCCCTTACACTTTCTTCATTTCATCATGATCGTCTATCTCCTCATCACCATCTCCCCTAGCTTCGATGCATAGTCGTGGTTTGCAGCAGGTTATACTTAAAAAAAAAAATCTTAAAAATCAGCGTTGCACCCTCTCCCTATCCCAAGATGATTAATTCTAACCATGCCACTATTTGCTAGGTATAGCATGAAGTAAAACAGAATGAAAAATGTCTATAGTTACGTCAAGGCAGAAGAAAGCGTTTGATTAATGAAAGCGAGTGATTGTGTAGAAATTGGGGAATGACAATGTGAGGAAACGTAAGAAAAACCACGGTATTGACGACCACAACCTCCCGTGGCCACGAATGAAACCAAGAATCCCTTCCAGAGCTGAGCACTTTACCATTGAGCTACCAAGCTGATCCTATTTTTGAACTAACTGAAACAATGTAAATATTAGATATAAGACATCGCTTTACAATTTTTAAAAATCAAATTATGCATATAGTTATTTGTTTATTAGTTTACACTTAGCTACTCTTTCAGAACCGAGGTTATATAAGACGCGAACTGGAATCCGAAACAACGTAATGCATTCAATTCCTTGCCACCAGGAATCGAATCGGGGACTATGTACACCAAAGAAGAACGCCATCCACTAGACCAGGGAGAAGGCTAGGTTTATATATTGATAAATCACTTCAATCAAAAATACATTTATGTCTTTCCTTTCCATTCTCAGCAAATATCATTAGAACAGATTTTCCTGAGATACACAGAATAACAGTTAATTGTTAAAACATACCTAATCTATCATATTGTGATAATGTCAAGTCTCTTTAAAACTTTATGTCTAATGTATTGTGCGTAGAAAGTAGCTCATTTTGAGGTTATTTTGTATAAGCAATGAAGAGTCTTGAACTAAGAAAAGGGATATAAGCAATAAAGGGACAACGTAGATTATCCCCCTTCACGTACAAAATCAATAAGATATTGTTTTACTACTGTAATTTGATATAAGAATCAACTGAACATCTCTAGCAATATTAAATGCAAATATAAGAACAATTTAGGTTAAGCTTACACTAGTTTTCTTTTTTTCTATTTTCATAGAAGTTGAAATAATTAACTTGAGGTTACAACTCTTCAAATATACTTTGCATCACATAAGATTGCTGGACAATGACTCTTGTCGTGGATCCTACATTTATAAGACAGTACTTAGGGTTTAGATCTTTTTCATCGTAATAGTGTGAACAGTAAGTTAAACAATATTACTTGAGGAACTCTCAACGTCCATGTGTAAAATTTCGTAGTATTTTAAATGTTTTCTTTTTTCGTTATTTATTTATTTTGTTAGGATGAATGGCACTATCAACGCACTGGAATTCGAGTTTGTGCTGTTTGTCCTGGAGTTACAGACACTGATATGATTCGAGGATCTAAAGCTCGACAAAAGGATAGTGCATGGGGTGAGGTAGCAGCTACTAATCTAGGAGCTCTTCCCTCACAAAAGTAAGGTTTAACACATTATTTAGGTTTAATTGCAGCTTGTAAGGTATGTAGAGGAAAGTGGGCGAATACCGCGCATCAAAGTTTCTCTATGATATCGCAGAGCATGATATTTGTAATGACAAGTGATAGGTAGCAAACAAGGAGTGAAACAATACAACATGTAACAGTTGGCTGTGCGCCCCATAATAACTGCGCAGTACGTACATGTTGAAAGAAAAAGTGGGAAGGTGCTTATAATTTGAGCAGAGACATTAAAATGTTGTGTGTTGGATGTGTTATGAAGAAGAACGAAATTATGTTGCTAACGTATGTAGGATACCATGTTCTATTAAAATATAAAACAACTACCCGACAATATTAGCATGTTTTATTTTCAGTTTTTTTTTTTTTTTGTGTGTGTGTGTGTGTGAAGGTGTATATGGGGTAATGGCGCGCAACGTATTCCATTAGTGCGCGGTCTTCCCTCTCATTGTTTTTAGGGGACAAAATATACTCAAAATTTTCTTCCCCTCTTATTTTCGCAGATGCGGAGAAAGTACCGGTACTTAAAAAAAGACTAAACGCAAAAGCTGGACAGAAGAAGCATTGTGCAAGTAGAGTTGACAATAGTTTGTGTTAATGTTTGCAGTAGGTCTTATTTCAAGTTTTGCCTCAAGTATTTTATTTCAAGTATAGTATTTCAAGTTTATTGTCTCTGTTTTCAGTATTTCAAGTTTATAGTACGTAGTAGATTATTAAATACATAAACATATGTTTGGTTTATATGTTACATTGGGTTATTTACTATTAGAAAATCATCTGCGCATCTATTACCCTACGGGGGTGGTGAACACCGCGCATTTGCCTCACTCACTTTTTTGCTTGTTTTTTCATGATGTAATGCAGTTGACATAATAGCTTATACATACATTTAAAGTTAAAGGATGTGATTATATGTTCTTGAGTTCTTAGTCATTTTCATCCCAAAATGTCTGCGTAATTCGCGATTAACCCTTAAGCGCGCGGTATTCACCCACTTTCCTCTATATATATTCGAAGGAAAACACAAAATATGTTTCACAATTGAAACATGATTCTCTTTGAAATTTGACTTATTTTCATTCATACGAAAACTTCTATTAAGGAGGCAGACTCTTAAAAATGATACAAAAGGTAACCATTTTTCTTCTGCCCGTTTTTCGTAAGTAAAAAGAGATAATAAAATGTAACTTATCACAATAATAGATAACGTTATTCTACATCCGAAAATACAAATCGGAAGAATTTTCAGTGTTACCATCCATAGAAATTACAGTGTGACCAGAATATAGATTACCCAAAAATCCAGGTAAAAGCAGTGACTAAAAAAAAAGAGCGACTGTTTATTACAAAATTATTTTGTACTGTATATTACAAAATTATTTTGTACTGTTTATTACAAAATAAATACAAATATTATTTGAAAATACTTAACAAGGAACCAAGATGACATGATAAGTCATCACTTACCGTTGAGTTCGTTTTTCTAGTTGCTGCCTTAACCAAGTTTTCTGGGTAATTCATATTCTAGCCACACTGTAATTTCTATGGATGGCAACACTGAAAATTCTTCCGATTTGTATTTTCGGGTGTAGTTGAGTTGAGTTGAGTTGATTTTGAGTTTAACGTCCGTTTCAGCAGCGAGGCTAAATGAGACTGGACCTACTCATTAACGTGGAATCCAAATCAAATGAGCTTTCGCCGATTTTCTGGTGTAGTATAACATTATCTATTATTATGGTAAGTTACATTTCATTATCTCTTTTCATTTACGAAAAACGGGCAAAAGAAAAATGGTTAGCTTTTGTATTATTTTTAGTAGTCTTCCCCCTTAAAGATCTACTTTCTTGGTACTATAAAAACTTGAAATGCCTATATTTCCGGGGAATACTGTAACGATTAATGTGTAAAAGTGAGTATAGTTCGACAGCAATAACTTGATGTCTGAGATGCTGAAACTGCAAAAAGTTGTAAACTAACACAATACTGTATTGACACCTGCCTACAACAATTTATTGAGATTAATCATTTCTAAGTATTACTTTCCCCATTTGTCTATATGACATCTTGTTACAGTATATTTAGCAAACATTCTGACTCAAAGATCAAGTAATTCTTGTCAAGTTCCAGTATATCTGTGTAATGAACACTAAAATTGCTCAGTTCTTGTATACGTTGAGTTCGTTATCCAAATTCTAAATTTATCTTGTCACTCCAGTCCTCCAATTTCCAAGTTCCCATATTCCTTTTACAACTACGAAAGAAAGGAATCTGTTATCTTGCACCCCTCAAGTGGTTAGTGGATCAAATCTAGGATTTGTCAACGGAACTATTATCCATTGTAAATTAAGATCAAGTGCCATAACTGTAAATTATCCAGTGTGTAAATTTGGATTCCTGCCTACATATTATGTATTTGGTTTCGTAGATTTCTATATGATTATGCACAATAAATTAGTTCATGTATGAAATCAAAATACAATGTAGATATTTTCTGAACTCAACGTAAGAATAAGAAATACATTCAGTATATTGGTATACTGATTAAATATAATTGTATATACGTCTTTCCAATAGGGTTGATGTCACTTCTGAGTGTTTAATGCATGTGATACGATGTGCTCCAACTGGAACTTGTTGGATTGCAGAAGGAGGAGAGTATTACCAAGTTCATGTTCCAGATCGCCAAACTTTCAGAACCAATTAATAGAAGATTGAAACCTTCTAGGTTTTAGATTGATTTATAATTATTGATCTGAAGAATTTCCTTAGGCATTATTCTGCCTGAAATTTGATACATTAATTATCTAACTTTCCATCTTATCTCCTAGATTGTATTTTGCTGTGTAAAATAGTGATGTGATATTTAATCTATAATTAAAGTATAGATATTGCAATATAGGAGATTAATAAAATACTAGATTCTAAACAATAGTTGTAATCATTTCAATGGAAATGTTGCATGCTTAAGACTTAAGTTTGCATATTGTTCTAAAATCTTATGTTGGCCTTTTTAAATGTGAAGTCTTACTTTCTGTTTTCTATATACGACTAGTTATCAAAAAATAAGGTTACAAAGCCTGTAGCGAAACATGTATACATTATTTCATACAACTAATCAGTCGCGGATTTACGATTTTGTTTCGGGGGTGGCTTTGTTAACTTTCGGGGGGGGGGGACTTTGCCTGAAAATGTGAAAATTCTGCAAGATATTTCATATGCTTTACTATAGTAAGTAAGATTTCGGGAGGGGCTTAAACCCGGAAGCCACCCCCCTAAATACGCCACTGCAACTAATATAGCCAACAGATAGTACATTCATTAGGTTATTTTTTTTCGACATAGTCTCCATATCAGTTGCATCGTGGGATGAGTTTGAAGATTCCCTTCTGGTAAAAATGCTGTCCTTGCGTGTTCAGCCACGTTGTGACGCGATGTTTCATCTCCTCGTACCGCAGAATATCGTGCACAATGTAACGAACGCTTCCGAACGACATTCCCAATTCTGCAATCAGATGCCATAACATGCTTCTTCTGTTGCCTTGAGTCAGCTCTTCCATTCGAGCTATGTTCAAATCAGTGCTGGATCGGCCATTGTGCTCCTCGTCGGTGACGTTTTACTCTACCAGCAAGCAAATTTTCGACACCATTATCCGACATGCTGACGAGATATTAGTCTCTTCGTAAACGTCTACCAGTTGCCGATGAATTTCAGCAGCGGTTACATGTTTCACCCACAGAAATCAAATAACTTTGCGGACCTCTTCGCGAGACCAGTTTTTAAAGCGAGTTGTCATTTGTGTTTATCTGCAACTAGCGCCGTAGGTGGTGGATGGCTGAAACTCTGCACAGTTGCCAACTCTATGAATCAAAATTACCGCACACTCCTCATTCCTCTATAACAGACGAAATACCAGAAATATTGGCGCTGTAACCTTAGTTTCTGATCCCCACCTCGTTCATTAATATTGCAAGACATCGATATAATTTACCACTTACTTTTTGTTAAACATGTTACATTTGGAAGTTTGATTCGGTATACTTTTTATTTAAACTCAATGGTTTTTGCTATCAGCTTAAGAGAGAAATTCTTGTCAGTTTGCAAAGTTACGAAAATCTTGCATCATCTCCTAATCATACGTTCTTGGTGATATTAGACCCTGTGTTAGTACTGGAAGAAATTGGTGGTAAACCAGTTGGTTAATTTATCTTTTAAATAATAAGGTTAGTTACTGTTATATCAAGTTTATTAATCAAGTAAAAAGATACATATGGAAATTTAGAACTCTGAATGACATTAAATCAAGGCAATGAATCTTCATAATCAATTTGTATTGGTTTAAGATGTTTAGAACAAAATTCAAATTATTTAAAAATAACTTTGTTCGAGGAGCAAATTCAATTTATTAAAATAAACAGCTTTGTTGACACTAATAAAATCAGATTTTAACGTTAATTCATAATTCTTACAACCAGAATATAAGTCCGAAACTTTTATAAGAGGCTACATTAAGAAATTGAAAATTGTAGATCATCACAAAAAGAACGCAGTTTATGACACTAGTAATAGAAATAGGTTATGAACAAATTTCCCATTTTGAAAGGAAGAAATTATTGTTTAACAAAGGACATCTGAAATATTTTTTATAAATGACTTCTAATTGTTTTTAATAACGGATACCTTGTACCTGAACAAAAACCTCTAAAATCGTCCAGACTAATATCATAAACTGCAACTCCGCCGAGACCCTTGATTTTTGCATATTGAGCTTTGTTTTCAACAGAATCTATATCATCATATCCAACCCACTGAGGAACTTTGTAAGCAAATGGGCCTGTTTTCTTTGAAGTATCTTTGATATTCTTCAGTCCTCCAACTGTAGTTATATTGGTACATATTTCATAGTAGGCAAGAAAACCAGGTTGCTTAGTAAAAGGTCCAGCTTCACCTGGTCCATTCGCTGGAGCTGGTGGAGTGAAATCATCTCCTGAAAGAGTCCACGACCTTCCAAACATCGGGATACCAAGGATAAGTTTTGAGCCTTGAGTTCCTCGTTCTAACCAAGACCGAACCGTGGCATCGATATTCGGAGAGTCATCACGTCCACTGGGTTTATACAAAGGTGCTGGATAATCAGCTTGATCCTTTTGTCTATACGGAGTAAAATAATCAAAAGTCATCAAATGAATTTGGTCCAAAAACGGAGACAAAGCATGAATATTATGGTACATGCTACCATTGACCAAAGGCAAAACTGAGGTAGTCAACATCAAATTTCCTGTGCTCAACGCCATTCTAAGCTCTCGTACCAAAGCTGTGAAACCCTCTCTGTTTTCATCAACATTTTCATCTTTACGACTGTCTGCAGCCCCGATCTTCCTCCTAAATCCATGCCACCAAGATCCGATCGTGCTTCGTTCTTTCTTGTAATCCTCGTAGAACGGCCATGCTAGATCCAATCCATCAAACCCATATTTCTTTACCATAAACTCGGCAGAGTTAATAAATATGGAACGTTTGTGTGAATCCCTTAATAATTCCAAATATTTATCTCTGACGTCTTTTTCTTTAGCCTCTGACGGTCCTCCCACAGAAAGAAGTATTTTTAATGTAGGATTCATCCGTTTCAAATTTGTAAATTCCCTGTAGTTATTTCTCCCAGATTCTAAATCAAGATACTCGTCTGATGCTTTCAGTCTATTAGTATTTGTATCTAATATCGCGTATCCATATATGATGTGGGTGCATAGTGGTAATTCTATATCCTGAGCAACCATTCTAACTGAACCTGCAAAATATAATTGAGGATTATGTAAAATAGATTAATCAAGTATGATACACTTGTACAAGTAGTTTATAGAACCTTTGACAATAAAGTTCGGTGAATGAAGTCTCTGTGCTCGACCTGGCAACACTGGCGCAACGAAACACTGCACACGAATAGCAACAGCTGCCGTCATTGTGGACCCACCGTTGTTCAATTGTGATTCAACTCTGGTCTGTGTGAGACGTGTTATACTAAGTGAGTGTTAATGTGTCCGGTTCCAAACTGATAACAGTAAAATGAACGAACAAAGGATCAACTTGAAGTTTTGTTTTAAGCTTGGCAAGACACCGAAAGAAACACATTATATGCTGGTACAGGTTTATGAAGATCAAGCAGTGTCTTTGAAGTGTATTTACGAGTGATTCGGCCGTTTTCGCGAAGGGCGGGATGGTGTTTCAGATAACCCCCGTAGCGGAAGGCCGCCAAACTCTTGCACAGACGAAAACATTGAAAAGGTAATGCCATTAATCACGAACGATCGCCGATTAACTGTGCGAATGATTGCTGAAGAATTGAATATTAGCCGTGAATCTGTGAGACTTATCTTCACCGACTTAGGGAAAAGGAAAACGTGTTGTCGACTCGTGCCACATTACTTGACTGATGTGCAGAAAAACACACGTGTTCTTGCCTCACAGGATTTTATCGCTTGGTGGATGAAAATTCAAATTTCTTGAACTGTATTGTTGCAAGAGGATGAATCCTGGTGTGTGACGTATGACCCGGAAACAAAACGCCAAAGCATGGAATGGCGTTTTCCTGCATCTCCTGGTAAAGAAAAGGTCAAAGCAGGAAAATCACGCATCAAAACGATGCAAATCATCTTTTTGACAGTAATGGCATAATCCACAAGGAACTTCTATCTGAGGAAACAACATTGAATGCTGCTATGTACGTTGAAATTTTGAGACCTTTTATGAAACGTGTACAAAGAGTACGACCCCAGTACTCAGAATAAGGTTCACGGTTTCTGGTTCACAACAATGCTCGCCTTCACACAGCCAATATCGTCAGACCATTCCTGGCCCAAAAGGGGGTGGTGCAAATTGACTATCCACCATACTCGCCAGATCTGAATCCTCACTTCTTCCTGTTCCCACGCCTCAAACTCGCGTTGAAAGGAAAGAGATTTGACGATATTTCAGACATCCAACGAAACGTGACGAGGCTTCTGAGCACCGTCCCGAAAGAAGACTTCTCAAAAAGTTTCCAGGACATGCACAGCCGTCCTTACAGTTGCATAGCCGCAGGAGGGGACTACTTCGAAGGACAGTGAGGTAAGTTTCATTCATATTGTATCTACTTTCTATTTATGGGATCATTCATCGAACTTTATTGTCAGAGGTTCTAAACAAACTTCGTTTAAGTTTTAGACAATGGAGCTTGAAACTGATATCAAATCCTTCATAATACAAATCTATATAGGTATGCATGAGAAGATAAAATGACAACCGAGTTAGTACATGATTGTAGTAATGGGAGCACACTAATACACTATTTGTCAATGAAACGATTTGTTATCTTATATCAAAAGGTAAACTATAGAGTATGCGCCAAAACAAACAGTACTGAAATCATATCGTTGACATTTATTTATTTATTTTAGAACATAATGAAACATAAGAAATGTTGTCAAATGGATGTCAACTAAATGTTACTCAATACATATTGTACATTTAAGTGAAATCGCACCTGTACATCATATGTTCATAATGTTGACCATTACGTCGCACACATTCTTTATCGCGGTCCAGTGATTGATGAACATTTGTTGCTACAACGACAAAACAAACGTCTCCTCTGTTAAATCCGATATACTGGTAGAGGATTATCTCTTCGGAAAATTGCTTCCATCAGCATATCCTATATGCAGACATCTGGGGACGTGAGATCAGGGGAGTGAGAAGGATATGGGAAATCCGTCCCACGGGAAATCAAGTGATATTCGAACTCTCGTTGCAGAAGGGCAAGAAACTCCCTTTCAGTGTGAGCAGTAGCTCTGTCTTGCTTTTAATATTATTGTGCTTTTGATATTAAAAGATGAAAATATATATTAATTTATTTTAATAATAAACACTATGTTTGATTGTTTAAAAGAGAAGATAAGGTAATCAATTTTATAAAATGTCCTTGGAAAAGGAAGTGAAAGACGTGAATTTACGTAACTCTCAAACTTTATTTGAGATTCTATAGTGCATATCAGGATTTCTCAACCGGTGGTATGCGAACCGCTGTTGGTGGTTCATGCTACTTAAGGATATATTAAAAAATTAATATGCTTAAGTGGTACGTGGGTTGAAAAGGTTGAGAACTTCTGGTGTATATGGTACGAAATTCACTTGAATTTTATTTTTCCGTTGTTTCTTTTTAAATAGTGTTCAATCTAAGAGAACCACAAGGGCAGGCCTTTAGGACCACTTGCAGTCTGCGGACTACAGTTTTAGAAACGCTAAGAAGATGTAATATATAATCTACTGCGAAAAGTGCATTAGTTAATTCTTCCAAAAAGATGTGGATGTGCTCAACGAATACAAAGATATTCCTGAATTCAACTCTGAAAGAAGTACGCATTTACGCTATATGTATACCAATCTCTTCTAAGATTCATTATATTACAGGGCTTCTTTGTTTTTTTTTTTTTCTGAATAGGTGTCAGATTGATAATTAATGTGGTGTGTCAGGCCGCATACGGAAATGTGCGTTTCCATAGCTAATGCAATTAGAGAAATGTTCGTGGGAATTGATGTATTTTAAAATTGTTTCAATGAATAACTCATACATTATTTTCGATATGGAATTTGAAATTCATTGAATCTCCGTGTGCAAAAGAAATTCAATTTTGTATGTAAGAATCGACTGGTTCTTGTATTTCTCATACGTATATAAATTTAATATGTATTATTTCTTAATAAGTATATTGTATTTAATTATTTTAACTAGGAGATATTGAAAATGATGACCGGAATGGTCATAGAATATTTAGTGGCTAATACTTTTCGAACGCGGCTGAATTCCAGTAAATATTTGTTAGATCTCATATCACAAATTTGATTACAACGGGATTGTATTTGTTGATAATTTGACAATTCTCACTAAAGAGTTCTTTAAACATGTTTTTATCATCAATATAAATACATAAACCCATAGAATAGGCCTATTCAATGATCAAAACTCTTATCACTTCAACCTTAAACTTGATCACTTAAAAACAAAATATAATTTCAACCATTACCTCTGAAAAATAGTTGTGTCTGTGCTGTAAAACATATTTAAGTTCCTGTTAAAGGATCCATGCTTTAGGCACTCAATCACATTAGAAATTCAAAATTATATAAATAATGCAATTGTCTATGTCCTCATGAATATGTATTATAGCTCACTACAGTATTGCCTCTGGAATCCGAACGCCACAGAACTCAACTACTTTGAATACAAACGAAAAATTCGAACAAATTTGGCCTCGGAATGCGAACGCTGGTTTGGAATTCGAACGCCCAGCATATATTTCTAGTGTGTGTGTGTGTGTGTGTGTGTGTGTGTGTGTGTGTGTGTGTGTGTGTGTGTGTGTGTGTGTGTGTGTGTGTGTGTGTGTGTGTACATTTCTCCTGGGCACCCAGGCGCTTTGTCATTCAGTTCGTTGTCGGAAGCAAGAGTAAAAACATTTCGTCTGATTTCCGCTGCTGATTTTATATCTTTGTATCTATTAGGTTGATGCATAATTCCGTAGAGTTTTAAATATAGGTTTGTTAAGTTTGTTTGTTTAGTGTTTTATTTATGAAATTCAGTTAAAAGTTTGGCATATTGACACCATTTTTCATCACTATACAGTAACAATGTGTGACAGGAACGATTGATGCTGTGCAATGGAAACTCGATGACAAGACAACAAAGAAACACCAAACGATCACTTTGTTTCGTTCATTAAGCACGCGCGGTATCCATGAACCCACCTTCTAGATCTTTCCCATGAAATGTAAAATGTCGAACGATAGTTGCTTGGTCTCATGACATCACACTAACTAGCCAATTCTCTGATTGTCTGGCTGGAATGGATTTTCGCGGATCAAACTGTTTAAACGTTCCTCATCAAAATCGGGTGGTCTTCCTATCTGTCTTCCATCATGCAACCCAAACTGATTCACTTTAAACCAGAAAAAATATTTCCTTGCTGTGCTTTCACCGACGGCATTAGTCTCGTACACTTCACAGATGTTCCTAGCCGCTACTGTCGCGCTTGAACCTCGGTTAAACTCGTACAGCAGAACATATTGAAAATGTTCTTTTTTTCTCGACCTAACACTCCATCTTCATCAGCGAAGAAATAAGAATAGTTTGTAACAATCTCGCTGACAACTTGTATTCCACAAGACAACACTCCAAGATAAACAGAGACAATGTAAAAACGGTAAACAAATGAACAGCAATGCAGTGTTGCCAGGTTAAATCAGAATTATGCCTCAAACCAATATTTTGTGTTATTTTCTTGTATTTTGTATTCGCCATGGTCCTAAAAAGTTCATTTTTATTCAAGAATTATTATTGTTTGTTAATATTTTACATTAAAATCAAGAGTGTTCATTGTTAAAATCATCCGAATTCGTGGGACCCAAGAACAAATTCATCCCATTTATATTATTTTCAAGGGAAAACTTTTCTTGGAACTCTGGACAAATTAAATTCGTGTTCCAAAGTAATACTGTATGCCGAATACAGATTGGAACAACGTACGAGATAATTATGACAATGATAATTACATGAATCCATTTGTACATCAATATATTTCACTGAACTTTTCTTGATTTTATTTAGATTATCTCGTAACTTGTTACGAAATCAATAACTATAATTTTAACAGTTATAAATACTATCTTCACAGTGATTGTGAATGAGAAATAACCGAAAAGGTTATTTTTTGGAAAATAATAATTAAAAACTTTGCCAGTTACGGTGATAGCTCAAAAGCTGTCTTTTTTGTTCATAATTTAGATATAGGCTAAACTTAGACCAGTGTTCCTTTTAAAGAAAATAAGCATCAGTAGTATCTAAGTTGATCAATAAAAAGAAAGAAAGAAAGTCATATTGCCACAAGACGTTCTTTTCCTTCATTTCCAATTCATTGCAATTCATATTTCATGTTAATTTTTATCATACTTAATCCACATTTTTGTACATTTTTGTAGAATTACGAAGTTTACATACATTTTTTTCCTTTGCTTCTCAAATCACTATCATACTTTTTAAAATAATATTCTTTTACTCCAGTTTACGAAGTATATCAATTTTTTTATATTTCATGCGACGTGTTAGTGTACCGTGTATTTAGAAGGGGAAATACTAATACATTTCCTAGTCGTAACTATATATAATAAAACTACGTGAACTGACTGACATAAAATAAAGGGGTACTTCCGGTTGACATGGAAAGTTGAAATTTGGCATAATTGTAGCTTTCCGGGACTAACGCACAGGAAAAGTACTGAAAGTGAATATTTTTAATTTTTAGATGGTCTAAAGGAGGGACGAAAAAGTTCTTCATGTCATTTATATTGTTTTTCTTAACATATAATTTCATGTTTTAGGTATTCGAAATTGGAATAAAAACTTCAAACTTGGTATGCTTGTATGTTTTCTATACGATTATTTAACAAAATCACTAAAAATAAAAATGTCCAACTTTAGAGTGGTTTTATAGGGAACTGAAAAATCTTTCCCATGTCATTTATATGGGACATCTTCTACACCCCAAAAAATGTTTAGAAACTTCCGGCAGAATCATAGCGATGAAATTTGGCATGATTGTAGCCTTCCGGTAGTATTCCACAGAAAAATTGCCAAAAAATGAATATTTTTAGTTTTTAAAGAGTCTAAAGGAGAAATGAAGAAGTTCCCTTGTTATTTAAAGGGGCGTTTTCTTGGGATACAAAAATCTTATCTCAAATAGGAAAAGAAACTTGAAATTTTCCAGATTTGTGGGTATAAGAGGTGCGAGGCCGTAGATCGAGCAAACGCGGGGGTCTAGCAAAACGCTAGCTAATCAAAGGCTAGTCTTTTGCTAAAGCTTCATTTCAAGTTCGTATGTAGTCCGTAGATTTCAATTTTTACTTTATTTGATTATCGTATTCAGTCTAAGTTTAACTGCTATATCCAATTCCTTTTTAAAAAAGAAAAAAATTAGTGAAGGGACTTACCATCTCTCCAATATGCTTTATTATCATAGAAGCAGACAACTTTCCTTTGTGACGATACTGCTCCCAGTATAGTAATGAAAATGGCGAGACCCGTTGACAGTCTCATTTTTATTTTCTGGAAAAAAGATATTCATGTTAAAGTATGCAGTTCTTTAATACTATGATAGACACGACGATTTAGAAAAAAGTAAAGAAGGAATTATTGCGGGAGATGTATGTAGGGAGAGCTTAAACTTGAGTCTTGATCTTTAATAATAGCTTATTTTTATATAGTCTATACACAAATATAAAAGTTTTAAGAATAATATTAAATAACTTTTAAAATAAATATTCATTTCAGACTTCAGTATAAAAACTAATTGTGTAATTGCTGTGACACAAAAGTAGGTTGTTCTTGTTTCCGCACTTTTTAAAATTACTTTCTGAAGTACTGTGGTATTGACAGTTTTAAAAATTAATTTTTATGGCATGTATTTTAAATATAATAAATAAGTGAAGTTTTCTCTATTTTTTGATGTAGCAAAGTATTGTTTAGTTTCTACTTGCAAGTTAGACTTACAAGTACTTGCAAGAATTTTCAAATAATTACATTGAAAAAATATTCGGACAATATTCATAAGGGAGAAGCTAAAACATTATCAATTAACTGTTATGTATGTCTTGCTCCTTTCAGTTTCTTTAAATTATAACATTATAGTACGCTAACATTTATATTTACATGAAATTAAAGATAGAAACTAACTGCAAGACTCTTCAGGAATACAGAGGCTGATTCACTTATATTGTCCGAATTTGAATGTGTCTCTTACCTATGAAATGCAGTGTTTCCACCACCCATTGTGTTCGATCTGCAGATCACCTTTACTGGCTATTGCCTGGCGTCGAAATTTCCATTGTAAGAGACTGAGTTGCAGCTCGACTATGCGTGTTGCATCCCACTCTTTACAGGCTTTCCACAAGTCAGAGACAGTACGGACACGATGATGGGACAAGCGCCGCTTGAGGAGTCCGAACCATAATAGTCTCTTAGGCTGGCATCTGGACTCCTGACAGGGATATTAAAGAAGAGAATTGCTGCAATTCCAGCTTCATGTTCCATACGGCGATATAATTCCACCGATGTCTTCGCAGTGTGACTGAATACCTTGTCTTGGTGCAGTTCAACCTAATTCAAGTCTTGTCCGTACAATAATGAGAGATTTCACATACTGACACATTTCAGTCAGCACAAGAGTCTGATAGTATGCAACATTGATTTTGACGCTTCGTTCCACCTTTCGGAGACGCAGTTTACCCTGGCCAAAATCATAAACCCGTTTGGGAAACGGTTCGCGTCGCTGCGGTAAACGCAGGACATTGTGCCGTATATTTCTGTATAATACGATTCACAGTGCATGACCTACATGAAAATTACGCACTTCACACATTTCTACAATGCGCGCAGCTGTGAACTTAGCGTCGGAAAGAGTCCCAGTGAACACCTTCGAGAATCTGTTTCAGTTTCGGTGGCATCAGACTACGCTCTACTACACTGCTCTATTGCGTGACTAACGATACATTGTTTCTTGCCTCATGGCAATCTCACGGCGATGAGTTGTGCATGCGCGATACAGTTGCACATTGAATTTGGCTCAATATAATTGAATCAACCTCTGTAACCCCCTGCTACTGTTTCCTTATGGATGTATAGTTATTTTTTAAACCTTAATTGCATATGAAAATGAACATAATTTGAAAAGTTAATTAGGTTATTAGGAAACAAGTAATTGTTCCATAACTGAAATTTTATCATATTTGCATTAATCAACATAATACGAAATAATTACTGTAATAGTATAACTAGTAGGAATTCATTAAATTAGAACCTGCTCCATGTTGAAGCCTTATTAATCGTTCGAAATCCATTCGAAATTTTCGAATACGTCCAAAATAAAGAGTTTGGGTTTACATAAAGACATATATAAAAAATTTCTGGGTGTATATATACAAGACAAGAAAGAGAGGTGTCCGACACAAAATAACTTTCAAATTCAGGAATTTCACTGTAAAAGGAATTTAATCTCAATTCCTTTCAAATTTATTTTTAGATTTGAATACATGAACCAATGTTTGATTCCTGTTACCACTTTAGAATTTTTTTCCCCAGGCGAAGCTTTTAAAATTCGAAGGCTTTTTCTTTTTTAATGAAATGCTAGCATCAATAACATATAGTAGGTTGCTAAGCACAATTTTATTATTTATTGATTTCCTTAGCAAGGTTCTTTCACTCAACTTCTATAAGATAAAGCACTACATGCTGGCGTAGTGGCTAGCGCGTGCGCTTCTCATGCATGTTTTCCTTGGTTCGATTCCCGGTGGTAGAGCGCAAAATTTATAATTTTACAATCATTCACTTTCATTAATTATCCGTTTCCTTTAGGTTAAAGATGATAAACGTGGAACGTTAAACTAAAGTTTCATTTCATTTTTGTCTCCGAGATAGGTATATGTTTCAATTCAACGCTGATCCTAAATTTTAGACAAGGTTCGAAATCTGATAGAAATACATGTAATTTGGATCCCACATTAAACTATAAATCCACTTTTTTTATAGCTTAGACAGCGATTCTTAAAGTTTTTTTCAAGTAAGGACCATTTTTATTGAAATGTTCTATGGGCTACAATATTCTTGTTCCCTTTGGAACACGTGTTAATATCTGCATATCTGTATTCTTAAAGTACTATTAATAAAATCTTCTGGATACGTGTTAATACCTGCATACCTGTATTTTTAAAGTACTATTAATAAAATCTTTTGAACACCTCTTAATGCCTGCATACATGTATTTTTAAAATACTATTAATAAAATCTTTTGGATACTTGTTAATACCTGCATACCTGTATTTTTAAAGTAATCTTTGTACACATATTAATACCTGCATACCTGTATTTTTAAAGTATTATTAATAAAATAATTTGGATATGTGTTAATACCTGCATACCTGTATTTTTAAAGTATCATTAATAAAATCTTTTGAACACGTATTAATACCTGCATTCCTGTATTTTTAAAGTACTATTAATAAAATCTTTTGGATACGTGTTAATACCTGCACATCTGTATTTTAAGGTACTATTAATAAAATTCTCTTAATTTTATTTTGGTGTTAATAGAAGAAATATATAATTGAACACTGTCAAAAATATTTTATAGAATGGACAGAATAACACAATTTATGGATGTCAGTCCTGGGAAAGAAAGCGGAAGACAATTGCTTGTGTAACTTCAGAGCTACAATGTATGAGAATTAATGAATTTATACTTTTTCTGGATTAATGTTTAATTTAAGAGGACCACAAGAGCAGCGGGACCATTTGTGGTACAGGTACGCAGACTACAGTTTGAGAAACCCTTGCCTTGACAATCAAGAGAGATCTCTAACTTCAAACAAGAATTTTAAGAATGATCTAAAAAAAAAAAAAAAAAATGCTCTTGGTTAATAATTAGTTTCTGGATCAGGGGATGCAAAATTTTGGATCAGGGCCCTAAATCGAGTTTTCATATTTTCTACGGAATAAGTACATCATACTAAGTGATATTTTGAGTTTGGCTACACTATATGTAGTTCTCCAGAAATAAGGCGCACAAAAAAATGTTTGATTGAAATATACTGGATCTTTTGATCCAAGAAAGGAACCAAGATTTTAGAGATCATCTAAAGCAACCCATAGGAAAACGGAGTAAAGTGCCGTAGAGCTAATCTTAAAGTAGAAAAAAAAATTGACATTAGATGATAAAGGTGACAAATGCGTTTTTTTGTCAATAAAATTACTTTTTGGCATATAAAACTCACAGAAATTACCACTTGTAAGTGTTCATTGTTAATGCTCAAAGAGGAATAATATACTTACGGATTTGTATACGTAAAAGCAAGCGTTAACTCAGCCAACTTCTTCTTGAAGCTTCTTTAGTAGTTTAATGGATGAGCTGTCTCGTGTTCTATCCACATTGTGTAATCACGATGCGATGCTTTCCGGTATTCTCACCTGATTCAATTTCTGTCGTGTTACGTGTGTTTATAATAGGAATAATTTACACTTTTGACGTAACACCCTCTTTTACCACTCGACCACTGCAGTTCGATGTCATTTTCAAGGTGACGTTGCTTTGTTCGTGTTTATGAACCGAAATCAACATAAATCATGTGCTAAACGCTCATTTTCAACTAGAGTGGTCAAGCCAAGTAATTCAAACACGTCTTTACAGAATCCTTACAAGGAAAAATGAGTCTCTGATCTGTTCTCTTTACTTATTAACATCCTATTTATTTAATTTTTTGTCTCAGTATGAGCTCACTTCTTTTTCTGTATCTTTCTGTGGTTTCCAAGTAGTGAAGTAATCTGAAGAATATAGGGAATACAGGGGATATTTGGATCACTGGGGAATGTAAATTACTTGAGTTTCTCAGAAATTACGTATACTGATTCGTTACTGGTAATTGACACTCTTTGGCTATAACAGTATCTATACTGGCTATAACAGTATAGCAGTAAATATGTAACTAATAATGGTATTTTCTCAAGCAATAGAGGGAAGTTATTGAAGGTAGTTTTTTTTTTTTTTTTTTTAACACTGCAACAATTTTATGGTTTCTTCTTAATTATGTGTAGCACCTTCTTAATTATGTGTTTTGTATTTTCAGTTGTAATTTTCGATACTGTGCTTCAGTTACTTTCTATTAAATGTTATGATTCTTATTGATTCTTTATTTACGCACAAACTACACAATTTTTTGGAAGTCACTGTTTGAGAAGTCGCATCGAAGAATCTATTTCTTTACGTTTACAAATGAATACATTTTTAAGATTTAAAATTAGGACGAACGATTTCATTTGTTTCAATAACCTTCGTTTTAATATATGAGGTACAGTGGCTCGGTGGTAAAGCGCGTGGGTCTCCTGGTCGATCCCCGACCAAGTAAGTTTCTGATGGACTCGAGCTGGTGAGTTTTCTTGGGTACTCCCATTTCCTCCCCCTTTTCGTTCCACCAATTCTTCCATCATTATTCACTTGCTTTAATCATCGTCTCCCTTAGCCTAACAGGCATAAACGTGGGACGTTAAACTCAATATTTCATTTCATTTTTTTTTTCATTTTAATATATTAGACTCTACATGAATGATGATCTCTATAGTTCAAAAGAAGCTGACACTTGATATTTGTTTCATCTTTGTTCATTATGTTATTCATGTGGGACTATTGATGATTCTAATCATTTCAAGGGAAATGGGGACCAATGTAGTTGTCATGTTTCTTTTGGTGAAGCTACCTTCTAGTAATTCTGTATCGCACCTTACATGTATACAAGACAAAAGGATGTTCCTATTATAATATGCAATAGTTGGCACTCCATTTTATAAAAAAAATGTTTCCGTTTCAAATAAGATTTTTCTTAGGTGACGTCCATTACCCCTGTCTCCCCTATATGTGTGTATAGGGAGGTCACAATATAATACTGGCCCGAAACAGCTTACTAAACATGCCTGCAGCTCTCACTCAAACACCTGGATGTTGTCACATGTCTCTAAATGTTCCATTCCCGCATGCTCACGTGTCTGTGCAAACTCCTCTCACATCCAATTGTCTGTCCCAATTTCTAATGATCTTTTTGCTGTTTAGATTATGTTTCTACGAAGTTTTTCTTCTTCTTCTAAACCGTTTTCTCACTTAGCTAGGGCCTGCTTTTCGGATTGCTGTCCTTTTTCTATCTTGTGTCATATCCGCTGTGACACCACACTGCACCATTTTATTCTTAACACAATCTCCCCACTTCTTTCTATATTATTTACTCGGTGAGCTTACGAAAATTACAGTTGCTCAGGACGTACTAATCAGACGATCACCAAACAAAAACGAATGTTTACAGGAGAGACTGAGGAACATGGAGAATATAAACTTTTGTGTCTAAATAAATATACAGGGTTGCAAACCAATAAATGAAATCACCAGAAAAACTACAGGAAATTACACTTTTAAAGGGCTGTATTTTGGAATTGCATAAAGTGGGGGCTTCATATGTTTTATGCTGAATACTATTGCTTGTAAAGAGTCTGCAGAAATATCCACAGCTATAATACTACTGGCACCGTAGATTTATGGGGGTGCGAAAATCGAAGTTTGTGATTTTGATGCCATTTTTGGGGCGTAATATATCTCAGGACGGCAAAGTGCAAAAAAATTGGCGCTTATGCCACAAAGTAATTCTATATGTGAATAAACTAGTGCAAAAAATCATGACTGATTGATATTACATGGAAAAAAAGTGAGGACATGGTAAAAACGCGAAGAAAGCACGTGCGTGACGATGGTCGTAGCCCGGAAAAATTAAATGTTTGGATATGTTTCATGCTAGATCTCAAAAACTATGCATGGTGCAGCAATTAGGCCCGCTTTTTGTTTGTGTTCAGTTGTGCAAAAGCTTGTTGCGTTATATAGGACAGACTAGTCCTTGGTTAGCTGGGGACTCCGCCCCTAGACCCCCGCGTTTGTTCGGCCTACGGCTCGAACCTCTAAAACCTACAATTCTACCAAATTTCAAGATTCTTCTCATATTTCAACTATCTAGAAGATAAGATTTTGTGTCACAAGAAAACACCTATTTAAATAACATGGGAATTTCTTCATCCCGCGAATAGATACCTTGAAAACTAAAAATATTAACTTTTGGCAATTTTTCTGTTGATTAGTTCCGGAAGTCTACAATTATGCGAAATTTCATCATTCTAATCCTGCCGGAAGTGCCTAAACATTTCGGGGAGTAGAAGATGTCCCATATAAATAACATTGGGAAGACTTTTCAGTTCCTCATAAAACTTCTCTACGTTTGAACTTTTTATTTTGGTGATTTACTTAAGTAACGCTAAACGTACAAGCATATCGAATTTCAAGTTTTCTCATTCCAATTCTAAGTATCTAAAATATTAGATTATAAATCCAAAAAAGTTCTCATTTAAATAACATAGAGAATTTCTTCATACCCCCTTCAGACCCCTTAAAAATTAAAAATATTAACTTTTGGCAATTTTCCTGTGGGTTAGTACTTGAAAGCTACAAACATGTTAAATTTCAACTTTCCATGTCAACCGGAAGCACCCATTTATTTTATGTCAGTTCATGTAGCTTTATATATAGTTAGGATAGATATACCACAACCTTTTGAACATATTAACTTCCGTAACTGGGATTGGATTTCAATGTCACTTTGCTGATACATGAAGTGCCTTAATACCGCGGTTCAGTTCGACGATGTGCGTCGTGGGAGCAAGGGGGAGCTAACCTCCTTACCATATAGACGTGTCATTGATCATGAAGCTAGAAAGATGAAACAAACGCCACTCGCAAGCTTCTGCACAACTGAACACAAACAAAAGCGGGCCTAATTGCTGCATCATGCATAGTTTTGAGATCTAGCATGAAACATATCCAAACATTTAAATTTTTCCGGTCTACGACCATCGTCACGCACGTGCTTTCTTATCATCTTTACCATTTCCTCACTTTTTTTTTATACATGTAATATCAGTCATGATTTTTTAGCAATAGTTTATTCACATACAGAACTACGTTGTGGCGTAAGCAGCAATTTCTAGCATTTTGCCCTCCTGAGATATAACGCCCCAAAAATGGCATCAAAATCACAAACTTCAACTTTCGGACCCCATAAATCTACGGTGCCAATAGTATCATAGCCGAGGATATTTCCACAGACTCTATACGTGCAAAAATATTCAGCACAAAACTTATGAACCCCTCACTTTATGCCATTCTAAAATACAGCCCCTTGAAAAGTGTAATTTTCTGTAGTTTTTCTGGTGATTTCATGTATTGGTTTGCAACCCTACATATTTATTTAGACACAAAAGTTTATATTATCCGTGTTTCTCGGTCTCTCCTGTAAACATTCGTTTTTGTTTGGTGTTCGTCTGATTCGTACGTCCTGAGCAACTGTAGTTTTCGTAAACGGTTACAAACGCAAAAATTGGCACTCCACCGACAACAAAGATGGTCGCCATTTAGGAACACTTGTACATACGAAAACGTAAATGACGTTATTGACCTTCGCATACACACGGTTCGTCACACTCAAATTTTTATAATTTTCTGAAATGGTCGAGCAACCATTTTCACCATTTTTGGACCACTTCAGATGGATTGACCCATAAAAAAAATAAACAACTCGCTACGCTAAATCCATTAAAAGGTATGGCTAGTCAAATGTAGCCCGTTCCATGTAAAGACGTATGGTCATCAGTGCATTAGGTATCACGTGTCATTACTTCTGACTTTCTGAACTTGAGAGTTCGCTACTTCTTAAAATCCACATATCGATAGTTTCTCAATTCTCTCATAATATGAAAAAATTGACTCATTATGCATGCAGACTAAGGAAGGTGATGGTAAAGAACGAAATGGTGGAATGAAGAAAGTGAGAGGAAATGGGAGAATACGAAAAAAGCCATGCAATGGAAGTTGTCCACCACAAGGCCCACTTGATGCGAGCTGGTATCAAGCCAAGGGCCGACACGCCAGAGATAGCGCTCTACTATGAGCTACCACGGCCCTTCAGGATGATAGGTCATCAGTTGTTAGTTGTCCAATTGAGAGTACGACTAGTCATTTGCGCTAACAATTCCGCTAAGCAGGTAAATATTTAAAAAAAAGAAGTAGTTTAAAACGTTAAAAAAAAGAAGCAACCTGTTTCTCTTTCGGTGTTCTTATTCACACCTTCACACGATACATTTTTATGCTTATGCTGACAAGAAATTGCCGTTCCACCCAAAAGAGAATTCAGTACATAACCAATTTGTTAAAATGTTATATAGGGTCAAAGGGAGCTTCTGGGAAGTAAGTTTTGTTTTTAACATGATTGAACAATACTTGTGATAAATTAAGAAAAGTGGTATTATCGGGAATTTCAAATAGAATAGACCTGTATTGCATACTAACAGAACCAATGTTTTATAACATTATGCTGAGAAAGGATAGGCTTAAGTGTATCGGCCCCTTCCCTACGCCACTGATGTGCAGCATGGATTTATGCATATATTTTGAATAGTACAGTTGAAATAAAATATACCAATTTTAATAACAGTTCTCACATTTCTGTCTACCGCACAGGCAGCTGTGTCTGCTATTTTAATAAATTCAATACAGTCAGTGGCTTTGCTAACTTTCGGAGGGGCTTTGCCTGGAAATGTGAAAATTCTGCTAGATATTTCATTTACATTACTATACTAAGTAAGATTTCGGGGGGGGGGAGGGCTTAAGCCCGGAAGCCACCCCCCTAAATACGCCACTGAATACAGTTCATTTTGTTCTTTTCTTTTGTACAAAGGGTCAACATTTATTGATTTTAAGTTTTTGTTTCCATGCTTCACTTCAAATCACAATAATCACTTTAACAATATTATAACACAACAAACCAAGAAATGGACTGTGTGTATTGACTTTCAGTGATCGTACGTCCTGACCACCCGGTAAAACAGTGCAGGAAAACACCCCCGACAATTTTTTTCAACGATTACATCATATAAACACACGGCATAAACAAATGCACGAGCTGGTCAGATAGGTAATACAAAATATAGTTGAACATCGATAACTCAACTTCCTTGATAACTCGAATTTTTTCATAGATAGGTAACACAAAATACGGTTGAACATCGATAACACAACTTCCTTGATAACTCGAATTTTTTCACAGGTAGGTAATACAAAATACAGTTGAATATCGATAACACAACTTCCTTGATAACTCGAATTTTTTCACAGATAGGTAATACAAAATACAGTTGAACATCGATAATTTAACTTCCTTGATAACTCGAATTTTTTCACAGATAGGTAATACAAAATACAGTTGAACATCGATAACAACTTCCTTGATAACTCGAATTTTTCCACAGATAAGTAATACAAAATACAGTTGAATATCGATAGCACAACTTCCTTGATAACTCGAATTTTTTCATAGATAGGTAATACAAAATACAGTTCAACATCGATAACTCAACTTCCTTGATAAGACAGATTTTTCCACAGATAGGTAATACAAAATACAGTTGAATATCGATAGCACAACTTCCTTGATAACTCGAATTTTTCACAGATAGGTAATACAAAATATAGTTGAACATCGATAACTCAAATTCCTTGATAAGTCGAATTTTAAAGGTTTAATAAACATATTTAAAAACCTCGGTATCTTGAACTTTCATATCTGCGAAGGTCTACAAATCGAAGTTTTCCTTTATAATTGAAATTTCTCTTGATGTGACCTCGATAGTTCGAAGCTATAGCTCTATGCTTTTATGTCATTGTCATTGTTGCTAGTCCTGTCGCTTTTGGTAATGTGTACTGTGACTATGTTTTACTCATGTCTAGTATTTCATTTTTACTGGTTATCTTATATAATTTAAGGACCTTTCACAACTTCCAATTATAGAAGTTGAACGAATAAAACTTCGTGTTATAGAGGTTATGTAGTTACTTCTCATGAGGAACGCGGAACCTCGATATTTCGAATTTTTGTTGTGGCCACCTTGACAACTCGAAACTTGATTACTCGAAAAACTCGATAACTCGAATTTTTATTGTGACCACCTTGACAATCGAAACTTGATTACTCGAAAAATTCGATAACTCGAATTTTTATGTATTTCCTTCACATTCGAGTTATTGAGGTCCCATTGTATACCATCGATGACAATATTCAATACCATAATTCAATTCTTAATTTTTTTTTAACTTTTCTCATTTATTAAGTCTGATTTTATATTGGTATCATTAACAAAGAATGATGGAGTTTTTGGAAGTCGATCTAGAACTATGTAATATTACAAGTACCATTCCGTTGTTTGTCTGGTAGGACTAAAGGGCATCTTGAAAAAACTGCAGTCATGATAACTGGTAGAGGAATTCAAAACCTAAATTTTCCATTGCTAGCAGAGAACGCTAACCGTTTTCTTCTGCTGATTTAGTATTTTATCTTCACACGACTCAAAAGTACAATTACACAATCGATTATATATAATTCCATTTGAGTAACTGTTAATATCAAATCATATATTAATTGCCACCATATTGGAAGTCGTGAAAGAGTTATTCGTTTACCTTGATTTGTAATGAACAGTCCGAGCCAAGGCGGAAGAATACAGTGGGCCTGTGTAAATTGTTTACACAGCAAGTAATAGGTAATAATTAGTTTTCCTGCTGTTGCGAAGTGTGGTTCTAATTTGCATTCTTAGAATAAGTGACGTCAAACTTACAAACTTTTTAAAAACAGATTTCCTGCATATAGTTTATTTGCTTTACATATAAATATTCCTAATACTGCATATACACATAGTTTTGATGTTTGAAATATCTAAAAGGATTTATTTTTAGTCATTAGAAATATCGAAACAGTTATCATACTGAAAGCATCTTTTCAAAATACGATAAGTTGAAACACATAAACAAACTTTGAAAGAATATATAAACACATAGTCGTATAATTCAACACTGAAAGGTACAGTTTTGTTCAAAAAATCTTGGGCATTTACCTTGTTTTATTCGGGACAATTCTGTGAACTGTATGTAGAAAATTGTAATCTTTGACTCAAAGAACTATCTCAATTGGCTGAAGGAATTCCACATTTGATCGATTTAATTCCAACTATAAATAAGAATACAGGTGTTTTCAAAAAACGTGTCTTCCCACTTTGCCTAATTCCATTTTGTCTAACCCTTTATCAGTTGTTAATCACAGATAATAATCATATCCGCCATTTTAGGTGAAATGCCAGTTCCGATTTTGGTAATTCCCATTACACTTAACGAACTTATTAGGAAGGAATAACCCCCCTATATAGAAGATCTGACAGTGTTTCCATACTTATACATAAATAAGTGACAGAAACGTACACTCATGTCCAAAATGATTGTCGCATATCTATAACTGTCTTCTTGTAAGAATATAATTTGTTAATGATTTTGCAGGGTACTTTTAATACTGATACTATGTGTATGATCGGGAAATGTATATTTGTGGTTTAATTTCATGGGAAAAGAATTATAAATACGAAAATTAGAATGAGTAAAACAGAATGTTGCTAAATGGACAAGAAAGTTTTATTGTTCTTATTTACTACTCTTTGACATGAAATTTACCACACACGTTTTTGCCGATTATACACATACTAACATTGTAAGAAATACCGGGCGAATTCGTTATCAAACTATATTCCTACAACATATTTATAGACATACTATATTCCTATGTGGCAAATTTTGTATGTGACAACGTATGTGGCAAATTTCACGTCACAAAAGCAGTAAATAAGAACAACAAAACGAAAATAAAACTTCCATGTTTATTTAGCAACATTTTGTTTTACTCATTCTAATTTTCGTATTTATAATTCTTTTCCTATGAAATTTACCAGAAATATATATTTCCCGATTATACACATAGTATCAGTATGAAAAGTACAATGCAAAATCATTATTACATTATATTCTTACAAGAGGACAGTTATAGATATGCGACAATTATTTTGGATATGAGTGTATATTAGCCAACTCCAACTGTTATGTATGTTTATTACTCTTACAAAGTTTAAATTTACTGGATTAAGATTGATTGTCGCATTGCGGTAGTTGATAATTTATGGAGTGGTCGAGAAACTTGATGTAAAAAATAAAAACATATGCGCTTTAAAAAATATTGAAGCATTAACAATTTAAGAGTATAGAGTCCTTGAATAAAGATCAATTAAAAAGGAAAATTCAACCAGGTGGTTTAAAAAAATACGATTTATAACTTCAAACTTCCTCTTATGCAACAATTTTGTTGTTGTGGGTTATCATTTTTTTTTTCAACCACACACCGCTCAGTTCATGTAAAACAGTGGCTCCCAACCAAATTCCTATCCCGACCCCCATTTTATCACATCCTCTTGCCAGCGACTTTCTTATAATTTCTGGTTTGTAATAAGGTTGTGCGGGATTTTTAATACACCTATTGCGGAGATCTCATGATATCCATCTATTTCTATAATAGTAGAATTCATTTCTTGTATATTTAGTAGATATAGTAACTTCCCGAAAAGCGAATGGATTAAAACCAAAAAAAAAAAAAAATGAAATTAAATTAAATCTTTAAGTTTTACGTCCCACGGTTATGCCGGTTAGACTAAAGGAGACAATGATGATGAGTGATGAATGAAATGGTGGAATGAAGAAAGTGGGAGAACCCCGAGAAAACCCACACACACGGTGTTTGCCCACCACAAAGTTCATTCAGCGGGGCTGGGATCGAACCCGGGACCCCAAGCACTAGAGGTGAATGCTCTACCACTGAGCCACCACGGCCCGGATTAGAACCAAATTTGGTCAGTTCATTCATATTACAAATATCGAATCCAATCCGTCATACTGCTTCTAAATGGAGGCAGTTTGAAAATTTTAAAACTTCATAACTCTCTTAAGTTTTAGTCATATGATAAAAAAAAGTTAAGTGATTTCTAATTTTGGTTAAAAAAAAAGTTGGACAATTGTTGAAAAAGTTATTGAGTATTTTAATTTTCGAGAAGCCGCCACTTTGAGTTACCTCGTATTGTTATGAATTTGATACATTGTTGTGTATGTATTCAGTTATAACCAAAATCTGTTAAAAGCAACTTGTTTTTCTTTCATGATAAGCATTAAAACAAAGACAAGAAATCGCTTATCAGTTGAAAATGACTTGCGTCATGAAGATTGAGCCGGACATTGCTGCACTAGTGAAATCACATCATGCTCAGATATCATTAGCTTTCAATTTTAATTATATTTCTATTATGCAGGTTTTGTTGCACTTGTATTTTTCTGGTATTTCAATACGCAGTTCTCATTAATTTCATATCGTACGTACTTCTTTTATTTAAATTCATTTTTAAACAACTCTGCACTTGTTGAAAATGTTTAGTAGAGCTATTTTTTGTTGTTCTTAACAGTATGTATAAAAATATGGAATCTAATCATATTTATCTCTTCCGCTCATCTTCGCGATACCCCAGGTTAAGAAACCCTGATATAGAACATAAACTGGTCACAGCCGGGGCTTCAAGTTTCTCCTATTCAAGATTCGCCTAATACTTTCTAGCTGTGTAAACGTCAATCATAGCGATGACAAAGAATCACTTTTCTTGTTAGGTGAAAACTGATTTTTTTTTTTTCAAAAACTTCGTCTCAAAAACTAATTCCTCTCATTAATAGTTAGCATTTCCTGTCGAAATTATTTTCGTGCTTTATTAAATAGTCCAGTATGTAAGGGGGGAAATTTGACAAGCCCAGCAAAAATTAGCAGCTTAATTGAACTTGCAGGAGAGTTTCCTTTCGTCAAGTATCGTAATTTCTTAAAAGGAAGTCCCCGAACATCCCTCACCCAATATGGCTGCCATATCCAATTTGGCGCCACCGTCTATAGAATAATCATATTTTCCTTGATTTTACGATCTTGGACTCAGAACAAAATATTTTGTGAATAAAATTTCCTTTGTTTGATATTTAATTCATTTCTGTAGGTCAGGTACATAAAGTTACAATTATAAGAGTAGGCTTGTGTCTTGTACCTGTACTTCTTTCAAGCGTATTTTTCTGATTTCCTTGGGGAATTGTACTAAAGGTTTTGAAAATTTAATTAGCAAAATAGCCCGTAGAGAAAAAAGTTATTTAAGCAAAATTCAGTTTTTTATAAACGATAGAAATAATTTATAGTACATAAAAGACACAAAAATTAACCCATTCCTGGCATGAGCACTGTTGGGATGGAACAAACGATACGGTTAGGTTGAATCAAGGGCGCCGATCCTGGGGGGCCAGGGGGCCCGGTTCCCCCAAAGCTCATGTGGGCCCCTATTGTATTTATGAATATACAGTATTTGGTATAATTTGAGTGCAATTTGTCTTAAAATCTTCATATATATACCTTCTGCATCTGAATGGGCCCCTCCCCCCAAATTTACAGAGAAATCGGCGCCCTTGGGTTGAATCAGATCCACCGCTGCTTCAGATGAAAAAAGTAAAAAAAAAAAAAAAAAGTCATTGAAACAACGAATTATAAGGAGAGTGTTTATATTTTAGTACCTTAGGTTTCATATAATAAACTCTGCTTCTTTCAGAACAAGAAAGGTATCTATTAACTGGAAAACTAAAAACAAAAAGAAAGAAGGAACTTCAAAATATTCATAAATGTAACATATAATTCGAGGGTAGTTCAACACTAAGATAATGCCAACATGTCACTTTCATCCGGTTGTTTTATGATTCCCAATTTTTGTTTCAATTAATGCACATGTCTGAGTAAACTAATCTCGAACATGAACAGTTGGACTAAGTACATGAGAGTTTTACATTTGCAATACACCAACTTCAGAAAGGAATTTAGTGCTGGAATGTCCAAACAAGAAATTGGGTAGCATTCTTCATTTTCTCTTTCGATCCTTAATCAATTAATGAAGTAACTTGTTCAAATCAAGTTTGCTCCTAATGGTACACCTTCAATACGTGTGGTCTGCTCGCATTTGCTCTTATGCGTAAAACTGAGGGATGAGTGATTGGTGTGAAATAAGTCTTAGACCCCTATATTGTGAAATATTTACAGGAAGCCAGTGCGTCACCATCATGCGATGCATGAAAGTGTAATTGGAAATGTTATCACACTTTTACTATTGTGCTGCCAAAATGTCTTGAGCCGTGGCAAAAATGCGAACTAAAGCTCACACCCTCACACACCCACGCGTTGAGCCAATAAGGGTCCAGCTGGTGCTAAACGAGAGAAAGCGAGTGGAATTCCTTCAGCCGATAGCAGCGCTTGCAACGGAAGACTAGGGATCAAGTCAATGTGGTATATTTATAGTTCTTCAGGATTTCTTGAATATACTTACAACCTGTCTCTCTCTCGAGTAGTTTCTAACATTTTTTTTCTTTTCCTTTCTAGAACAGACAAAGCCGTGTCACGACCAGAAAAGTTCATGTAAAAACAGTATCACATTATCCGTGTTTCCCCTGTTTCCTGTGTTCCGGGTTTCATCCGTGTTTCATGTATTTAATCATTTTGGCTGGTTGATTAAATCTGCCTTCTTTATGAAAAAGTTTTAAAAATCAGAACAATATTCTTGAAGGAAACAGATGCAAGATTTAAGCGACACAAGCCTACTTTATCAATGGACACAGCCCTACGATAACAATGGAGACAGAACGACTAATCGAACGGAAGCATGACACTCCAAAATAAATAACAAAGCAGGGAATCCACACTCGAATACAAGGTGGTCCAAAAGTAGGCATACAGTAGGGTCTACCGTACTGATCAACTCATTACATTTTGTATCATATCTTATCATTCCTTCAGGTACACTTAGTTTCTTTATTATTTGTTCTTAATGCATTTTTACTTATATCTTAAGCTTGGGATAGCCGAAATAAATAGACCTATAAGCTAGAATGTTATACTTGATCAATGCAGGGGTGTATACCTATTTTTGGGCCACCCTGTATATTCAGATTTGTAGATTTTTTGAAACAGGAGCAAGCAGAAAATGAAATGACAATGTATGAACTCCAGATGGGACACGTCGTTAAATCAAGGAAACTAAAGTACTATCGCCTTAATCGACTTATTGTGGAACTCAAAAGAAGGTTGAATCACAAGAAATAGACATAATATACAGTATTTTCATATATATATATATATATATATATATATATATATATATATATATATATATATATATATATATATATATATATATATATATATATATATATATATATATATATATATAAACTCATTAACTACAGATTTTTGTGCCATTTCTTGTCAGTACTACCAATATAATTTCGCATTAGGCAAATCTTCAAAGGTGAATCTTGAATTATAGATTCGCCTACACTTTCTCTTGAGTTATAACCTCCGTAAATTTCATTGTCTGAGATTATTAGGCGAATCTTGAATAGGTGAAAGTTGAAGTCACCGTTAGAGCATGTAGTTGACGCCACCAATATGCGTCACCTAACATAACTGTTTGATCTCTTAAATGTTTGTTACTAGTTTCTTTTCACTTTCTACTATAGGAGAAAAGGAATAGTGAACTCTCGAGTTAACAGATTTAACCCGTTCCGTAACGCTGTTTGCGAACCGAAATATTAGTAAAACAAAATTACTTTTCCCATTGAAATTAATGTAGATACAATTAATCCGTATTAGCCACATAAATGTTCCTATTTTCATTTTTCCTTTATTTTTAAAGTGTTTTCTGTGATGAAGAATATAGAATAAAATAGCATTGTTCTTTTTAAGATAAATAAATAACATTGAATTTTAAAAAGGCACCGTGAGGGCTAAAAACACAAAAATGCAAAAATATAACAAAAAGTGGTTTTGTTCACTTCAAACACGCAAAAGTAAAACTGAGTACGTGGAATTCTGGGTATGTGTGCGTTCATGCAAAGAAATATTGTTCGTAAGCCAGCGCAGCGGCGCAAATCTCTCTTCAACATTGGGGGTCGATGCACAAGTTCGTGCGGTTCTTACATTTTATATTTTATTTTTATTCCGCTGTTCTGTTAATTCAAATACAAATTCAACATAGACATAACATTAACATATTCTACGAGTGTAACAATATATTGCATACATTTTACTGTCACTCACATTAACTCATGATCACTCAGTGATGTATTCACCTCCACTATCTACGACCTTCTGCCAACGTTCAGGCAGTAGTTCAGCGGAAAAGATAAAATTGTTCCCGCAGATGGAATCGTTGATGGAAATAATCACTTTTCTCAACTTGACATTCCATATTATTTTGTCTGAAATATATACAATAATACGTTTACAATCAAGAAAACCTGTGTTTCAAAACACACAAACTCCAGACTACGGTAAAACAACGGAATAACGATAAACAATCTCTTCACGCCGCATTGTTGCTTACCCAAAAGAAAATCGCACGAACTTAAGCATCGACCCAATATATACGTATATTATGCGATGTTCAAAATATTTATGAAGTTGAAAAATAATGCTGTTGAGGATCAGGGAAGCAGAGTTGTCTTCAACACTTTGAGGCGGGCAAATTTGAGGCTTATTCTGGGGGGACATCAATTTCATCTCACTTTGCTTTGCGACAATCGGGACAATCGGACAGAAATCATCACGTTTCTCCCCCCCCCAAAAAAAAAACACACTTCAAATCGGATTATTAAGGAGGACAGTCCCCTCCAGTTCCAAGATTGAAGGAAAATGTCCCCCTCATCTCCCCCTGGATTTGCGCCAGTGAGCCAGAAAAAACTTTTAGGTAAACCAACTTTTTCGCAACCGAGGATTTAGTTACCCTTCGGTCCACTGTATAGTAATCGTGAAAAAGTACATAAGAAAGTTCAACGAAATTACGTCTTTCATAGCATCTACATGCGGAAAAACTTAGTTTTTAATGTTGGGGTCAGTCAGTTCACCCGTCCCTACGTTTGTACACTTGCTTTGTGGATATACCATTCAGACCAAATTTTAAGTTTTTCATGAAATTTTCCCTTTTTTTTAAAAAAAAATATCTCCACTTCCGAAAGTAATGATACTTTATTAGTGTGAAATTTAAGTCTGCGAATTCATTGAAAACGGTTCTAACGATTTTGTTTATATGTATATGAAATTAAAAATGTATTTTTTTTGCCTTGTTTCCATGTTTTTTTTTTTTTTTTGTTTGTTTGTTTGAAGCAAAATTATATCATAGTATATGTACAAAATACAAAAATGTAAAATACTAATAATAATAGAAGAGTTGACTCCTTTCACCTTGTGATCTCTAGTATCTAGTTGTCTAGTTGATTACAGTTGTTTAGTAATCTAGTTGATTTGTCTAGTTGCCAGTCCAATCATACAGTCTAAGGTTTTATTGCGTAAAATAACGTGTACTAAGGAAAATACGCGAGATCTCTTGTGGCTATATTGATAGCGTACACGCCTTTAGCGCGAAAGACACGGGTTCGATTCCAGGTGGAAGTTTATATGGTTCAGATCCCAGGTCAAGCTGTAAGTCCACGTTTCATATAGACTCGCTGCTGAAAGGGACGCTAAACTCAAATCAAACCAAACTGATGATGAATGCGGCGAAGTAGCTCGCACAACATACTGCCGATAGTTTGTATAGTGACAGATTATTGATTCATTTTCGTGTATCTTCGGAAACATAATAGTGGATAATTTCTTGATTTTTATATAGGTTATTAGGTATCCCAATTATCATATCAGAGGTTTCAAAAAATACGTAGTTAAGAGAAGCTTGAAACTCAACCCAGATGTCTCTGGTTCGTAACCACTGTCCCTAATTCCAGTTCGAGGGCTAAAGGCTTCTTTAAAGGAACTATTTCTGTCAGGCCCTTCCAATCTAATATGAATATTGCACATAGTACAAAAGGGTCAAGCAATTCTATCTGCAAGTTCGTATCAATAAATTAAGAAGACAAACGTTAGAGATCTGATAATGGTTTTCCAAAGTATGCAGGAGCTTATTGCAAGTACAATTAGTTAAATATTTATTTTAAATATTTAACTGTTTGCTTAGATTGATGTAATTAATAGTGTAGGCTACAAAAATAAAACATAATTTTAATATACACGCATGCACAACTTTAAAAAAATATAATGCATAAGCACGTTTTTTTCTTTTTTTCATATCAGTGGATGCAGGAAAATAAAAATGGCAACAGCGTTTAGACCACATCTCACGTTATGGATCAATACTACAACAGCATTGTGTGAATGAATACCACCATTAGAAATATTATTTCATATTTTCCCTTCGCACTTACCTACCAGTTAACAAATGAATCCTAACTTTTTATCCTTTTTTTAAAACGAAAAGAAATATATATTTAAAAAAATTATGGAGCCAGACATAAGATCCTGAAAATAAGCTAAAATAGAAAGATATTTATTAAATGACAAAAAACAAGATGTCACCCCGTCACTTCGTTGCGATTTTGTTCCTGTTTTTTCTTCCCATGTTGCCTTGTTGTCACTACGTAACGGTGACGTCAGTCTTCGCGGAGCAACAGGAGAACTTACCATGATAGGAGGTAAATCGCATGACACATCCTCTTTTTGCAGTAAAAACACAATAAAAAAATATACATACCAGAAATCCTGATTCAGAAAAAAAGTTTAAAATTGTTTATAAAATTTTAGGAATTCGGTTTGTTTTTATTGTTATCATTAATTATTATAGAAATCCTTCCCCATTTTTTATACATGTATTTTAAATTGAAGTTTTCTTTTCTGGAATCTCGCTCATAATTTAAAGGTACGGGAAAACATAATAGATGAAGAGGTACACAATTTCATCTTTTAGACTTAAAAAATGCAACTCTTCAGTTTTCAACAGTAACGTAATTTCTAGTGTTAAAAGGAATTTGTTTCTACATATAGAGAAGATATATCTTCAATGGACAGTTTAAAATTCTAATTCTAATATCTTACATATTTTTTTAAAGTGTGTTTAGAAGAAGAGTTTACTTACTTCACATTTCTTATATATAAACAAGTGTGTCATGTCTAGGCAACAATCAAGCACTAGTTCGGATCGGATATTGGTTATAACTAAATATTACTAAATATTTGATAATTATTACTCAGTATCACAGTGAAATATTGCTATACTGATCAGTATTAGTTCTACGAAGTATCCAACTTCCGAAGAATAATTTTTGGATACTCACGTCTCGACAACTAAACGGTAAAAATTATAGTAGCAGGCAAGTAAACATTTTTACCTATAATTTCAGTTGTGGTAGCTGAATGTCGGGATAATATCTGTACTTTGAAATCAGTGCTATTCAACCGGGGGTACGCGTACAGCTTGAGGTAAGCGAAGATGTTTCTGGCGTTACGTAATACTAAAATAAGCATATTTTCAATATTTATTGAATGATCACAGTTGAAGAAAATTTTGAAATTTCTTAATGAATGTTAATTTTTTTTTCGAATGTGCAGTTTATGCCCCTGTAAACAGTCTTTTGATTGGCACACTGATTGTCCTATTATTGGATCTATATTTGTCCCCCTTTTTAATAAACAGAACATTAAGTTAAATAAGTTCATTTCGATTTAATTTCTTTTAAACAGCTTCAGGGGTACACAATTGGATGGCGAACTGTGTCTAGGGGTACGCGAGAAAAAAAAATGGTTGAATAGCACTGCTTTAAGTTATGCGCAAAATTTTATATCCCTCAACTTAATGGAAAAATTCCAAACTTCACAAAGTAGCAATTAACGATACACATTTTTCTTTTCTTGCAAACAGCAGTTTTTTTTTTTTTTTTTTTTTTTTTTTTTTTAGTGTGTAGGGCACTTCCATACTCAAGTACAGTGATTCTCAGCCTTTTTTGACTCACGACTCACTTTACTGAACGTCCAGAACGTAGCGACCAGGGGCGACTCAAGGACCGACTTCTCAGGGGGGGCGGTGGGTTGTCTTACTGCTACTTTTAAGGGCTCCAAACTTTGGGATGGGTTTTATTTATATATATAAAATAAGAAAGTTTCCTCTTCTGGTGGAACGATCACCCCGATCGCTCCCCTGGATCCGCCCCTGGTAGCGACACTTGTTTGATATTTTTATTATAATAATAATAATAATAATAATAATAATAATAATAATAATAATAATAATAATAATAATAATAATAATAATAATAATAATAATATCTATTATAATAGTAAAACCTATTAGTTTTTATAATGACTCTATATAGCACTGAGCATTATTCCTGCTGCTGGAGGTGTTGACTGGTATGGTCTGTCAGGAATTTAACTTATTATTGTAAAAATTCTTCATGATCTTTACTTTCTAAAATTTCGGGACACACCTTAGGGGGCTGCGTGAACACCAGTGTATCGCGACACATCGTCTGAGAACCACTACTCAGATACACGATTTATTATATTAGAACTTATTTTTTAGAGTAAGAAGAAGTAATGGTGATCTATTGCTTCTCTACTACATAAAACAAACTTACCGTGCTCTATAGCCTACTAAGGATTTTAGCTAGTTAAAAACCATAATCTCTAATGTACCGCGTGATCTCTAATTAGCACTCTTGAATCACTTGTCGCAGTTTATTTTCTAAATCGAAGTTCTCTTTCTGCTAATTAAGTGTGTCGAATTCAGCCATCAACATCGGTAAATCGGTACTTTTGGTTCACAGGAATCGAACTTAGGGATACCAAAATCAGAAAACTATTCGTCGAGATGTCAAAGATCTAAGGATATCAACCTTGTCGATGTAGTAACCAATATGTTGGTTGCAAAAGTATTTATTAGGAAGTTCGATACCTGCCTAAGCAGAGCTCAAATACTTATTTCCAGTATTATGTAAAAAAGGGGATCGGAGTATTTTTCTTCGTTAACGTTCTGTTTCAACTCTGAAGCTATACGAGACGTGGATCCTAAGGAAGAGTTTAATAACATACGAGCCTTTTTATACGGGCAACTCGACCTCGATTCCTAGTGGAAGCTCATGTGATACGGATCGCACGTTAAATTGTAGACCCACACCTCATATAGCCTCGGTGCTGAAAGGAACGCTAAACTCCAAATCAATCACTCAACCAATTACATATAATACGAATCAGGCATATGTGATCTTCCGGAGAATCGAATCTAAATCGCGCTCAAAGATGTCGAAATAGTATCTTTATCAGAATTTTTCACGTTTCTTCTACTTTATTCAGGTAAACGTACGCCAAGTCAACCACCACCAGAGTTAATGTTTAGCATTCTTGCTTCGTAATCGACAAATTCTGGCTTCAGACCCGACTAGCTACATTACCTATTCCACCGGAAGCTCTCTTGTAACTAAACGGTTAGCTTACGTGCCTTTGGCGTGGGTTCGATTTCCGGCGAAAGCTCACGTGGTTCGGATTCCACGTTAAGCTGTAGATCCGCATCTCATATGCCTAGTTGCTGAAAGGGACAATAAATTCAAAATCAAACCCATTCCACCGGACAAATTCCAGAATGGTGCCTTTAAGTATACACTTGATCAACTGCTTTCTTTGTTTTATGTCGTTAATTGTGAGTACTTGTAGGGAAAATCGATCTGAAAGTTCGTTAAGTAAATAGTGAAACATATATTGAAACAGGAAGTACCATGTTGTTTCTTTCATTCCTCACTTCCGTCTTCAATTCTGAAGAAAATTATAACTAATAAAATGTATTTATATACGAACATAGTTTATTTCTGTCACTAGTTTCCACCCTCTTTCTTGGCCCGCAGGCAGTGTTCCTGTTTTTTTAAATGAAATTTCCCTTGATTGACTCAAAATTATCCCTTTTCTTCAAAATTATCCCTTTTCTTACCAAATTTTCACTAGTTTGCTGAGTGTCCAATGCCTGTGATAGAAGTTATATGATCGGATTAATTTAGCTATATTAAAGGAAATGTCAAATACATTTGTTTTGTTCATTGGCTTTCTGCTTCTATTATTTTTACTTTTTCATTCACATTTTTGTTGTTGTTGTTTTTACAAAAAATACAAAAACACTCAGTTAACAATGAGTGCAAATTATGCTACTCTGAACACACACACACAAACGTACATATACACTATTGTATTGGTTATTAGTGAAGAACAAAGAAAAACGTAAGCATTTATATTGGTCAATCATTTAGTGCCAGAACTTCCCTGGATATTTACGTTTTATCGAAAAAAAATCCCCTTTACTCTTTTTACTAAATTTACTTATGAAATTTCCCGAGATTAGGCAAATTTCCCTCGAAATACGAATACCGCCCACAGGTCAAGAATCATTGCTCCAAGGGTTACTTTAGTGACATCTTCGTGAGAAAAGGACTTTCTTTGTAAATTTTAAATTAGGAATATGGTGTACAAAACAAATTATTGAGGGAGTTCATTGTAAAGCTACAAGATAACAGCTTGTTTGAATGTGGGTTAATGGTAACAAAAGGATATAAGTGAAAGTATACTCTTTGTTATTAAAGCTATGTTTATAATGTAGCATCTGTAATTAGGGATTAACCAACTTCAAAGTTACTTTTCTCACGTAGCAAAAATGCACTTACCACAATGTACGCCTCGAACTTTACATCTTTTTGATTGTGATCATTGTAATTACATACAAAGCGCTGTCACACATCTGTGGTTATTTATAGCATCAATGAGGAAATTCTTTGGTTTAAGTTTTCATAAAATCCTGTGAACATAATCTATTTTAGACTTCCAAATTACTCGCATTGATACGAATAACGATTAGAAGACATACGGTAGAACGACTGTATCTATCCATCTCTCGACCAGGGATGGCCTTTTTCGAAAAATCTGTTTTTCAATTTTCGGAAATTTCATTTTTCGTTTTTTGGTTTTTCGCTTTTTCGAAAAATTTTTCGTTTTTCGTTTTTTCGAAAAAAATTTCGTTTTTCGTTTTCCGATTTTTTTTGTTTTTCGTTTTTCGTTTTCGAAAAAATGTGGCCATCCCTACTCTCGACAGGCATAAGAGCGAAAATAGTAAGATATAGCGTTTTGTGATATGGATTCAGTCTCCCAAGACATTTCCTTTCTTAATTAATCCTCTCTTTATTCAAACCGGAAGTGGTCAAAATCAACTATTTCTGGTTCCAACGTTGATCATGTAACTAGGGTTGAGAAGTTTTGAAAATGGAAATACCGGACACGTATTTCCTGGAGTACGTATACTTTTAAGATTGTGGCTTCATCGCTCTGTAAAAAATGTGAAGAACCTGAAAGGGTTACTTCACATAAACTTGAGCGATTCAGAGTTTAAATTCAGTAACTTTAGTTGCTTTCAAAACTTAATAAACTTACTTATTCCAACTTTGGTTGAGTCGACACATGTAGTTTTTTTTTTTTTTTTTTTAGTCTACCATTAATAATACATCGAATTTAAAACAGAAAAGCAAATATAATTGGCGATATAATTATGGCATGCACAAAATATACTTGAAAAATAAGTCTTATCGCTCTTCAAATATGCTAGATTTAGCCAAAAAAAAAAAAAGGCCAAATTGGCGTCATTGCCATCTTGGAAATGATAACATCACTGCGAGGGAAAAACGTTGCGGAATGGAATTGCTATGGCTGTAATTAGGTGTTGTAAATCACCGGTTTATTTTAGAAACCAGGTTCAAGTAAATCTACTTTCCACAGAATTAACAAATAATGTGAATAAAACAGCGAATAGAACTAATAAGAGGAAAAATTACTGGACATTTAACGTCCGGTTTTGAGATCTAGCGGGTGCTGGACAAGGTCAAAAACCGAACTGTCGGCAACCCTACACGAAACTTGTTTATTTTTAAAAAATAATAATAATAAAGCAAGTAAACGCATCGTCACTGGTCAGTGTCACTATACGCCACCCAGTGCCAGATTTACGTATAAGCTAAACAAGGTATAGCTTAGGGCCCCACTGCCTTGTGCGCCCCGAAAATCTGAAGAAAACTGGATATCCATTTCCAATCTATAAGAAAATCAATCAATAAAATAAAATTTACATATACGTAGGACGTAGCAACAGTTCTTCCTCTCGTATAGGCTACTATGATGTAAGTAATGGTGCCCCTTCTGCTAGCCTGCTTCCTAAAATATTAGTTTATCCATTTCTCTATATATTGTGCCTACGTTCATCCGGAGGCGTAAAGGGCCCCATTACCTTCAACAGCTTAGGGCCCCACTAAACCTAAATCCGACTCTGACGCCACCTCCCATTCATTTTTTTCAAATACCGAAAAAGAGTAATCAGCGAATAGTTATTACATAATTCCCAAATTTCACATATAGACGGATACAAAACTTCCAATAAGTTCTGCTCTATTTAGAAAACAAGTCAGGACAGACATTCAATTCTTTAGCACCAATAATTTTAATAGACCGTCAATAGATCTTGTTCTAAGGTAAAATGAGAATATAAAATCTTTTTGATATACGTACGTAAAATCGTACGTGATGATATAGTTATTATTTTCAATTAATTTTTGAATACAAAAAGCTACCTATAAGCAGTATTTAACTACATATTCAAAACTATTATAATATTGAACTACCGAAGTGTTAAATACGCAATTTATTTAAGGTCAGTTTTTTTTTTTAAAACAATATCAATGAAATTTTCATGAAATATCTTAAAGCAGTAGAATACATGTATATCTACTAAGTTATAATATTTGAAACAATACAAGGTATTAAACTACCTAGTGAGTTTTATGAATATCAACGGCATGAAAAGTTATGTCGAATGCCTCACATATACAGGGTGACTCATAAGTCACCATACAAATGATGATAATACTACACTACAGTTATAAAATATGTTCCACATGTTTCCCTTGCATGTCGAGACAAAATGACAGGTGCTCCAACCAATTCCGACGAACATTTATCAATGTTGCACTTGTTACTTGTTTGTAAGCTGCACTGATTCTTTGTTTAAGACACGGGCGTCTCTGACGGGGGGGACGAGGGGGACGCGTCCCTACCAATATTTTGAAGTACAAAATGTTCAATATTTTATTCTAATTTAATTTTACTAACGACAGGCTGTTATAACAGAGTTCTTGATATACCTAAGGGGATCCGTGAATGTAAGCAGAAAAGTAGAAAATGGAATCGAAAATAATAAACAGTTTGGGCTAGGTAGCACCATTTAAATCACTTTCTTTGGTGTCCCCCTCAAATTTAACATCCCTGCGATCAGGATCGTCTTCTGACAGCTTCTGCAACATTTGTAGCTTGAATGGGTGCCACTTGTTAGTATGCAAGATACGCATGACACTGCTTTGGCTGATACCAATTTCTGCAGAGAGGCGTCGGGTTCCCTTTTTCGGACTCTTGACCATCGCTGCCAGCACCATCGTTGACGTAACTTCATTTGTTGCCGTCTTCGGTCTTCCACATCGAGGTTCGTCGGCCACAGAACTTGTCCTCTTGAATTTCTGAATGAGTTTGGCCACTGTGTCCTGGGTTTTCTGCGTTCTGTATGTTTTATTGAACGTACGTGCTACATGACGCGTGGTACCACTACCAGCTAACATAATAATATCAATACGTTCTTCCTTCGCAAGTGGCATTCTTTCGCTTCTTTCACTTTGGTTCAACTACTTGGAAAATAAAATAAACATTAGTCATCTTGTATGAAGACTTACTACCTGGAAAATACGTAAAACATAAACATTAGTCATCTTGTATGGAAACTTACTACCTGGAATATGAAAAATAAACATTAGTCATTTTGTATGGAGACTTATGACTCACCCTGTATAACTTAATTTCAGATATCTTATTGATAGTCAAAATAACATAGAACAGACTTAGAATCCAGTTTTAAAAGTTTCCTATATCCGCCACTAGAGACACTAGTTGTCACAATAAGAATTCTAAGCTCAAAAACTTACAGCTTTTCGATTAGTCATTCTTTATTTATTTATTTATTTATTTATTTTTTAAAAAGATTTAGGCCTTTATAACAATCACCAGAAGCAAGAAGTCTCTTTTTAATAGATTTGCCGTCCCAAGAATAGGTTCCACCTGAACTTTTATTCCCTTACTAAATCCAGAAGTGGTAGAAATCTAAAAATTCCGGTTTTAATTAAGCTTTAATCAAGGACGTCAATAGGCAGCAAGAAATGATTTTTTTCTCATATAGACTCAGGTCTCTAGAATAGGGTCCATCTCTGTTCTTATCATTCTCTTGTAAGCGGAAATGACACATAAACTACTTCCGGTTTCAGAATTAGTGTGGAAGTCTACGATAGTTTCATAGCATATATTTTGATCACTCTCGATCCTAGCCATAGGAGCTAAATACACGGTTCTGATTGGTTGAAGCGTTTCTCGCCACGTAGCATACATATAGCACAAATCCAACGCAGATGCTTCTGTCGTTGTGGCCAAGTATGCTAGTGTCCGCACTAGTAACGAAAACCTTTTGGCGTAGGTTCAAACTAAGACCAAGGACTTTTTAAAAAATTTTAATAACACTTTTATCATTAAGATAAAAATAATACTCTTTGACCTTGTACGTGCATATAATGCACAAAAAGTGATTGACTTTTTGGTAGCTGAGCGAGCGAAGGAGGTTAGAAGCCCCATAGGGCTAGTATTCTTCCACCTTGATCCCTATGACATTACGTCACACTCGGGTGGTGCAACTTCGATGTAAATCTAACCTCACCCGCTTCCTTTTGACTAGCTTAAAACAGTTGGCTAGGGTAGCGCGTGAAAAAAATGTAGTTTCGTTATGTAAAACGAAATTCTATTTTTAAAATATTTATTTTCAAACAATTAATAAATTAAAATACAATAATTAGAATTACTGTATTAACTTCTAGGATATATTTCATTTTTGCTTGATATACATTTTAAGCAGCGAAACAATGTATCCTATTGTACCAGTATAATATTCTCTATATAGATATCTATACTTCAAGCAAGTCTGTAACTGAACGTATAATTGGATAATTACCAGCCACACAAATATTATTAAAATCATCTAACGAAAGATCCCAAAACATTACTCCCGCTAATTTATGTACGTTGACATACTGAGCCTTTATCGATGCCATCAAGGGATCATCATACCCAACCCATTCAGGTAAACTATATGCATATGGACCGATTCTATGTTGTGAATCAGAAACTTTTGTCCAATTTCTTTCCTTGATGCAGAAACATATCTCAAAATAAGACATCACACCATGAGAATTTAAGTACGGCCCTGGTCCTCCAATTCCTTTTGCCAATGCAGGTGGAGTTGTTGATGTGGTACTTAAAGTCCAACTGTGCCCGTAAGTTGGAATCCCTAGTACCAGCTTCTCTTTAGGTGCACCATACTTCAAGTACTTGTAAATTGTCGCATTAACATTTCTGTCATACTTGTCTGATGGTCTTCGGTACAGGGGTGCATGATGATCTGCACGGTGGGGCGTCCAGGATCCATAATAATCATACCCCATGATAAAACAGTAATCCAAGTATTGTCCTAAAGATTCCACATCATATCCTGGAAGAATGTCGTTGGGAAATGCAGCTGTCAGAAGTAACCCATATTCATCAAAATACTTACGCAATGTTTTCACTAAAGCAACAAAGGGCTTCCGATCGGAAGAAGAAGGAAATTCCCAATCAAGATCAAGACCATCAAATTTGTAGTACATTAAAAACTTAATCGCGTGTGAAGTAAACTGTGCTACAGAAGTGTCATTGGACACTAGTCTGTGGTAATGCACACTCTGTAATGATAGTAAAGTTTTAAGTTTTGGATTAGCTGCCTTCAATGCGGTGAATTTTCTGTAGTAACCCAATCCTAAATCTTTGTCAAGCTTAGGGTCACGCTCTTTCAAACGTAACGTGTTATCATCCAAGGCAGCAAATGCATAAATAAGATGTGAACATAATTCATGTGGAACATCTTGGATTGTGTACTTTGCAACACCTGAAAATAAAATATAAAAAAGTTACTGAGATGTTGGTATACATATGCAATGGACATTCATATTGCTAAAATAATAATAACTAATTTTTAATTTCTTTTGAATCTTGTTTTAACCCTTTAGCGCGCAGCTTTGCATATATGCAAAGTTTACTTTGAAATGGTATTGCACCATGTAGTTTCTAGTTCGGACATAGAAAAGCAGCTTTACGTATCAGCTGATGCCCTTTCACTAATGAAGTTCTGAATTTCCCGCTGGATGTAATACTTGCTGCACGCGGAGTTGTCATCTCGACATCTTTGAGCTTTCTTTGCAAGTTTAGGCGGACAAGTTTTGAACTGTTGATTTTTTCTGTGTTAGACAGAAGTGTGCTGAGTGCAAAAGTGCAAGTACGCTGAAATTCGTCGCGTTTTATAGGTTCTATCTGGTTTTAGTGGACTTTGCAGATATTAACGCACGATTTTGCATAGACTCTATATGCAAGCACCATAAAATATCCCATAGGCCCCATATTATTTGCATAATGTTTTTTTTTAAATTCAGTTTCCTACACCGAAACCACTAGAAATTAAAAAAAAAAAAAAAACATAAGTCTGGTCGGAAAAATGGTGCGTTAAAGGGTTAATTCTAACAGATGGGCCACCACTTAAAGTACTTTTATGTAACAACTATCAAATGCCAAAATGCATTACTGTGGGCAATATTTTGTGTTTTTCCCTTACATCTTTCATCTAGAATTTAGTCTAGGCAAATTATTGTTGAACCGGAAACAAATTACAATACAATTTCTGTTAACGAGTTCTTATGGAAAAATAAATGAGGAAAACGATGACGAAAAGTATACCACTCTCCGAGGTGGGGTAAGGCCGCTATGGAGAATTTTCCAACATGGCCGCCAGCACTACTACTATTCGCAAAGTTCACTTATGCGCCTCCTGTGTTCCTCCTAATTAACATAGTGCAATGAGTAATACATTTTTGTAAAGCTTATAAAATATAGATTCAAACGATGCAACATTGTTTCTCATTTTGCCTACCGACTAGAAGAAGAAGAAGAAGAAATTTTAAAAATTACAAAAAATCATTTTTTCCGAAAATATTTCATCTATGGCAACACTATGTCTACAGCAGCGTAACAAAAATTCGTTATTACATACCTTACATGTTTGTGTGTAAGATGTACAACAGCCACTGAGATCTAGACCGAGGAAGGTGTCCCAGTATGGGATACCATTTATGGGCTATATCACCGATTTTGATGGAGGAAATAGACCATTATATAAGAACGTCCTGTGACCTACGACCATCCTAACTACCACAGTGTTAGAGCTTACTTACATTAAAATGGATATGTGCTATACAACTTAACCTATATGCATTATGTTGAAAATAGGAATTACATGCACGAGAATAATGTGTATACAACTATGTTAAGTTGTGCTACATTGAACTGTAAGTGAACTAAGCAATGTTTAACACTGATAAATGTAAATTTTCAAAGTTAATTAACATCCTTGGGAATGTGTCATAAGCAGTTATAGCAGATATATATCTTCGCTTATAATATCACTTTTATCTCTATCATCATCCATGTCAACTTCCACAAACTTACAGCAACTTACACCTCTACAATGAGTACAAGCATTTGTATATATCATTCCTTGCCTTCTGCATACGCAATGTAGGGTAGCACATTGTGTTATGCTACATCCACATTTCACAAATTTTTGGGTACTGATGATTGAGCCATCTTCACTGGTATCAGATGTTCTGACGCAATCCCATTCTCAGCTACTTTTCATTATCCATCCACTGCAGTGTTGGATAAGTTACTTGTAAAAATGTAACGCATTACAAGTTACTTTACTTTCTCTTAAAATGTAACGCCTTACTTGCCCCAAAAAAGTAACTGTCACTTTACTTCGAAAGTAACACGTTACTAATTCGTTACTTTTAGGTCCGAATATGAACATTTTCATATAATGTAACATTGACTAAAATGCCATACTGCGTTACTGGTAGGGATAGGCACGAGCGAGTTCGAGCGAGTTTTCTTTGAAACTCGACTCGAGAGATCTTTGAGCTCGACCCGAGAACTTGGCTCGAAAAATTTCCTTCAACTCGACTCGAATTCGGGTCGAGTTTCGAGTACTCTCTTCAAGTATCTTACATAGACAATATAATTATTATCAATGATACTACTACTACAACTTTTCTATTATTATTATTATTATTATTATTATTATTATTATTATTATTATTATTATTATTATTATTATTATTATTATTATTATTAGTTATAAAAACACTGTGTATAAACATGAAAGATATGCAATTTGTATTTGAATACTAAAAAAGTAGTTGATTGCCAACCTCGGTAGTCGTGAAGTCTACGATTCAAGGACATTGTTCACGAGCTTCTGAATTTGGGTTAAGGTTCTAGGTTGAGTATTCGGGCTCGACCCAAACATTGTTAAAAATTATAGGGCACTGGCCAAATATCTTCAAAACTGCTCGGCCCGGGTTTAGAATTATTAACGACTCGAGCAGCTCGGCTCACAGCTCATTAACTATCGACCCAAACCGAGAAGTGAGCCGAGCCAACAGCTCACCCAACCCAGTCGGCTCGAGCCATCGGTTCAGTTGAGCCGAGCCGAGCTCAGCTTGTTATAAAAAAAATCTCTTGTGGTCTCGCTATCGAGACGAGACGAGATGCGAGCAGTATGCCCTCTCGTGAGAAACACTAAAAGTATTCCTTATTACTGCTTAGCTTACATTTGTCATGGTTTTGCTTTTCAGTGTAATCAGGCTATGATTTCAAAACGAATTATAACGAGGGAGCCATTTATCAAACTTTACTCGACTCGAAACTCGACGCAAAAACAGTGAATCGGTTCAGAACTCGACTCGAGAATATTACCTGTGACTCGACTTCAATTCGAGTCGAGTTTTAGCTTGACTCGTGCCCATCCGTATGCGTTAGAAAAAGTGATTGCTTATTACTATTCTACTAAACTAATTATATAATAATTACAATATTGTTATCTAAAATAATAAAAAAAAACAGAATATAGAGAAACATTACACTACAACTAATAAAATGAGAACACATGAACTGGGGGTGAATCAAAACTTGCCATTAACTCTAAAATCGATACATGCTTTTTAAAGCTAGTTGTTCCAAACTCTATAATCAACGGGACTCTAGGACATGCAAAAGATCTGAAAGAACTCCAATATTACATACCATCAACAAACTATTTTCTAGTATCGGTAGTAAAGTAGGCCTGCTCATCAGTCAGATTCATATTAACCCCTTACTGTATATCGTTAATTATGGCACCCTAGATGATAAATATTTCCCGCTGGGGCTTTAAAAAAGTATTCTTTCAAATGTTCGAACGATAAAATATTTTCGTTCGCCATCTTTATAAAAACAACACCAATCAAAGTAAACTAGAGTAAAGGTACCATTACACTCGTAGTTCACTCACTGAATGTATTCATTTGGAGCTGTCAAAATCTACGACAAATCTTCCGGGTGCTTGCAATCAGCACACGTGATTTCCGTGAGGCTGTCCTCACCTTCCAAAAACAGCAAGTGCACTATGATCTTATCTGTTTCTTTACGTGACTGTCGGTCACTGACATCGTTCATGCTCCATTGCTCCATTCTGAGAAATTCACTTACAGGAAAGAAACATTTGTTTCCGAAATATATATATATATATATATATATATATATATATATATATATATATATATATATATATATATATATATATATATATTGGTAAATGCTTCCTTTGTGAGAGCGGCGCCTAGAAGACAAGCATCCTGGTTAGTTAGAAGACTTTTTTTTTTAATAATAGGTCGAACTTGGCTTCATCTGACCCAAGAAATCCAACTTCACACTTTGAAAAATTCAAATGTAGGCCAAGTGCAAATGCTTTCTCGTTTATTTGTGCTAGAGTTGAAAGAACTACATCAGGTTCATCAGCGATAGTTCTATCATCCAAGTAGCAGTGTTGATTGATTTCACTAAGGAATAAATGGTTATAGCAAAGAGTGCTGGGCCCAGGGGATCGCCTTGTTGTACTCCTCTCTGGGATGAAATAGTGTCTTCACCTAAGAATATATCACTAGGTTGAGCGTAACATTGGTAAACATATGGATAGATTGAAGAAAATTCATTCAACACTGTAGTGAGCATGGAGTCCCGGCGAAGCTCGTTAAATGCGTTGCGAAAGATAGCTTTAGGAGCATTGTGAATGGAAGAAAAATAAACTCTGGTTGCATGTACAGCTGCTTCGGCTCCGTTGGGAATACAAACACCAAGTTGATGGGGAGACAAAAAGTTCTTAAAATGCACCCGTGTTATGAAGCATATAATTTTGGCTGATGTTCTGTGCCAGACATTACCAACTGCAATTCCACCACATTTCTTTTTAAGAGCAGTAAGTTTGGCTCCGAAAAACAATGGCCGAACTTCCAAGGGTACTTTTCCTGAAATAATTAAATTGAACAGATCGCATAATGATTTTACGAGCTTTTCCTTCGATTCAAGGAGATCTTTGAGAATCGACAAGCGAAGACCATCGAGACCTCCCGCGCTACCAAATGGAAAAGAATTAATAGCTACCTTAACTTCATTAATCGAAACTCCTTGACAGCTCTTTGGGCCATCAGGAAGATTCGGTAAAATAAATTCACCAGGGTGGGCTGGATGCTTCTCCAATAGCATCTCAAACACAGAAATGTCGGGGGTTGCCACAGTATCATCTGACATTAGTAGACGGACTGCTCCACGGATGTCACCATCTGCAAGTTTGTTTTCTACAATCTTAAGATTGGAAAGATTCTGTTTTGGAAGAGATTTCCTGATCTTTGTTGGATGCCAGGTTAAGGCGTCAATACCTACATCACACCAAAGACGAACTCTTGGTTTTACCCAGGAGGTAAGATTTTTTACATTTTCTGATTTTTTGGGAGCAGTTAGTGCAACTAATGGAAATAGAAACAAGTTGATCCAATCTTTTTAGTCGTTTGAAATAGTTACTTGAAATAACACATCGGCAAGTGCATCAGCAATTGCAGCTCGAGCACCTCGAGGGACACGCCTTAAAATATGTGTTGAGGACTTTAACGATATTAACATTTTGCCCAGGTTAGACAACGTCAATTTCTGTGTGCCTTTATTGCGGTTCGAGATGTTAGTATTTGTAGTTTTATAATCAGGATAGCTATTATTATCGATATAACAACAGTCTTCGTCCCCATTTATAACCCGATGCTTTTTACCTATGTGTATAGCTAATCCTCTGGAATTCGCATAATGTTTTCCACAGTGAGGACACGGTAACACAATCGTAGATTTAGTAGTAGTAGATGAATGGCCATTACTAGGCCTGCTAATGTTGGCAACTGAATCATTCCTAGTGGTATTAGATTTATCTGATTCGGTTGATTCAAATGTTGAATACTTGAACCGTCACTTGATGATTCCATTAGTTCGTATTGTATTTTTATATTCAATTAACTATCTAATTCAATAATTCACTATCATTGTTGCAAATAACGTATTTGAACCGAAGTTACGAGTGGAAAAAACATCAAATAAGAGTTAAATCAGTTTCCGAAAACAATTAGAGACGAGGATTTCACTATCGCAATCCTGAGATGTTCACGCACATTTTAACACTACACTCGTGCAATTAAACAATGTTTTTCCCGCACTAAACTATGAATCTTTACGGGCAAACTCAAAATTTGAATTTGTAGTTTTAACAATTCGATACAATTGGTTTATCTTCGACGTTAGATCCAGGATATATGTATATTTTAGAGATTCGTATTATATATTTATACTCTACCGAATTAAATTACAACACTATCTTCTTCAACACTCTTTCTTTCTTTCTTCTTCACTATTAATAGTGTTGAGGTATGCCTCCGACTCATTTTGATTTTCTAGAATATGTATCAAGGATGTTATAAATAGAGGATCTGCCCATATGTATTGTCATCCTATTAAATCAATAAAGCCAAAAAACAACCGAGCATCAGCACGTCTACTCTCGTTTCCACCATCGTCTGATTGGCTACTTTCGTTTCCGCCATGATTGTTGGATCAAAACATTGCGATCCTATTGGGCGGAGTGGGCAGAGTAGGGGTGGCGAAACTGTGATGTATGGCTTCAAGATTTTGTTGTAAGGGCAGATCCTCTATTTTATAAGATCCTTGATATATATCTTGTTGATTTTGATTCGAAAAAAATTATATATATTTTAAAGTTTATATCTTCCGATGCGGACCAAAATCCATATTACATATGATGTAATGCGCTCTAGCACAGGTCTATAATAGCGGCGCATTACACATTTATAACAACTTGACAACTGTATAATAAGTACATTAAGAGCTGACCAATCATCTCTTCTATGAAAGACAACGATCTCAATTAGTCAAAGCATATTTTCTTTTTATTTAACTCTGTTTATGGATAAGAATACAAAATTTTTCAAATAGAGGTAGGTGGACAGATTTTATCGAACAAAACTGTACGTTGCAACTACTTACAGAACAGTTACTTACCTTGTCTGTAAAAAGAACCACTGTTGTAATAGCAGGCTACTATTTTACTGCGACTGTTCGACGTTTCAGAAGGACACCCAAAAGGTAGAATTATTGCAAATACAATAATCAATGACGGCTAAAATATAATTTTATTGATAATTAATTGTAAAATTATACACAACATTTTTTAAGATATAAGATAACCTAAGGTATTCATAACATACAACTAGAACCAACCCGCCTTATGCAGAGTCGTTTTGATGTTTGATTAGCGACATACTAAAGGTCTGACTACTGCAGGAAACATATGTTAGTCGAACTCCTTAGTATGGCACTAATCACGCTTCAGAACGACTCTGCATAAGGCCCAATATGTCTACTAAATTTCTAAAGAAGCAATGTTAAATATAACTTTAAAAAAAAAACAGTTTAAATAGAAACTAGAAGTGGGCGCTAGCTATTATAAAATCAGATAATTCGTAACAATTACCTTTTTTTGTTTGTTTCAGACGTAATAAGGATATCATTATTATCATAGGTATTCTGCCAGTATTGGCGGGTCACTTGACGCAGCTAAAAAGTTTCCATGTTCCTCGATATTCCGCTAACCTCTTCGTTTTCACGAACGATTTTTCTGTTTTGATATCGTCCTTCGCCTCCTCCCTCTCTTTCCTGCAACCATGCCCTCTAACACGTCCCTCATGTTCCTTCTTCGCCAATGTCATAACCAGTTTCTTTTCCTCTTCCTAATAATGTCTAAAATTGTTCTTTTCTCCCCCACTTTTCCAAGTCCTCATTCGTTTTCCGCTCGACCCAGCTAATTCTTTCCATTCTTCTCAACACCCACATTTCGAAATCTTCCAGTCGTTTTTCATCATTTTTGCGTAATATCCATGTTTCTGACCCTTACAGCACAATACTACACATGAAGCATTTTATGAGTCTCTTTTCAACACTTTATCCAAGGTCCCACAAAATAGTATTTTCTTCTTCCTAAAGGCTTATTTCACCTAAAGGCTATTTTTGCTTTTATTTCACGTTCACACTTCATATCATAACTAATAATACTACCCAGGTATCGAAAACTAGTCACTGCTCTATTTTCTCCTCTCCTACTATATTTGACAGCTTCGTTTCAGTCACCATGGCTTTTGCCTTTCTATCATTTATCTTTTGTGTTTCTGAAATTTATTTTCATCCCATATTCTTCACGGCCCTTTCACGAATTTTCTAACATCTTATTGTTTTTCTCTTTAGATTTCCCAACAAGCACCATATCATCTGCAAACCGCATACATCTAATCATTCAACTTCCTACTGAAATGCCGTCTTCACTTTGTAGGTTCTTTTTTACTATCTCTTCTAGACAGAATTAAATAATGTAGACGAGAGACAACATCCTTGTTGAACTCCTCTTCCAACTGCACTCTCCTCTGCCATTTCCGCCACTATGCTAACATTTACTTATTTGCTCATACTCAGGGTGGTCCATTTTAATTTTTTCACAGAAATATCTCGAAAAGTGTTCAAGATAAATGAACCGAACAATACCTCAAACAGGAAATGGCATAGGGCATGTCGAATGTTATTGTCGTGGTGCCTCTCAGGGCCGCTCTTCATGGGGGACCCAGTGCCCAACATCAAAACTTTAAATGGAAACTTGAGGTGTGTGATATCTCGTTCGACAGATCTTTAGAAACTAAAGGGCGCTGTGGCAAAAGATTTTTCATATCGGTCACCATTTTAAAATGGCCGCCAAGACATGGTACCTGTATCAGATAAATCATCCAGTACCTCTATAATGAAAACGGTTGGAGATAAATGAACAGAACAAAAAGTGAAACAGAAAAATGGCATGGGGGCACGTCAAATAATGTTGTCTCGATGACACCAGGACAGCCTTTCATTGTCCTACTTCATGCCGCCAGGGCCCAACTTCGAAAATTTTTAATGGAAACATGGGTCGAGTGGTTGAGGAAAAGATGTTTCATATGAATCACCGTTTTCAAAATGGCCGCCAAGATATGGTGCCTGTATCAGATAAAGCGCCCAGTACCACTAATGCGAGAACGGTTGGAGATAAAATGAACAGAACAAAACTCGTATAGGAAACCACAGAAGGTATTTTTCATTCCACGGCTGGAGAATGATGCAATAGAGAAAAAGATGATTCAAGTAAAAGTGACACAATGCAAAGAAGGAAATCTAATTCTTAGAAAATTATCTTTCCGACCTCCCTCCATAAGTGAATGATTGGTAAGATCTCAAATTAGAACTCCACTTTTAACTGCAATAGATATATTTTATATGAAACGTGTACAAGTGAGTGGTACTGTAATTAATAAAAATAAGAAGAAATTCGGTTTGAAAGGTAACACCTATTTGTATCGCAAAGTGTGATTTGATGAAAAAAGCAACTAAATGCGAAGCAAAGTTTTCAATAATACATTATGTTAATCATTATGCTAGTTATGTGAATTATTAGTTTTCATATTAGTGGTACTGGCCATTTTATCTGATACAGGCACCATGTCTTAGCGGCCATTTTGAAAACGGTGACCGATACGAAAACTCGTTTGCCACAATGCTCTTTACTTTCTAAAGATCTATCGAACGAGATATCTATCACTCGACTCTTGTTTCCATTTAAAGCTTTGAAGTTGGGCCCTGGGGACACCACTACAATATCATACTTCATGGCATGACGTGCCCCATGGCATTTCTTATTTGAATTTTAGTTAGTTTATTTATCTTCAACCATTTTCGAGATACTTCCGTGGAAAGATTAAAATGGGGCAGTCTGTATAGGTTTCTTATGAGTCTTCGATCCTTCCACTCCAACCTAATCTTCTTTACAACTTCCAACAATAATTTCCAATTCACGCGGTCGAAAGCCTTTTCTAGATCAACAAATACCACATACATTTCTTTCCCTTTTTCTATAAACCTTTAACCAATCATCTTTAATAATCCAATTGCATCTCTTGTGCCCTTACCTCTACTAAACCCGAATTATTGCTCCTCATCTTTTTCATTTGTTCTTACATACAGCCTTCTGTTCAAAATTCAAAGCAAAATATTTGCTGCATGTGATATGAGACAAATAGTTCTACAATCTTCACATCTCTTTGGGTTCGATTTCTTAGCCATCGGTATCACGATTGTCTTCAGGAAGTATTTTGGCCACTCTTCTGTATCATATATTTCTTTGTACAACCAGAACAATTCTTCGTTGCCCTTGTCTCCTATATTCTTAATGAATAAGATTGGTACATTATCTATCCCGGTTATATGCTCTATCCCTAGTCTTATATACAAGTCCTCAATATATTCCTTCCATCTTCCTAAAACTTCACTTCTTCACTTCTCTCATTTTCTGCCATTCTCATTTTCTGCCATCGTAATACCCCCTTGTTTCCTCCGAATTTCCATAGATTTCAGCTCCTTGTACATATCGCAGTATTTCCCAGCTCTTTCTAATTCTTCTATCTTCTCGTATTTTCTTTTGTAGAACTCTTCCATTGCTCTGTCTGTTTCCCTTCGTAGCTCGTTATTTAACTTACTGTACCGGTACAACTTTCTGTCCTCTCCCGTATCAACCTGTTTCCACGTCTTTCTTTCCGTCATTTTCTGCAACATCTGTTCTCCAAGCCATGGTTTCTTAGCAGTTTTGTGTTCGTGGTAACCTACTACTTCTTCTGCAGTCTGCTGTATGCAAATTTTAATATGCCCCTACCGTTTGTTACTACTTGCACCTATTCTTCCCTCGTTTGAGTATTTTTCTTCAAATTTCTCAATGAAAAGATTTCTTAGTTCCTCCTCTTTCAACTTTTCAGTGTTCACTATCTTGTTGCCTACTTTTCTTTTGCTTACATATTTCAGTTGAATATCTACTTCGGCCATCACAAGGTCATGATCAGAGAAAATATCAGCCACGGGAAGAGTTTTCGCGTTCTTCAAGCTATTACGATACCTGTCCTGAATAATAACATAGTCAATCTGATATCTTCCATCGTCTGATGGGGATTTCCATGTATATCTTCTTCTCTTTTGCTGATTGAACCACGTGTTTGCAATTACTAGTGAATTCTGTCTACAGAAAATGACCAGTCCTTCTTCCCTTTCATTTCTTTCGCCTAAACCATAGTTGCCTACGACACTATCTTTCTGTTTTCTCCCATAACTGCATTGAAATCTCCCATTACAATTACATTATACACCTTTTCTCCCTCTCTATAGTTTGTTCTATTTTCTCATAATTTTCCTCTACTTCTTCAATTGTATGTCAAGTTGTTGGTGGCCTCGCGTGCCGTAGTCGCTAACGCTCTCACCTTTTGTACGAACGGTCTCGCTATCGATTCCCAGTGTGGACACTCAGTCTTTAGGCAAGCTATCTTGAGTGAGATTTTTCCTGGGTTTCCCTCATTCTCACCAGGCAAATGCCGGGACGGTACCTAACATAATGGTCTCAGGCTGCTTCCTTCCTTCCCTTTCATCAGATAGTGTGCTCACCGAAGGACGTCATCCCTTACGTGACGAGCTAAATGGGCTTAAATACCGACAGCCCAGAAATCTATTCCTAATTCCTATTGCGAAGTCATTCGTACATATGTCTGTATCACTACTGGATCCTTCTTTTCCTTTAAGTCTTAACATCATAACTCTATCATCACCACATTCTACTTTCATTACTTTCTCTTTCAAGAGCTTAAAAAGCATTCCTACACTACTATAATAAAAGATTCTATAGCCTTCGCTGTTTAACACTCCATTACCTTCCCATCTAGCTTCAGAAGCTCCTACCAAATATAGATTATTTTGTTTCATTTCCTCTTTAAAATTTTTCTAATTTCCCTCGCTGTAACATGATACGTACATGCCACGTCCCTATCCTAAACCTTTTGCTCTTGCATGTCTTTCTTTCCCTATCTAATTTAAATATTACTTATTTAAAAAAATTACCTAAGTATCTAAGCATACCTAAGCATAAGCCATGTCATATTAGATTTGTAACAATCAATAATAACATGAAAACAAACCACTAATACTAAAGTTAATAACGGCTACTACTACACCAATATTAAAATAACAGCAAATTCGCTGTAACCGAATAACCAGTAACAAATACACTGATGGGCTTAAGAAAACAATGGCAAAAGGAAGAAGAGGTAACCGTCCCGAACATAGCAGACTGCTACACGTTGCTTAAGTACAAGAATGAAATGATTACACTTAGCAAGTAGCATACGTAGAATTTCATGAAGAGAAATTCAAGCACTCGATCATTTCAGGACACATGATTTTTGTGTCTCTCTCTTAATATAGTAAATTTTTACATAATATTTTGTTCAAGGGGGATTAAAATACCGAAATCTATCTTCCGAAACCCCACTGCAGTTAGCACTCTATATGGTATGTGAGAAAATCGCGAGAATCTAGAAGTAAATCGGTAGCACGTGAGTCTCCTTTCTTCCAGAGCAGCTGAAACATCTATATGCGTATAGAGAATGATACTTTGGATGTTCGTGTGGGAATATGGCAAAAGTTGAGAATCACTCTCCAAACTGAACCGTGACTCGTCATTGAAGAGTATACTTATCCACTGTTCTGGCGTCCATTGTTAGCGTCCCTTCACTGTTATTATATGAGAGGAATGCACTTGGCGGATTGGTGTGCATGCAATGTGCATTCGTGTAACCGACGGTATATAGTTTGACGTAATATCTGGACCACAGAGGCAGCAGTAAGGTATCGAGCTAGTGTACCTGCTGTGCTCGTTGGTCTTTTCCGTAGGGCATTTAAGACCAGATAATGTTCCTCACGCTGCGTTGTTGCACGTCGACGACTCCACCGTACTGCCTTTCAGTGTTTTCACCAGCCAGAAAACGATTCCACAATCGCGACACAACACTACAAGGAACATTTAAGTCCCTCCTAGAACACGTTCACTATAACCAATGTACGATGTACACTCCGAAAGCCACACCTCAGTGAGTACGTGTTTCTCCCACTACGGACATACTTCGTTTTATCGCAGTCATAGAGGACACCTATGTCACCGAGCAGGTTGGTAGATACGTCACTTCAGTCAGGCTTGCGAGCCCGATGTTTGACATTCAACAGGATCAATATAATATACGGGTTACTTTTGGAAATTAATTTTTCCTTAAGTTTTGGGTATGAGTGTACACAAACAATGTAACACTAAGAATTTACTAGATTCTGGTTTACGCATATCAAGTTTACTTCACTTTCAGAAAGCATTATAAAACTAGCTTTGACTATCCTTTTCACATTTTTTTTAATTACTTACCATTACTGTGTGATAATTCGTGCTTTTAAGTTAACTGCTCTACAATAAGAGTTTTACACGATGTAAGTCCACCAAGCACAGGGCTGTTTATGTATTATTCCTTTACACTGAATCAACGCTTCACTTTAGCTTGATAAGTTTGCCTATGGATGACGCACAATCTTCCTGCAGTTACGCAATCTTAAATCTATCTAGCGATTTCCTGTGTACAGAATATGTAGCATGAAATCTTTTTTCTTCTTCCTTTTCATTTCATTTAAATACCACACATAGGATGATTGGAAAGTTTCAAAGAAAATGTCATGTCAAAATCGAATATTCTTAACGAAAGTTATCGTGGAACATATTTTTAAAATTGAGGAACGAGGATAAATTCACCCTTTCATTCTTGGCAGGTTTTAACCCTAAACTGTGGGAATATTCACAATGCCATAAAGAAGTTTTGTTATAACCAAACAATTTTGACTTGGTTTATATTGAAAAATAATCTTGCATATAGCCTATACATGTCCAAACTTGCAACATGTGTAGATTGTATCCCCTTTACTCCCCTTTTACGTAATGGATTGAAACCTCAAACAATAGTGTTATTTCTGCGCGTTGAAAGAAGGCATATACCAAGTTTCGTTAAACTCGGGTACGTTATAGGAGAGTTATAGTGGAACAGAGGGATAAAGAGACATACAAATACAAATTGAGTCGAATGGTAGAAGCTTCGCTGACGGTCGTTTCAATTATAATCTGCACAAAAATGAATCAGTAAATCATGTTTAGGCATTCCTACGAGCAATGAACAACTGCTGCTTTGTGAAGCCGGGCTAAGAGTATAAAGCAACATTCAGGAGCTCAAACAACTGGTTTAAACACAATAATATCAAGTGAAAGCAAAAGGATTTATTCATAACAATCAATCTAATTATCTTGTTTATAGTCCTGCACATAACAGTTGCCCATTTTAGTAAGGTGTAATATTACTTTTCAGTTTAAAAATTATGTTCAACAGACTTCGTTTTCGTTGCGCAAACAATGTACTTCCAGTTTAATCTTAGTCTATGGCTACTACATGCGTTCGCAACGCGTTTTCATAGCCCACGCATAAACTTGGAATACGCTGACCATGTATTTAAATGTGGATGGCTAATCACAATGCGCTGCAAACGCGAAGGCAATAAAAACACGCAGAACATGTCGGCTCGAGCATATTTGGTGCGTTTCGGAACAATAGACCGCCTGCTGTTTCGGAATCAGTAAAAGTTGTCTAAAGAAAGGAAAAAAGGAAAGACATGTTGCCAGGCAAGGGGATTTTAGTAAGAAACAGCTCTTTGGAAGATGCTTTGTCCAGAGTATTGGAACTCTGCTAGTATAAAGTATTTGTGTGTATAACAAAAGAAAACTCACAAAAATACAAGGAAATTCCGAAAAATTAGTTAATCAGAAATATCTATGTAACATAACAGTGTTACATAGAAAAAAGACCTGGAAACCCTGACTGGCTTACCGTATGATTTATAACTTCTGCGAAAGTAAAATTACTGAGTAAGAGGTCGCGTCCGCTGCGTTGGGTAACGCATCGGAAACGCCATGAGCCAAGAACAGCCACAGAGCTGTCGTTGTCACAGCAACTAACAAGACGTGGTGTAACAGGAGAAGAAAACTACAGTAGGATAAGTAATATACTTCCATGCGTATACTCGCACTCTCTCTCGACACTAATTATATACAAATATATCTTCTTGTAACAATTTGGAGTTATAGAACAGAAATTTATGTCTTCGGAACACAGAAGCTTCAAAAGCAATACCTGTAGCTACTTTATGTCTTCTCATTATTTTCATCTATACATATTCGGGGAAAATATTGCTATAAGTCTACAATTTTGCATCAAATTAGTTGTATTACTATCACTCGAAGAATTTGCTTCAAACGTAAATTCTATCGATCACAGTATGAGGTGTAATATTCTTTGAACTAGTTGTTGTTCAGTAAGTACGCCAGACATTTTTACTTGGGGGTGTGTTCAAAATAAATGGGGGGGGGGGGGTGCTCTCAGAATAGTGATATAATTTTTAAACAAACTCTAACAAGAAAACAGTATATTTTGTTACGCAACTATTGCAATACTACTACTATTATTACTACTAATACCACTACTATTATTATTATTATTATTAATAATAGCTAGGTTTAATAAAGTAAGTTCGTACATTTGAGCATTTATTATTATTATTATGAAACTAAGTAATATAGTGAAACCTCTCAAAACGGACATCGGTGGAACACAATTATTTGTCCGTAAATGAGAGGTGTCCCTAAATGGAAGGGTTCTCTCTCATAACACCACACCACACATATTTATGGAATGGAAGAATAAGAAAGTTTGTCCTCTTGTGGAGATGTCCACTATTGAGATATGCCCGTTAAGAGTGGATTCACTGTATTAGGAATTAACCTCCACTATTTTATCCAGTAATTACACGTGAATTGATTACATACGAATTATTGTAATTATTTTGCAAAATTCTGCTATTATTTCAATTTATTCACCCCCAGCAAGTTTTAGTGGGTGATATTTTTGCAAAATATTAATTGGGGAAAAAATCCCTCGTCCCATGCTGAAATCACATTCGTTTAGTAATTTATACTGTACATAGTTCCAATTTCATTATTTTAATATTCTAATCCTATTGTGAACGTTAATTGTTGTAATATTATCTGATCTCTTAATCTCCGTTTCTGCCCCTTCCTGGCTACTGAATATCTTTCATAAGAAAATTATTCATTGATTTAGTTGTTTTCCAGAAATCAAGTTTTTCAATTTACAAATATTTTGTATCTTTCTGTTTTGTCTTCTTTAATATACCCTAATTTTAATAATCCCTTGGCTCATAGTGGTCTGGTCTCTTGTAAATAGTTGAAAAGTCACCAAAAATGGCCAAGAGCACACAAAAAAGTGACCAAAATTTCATTATGCCCTTTTTTCCTTTGTCAATTTCTCCATCACCTCTCTCTGTTTGCTGTTTTGTTTCTTCTTTACTTCTTCTTTTCGAGATTCCTCCTTTCTTAGGTTTGCAAAATAAGATTTGTAGTTACGGTAAGCAGACTTAGCAGATGTAAAAAGTTTCTGAGTAAGTGGAACCAGTTCTGGCCTAGTTCTCAAAAACGTGAAATATTCAAATTCATCACCTACTCTTAAGAAGAACATACAAGAAGCATAACACAAAAGGAACATGATGAACCACACACACACACACACACATACACACATACACACACAACTTTCAACGTATGTTATGAGTAAATGTTACTTCTACATCTGTGAGGATTACTTCTTGGTCCATTTTATTAATAACTAGAACTATTCTTCGTACAGGAAGAATACGTTTCATTTTGGACTTTTGGACATAAAGGACACTAAACTGTCATCAACCAACTTAGGGACACCACAAACGGTGAATTCGACAGTAATATCGATCATTTTCGATCATATATATATATATGCCGTTCCCTAAGTTGCAGCATTAAAGTAAATGATAAAAACCCATTCCAGGTCCGAACCTCTTCTATATTGAAAATTTGATCGAGATTGATCGGGTCGTTGAAGAGTTATTCTGTTACAAACATAGTCACTTTCACCTGTATGTATAAATAGTAATATAGAGGTGTGTTAGCAGATTTACCTTACATCCGTTCTGATTTCTCGATCCCAGTAGATTTTGTATTTATCCTTTTCAAGTACTGGACTATATGATTTATTATTATTATTATTATTATTATTATTATTATTATTATTATTATTATTATTATTATTATTATTATTATTATTGACACATTAAGAAGAAGTTGCTGAAAAATCCCGACAAATATTCTTATGTGACATCTATTCGCTGCGTCCGCAATAACCATATTTCAAATTCATATACATTTCGTCCACTTAATTCGTTCTTTTTAATGCACAGACGCTTATCATTGTACCCGAAAAAGTAAACGTAAACAATTATAAAAATAAAAACACTTAGAACGGTAATTTAGAAACATTTTAAAGTGAATACTATTAATAAATTTCACAAAACATAGGATAGCACAGTAGCGTGTTTAGGGGGTGGCTATCGGGCTCAAGCCCCCCGAAATTTGTTACAACTTCATTAAAATTTGTCGGCACTCAAAGGGAAAAATATAAGTGCTTATTCTTGTGTTGTGTATAGCCCCCCGCGAAACAAAATTCTAAATACGCCACTGTAAGTTAGTGTTAGGGAACGAGTGGCTTCCTTGCATCGTGGTTGATAATTGAATTGAATGGTAAGTAAACTTGACCCACGACCCACTGACCCACCACCCACGGTGACCCACTGACCCACCACCCACAATGACCCACTCTGACCCACGACCCACCACCCACGGTGACCCACTCTGACCCACCACCCACAATGACCCACTGTGACCCACCACCCACGGTGACCCTCTCTGACCCACCACCCACGGTGACCCACTCTAACCCGCCACTCACCGTGACCTACCTGACCCACCGTGACCCACCACCCACCATGAACCATCTCATCCACTTTGACCTACTCTGACTCACCCAAATCCATCGTCATCAACTCTGAACACGATCCACGGCCTCTTCTGAACTGACTAAAGAGTTTACACTTGTAATAAAACAAGACTGTGAAATTGTCACTAATCGGAGTTTGAATTTCTACTCAATCGCTCAAGTAAGTACCACTCTGTTACAATAACGGTGGATCTGACCTTTACGATATAAAATGGTAAAATGTTTGTCAGTGAGGAAATTGAAACAGTTCGGGGTGGGGGGAAATTAGTGTGAGCCTAAAATATACTTGCACTAAGAAAGTATTCTTGCAAGTGTTAATTTCTGAACGCATTCCACAAGAAACTTCTATTCGCAGGAAAATACCCCTGTACAATATGGAAAAGATTATGGTTTCTCAGTTCACAGTATTTTTCTCACAAAATACTTGAAAAATCAGTTGTTCATAGGGTATAAAGGTGCTCGGGTACCCTATGTGAGAGCATTTCCATAAAGTATGCTCATAATTGTAATTTGTGTAATCACTAAAACACCACGTTAAAAATAAGTTACAAATATGCATAATTGCAATTATTATGAATATTTATTCAAAGTAGTTTACCTAAAGCAAAGAAGAGACTTATTAAAAATTAGGTACAAAGTTGAATAACACAAATAAGCCATTAGTAATACAAGTATACATTTTCCGTAACTCGTAATTTTCCACCTGAAAACAAATCTGAAATCGGATTTATTTCCTGTTGGTAACTTTTTGGTGGTAAATCATCCGCAGTGGAATGATGTCCTTCCCTCAGCCAAGAAATAACTAGCTCGTCTACTTTGAGCATGTCTAGCGGTGGGCCATTTACATTGATGAGCAACAAGTTAGACAATGTTTGAGCACTTAGTTTATTTCTAATATCAGTCATCTGTAAATTCATAAGGGGAAATCCCCATTCCCACTGTGTCGTGGAAATTGATAATACTTCTACCCGATTTCTGCAACTTCTCATCGACAATATACTTGTTAGACTTAAGTGATAACGATTTTTCTTGGTCAGTTTTGAAATACTCAGCAAGAAGTATCATCTCTCTATCACCATACCACATCTTTTCCATATCGACCATGACAGTTGGTAATGTCGACCCATGTAGAACAGAAATTTCATCTACCACGCCTTTGATAGGGAATCTTGTGAATAAATTATATAACAAAATACTTTGGCTTGTGTAATATTTACCTGTACCTTGGGCAGAAAGTACTCATACATATGCACTATACTTAGTAGAACGTTAATTTCATATTAACGTAAGAAGAATGTTTTTAATATATGTATGAGATTATTATGGGATAGTTGTTGATATGGACATGTTTTATGGTTACCTAGTGAGTGAATTTGTGTACTTAACAGTTTTAAGAAAAGGATATTTAAGTTATATCAAATAATAAACCAGTTTAACACTGTTTATAGACATTGTCAATTTTATTAAAAAGGTGAGATTAATGGTATTAAAAATATCGAAGCTAATATTTTTATGCCAAAGAATTACTACCACTTCGGATTTTTATCTGGTAACTCTTTACTTTGGGCAAGGCAGTGATATCCCGTCACTGTTAGTATTATTCACAGGTGTCATTGGTTCCTTTCTGTTGCTAGGGATTATTCATAGACTATGTACGACCTTAAAAAGGCAGTAATAAGGGGACTTTAATTTACTACAATATTGCCCTTGTACTTAATGCAATCAGTTCCTGTCACTGCCTTGCCTAAACTAAAGATTTGCCTTTTATCTCAGCAAACGAACCAGGTTTACGACTATCTTATTGATAAGTCGTTATAAAAATTTGGTTTACCTCACCCGGGACTTTGTAAATTCAGTTCCCGAAGAAGAAGAGTAAGGTTGAATTTACTTTTATATTACAGTTAATGAATACGAACTTAACCATATTGCGAAGTGGTAAAGTAATCATAAGAAAAATGGACAACGAAACAATGCAGCAGGAATCAAATACTAGTGACCAAGGTGAAACTAGTGTAACGCCCGGTTTGTCATCAGAGGATCGACTCTTGTTAGCTGTACAGCGACAATTAATGCAGATGTCTACCGAGATAAAGAAGCAAAATGAAGAATTAAAGCAGATCATGGAACAGAAATTCAACGAATCTAACAAGACCATGGAACAGAAGATAGAACTGAAGTTTGACGAAATGGAACAGAAGTTCGACCAAGCTAACAAGCAAAATGATGAATTAAGTAGACGGATAGAACAGAAATCAGATGAAACAAAACAGACAATTGTCCAGGTGGTGAACGACATATCCTCACAGTTCGAAGAAAAATTAAAAAGGATATCCGATGATTGTCAAGAAAAGCACAATCACCAAAATCAAGAAATCTGTGCTGTAAAAAAAGATTTAGAAGTAATAGAATCTTCTATTAAACAGCAAAAGATCCAGGTCAGCAACAACTCTAATAACATACGTGTAAATACACAGTTGTTAGCTACTATTCAAGAAGAGATTAGAACGTTACAGGCGAAAGACAACATTTACCGTAATAACTTGGGTAGTGATCGCTTTGAATTTCCCCACTCACCAGAGATGAACTCGCCTTCGCCGGGGTCTGATGAAGATATTATACTAGAAGAAAGTGGTCCTAAGAGTACTGATGAGCGAAACATAGATGGTGTGACGACACAGCATGCCACGGATAGGAACTATCACCCAACAAGAACAAGGAATGAGAAAAAGAAGGTCAAATTAAGTGTTAAAATGAGTGAAATTCGAGCTATGAGCAAATTCAGTGGTAAGTGTAATGAGAATGCTACTTCTTTCTTAGAGAAATTCCAAGACGAATGCAATATAATGTCTATCGATCGATCACAATATATGAAATTAATACCCCATGTATTACTCCCACCTTGTTCCTTATGGTTTAAGGCAATACGTGATCACATTAGTACATATGAGGAATTCAAAGCGGCCTTAATCGCAAATTATGAAAATGACTTTTTGCTGGCAAATAGAGATGCCACCCTTAGAAATCAACACTTCAATCCTCGATTGCACAAATCTGTTGTAGAATTTGTTGTAAATGTCTACAACGAATTAAAGGTCGTTAATCCTTTGCAATCGGAATCGAGAATAATAGCATCGATTCGAAATTTGCTTCCATTTAAATTGCAACAGATCTTATTTTCCACACAGTGTATGAGTTTCAGCCATTTATTGATGCTTGTCCAATGCTACGAAACTCAATACCATGCCATGAATCCACAATCAGGAATAGGTAAAAATAAGAATAATTCAGATCATTTGGTGCCTGTTCGGAATTTAAATATTCGGAGTGTGAATAATACAGAACCTAACCTAAGCCGAGTATACTCTAGCAATCAAAATGCGCAAAATAGACAAGGTTATGTAGAGAATCCGCCTAACCTAATTAATCGTAGCAATTCATATGTTAGACCATATAGTCAAAATAGATTTAAAAATCGACGTAATGTATGGCGAAATTCCAGAAATACAGCGAACTACGCGGATAGACGTAATGGAAGGACAAGAGATGGCACTTCGCATCAAGATCCAGGCATTGAAGTAATTTCTGTACAGAACAATAATACGGGACATAATCACGATTGTGCTGTACAGTGTACCTTATTGGAACCATACACGAGTATGAATTTAAACTAATCGCGGCTGATGTGGTAGGGGTTAAATCCATGTCAGCTGTAGATTCTCATGAACATTTATCTAAAAATTTAAACGATAATTCTTACGAACATTTATCTTCCAATTTACATGTTCATGCTAATTATGAAAATGATTTTTCACATGACGTCACTGTAAATAATTATTCTGAAATAGCAATTAATAGGTGTCAGTACCAATTTATACCGGTTGTAAATCGTTGTTGGTTTGAAGATGATACTGTCAATGATGGTTTTAATATTGAAGAAAATTTTGTATTTTTAAAGTCATATAGTACAGCTAAAATACCTATTAAAGTCAATGGGTTAAGTACCGAAGCTCTACTTGATACAGGAGCAAATGCCTCTCTATTATCGTATTTATTGTGGAAAGCAATTACTAGTAATTATTCGAATCCTAAGTTACAAAAGGCTGAGAATCTTATTATAGTTGATTTTACCGCTAATGTTCATAATGGCTCTGATTTGATTTTCCCTGTGGAACAACATTTTGATGTCAAATTGGAAGATTCGACAATTATAGATTCATCCAATCTAGTGAATATGGTAAAGATCCGAAGACATAACAAGTTTTTGAAACGTAATTCGCAAGTAGAGTCTTTGCAGGAAGGAAAATATCGGATCAAGGTCAATGACTTAGTTTTTGTTAAACAACATCCACAAAGTAATATGTTGCTAAAGAAGATTTACAAATTTTGTGACATTTTCTCAGGTCCTTATTTATGTTTTAAGGAAATAAATCCTAAAGTTTTCGAATTGTTGAACGCTAAAACGGGGATGTCAATTGGACTTCGCAATATAGATGAGTTAAAGGTTTGGAAACCTACTCCGTATACAAAGGAAAAATGGATGCATCTAGTGAAAGAATTAGTAGCACCTGACATTCTTGCTCAAATAAATAGGAATGAAAAATAATAATAATAATAATAAAAATGTATTTATATAATAACAAAAGGGTGTCTTTTGTTTCTGTAAAAAAAAAATAGATTTATTTACTTACATGTGCTTATTCAAACGTAGATTGTGTTTGATTTTTGATCTTTGTTCAATTATGCTTTCTTCGATTTTTATTCATCAACGATAAGTTTACAATGACTTGAATTCTTTCTTATTAACGTGAAGGATTATAATTTAATTCATGATTAATCAAGCACAAAAATTGTTTTCATTATATTAATTTGTGTTAAAACTTTATTGTTAAAAATAGGTATTGATGAAGTGTAAGATTTGTTTAATGTATATGTGAAATGTAATGAATAGATATACAAGGTGCGATTAAAATATGTTGGACACAAGCTATGTAAGAACATTAATGTAAACGGACCAGTGGTTCTTGAAGATAAAAGCCAAGCCTACTCATGACTTTTATATTCAGTCCCTTTGTCGAGCGACATTTTTTTTATATAACAAAATACTTTGGCTTGTGTAATATTTACCTGTACCTTGGGCAGAAAGTACTCATACATATGCACTATACTTAGTAGAACGTTAATTTCATATTAACGTAAGAAGAATGTTTTTAATATATGTATGAGATTATTATGGGATAGTTGTTGATATGGACATGTTTTATGGTTACCTAGTGAGTGAATTTGTGTACTTAACAGTTTTAAGAAAAGGATATTTAAGTTATATCAAATAATAAACCAGTTTAACACTGTTTATAGACATTGTCAATTTTATTAAAAAGGTGAGATTAATGGTATTAAAAATATCGAAGCTAATATTTTTATGCCAAAGAATTACTACCACTTCGGATTTTTATCTCAGCAAACGAACCAGGTTTACGACTATCTTATTGATAAGTCGTTATAATTATCAATTAAAGCCTGATAAACTGATGATTTCTTATTTGTTTATAAATTTAATTTTTGTAATTACACATGAAAGTTTGATACTATTACCAAGTTCCCTCCCCCGTCTAGAAAGCGAAAGGGAACGAGGTTCCTGGAAAGTGTTCAGAGATGAATGGGAATTTCCCTCCTTCTTCAACTTCAATTACCACACTGCTGTTTGCCATGTGCCAAATTACGATGAATTTCAATTAAATTATCATAGTATAATTATTTCCTTGTTGAATTATCAATACTTTTCAGTGGAAAAAGGGATGAAATTTCAAAGTTCCAAATCAAAGTAAGTAGACCAACGTAAAGGGAACGTAAAGGGGGAATAAAGTGTAAAATTTTCCATACAATTATGCGTACAATCCAAACTTCAAATTTCCGTGTAATTAAGCTTACAGTACAAATTTTATGCCTATTTTTGTCACAACTTTATGGGTTGATAGCTCTGTGCTGTAAGCGCTCCATAGAATAAACGTAAGCTTCAGCAATTATTATAGCAGAAAGCAATGGATATATGAAGCCAAGCACTGTACTTTTTGTTTCTGATTTTTTTTCTTAAATAACATCGATCGTTTTCGATCATTTTTACAAACCAACTCACTACCAATTTTCCATATATAGAAAGTGCCCTACCCCACCCCCCCACATAAGGGAGAATTTTAAAAAAAATGCTAGGACACATTCTGTTTATTTTCAATAAAGAGTTAATACACTGAATTTCAGTTCCGTAAGTTTAACGGCTTGTGAGATACTCATTTTTTTTTTTTTCGCAAAACTTCGGATACTCACTACCTCCTTAGGATATTATGCATTATAATAAAAGCAATATAACATACCAATTTGGATTAAGGCCTAACTATATACCAAAAGTTATTTCATTTGACTTTGCAATTTGACCTTGATGATCAGGCACATATAGTTACATTCAATTTTTTATATAATAATTTATATATTACAGTGATTCAAAAATGTATTTTTTCCAGTAGTTAGCTCTAAAAACTCACAGGTCTCGAAAGCCGAGTTGTAGTGTAAGTCCTATTGCTATTATTACAATTAAAAATATCAATATCCAAAAGTGCCTGAAGTTCTTTTTTCACTTGGTTAGATATACTCACCTCAGGTAAGTAGACAGAAACAAGTGGAAAGGGAAGGGAAATGAAGGTCTTGAAAGTAAAACGGAGGCAAATTTACCAGTCTTCAGAAGATACTGTCTACAATGCAGTGAGCAGAGAGGGTCGGTAGATCATACTGAGTCGGTGGGTCGCAGTGGGTCACGATGGGTGGTGGGTCGCAGTGGGTCACGGCGGATTGGTGGGTCAGAGTGGGTCACGGTGGGTGATGGGTCACATGCTGTTGACCCACGACCTACCGACCCACTCAGAAAACTTGACCCACTTGACCCACCGACCCACTGACCCACTCCATCTCTGATTGCAGTATTATTATTACGAATCAGAATTACCAAAGAATAAATATAGAATGATAATTTCTGATGTATGAGGAAAACAGCACATGCTTTATATATGAAATGAAGTTACTTTTTTTAACTTTAGCATCCCATGGTTATTCTCTTTAGGCTAAAGGATACGGATAGTTAATGAAAGTGAATGATGGTAAAATATTTTGTGCTCTTCCATCAAGAATCCAACCCAGGATCACATGCACCAAAGACACGTGCCAGCCTAGGCTACACATCTATCTAGGTATATAAATTTTGTCTTTTACCAAGGTGGTCCCTTCATCTTCTCCGGTAATTTACATACATCTATTATCAGATTGTGGTATTTAATTCGCCACTGTGTTAGTTTCCGAAATAATGAATATTAATATTAAATAAATTGATAGCGGTGGTGACTTTAGCGGGTAGACCAGAAGGCACGGGCCTACCCAAAAGTTTTGAAAAATATATTATATAAACGCTAAAAGATACAATAAAGAGTAAATACATTTTCCACCATTTATGTTAATGGTAGATAATTATTTAACAATTAGCATCAACCACTACTGTAAAAGTAATTTTCTGCCGTCATTAATTAATCAAATGTGTATATGTATTCATAAGAGAGGGAGTGAGTCTACCCAAAATTAAAATGCTAAAGCTGGCCCTGCTGAGCAATCGGGTTAACACCTTTGAAATGCTTACTTATGGTTATATGAGTTTTAAGATACTGTATGATGACGTAATACACCAAAATTACCCATTTCAATGCTAATTACATAATACTTTTCTCGAGTAACCAGTTTGTTTTGCAAAGATGTTGTCAGGACTGAATCATCTTTTTGGATTTCTGATTTTGTGCTCTATTTGTTTTCTGTAACTCTTTCACATTGTATTTACGATGGTCTCTTCGTCCAAAATAACTTCGGACATACTGAGAAATCGAATTTCCTCAAATACCTAATTTCATTTGTCGTTAGAACTTAAGCGAAATAACAAAACAGAAATAAATCCAATGGTTTATTTCATAATAGCACTTTTAACAAAAGGGAATACACACACACTATATAAAATGTTCACACACTTAACCTAACAATTAACATCAAAAATAGTGTTATATTCTGACATGAAGACACATTATGCGATTCTATTCTTGCAGGTACTTCAACAGCGACTTCACTAATGTAAGTAAGTTCATGTTGTAATTACGTATTACACAAAAGGCATTTCGAAAGCAAACCAGTTACCACGCAATGTATATAAAGACTAGAAGTCAACGCACTCATGAGGACCGCCTCAATGTGAAATTGAGTTCAAAGTCAGATTCTGTCGTTTTTGAGATGTGAGAATGGATGGGTTAAAGAGGATTTCAATTATAGATTCAATTTTTTGGTTATAAATATAGTAAAGGCTCGTAAAATGGATTGGAAAGAAAGAACAGGAATCAACTATCCCATTCACCTGTGGAAAGTTTGTAATCTCATGTTACACGACGGGCAAACGATTTTATTCGTCTTGAATATCCAAACAATATACGGTAGTCAACTACTTTGCTAGCCAATAATCGGACAAAATGGATCTTGAATTATAGACATAAGATTCTAAAATTTGTTACATCCAGAACATAATATATATCATTTGGTGTATTTTATAAATTAATCAGAATTCTTTACATTCTAGATAAACAACCAGGAGACCAAATTTCAAAATAACTATTTCTTACAATTTTGATTTTTTTTTAAAAAAAAAAAGAAAGACTAATGGCGCATCACCCACTTTCGCTTATGTAAAACCACAATTCATTGTATTTTGGTTTTTGACTTTCTTAAATATACCGAATTACCAAAAAATATGATAGACCTATTTCATCTTGCTGTTTGAAAACGAATCATGGTTTTCACCCATATACAATATTTTTTTAATTTTTAAAATAATTTTATTCTACTATAAAAAGATATTGGTCTGATGTGAGATGTATTTTCTTGATATAGCACAGACATTTAAAATTTTTCTTTATTGTTTTTACAGAAGTCATCTCAACATTGGTCAAGTAACATACATATAAATACTTTAATATGACATGGAGCAATCGCAATTACTCACATCTCTTCAATATCAAGCCTGATTTTCTTACTTAGTTACATATATGCAGGGAAACGACGATATTTCACTTCCGATCGTTCTATCTTTCCCTTTCTTTATGTATTATTAGGTACCAAGTTGAACCCTACACAGCAGAATATACAAAAGATTGAGGTATGATCTTAATCTTGTACATCCTCGTTTATAATAATGAGGCTTGTGAGGACCAGGCCCGTATCTACGGGGAGTCTAGGGGCCGGACCCCCCCTAAATTTCCACGGTAGGCTTTCAAATGTACTATAATATGGTGATGAACTATAGTATGGCTGAATCGGCCCCCCCCCCCGCCCTAACTTCTACCGGACCCCTCCTACATTTTTGGGCTAGCTATGGGTCTGGTGAAGACTGAGGAGAGAAGCTGTGATGAGAGATTGGGAGTTCATTAAGGATGGATGAGATTCAGGTCGAATGAGGTATTAGGAAACTTCTTCAGCTCATAGAAAGACACATTTTCAATTTAGATAGCTATACTAGAGTAAAAAAAGAAAATGCTATATTTAATGTATAGCCAGTTTAGTAACAGAGTGAATCATTTTTCTTTTAAGAGTTCGGAAAGAGACTTCAACAACATTTTAGCGCATAAGTTCGATTATTTTGTATACAGAACACATTTACAAATGGAACACAGTTTTGACTCCAGTAAAGCACATAATCTGCCTCAAATCAAGAATATACGTATATACCGAAAACAATACTTATGCAAACAAGTGCTTCACACAGTTGGATATGTATCACAAATGATGCTCTTGGTTGCGTTTTTGTTAATGTTTTCTATCAGACACTGCCTTAAAAGGTATGATATGCAAAGATTTACAGCAGCATTTATCCTGTGAAAAATGCTATATATTACAGCATTTGTAACACTAAAAATTTTGGTTAGCATTCTGATATAATAGCTTTAGGGAAGATCCGATTGTTTCCACACCATTTAAATTACTAAAATGATTTAAGAAATATTTTTAAAGCAATAATAACGGTGCTTTCACCTTATAAAAAGTCAATTAGACTAGATGGCTTAATTAAATTGAGTGAAAGGTAGTAAGGGATATATTTCAATGTCATTTTCGGCTTAACGTACATAGAGATTGCTAATTTTTAGTCCATCCGGATTGCCTCAGATCGTTGGTTAATACTAAAATTCCTGAAATCTTGCGTTTGTACAAAAAAGAAACCCCAAGATCATGCGTTTCGAAAGCTAGCATACTAAACATGCAATTATCCTTAAGTATTTTCTTGAATGTAACATATAAAAATATTCATATGTATATGGTGGGTGTGGAGAAACTACAAGAAACCAACATTTTATGTAAGTACTATTTTCAGTAATTTACAGTTACCTTACGTTTTCAGAAAATACTATTTCCACGTCACAAAATAGGATAGAAAATTACTTATATGAAGGAGAACTTTTGCAACTGAGCTATTTAATTGACTACGCAATAAACCTAACATGAGTTTAAAATAATCATGTCACCTACTACCTCTCAGAAAATAGGAAGTTTCGTAGGTAAACGGTTAGCGAACGCGCCTTTGGCGTGGGGGACCCGGGTTCGATTCCTGGGGGAGCTCATCTGGCTCGGATTCCACGTTAATCATTAGGTACTGAACTCTTCTGTAAAATTTATTTTTAAAAAGTTCAAGATCTCTGCAGAGATTCATCGAAATTTAATAACTACGCGTATGCAACTTAATACCATGGGAAATGTTGTAGCAGTTTAGAATCCACAGTGAACTGTATCGTTTACAGTTAAGATTACAATTGGAGACTATGTGATGTCACATCGAGTTTAATTTAAATAGAGCAGCATCCAAAGCCTATGTGATTGTAGAATTTCTATAAATCAGCTGCCATTTAGATGGAACTCAAAAAATTATTTCATGAAACACGGACTAGAACAGCAGAAGAAAATGGAAGAACTTTTAAGTATATATCAAAAAGGTAATACTATCCTTAGGCTGTAGTGCCAACAGTAACGATGGTGTACTGATAAAATAATGAGTTGTAGAGAAAGATGCGTTACTTTGTTTTGTGGAACGATGCTTAAAACAGAAATTATGTGTGTATCAAGTTGTTCTAGGAATAACCGCACCATTATTTTGAAATGTTGAGATGTTGTACAACATTTCCTTTCTATTATAGCAACTTTTTCTTGAACTATTCTATTCTGGCTGATAGCTTCACACATTCCTATAATCCAAAAGGTCACTTAACATTCTATTATTTGGTTTTCTATGATTGAAAGTTACAATGGAATGTTTTATTTATTTACATATCAACTTCAAACCCGTTTTGCTGAGATCACTTAAGGAAATAACATTCTAATGAAAGTTGCAAAGAAGTAAGGAGAAATGAAAAGAATTGTAAATAATAGGGCAATAGCATAACTATGGAAGATTTCAGTAGAGTAGATGGCCTAATGGTTATCTGTTTTAGAACGTTGGTGCAAGTTCAATAAAATAAAAAATTAAATTAAATTAAATTAAATTAATGACCATTCACAGCAACCAGCAGCACACAACAGTGAGAAAGTGACTCCACTGCAATGCAATGGATGCTTTGATAATGAATTAGTTCAACTTGTGGATAGTTGATTAGCAAAATGTGAAATGATAAAAAATTACATCTTACTCGAGTACTAACTATGCTCAAAAAATCACTTTAAACGGTTCAGTTCTTTTGTGGTGAAAAGGTGACATATAATGCCAATTTCATTTGTATTTTTATACTATACATTGATTTATGTATTGAAGCTAGATACACTTCAGGAAGTTCATTATTGATTTTAGGCAGATCAACATGCTTCTGGAGTCGACTCGAAACTAAAAGGAAAAGCATGACCCTGTTTCATATACATCAAACAGCTTCATATGACATATTGGTTTGTCAAATCTCTATTTTATGCACTTTGGTATTGGTAGAAGCAAGCTATTAAAACATTGATTAGGCGGTCACTTAGGGTAATAGAAGTATACAACTGTATTAAGTTTTTACACAATGACGTATGTATCTTACCTATATCTATTCCATTTTATCTGTTTACATGTCGTGTAATTTGTTGCACAAATATATCATAACTAGACTTAAGCTGTGTCCTCATCTCTTTACGGGCCCTCTGGAACCCTTCCTTCACTTTCTCTTCACTATTCTCTGTTATTCCTTCTTTCATCAACTTCATTATACCGCCATCCAAATTCACTGTAAAGTTCTCGATGTAAGTTTTGTATACGGTCGACGCTTCTTCCACAATGTTATCACCAGACTCTAAAACTTTTTCAACTTCCCTTAAGAAATCTAGCCTATCGATATCTTCAGTTAAATCCAGCGTTTGTAGGAAAAGTTCAAATGCCTTTTGACCATCCTCGCTTGATAGTGTGTTTGAGATGCCCTCAGTCCATTCTTTTAAAATAACCATATCTGTTGTACGTAGAATGGAGTCAAAATCATCTCCCATTGTTATTGCTAATGAAAAATATACAATTTAAACTTCTTTCATAGAAAAAATATTTTTAATAATTCCTAGTTGTAAACATTTACAATGGAAGGTTTCTTGTTCAATTTCTGAGTTCAGAATAATAATCTGTTGACAGTAGCTCTTTAGTATTGCAGTTCGTTATATGTTGCTGCTCCTGCAATAAAACAAAATGAATAAAAATAAATAAATGAAATTTTAAATAATACACAATACACTCAACTTTACAACACATTGAAGAGTATAAGGTAAAAACAAGCATCATCCGAACCATAAAAATTTACATAAGAAAAAAAATGAAATCTTTAAGTTTTACGTCCCACGATTAATTTGCTGGTTAGACTAAAGGAGATGGTGATGATGAGAAATGAATGAAATGGTGGAATGAAGAAAGTGAGAGAACCCCGAGGAAACCCAAGAGCACGATGTTTGTCCAGCACAAAGTCCACACGGCGCGAGCTGTGATCGAACCAGGGACCCAAGTACCGGAGGTAAACACTCTACCACTGAGCCACCACGTCCCCAGTTTACATAAGGATTAAAGCTCGAACCATTGGGATTATTTCTTAAAAAAAAAAAAGAACTATCACCCATTTGAGTTGTTTGGTCTTAGGATTAGATCTGTTTAAATTACACATGAAATCAATAGAGCTACATCACCCACACACTGATGGACTCCATTGGTTTTGATCTAAAGGAAAACTAATGAGAAAGCATTAGAATCTAATGGAAGCACAATGAGAAAGTGTTAGAATCTAACGGAAGACCAATAAGAATGTGTTACGGTCAAATGAGAAGCCAATGAAAAAGCATTAGAATCTAATGGGGTACCAATGAGAAGATGTTAGGATATAACAGGAGGCCAATATGAAAGTGTTACGATCTAATGGGAGACCAATGAGCAAGAATTAGGATCTAACAGAAGACGAATGAAATAGTGTTAAATCTAATGGGAGACCAATGAGGAAATGTTAGGATCTACAGTAATGAGAGGCCAATGAGAAAGTGTTAGGATCTAACGGGAGATCAATGAGGAAGAGGTAGAAACTGGTGGAAGACCAATGTAAAAGTGTTAGAATCTAATATGAGACAAATGTGAAAGTATTAGGATCTACTTCGAAACCAATGAGGAAATGCTATAAAGAGTAATGGAGGAGAGAATATTAAAGATAATTAAAAAGAGGATAGGTGGTGGTTAGAATTATTACTTCTATTACGAAAAGTTATTCAATTTTTAAAAGTTTATAACTTCACTGTTTTGTTACAAGAAAGAAATACGTTTTCATTTGTTTGGAATATCCGCAAATATATTCAATTATTTTGCCAGTCACTAATTGGGCATAATGGAACTTGAATTGATGCCATATATAATCTACAATAGAATTTATCCTACATAACAGTGGCGGCTCGTACCAAAATGCTCAGGATAGGCAAATTATAATAAAGTGTATAATCTAATACACAATAAAACTAAATTTATTGTGTACTACTCACCTATGTTAGTAGTCTAATATTACAAGACAGTGCCGTGCCGTAGAAAATCAGCGCCCGGGGCTTCTCTTAATATAACCAAGTGAGGTCGACAGACCAGTCACTGAGCACCACCATTGTTGGCGAGAACCGTACGAAAATTTTCAAAAATAAACCCTGCTTTTCCTTGATTTGAGCACTTTTTATTACTTTTTCCTTACATTTTATACATTTCCCTAACATGAGTAACATTATAGAACTACTTCCTAAAGCAGGAAGAGAATTTAAGTAATTTTTAATCTCTCTCTTTTTTCTTTCCTTATTTCTTTTCTTTCGACCCTCCGAATTTTGCGCTCCCTTACTTCGGCGTCCGGGACTGTCGCCTCGCTCCCCCCCCCCCCTAGGCACGACACTGTTACAAGAATAGATTATAATTTTGTTTCAAGCCACCATTATTGTTTCATGTTTTATGTAAACAAATCCAAATTCATAATTGTTTGTATTTACATTATTAGTTATTGAATCGATGGGTATTTATAAAAGTCAATGTTAAATCGTATTTAGGCTCCTTGGTCTTTTTGCGGCCTCTGAAAGCGCGAAGCCCTGGGTTATTGCCCACTGCTTGCAATTAATAAATGCATCAAATAATAATAATAATAATAATAATAATAATAATAATAATAATAATAATAATAATAATAATAATAATAATAATAATAATAATAATAATAATAAATTATTTTCAAACGGTCATGCCGTTTTGTTTAATATTAGAAGAAAGCACAGGTTTTTATTATTTCTGTTTGTATGCCGAACCTTTAAGTACTAACATGTATTATCTGTTATCGATACTGCCTCTCCCTCTCGATTACTTTCTGGTTTTGTCTTAGCACGTTTAGTTTCCTAACGATTTAAGCCGTTCGCAACTCTGCAAAAGCACATGTAAGCAAGCGATACTAGCGATTTCAGGAAAAGGGAGGGAGCCGGTATTAGATACAGATACAGCTTAGCGGCACTGTATCTGTTGGGGTAGGCAGAATCTGAAAGAGCTGGCCAAAGCCTTATACGCATGCGCTGTGTATGCTTCGGAATATATGTTGGATATTATGCTTATTCGTGGGCTAAAACTTGTAATACACACTGAAAATATCTGGCAGAGTAAGTAGATTTAAATTTGCCGGCCTTAGCTATTTCAGAGCTACTAGAGGGTTTTTCATGAACTACAATACAAAAGTTGATGAGCGCACGTTCGTTCAGCCTTTATGCGTGTCATTAATTGCAAATTTAAACATTTCGAAGACTGTTTCAGGGACGTTTTGATACAATGCTCTATAAATATTTTAAAGATTTAATTCATAAATTATTCATGTAAACAAGGTTAGGTTTAGCCTATCCTGCCTACCCTCAGGAGTCGCGTCTGCTACATAATGAATACAATATATGCAATTTTAAGTGTTTTATTAGAAAATTTGTTAAATTAATAATTTCTTGTAAGTTGCAAAAAAATTTTTAAAAGAAAAAAATAGTGGCCCATCATCATCTCATTTTGTACAGTCACAGACAATTGTTATATTGTTCTCGATTATCCAAAATGCATCAAATTACAAATGTATAATAGAACTATTTCATGTCTATGTTTTAGAATGAATCATGGATTTAGCAATATTTATGGATTTTTAACTAAATAATCCTGTTATGCTGTAATAAGTTATGTTGTTTTAGTGTGATGCGGAGATCATTATCTATAATGGGTTAGGCTGCAACCTTCGGTATACTATCATATCAACGACAGGATACATCTAATTACTAAGTATCATACCTGGATGCGTAGAACTGGACAGACATTATGTCAAAATATGTAATTCACACTGCTTTAAGCCATAAAACTGCTCTTCAACTTTTATTTCCTTAGAACACTTAGATCTACGTATGATAATCAGGATCAACATCACAATTCATATGGCCACTATGACATTAGTATGCAATGCACCTAACATAATTCTAGTACCATTCTACCAAGGATGTTATAAATAGAGGATCTGCCCATATGTGTCTTCGTCCTATTAAATCGATGAAGCCAAAAAACAACCGAGCATCGAAACGTCTGATTGGCTACTCTCGTTTCTGCCATCGTCTGATTGGCTACTTTTGTTTCCGCCATGATTGTTAGCTCAAAACATTGCGATCCTATTGGGCGGAGTGGGCAGAGTAAGGGTGGCGAAACTGTGACGTATGGCTTCAAGATTTTGTTGTAAGGGCAGATTCTCTATTTATAAGATCCTTGCATTCTACTCAAATTTGAATTTTCTTTACTAACCTTAAGTGCGTTTGCACACGGCAACGATAATATCGGTGGAGCCACCGATAATGTCGGCGGTGAAATCGACTTCAATGTATTCAAATCGTAGCTTGCACACGCCACCGATATTATCGGCCGATCCTCCGACACGCAGATGCTGTCGGCCAAGCCCCCGATACTGTCGGCGGTATCGCCGACACTGATTTTGTCGGGGGCAATGTTTTCTTATGATTGGATGCACACGCCACCGATAATGTCGGCCGGCCAGCGGGTTAGATGAAGAGAGTGAGTGACAAGGCGCTGTGTATTTTTGTTTCGTTTCTTGTCTTTGGAATTTTGTTGTTTCCATTTTTTCTATTACAATTGTATATTATTATTATCTTGTTCTATAAACAACTTCGGAACAGCTTATTATTTTTTTACAGTCTCTGTTTTGGTGTAGCTAATTCCCTTTATTAAATAAATATAAAATGTGGGAAGTCTGAAGAGTACTGGTTTCCCTCTAAATAGCTATTACCAAATAGAATATAGGAAATTTAGATAACCAATTTCTTGATTATTTTCCACTCCTTTTTTATTTTTGTTCTTTCTTTCTCTCTCTCTCTCTCTCTCTCTCACACACACACACACACACTCTCTCTCTCTCTCTCTTTGATGGTATATTTTTTTAATCTATTAATGCTTTTAAATTTTAATACATTCTGGAAATTAATTTAAGCGTAATTTTCAAAGTTTGATACACTGCATAAGCATATGGAAAAAATCCTGATTATTATTACTTTCTTTTATTTTCATCAGAATTGTGTGCAGATCACTTTTCCCGGTTCCACTCAATAAGCAATGATTGAATAGAATATTTGTTGACAAGTCAAAGTAGAATTATTATTAATTTGAAACGAAACCAACACAATCAAACACTCTTTCCAAAGCTCCAAGGACAAGTTACTCATTTGGCATTTTCTTGATTGTGATCTCAACAATAGGGATGTGACTTCATGCTTCACTTGTTGCAAATTTTTCTCCCATTTCCAAAACTATCCCAAATCCCCCCTTTTTAAAAATAATATGTGAAATGGCAATTGAAAACAAAGACCAAATCTATGTATCCAAGTTTTCCCTCTCCACTTTGTACCGGGATCGACCCCCTGATAGAGTTCTGCAGTTTAGCTACAGTGACTGAATGAAAAGGTTGTGCATTATTGCATTTGTATCTCTCTAGTTTTGCTTAGATTTTTAGAGATGGCAGGAATTTTTCCATTCGATATTTTAACCCTTATTGAACTTGTGTAATGTAGACCTTGCATATGGGATAAGATAACAGACTCTTTCAAGGACAGAATTGAAAAGCAAAAAGCATGGCGAAAAGTTTATGCAAGCCTTGCCCAGGATTTTGAGTTCATGGACAAAAAGAAACGAGAAACGACAGGTATGTATGCAACAGCGCAAATCTGTCTTCAACATTGGGGGGGGGGGGGGGTAAGATCGTTCCCATATTATATATATAGCGATGTTCAAACTATTTATGTAGTCGAGAAACAATGTTGTGGAGGATCAGGGGAGCAGAGTTGTCTTCAACATTGGGAGGCGGGCAGACTTGAGGCTTATTCTGAGTGGACGTTAATTTCATCTCACTTTCCTTTCTGGCGATCGGACACAATCAAATTTCTCTCCCAAAAAACACGTTTGAAATCGGATTATTGGGGGGGACAATCTCCCCAGTTCCAAGATTGGAGGGGACATGTCCCCTTCATCCCCCCGGGTTGCGCCAGTGTATGTATGGAGCAATGTAAAACAGAATTACTAATTCGAATCTTATCATTTAATCTACTATGACATTAATGTTAATTGCATGGAAAACAAAATAATATACATACAATATGTAACCGTGTCCCAACAAAAATTAAAACTGATATAGTTTGCAATGTACAGCAGCATCAATTCTCATCGAAACGAAAATAATATGTTTACAGCACCTATTTAAAACGGCACTGTTAAATCTAAACATGTTTAGGCATAGGGCTATTTTTTCTAAGTTTTGTACCGTCCTCAACACCTCTTCAGAACAGTTTTTGTAGTCCTTGTTTTAAAAAATAATTTTCCCAATTTTTTTTTTTTTTTTTTTTATTTGTTTTCATATATGGAGAAGATTTTGTTGTGTGTGTCGCTTACTTCGCTCATCACCGGCAACGATATTGTCGGGGCTTCCACCGATATTGTCGGCGACGTGTGCAAAGTACGCCGACACCGACACCGATATTATCGGGGCTTCCACCGATATTATCGTTGCCGTGTGCAAACGCACTAATTTATATTTTCAAATGCGGACCTAGGTCCCAATCACCTATATCACTGAGTTTTGTTATGAATAATTGCTTTCCAATATGCTAATTTTAATGTAAAAATTGATGAAAATTATGGAAAGTGATGAAAGGCAGCAAATGAATTCCGGTTTCTCATCATGAATATTTCAATTCATTTATCTAACACCAATTCGTTTAAGAAGCTATATTAAAGTAGCGAATATAATTCATTTCGACTACACAAATATTTTAATTGTATCAAATTATGATTTACACAGTATTATCTTCTTATGGGATAGATATTTTCTTTATAAATATATTGCTCACTGCCAGTCTTATTAATATTTATCACTGTCAATCAACATTTAAGGACTGTCTAATTGTCTGAGAAATATTAACATTTCTGCATGTATTAATATTTCTGGTTATATTCTCCCTTCATGTTGACCTGACTTCCGTGAAACAACAGGGAATACGGCTATACCATCGTATTATCCGCCCTAAAAACATCAGTTGCCTTGCTACTATGAATCGGAGAATTTACCGTCGAACACATATACAGACGGAAAATACTACAAATTGCAGTATGTATTACGCATTGATGTATCGCATATGAGAAATATTGCGTCATAACGTCAAAATCGAGTAATTTTTGACCAAGTATCCTCCCGATCAATAAGGCAAATTTCAAGCCCAATTGCAAACAAAGAAACGCTGTTTCATGAAAATCAAAGAATGTACTTCATAAATTTTATTTGACAAATAAATATTACGAAATTATTATTAGAAATTGGTTGTAAGTTCATTCTCTCATTCTCATCAATTTCAACCAGTGATGCCATTCAAATAATTTAACAACTGGTTCTTTGATTAGTAATATTTATATGGTAAGTAGTTATTATTGTTGTATGATAATATTTTTATTATTACTTATAGTGGTGATACGAGAATTAGCACTTATATAATTTTTCCCTTACATTTTAACAATAAATTTTTTACCGATGTGATATCCCTCAAGAGCCGCCATGTAATCATTCCGACAATACTAGTAACACTGACAAATTCATTGCAAAATTTGCATTCTTGACAGGAAATTAAACACATGTTACAGAAACGAATTGGTTTGTACTAGGGATGGCCAAAATTTTCCGGAATCCGGATTCCGGAAATTTTGTTTTCCGGAATCGGAAAATTTACTTTCCGGAATTCGGAAAAATTCCGGATTTCGGAAAAATTCCGGATTTCGGAAAAAATCCGGAATTCGGAAAAAATCCGGAATTCGGAAAAATTCCGGAATTCGGAAAAAATCCGGAATTCGGAAAAATTCCGGAATTCAGAAAAATTCCGGAATTCAGAAAAATTCCGGATTTCGGAAAAAATCCGGAATTCGGAAAAAATCCGGAATTCGGAAAAATTCCGGAATTCGGAAAAAATCCGGAATTCGGAAAAATTCCGGAATTCAGAAAAATTCCGGATTTCGGAAAAAATCCGGAATTCGGAAAAATTCCGGAATCCAGAAAAATTCCGGAATTCGGAAAAATTCCGGATTTCGGAAAAATTCCGGAATTCGGAAAAATTCCGGATTTCGGAAAAAATCCGGAATTTAGAAAAAATCGGAATTTTTCCGAAATCCGGAATTTTTCCGATTTTACTTTCCGGATTCCGGAAAGTAAAAATTCTGGAATTGGCCATCCCTAGCTAGTAGCTGTTAAAAGAGAAACACAATAATGAATATATATACTGTATTAGTTTCTTGTAGTTGGATATGTCTTTATCACTTACGTAGACAATTGCTACTGCAGTTATTTACTGTTTTATAAAGAAGGTCTTATTTTCACACACAAAAAAGTCGCCGGTATGTCTCAAACATTATCGCGTTCCCACCTGCAGCTGCTCCAAAGCACTGCAAACTACTTTTTAACCAGGCGAAAGGCAGTGGAGGAAAAGAAATCTCAACAAATATTCTAATAACATTCGCTTATTGTCAACATACCTACAGTGAGCGCAGAAAGTGTTCGTACACCGTGCATACTTTATATTGAAAACAGCTAGCATGAGAACGGGAGGTGGAAAATATATATATAACCAGAATTAAGACTACACATTCATACATTTTATTTCTATATACAAGAGAAAGGCCAAACAAACACAATCACTGTTTTGTTCAGAAGAAAAGAGAGAATTCCTTTTTTGTAAACGCAAAATGTCACCGTACACTTATGCTTGAATTAGTGCTTATAAAGTATATTACCTTATTTGATATTTTGTGGGATTACCCTGTGCGTTAATGATTGTAGTCTTCGTGGCATTGATTTCACCTGTAGTAGTTCGTAGTTCTGTAGCTTCGGGACTGATTATGTCCCATTCTTCTTGAATAGCTTTTCTTAGGCCTTCTTTAGTAGAGACAGGGCCGGCGCGAGAGAGGGTCGAGCCGTGCCACCGCCCAGAGCGGCAAGTCTAATGGGCGGCAAAATTTGAAAAAGAAAAGAATACTATCAAAATATAATGCTTCGTAATAGGCTCACATGGAAAAATAAGATTGTGTTAACCTGAGAATGTAATTGAACTTACTTTACTCACATTCAAGAAAATACTCTCTCAGGAAATTCAGAGCATTCCTCCTCGTTTTCAATTATCAAACTACTAGCCACAGGTATCTCGTTCAATATTTCCCTTGCAGCAGTGTAGATAGGATTTTGAGCTAGAGTGCATAAGATTATCACGGTGTCTTTTTATATTTTTTTCTATTCAATAATGTTCTAACGCTCCGCTCCAAGTATGCAAAAGGTACACTCCCACTTGAGACAGGCCGTTCTAGCCTGCAGCATCCAGGGGCGGATCCAGGACGGACTTCTGGGGGGGCGGTGGGTTGTAATACTGCTACTTAGAGCTACTTTTAAGAGCGTCAAAAAATAAACTATATATTTTATTTATATATAAAATAAAAAAGTTTCCTCTTCTGGGGGGGGCGATCGCCCGATCGCCCCCCTGGATCCGCCCCTGGTAGCATCTAGAGACATTTAGGTTCTAATAGCGAGTTTTTGACCAGTTTACAAATTGTTCATTCCGAATATAGTAAATCGTACAGCGTATTATTTCTTGAGAAATGTCTCATTTTTTGTATAGCTAAAAAAAAGTTTATGACTTTTTTTTCTGCGTCAGTTCAACGTTAGGCCATACTAAAGGAACATATTAGTAGTCTCACTTTAAAATCATAATCCACCACAAGGTGGGAGAGCCGAATTGATGCTCTGACTCAGTTATCAAATATAGGAAGTTTATGATGCCTTACTTCAAATAAGTAATGACAATAGAACCGATAGAATGGTCGTCCACGATGCTCTGTGTATAGCAAACCAGCTGAGTTACTTTTCTTTCCTTTACTCACTCGTTGTCTGATATGACTTTAAAGCATTGATTCTCATGTGTTGGATGCAGTAGGATTTCTTGAAAATATATCTGGGTACTTTGAGAGGAGCAGAAATTATGCAAAGTTTAAATCTTACTTAGTTGATACGATGGACTTGGCATCAGCATTAGATACGGGTGATCCACTGATACGTAATACAGTGCAAGCTCGAAGTCGAAAGAAGAGACTGTTTCAGTACGAGGCAGAGGATGAAGCTACTGAAAACAGCCACAAACAAGATACAAGATCGATTTTTATTACAAAGTTCTAGAAGTGATTGTGTTAGCTTTTAAGAGAAAGATTTGAGCAACTTAAACATCACAGCGAGTATTTCAATTTTCTTTGCGATATAAATAATCGTAAAGATATAGCCTACCACCTGATTTTTTTGTCTGAAAAGTGTACTAAACTTACCATTTTAACACACGAAGAATTGAAAGATATTAACTCCAGTGATTTGAAAGACAAACTGAAAGTGTTATCCACTATAATTAAGCCTGTGAAAGTTCCAAAAAAAAAAAAAAAAATATTAGGAACATGACTTTGCTCCCAATGTTAGTATTGCACGTAGAATTTTGTTAATCTTGCCTGTAACAGTGGCAAGTGGAGAAAGAAGTTTTTGGAAATTTAAGTTTATTAGAAACTATCTACACTCTTCTATGTCTGAAACACGCTTGAGTGGTCTAGCGACGATATCAATAGAACACAAATTGGCTAAAACATTGGACTACGTGATGTGATAAAGAAATTTGCTCATATCAAAGCAAGAAAAGTTTCTTTCAATTAAGGTATGTTAAATTTATGTATGTCTATTGTGTTTTAGTACATTATAAGGCTTAAGCTAATCACTTACATTTACCATAATATCTGATTTACTGTATTATCTTCTTGCTCCATACTCTGTTGAAAACGCCTTTTGATATAAAATAAGCCTAAAAATTAAAATTCTTAGTCATGATTAAAGTATATTTTTAAAATTTTATTTTCTGTATGCGCTGCTCTATATTACAGATATACAGCGAAATCGAGCATACTGAATATTGTGTCAGTATAGAGTCGTTTAAATATTACGTGAACATTCCAGAAAGGTAGTTCTTTTTTTTTTTTTTTTTTTTTGTTTACTTTTCCATTTTATACATGTTTTTAAATGACACTTGAACGTTATCTGTCAAAATAAGGTTTGCGGATTAAAGGGGCGGCATGTGAAAGCACCGCCCAAGGCGTCAAAATTGCTAGCGCCGGCCCTGAGTAGAGAAGCTGTGCCTTCTGATTGTTGTCTCCAGAACAGACCATAGATATTCTATGGGGTTCATATCTGGGGATTGGGGAGGTGTGCGAAGCTGTTTCAAGGTATTATAGAGTAGCCACAATCGAGTATTTTCCGCTGTATGTTTGGAGTCGTTGTCTTGCTGAACAATAAATTGTTTTCAAGAACCATCTTCTGCGCACTAGTATGGAAATTTTCCTTTAATATGTTAATATACACTTTGTGGATCATCACTCCATCGATAAGGTGGAGACGACCCACTCCTGAAGCACTCATACAAGCCCAGACGAGCACGGACCCTCCTCCGTGTCTTACTTTAGGGACGAGATTTTGAGGATTCATCTCTGTATTCACCTTGCGCCATACAATACGCCTCCCATTGGACTCGATAAAGTTAAATTTACTTTCGTCCGAAAATATGACCCTATTCCAGAAAGAAGCCTGATCCCTTATCTTTATACTCTTTTTCAAACTTTAGTCTCTTTATACGATTCGTCTTGTTCACCCAGAACATTTTCCTGGCTATCCGACCATGATACCTTGCAAATATTCCGCACTGTACTGGCTGATACTTTAACACCGCGTGTTTCCAGATCCGTTCCCAATTGCACAGCACTATTTTTTGGAACCTTTTTTCTTTCCCTAATAATGTAACGTTTATCTTGTTCACTCAACACTCTTGGTCTTCCAGTTTTTTTTTTTTTTTTTTTTTCGCACAGTGATAGAAACATTATACATCGCAATTATTGTTTGTACTGTTGAACGAGGCCTGTCTGCAAGGTTTGCTATCTTTCTCAAAGACTTACCCTTCTTATGCAATTTAATAATTACTTTTCTTGTCTCCTCATTTGTTTCTGTTCGGTTGCTTCCCACTTTGACAGCCCACCGTGCAGTTTTTTCACTTCTATTCACAACTAAACTCATTCTGTTACTCGTCATGCTATACAAAGGTGTATACTCAGGTGAATACTAGTGAACCCCAGTTGTGGTATCTTTGTTTCGTATTCGTACGTCAGGTGTACGATCACTTTTTTGCGTCTACTCTATACACTTTCTACGGAATTTATTTACTTTCTGACCATTAAACTTGTCTTTGTGGTTCTTTATTGATATATTCATAAAGCTTAGTTTTCATTATTCATATTGTGTGTGTTATTACACTTCTTAAATTTTCTGTTTCTTTTTCGCAAACATTCTCGTTTCAATAGCATAGGTGTACGAACACTTTCTGCGCTCACTGTATGTACAGTAAATACAAATTTATAATTTTTTACTTTACGAAGTGTGCAATGTAATTGTTCAATAATTAACATAAGCAGGCATTCATTAATTTATATTAATATAATAATTAATAAAACTAATAAGCGGGTGATTGATGACTCAGTGGTAGAGTTTTCATCTATGGCATTCTAACCCAGGACATGTGGGTTTTCGATGGCTAATTTTGTGTTCGAAAATTTTCCCGGTGGAAGGCCTACCTTTCTTATATTTGTTCCATCATCACTCATTAACGAATTTAGTTTATCAAAACTCTATAGCCATATATTCATTCTGTCCGTCAGTGAAGCAAACAGTCTCAAGAACTATCTGATGGATTACCAATCAATTTTGGCCATGATGTACAGAGTCAATAGTTAAGAATCGAGTTCCCTGATGAATGTAATATTCAAACCGGAAGCGGTACAAATCAACCATTTCCGGTTTTAACGTTAATCATTATATAGTAAATATGGTAATAGATAGCGAGAAGCGGTTTCCAGTAATCGACATATATATAACATTCATGTAGATAGAATGTTACCCAATTTGTGCATCTGCTGAAAATAATGAGCTTAGGTATTTAGAGAGCATTTTCCGCTTTAGAAAATGTGTGCTTGGTAAAGAATGTAGAGAATTAGCTGAGTCAGGCATGTAGCTAGAATATGGTAATAGGAAGGGGAGGGGGTCTGTCACGAAATACTGTGGTTATTTACCAGGGGCTCAATCATTCTAAACTATTTTATTGGCAACATATATTGGTTCGTTTAGCCAAGATTTCTAATGGGGGGATGATATGAAATACTGTGGTTACACACCAGAGGCTCGATCAATCTAAATATTTTACTGACAACATACCCATATTGATTGGTTAGGACAATAAAATGAGGATATATTAGTAAGTATTTTAATAAGAAGCTATGAAGAAATCTCGAGTAAAAGAATATAAAAAAGTATTGAAAAAGATATAGTTTTCCGAGGTCATTCGAACGGTGTCGAGAATTTTGCGTCTGGGAAATTTGCGCCCTACCTCAAGAACAGGGAAAATTGCGCCTGCAATGTACCTCCACCGGAAAGTTGAGCCCTGCGAAATAAAAGAACCTATTGGAGCTTACGCATTTGCTCGGAGGGGCTGACATTACAGCATAAACAATCCTCCCCCCACAACCATGCTATTTGTGATTTATTTTCATTGTGGCTATATAAGGGGAGAATAAACTTCAATATAAGCCAAAAGAACACAACGGATCAACGCAATCACTGCTTCTTCCAGAGATGATTTTGGGGGAACACTGGCCTCCCCAGAGCTCTCAGAGTGCCCCCTCGGAGGAGACCAAAATAATACGTCTATAATATAATAATAAATAGAATAGTACCAGCAGTGACCCCCCTCCGGAATACTAAGTGTGCCCCCCGGAAAATTTTTTTCTGAAAGAACGACTGAACGCAATTGTGTGTTTGAATTCCAGCAAGTAAACACACTGTACATAGTTTTCTTGATAATATTACTGAACTGATTTTACATTCACTTTACATTTTCTTTTCTATATTTTGTGTCCTGAAAAGCCAAACAACTCGCAAGGATTGTGAACAGAGATATCTGGGTAGAGCCAAACAGCCTTTTGTAGATTAAATTATACTCTTTGATTATATTAATAATTATATATCAGTCATTTATACTTTTTTGTAAATTTTGTAGTATAATGAAAAATTGTATTTGTATGGATTGCCCTTTAGTGAACTAAAATTGTACTTTTTTCATTTGTTCGGAATATTATAACGGATGGAGTAACTCACTGAGACGATGATAGGCAAGCCTAGTTCAAGTGTGAGTGGAAGTTACTTTACACAATACAAAAATAAGTTGAATTGTAGGGCGCTAACATCCCAGTGCAAATATGTAGCCGGCGCATTTTCCCCTCTTTTTGGGGTAGGGCGCAAACATCCCAGTGCAAATATATTGCGAGCGCATTTTTTCCTATTTTTGTGGTAGGGCGCAAATTTCCTGGGCGCAAAATTCTCTCATTCAAGGAAAATATAATGTCCGTGAAGTTGACAAGCCACTTATGTCAGACTCCATTTCGACTTTAAACGTCGCTAGTGCTACGTTAGTGTTCGATAGTGACGCAAATCGTTAGTACTTCACAGATAACGTGTGCTTTTTAAATAATGGATATAGGTCTTCTAACTGCATGCCAACACGCCCACTTCTAAGAATCATCTCAAAAATGAGGTTAACCGTTAGAGCAAGTAAGTGCTCATTAGTGCCATTAACATTAATGCCTCCATCGTACGGCCCTTTGAGTAATGATAATAGCACGCTCTTTGCTAGTCTCAATGCGTCCCTATATTCTCGCGAACATTCTGACGTGCTCAAGTTAGTTACTTTTTTTTTTTTTTGCAACTATTGTTTATCTGTTATTGTTTATTGCTAGTCTGCAGAGTAGTCCTTACATTAATATGCCATTGTCCTTGATAACACAGGGCTGCAAATTGAAAAAAAGTTCATGTTGTTTTTTGATTAATAGGTGAACTTAATTCTTTGTTCCTAGCTGATTACGAATAATGAATTCGTTTTTCCCTGTCACGTAAGATTTTCTTACAAATCGATGTCAAAATTTGGGCCTTCTTCCGTATTCAATACTGCTTTATTATACCTTATTTCTTATCTTCTATCAGACTAAAGAGCTTATTATGCTAAATAACTGAACATGTTTTGTTTAATGTGATTGCAGACAGACAAAGAAAAGAATATAAGATTCTCTGCACATACAGATTACTACATATATACATATAATATGGAAATATATACATAAATATATACGTTGTAAAATGGAAATCAACACAGTCATATAACACTTATTTTTCACATCTTTTTAGCAAGCTTTCTCTTATAAGCTTTCCTAATTTTCTTGTGATTTTCTTCTGAAGTTTCTCTGTGCAATGTACAACAGTAGTAATCCATCATGCTAACACTCCAAAGTGCCTGATACCTTTTCTCCATATCCCTCATGTCTTGGTGGAACCGTTCGCCTTGTTCCTCACTTAATTTTCCGAGATTTGGTGGAAAGTAATCAAGATGAGAATGCAAAAAATGCAACTTGAGATTCATGTTGCAACCCAGTTCTTGAAATTTAAATTCTCAACAACTTCTCTGTAATCAGTACTTTTGTGGTACCGCAGGAATTTCACCACCACGCTTTTAAATGCTATCCAAGCATCCCTTTCAGCATTAGTCATTGTTGCAAGTTTCTATCCTTCATTAACTTCCTAATGTCTGGACCAACGAAGACACCTTCTTGCACTTTGACACATGAAAGTGAAGGATAATTTGTTGCATATGAACTTGAAACATTCGCCTTCCTTGTCGAGTGCCTTAACAAATTATTTTATCAATCCTAATTTTATGTGAAGGGAAGAAAGTATAACTTTCTCAGGACTGACTAAATTTTGTTGAATTATCTTTTTGATCACTCGTTCAGTGTTTTCCGTAATGGCCAGTGTTTTCTTCCCCAGTGGTCATTTCGTGCCCTACTATCCCACTCGGAGATGTAACATGGTATTTTTGTATACCCACCTTGTTGCCCAAGTATCAAGATACAATGCTCAAAATCTTCAAATCTCCACACAACGCCCAACCATGTACGTCGTATTTAATTTTATTAAGAATAAATTGCACATTGTCATATGTTTCTTTCAATGACACAGAATGAGCAATAGGAACTGAGGGGGACTTATTTCCATTATGTAACAGAACAAATTTTAAACTTGTTTTATTTGAGTCAATGAATAATCTCCAATCACTAGAAAGGCAAGGGAAATTTAACTTCATCAACAAACCTGACACATCACAACAAAACACGACAGAACCTTCTTTTGAAAAATACTGCACAAATTCTTTTTCCCGATATCTGTACCAGGAAAATGTTCCACAGGCCAGCAAGTTATTTTCATTAAGTCTGGATCCAAGAAGTTCAGCAGATTCTTTAGACAGATTTATGTCTCTAACTAGATCATTGATCTGGCGTTGAGTGAGTGGTATAAGGTCACGAGATCCGCTAGGGGGGTTGTAAACTTCATCTTCTATTTCACTATTTTCCACTGAATCACTGTACGAACTAGGATCACTTACAAACTCAAGAATTGATGGAGGTGTCGGAACAGGCAAGTCTAGGCCGTGCAGCACAGGTCTCATTGCAGAGGGAATATTGGGATACACTATCTTTGTCTCGTTTCGAGTATTGTGTCCTACAATTTCACAGGAACAGAAGTAGCAATCATCGCTGTGGTTTTTGGGTTCTCTCCCCACCATTGGTACTGCGAATGGCATAGATGACCGCTTTCCAGTGCAGCAGTTCCGCAACGATTCAACACAAGATCTACACAGATTGTGTGGAGTCCATGATTTATCTTGAACTCCAAGATTACGGAAGTATGCGAAATATGCCCTTCTTACAAAGTCTGTAATTTCCTGTTTCTGTTTGTGTGGAACAAATTCACCACAGATGTAACAAACTAAATCTGGTCTATTCTTACAACCACGAGATGCCATGGCAACACAGTATTCAACGAACTACAAAAGAGAACTAGCAGAGCAGAGCAGCAGAGCAGAGCAGAGATTTCTTGGCGGTTTTTGTGGTTGATTTAAGTACCGGGCTTGGGCCCTTGCCTTCCATTTGTGTTGTTGACTGTCGTTTGTTTTGCGTGCGTATTTGTTGTGAGAGAGGACGCAACTGTCGCGCTCCTCTTTTGCTGTTCCTATGTCAGTTTAGTGGTTGTGCGTTTTAGGGGTGCGGCATCTTGTAAGTTCGTCTTCTTGGGTTGGCCGTTCCTATGGTGGCTATGTGTTGGTGTGGTGAGGCTCTGATTGTCCTCCAGAAGTTGGCTGATCTGTGAATTCTGTAGTCATGTAGAAATGGGAGTTCCAAATCTTCATGTATTTGCTCGAGGCGAGTGTCTCTCGAGTGTCCAGTGATAGACCTGGCTACTCTGTTCTGGATGACTTGTAGTTGGCTGAGGTGCGTTTTTGCTGCGTGTTGCCATGCAGGGTGGGCATACATCAGGATGGGACGAATGCTCATCTGATATATATGGCGTTTGGTTTTCAGGGTGAGGGATGGGGAGAGGAGTAGCGGTAGCAAGGCTTGATGGCGTTGACTGGCTTTCTTGGCGATGGAATGTATGTGGTGAGCAAATGTAAGTTTCCTGTCCAGTATTATTCCGAGGTATTTGGCATCATCTCGGTTCTGGAGGGGTGTTCCAGCCATGGTGATCCTGACGTGAACCCTTCTTCTGTTTCTTGTGAAGTTTACTACTGAGGTCTTCTGTTCGCTGACTTTGATCTTCCACTCTTCAGACCATCGGTGGAGAAGTTCGGCGTGTCGTCTGAGGTATAGTTCAGCGTATCTGATGTTTCCATGGCTGGCAAAGATTGCCGTGTCGTCTGCGAATGTTGCTACCGCTGTGTTGGGGGTTGTGGGAATGTCCGCCGTGTACATGGCGTAGAGGGTTGGGGATAGGCAGGATCCTTGGGGGACTCCTGCTAGGATAGGTCTGGAGGGTGTTAGGTGTCCCGCATGGGCAACACAAAAGGTTCTTCCTTGAAGAAAGGATTTGATGATTCTCAGAAGGTAGTGCGGAGTGCCCTGGAGCATCATCTTGTGAAAGAGGCCTTCGTGCCACACCTTGTCGAATGCTTTTTCTATGTCGAGAAAAAGCCCCAAGGTGTGGCCTCCCTCGTTGAATCTGTCACATATCTTCTCTACCACCCGTACCAGCTGCTGATCCGCGCAGTGTCCTTTCCTGAAGCCGAACTGGTGGTCCGGGATGATGTCATGATCTTCTATGAATTGCTGAAGTCTGCTCTGCAGTACTCTTTCAAACACCTTGCTGGTATGCGAGAGCAGGCTGATAGGGCGGTAGTTGGCCGGGTTTGATCTTTTCTTTCCTGGTTTGGCCAACTATTGAAGCACATCTAAGATTTGCGATAATTAAATATGAAATTTATTTGAAATGAGATAACAAGGTTTGATATAGAAATATTTTAAATATTCATGCAGGCAAAATTTTTGTTAATTTAATTAAATTAAACTTCCTTACATTTAAAACATATTCATTGTTATTACCGCGTGGATACTTTCACCGCGTTGTTGTGACATCTAGTGTCAATCAGTTGAATTACACTTAAACATGCATACCGCAATCAACATATATAAATCGTGAATTGTAAGAAATTCTTACGTGATATGAAAAAACTAGTACTAGTTTCGGTTTCAGCATGTTCAAATACATATAAAACACCCAAAATTATAAAAACAACAGAACCTATGCGGCCCTGTGTAATCATTGCGTATTTACAAGCAGTTTGTTATTACTGTTAGAAGATATCAAAAAACAACAGATAAAATCTACTACTTAACGGTTCACATTTTTCTTTTACAGTACATAAACGATTAATAATAATAATAATAATAATAATAATAATAATAATAATAATAATAATAATAATAATAATAATAATAATAATAATAATAAGACTATTCCAGCATAAAAGTTATCAATTGCATCCCACTGGCAACAAGCGACGCATATTTTAACTTCACAAAAATTAGTTTCTCACGATTTTCTGGAAAACTACGTATGATAACATCTTCATTATGTCAAGTTGTTTATCTCAGTGTGATATATGTCTTACCTCTGGACAATATCACAGTAAAACAAATATTAAATATTAGGAGTACATCGTACTTTTGGACTACATCTCATTAACCATGGGAAGATTGAGTAGTGTATACTTTAGGATGTAAGTTTCAGCTTAACTTGCATCATACATTCTTAGGATTACAAAAAGGAAATTTGTTCGTTTGCGTTTGAACAAAATTCTTAGGATTACAAAAAGAAAAAATAATTTTTCCGAATTCCGGAATTTTTCCGAAATCCAGATTTTTTCCGAAATCCGGATTTTTTCCGAATTCCGGAATTTTTCCGAATTCCGGAATTTTTCCGAATTCCGGATTTTTTCCGAAATCCGGAATTTTTCCGAAATCCGGATTTTTTCCGAAATCCGGAATTTTTCCGAATTCCGGAATTTTTCCGAAATCCGGAATTTTTCCGAATTCCGGAATTTTTCCGAATTCCGGATTTTTTCTAAATTCCGGAATTTTTCCGAATTCCGGAATTTTTCTAAATTCCGGAATTTTTCCGAAATCCGGAATTTTTCCGAAATCCGGAATTTTTCCGAATTCCGGAATTTTCCGATTTTACTTTCCGGATTCCGGAAAGTAAAAATTCCGGAATTGGCCATCCCTAGTTTGTACACCGTAAGGATTATATATCTACTGATAAGATACCCTAGAAGATTAATGTGTGATGTCTCAAGTGTAGCATATCTTAATTGCTCCTTTGAAAGCTGGGAAAGATTAGAGTCTCAAAAATATTACTACAGAAATTATTATTATTATTATTATTATTATTATTATTATTATTATTATTATTATTATTATTATTATTATTAAGATGCTTAATTGAAAAGTAATGCCTCCATGGTTGTAACTTTTTTATTTGTTAATTTATTTTCAAAATTCTTTTTGTACTTGATAACTAGATTTGTACTCTATGTCTGTAGTTCTTAACTTGCGCATTAATAGCCCCAGGGACGTTCTCATTTCCAAAGAGGGAGCTTGAACAAGAAGGGGCTAGTGGGGCGCGATAGACTATTTAGGAAGCGTTTGAGATTTTATGGCCTACTGTTCCATGGCCCGACTTTTTTTTATCATTGGACAAAAGTCATTATGTACTTTACATATTAAAAGTTTAAACTTTTATACAAACAATAATAATAATAAACTTTTTTTACTGTGCCGAGAGCAGCTAAAAGCAAAAATACAGTACTTGTGGGGATGGACACAAGCAAGTTTGAGCGAGTTTTCATTGAAACTCGACTCGACTTGAAACAGACATCTTTGAGCTCGGCTCGAAAAATTTCCTCCAACTCGACTCGAATTTGACTCGTTTTGAGTCAAGTCGAGCCAAATCGAGTCAAATGTTGTGTGTAGTTTCAAGTACTTTCTTCAAGTATCCTACATAGACAATATCAATGATACATACTACTATTACAACTATTATTATTATTATTATTATTATTATTATTATTATTATTATTATTATTATTATTATTATTATTATTATTATTATTATTATAACACCACCGTATATAAACATAAATAGTAGGTGGTTTGTACCTAAATACTAAAAACTAATTGACAGTTGACCTCGGTAGTCGTGAAGTCTAGGAGGCAAGGACATCGTTCACGAGGTTCTGGGTTTGAGTTCCGGAGGAGCAAGTGTCCGGACTCGAACTAAAAATCGTTAAAAGATAGAGGGTGTCGGTCAAACATATTCAAACCTGATCGGCTCGGGTTTAGGGTTCTCAATGGCTCTAGCGATTCGGCTCACAGCCCACAGCCCAGCCCATTCGACCCACAGCTGAGTCAACAGCTCATCCAACCAAGCCGAAACAAACCGAGCTGATGGCTCACCACAACTGAACCGGTTCGAGCCGATTGCTCACCTGTGCCGAGTCGGTGCCTCATCTCAACCGAGCCGGCTCGAGCTGCTCGCTCAGTTGAATCGAACTGAGCCAGTTAACATCACTACCCGGGTTGGGCAACTGCTTCTGCTCAAAAGTTCGACCGTGCAGGTGGTAAGAACTACAGTATATGCCGGTACTTATCATGGTCCTCACGACATTTGAGGGTATCTCGTTATAAAAATCCATTGTCTTCTGGTTAATCGATACGAGACGAGATGCGAGCAGTGTCCCATCTCGTAAGTAACACTAAAAATATTCCACATATCTGCTTACATTTCTCATAATTGCGCTTTCCAGTCTAATCAGGCAACGATTTGAAAACGAGCTAAACGAGCGAGCCGTTTATGAAACTCGACTCGACTCGAAACTCGATCTCAAAACAGTGACTCGGCTCGGAACTCGACTCGAGAAAATTACCTTTGATTCGACTCGAATTCGCTTTGAGTTTCGAATCGAGTCGAGTTTTAGCTCGACTCGTGCCCATCCCTAAGTACTTGGTCGTTTAATTCAGTGTTACGAACACAAAACTATACAATAGAAAAAATCAGAAAACGATAGAAAATATTACGCCAATTAAATATGAAATGAGTGAATTAAAAAATACACAATAAAGTTAGTGTATATTCTTAGAATTCATTGCTACGTCAAGACGAATAAAATATAGTTTTAAATTATATAGTGATTATGATTTTTTTATGTTTTGAGATTTAAACATGTTTTCTGTTGATGGTTGAAATATTATTTTACTCTTTGTATCATATATTGGAACCTTTATCTTCAAGTTATTATTTTTTTAAATATTGCTTTTAATAATATAAAAAGATAGGGCTTGAATAACAATTGTTGTCAAGTATAGTATATTTTCCATAAATTTCGCATTAATTTTTCTTTCGTATCAAGTTGTTCAAGTTTAAAGTATGTTCTTCCAGAGTCTGATGTCTTACGATAGCAATCTAAACGTATCTTAAAACAAAGCATTTTTATAAAACATTTTGTACCATTTCAATTCTATTTATGAGTGACTGTGTTAAGTTACTCCAAATAATTGATGAACAGATAATCATTTTTTTCGCTTCGATATATATATATATATTTGTATGCGTGAATTAAAACGTATGAAACAGTCAAGCTTTACTTCTAGATCTCTCAACTTTCTGCAAAATTTTACCTTCAATCTTACATTCATTAACATAGTATTCACATTTATAGTATTGCCGTATGTCATATAGCCTGCCTGCTTAGTTTTTAAACAAGTTGGGCCTTATGCAGAGTCGTTTTGACGTCTGATTAACGCCATACTACGAGGTTGACTAAGGGATGGTTATCAAAATTGTATTCAGAGTCTCTGATTAGAACGTAGTATTTGACGAAGTTAATCACACGTGACTAATTAATCTCAAGCAGAAGCTAATCTTTTACCCACGGTTTAGCGTGCGACACATTTCGTATTTCATGTTTTCATTTTACAGACTACGCATGCGCTGATCTACTTTTCCGTAGTTGCCACATTTATTTTTCTCACCCGATGCATTGGGGTTATATAAGTTAATCATCTTTTTAATTGTACTCAAAGTAGACTCTGAATACCATAAAGTGCACCTTCCTTAGTAAAGAGTTAGATGCTACTAACTACACTGTGACTAACACTCGATTAACGAATTCTCTCTGAATACCGCCCGTTATGTTCATTCCATTATGTCTACACCACACAGTAATTCTATTTACGTCTTCTTGTAACTTATTATTATTATGAATATTATTAAATATTCTAAAAAGCTTGATGTCGTCAGCATAGAGCAAAATATTACAATGATGTACAACTGTCGGTAAATCATTAATAAAAATTGAAAAAAGTAATAGTTCCAATGGGAAACCTTGAGGAATTCCGTTGTCAATAATGGAGAATCTCACAATTGAGTTTGACAACAACAACAATAATAATAATAATAATAATAATAATAATAATAATAATAATAATAATAATAATAATAATAATAATAATAATAATAAAGGACTGGAATAATTAGAGGATGCACCGAGAAAAAATTGTAGGTGGCGTACTTAAAAAGATAGGTTACATGCGTGATTCCTGTAGTTTTTGGACAACGTACAGCAGACGTATAACTGAAAACGCATGTTTTATAATATTTTCTGTATAAGTGTTCCATCTATACGTACTTTCCGTATGAAACAATGTAGGCGGTCAGGATCTCGCATACAAATGGACGTATATAACATATAGCTGAGGAATGTAACATAAGTATATGCATGTGATATACGGAAAACTGTTAGATGTCAGACATCCTGCAACGGCATGATGTAACATCTAAGGGCAGTGCATATGTAGCATATGGATAACGTATGCTCCATACTGATTTCTATAGTAAGCGAGATGATACGTATATTTGTATAATATACCGCTATCCGGAGAACGGATTTTTCTCTGTGTGGGAAAATGTAAGGGAAAGGAAGGATAATGTAAGACAAATTATTAAAACAAAATGTTCCTTCACATTTTATAATTACTTTATATATATTCACTTTCCTTTACATATTCTTGAAGGCTGTTTTTAAGAACTGAAGCATTTTTTTGCTCTTAGACTGCTTTGTTCAAGTCTTACGTTCATCCTTGTGCATGGGTGGATTTGGGCTAAGATGACGAGGGCGCTCAAGCCAATCACATTCACCCAAGGGAAAGCTAGGCTCGAAAAGGTTAAGAAACACTTCCCTGTGTAATCCACTTGCTTCCTTTGTTTCCAGGTGTCCTTGATGTACTGGTGATAACTGAAGAAGATCGCAACCAACATGTAAATGAGGTTGAAGCAGCAAGCATGAGCGTGTGGCTTTTCTCCAGCGCATCCTCGTGGGGGATAAACCATGGATTCAACATTTTGACCCCCACAAGAGACAATCATTGCAGTGCCCCCATAACCCTACGTCCCAAGCTACCATTCAATCTTGATGTCAACAACAACAACAACAACAACAAAACACCGGATTTCTTCTTCATATGGATTTGACTGATTAATCACGCGTTGTTGCAAGTACATGGAAAGGGATTGAGACTAGTCAAAATGTGAATAGTGCATTACATAGAGGACAAACGTAGCTATCAAATGAAAAACGAATTTCGAAAATCAGTTAACAAATAAAAAATCTACAGCCATGGAGGTACCCGGTATTGCTTTTCAATCAACCTTCATATTATTTCGTAAGTACTCGATCTAGAGGTGTAGAGACAGTTTTAACAACTGGTTTCGGAAACCTTAAATAATTGTAACAACCAGCTTGGGTGAACCGGCTGAATTACAGCATTGGTTTCATCCCCAAGTTGTGGGAGCGATTGGCAAACTTTACACAAAAATATTAGCCACATAACATTCAAATATAATATTTTTTATAGAAGATACTGTGTAGTTTCTTATCATACGTATGTGAGGAAACTAAAAGTTATACGGGACAATTATGTAGCTATCGTATTGTAAATACGTGTGTGCAAACTCGCAACATGAGCTTGATTTCCCCCGTATTCTTGATAGATTTCAACCCAAAAATATGTGTATTACGTAAGGTTGGAGAAAGGTGCTTGCCAAGTTACATAAAAATCGGATAAATAAATTTTATGAAACTTATTGTGGAAGAAACAAACGCATGCTGATTGAATCGAATGATAAAAGATAGCTCATACTCGCTTCAAGAAACTTCTTGTGAAGAGAGTAGCGTGATGACCGAGAAGATACACCACGTGCTTCCTAAAAGTAAATATCACTTAAGGTACTTCCCCGCGTGAAACGAGGAAATTGGGAGCATATTTTCTTGAGAAAGATTAGCACAGTACAAAGTAATGAATGATTTATGACTTAACGTATTAATACGAATGTTATTCAAATACTTACAAGAAATCTGAGATAGTGCGAAAGCACATAAGGAAAACATGTACCTTACAATAACAATAATATGTTAGAGGATATTCTTGATGTGTGATACTGGAATGTAAGAATTTCATAAGGAATGGTAAATTGTGTCATATTTAAACTATTTCGTGTACAGGTTACTCGTATAAGTTGCTGAGTATATAGCTTTGGGGGGAAAAAATATTAATCTATGAAAGTGACAATGTTTGTGACTTAATAACTCTTGAATCACTCGACCGACCTCGATTAAATTTTCAATATAAATGAGGTTCGGGCCTGGGATGGTTTTTGTCACTTCACTTTGATAGTGCAACTTAGGGGAGGGGGATTCATGTCCCCGGCATATTTAAAATACTTGATCTGGGATGGATGATGGAGGATATAGTAGCCTAATGTCTTAGATGCCTATATGCTAAATTTCAGAACCATAGCTGCTATATTAATATTCTTTTTTGTCGTTTCAGGAGTGAGAGGTGACACCTAGCTTGAAAAATGGAGAAAACCGAACAACGAGCTGTCATCAAGTACCTCCAGAAAAAGGGGTTAAGCCCAAAGGAGTCATGAGGACATAATTAGTGTGTTGGGTGATGGGGCTCCTTCCTACTAGGTGGTAAAGAACTGGTGCCGCGACTTCCGTTGCGGCAGGGAAAGCTGTCAACAGGCCCCTGGTGCTGGTCCTCCAACAACAGCATGCACCCCAGAAAACATTGACGCTGTGCATGATATGATTATAGCAGACAGACGAATCACGTTGCAACAGTTAGCAGACATCATGCACATCTTTGTAAGCTCAGTGGAAACCATTGTGCGTGAACACTTGGGATTCAGACAGGTGTCAGCGCGATGGGTACCCAAAATGTTATCTCGTGAACATCAGAAAGACAGAGTTCGATGTTCAAGAGCTGGTTTGGAGGTTATGGGGGCAGACCTGAAACAGTTCTGTGATAGATTTGTGACAGTGGATGAGACGTGGCTCCACCACTATGATCCCGAGTCCAAACGACAGAGCATGGAGTGGCGGCACAGCAGTTTGCCTCCCCCACGCAAGTTCAAAGTGCAAGCGTCAACACGCAAGGTTATGGCCACATTTTTTCTTTTTTTTTTTGGGATGCGAAGGGTGTGCATATTATTGACTATCTGGAGGTTGGACACACTATCACGGATGTCTATTATGCAGCCCTAATCTCTAAGTTGCGCGAAGCAATCAAGGAAAAACGGCGCGGGACGTTGCAGCGAACAGTGCTGTTCCACCAAGATAATGCTCCGGCCCATAAAAGCCATCTTACTGGTGCCGTAATCCATGCTGCTGGTTTTGATGTGTTGGAACATCCTCCCTACTCACCCAACCTAGATCCTAGTGGCTTTCATTTGTTCCCAAAGTTGAAGAGCACCTCAAGGGGAAAAAGTTTCACTCAAATGCAGCTGTTATTCAAGCTGTGAAGGAAGGACGGCTCAGCCAGAGACTTTCTTTGAAGCTGGCATAGTGGCTTTACAGCATAGGTGGAAGAAGTGCATTACTATGAAAGGAGACTTTTTGGAAAAATAAAACTGCTTATAGGTCAGGGACAATAATTATTGAACCACCCTCGTATTTATATGGGAAAAAATAAATTTAGGAATTTCCTTGGACGAACTTCCTAAAATGGTTCCATATACGACCAAATTAAGCAAGGAGAAAAATTAGATCGGTTGAATAATTTTAAATGGTGCCTCAAGCGACCTCAAGTTTTGAATTCGTTTAAAATATATAGTATATGAGGAAAATCTGCAATAAACCATTGTAATTTAGAAACGGCTTAAGGGAATGGGAAGATATCGTGGATGATGGAACTAGAGGAAAACACCAACCTAATCTTGTATACCATTATACCGGGGGCCGCAGTGGCTCAGTGGTAGAGCGTTCACCTCTGGTGCTTGGGTTTGATCCCAGCCCCCGCCAAGTGAACTTTGTGCTGGACAAACACCATGTGCGTGGGTTTTCTCGGGGTTCTCCCGTTTCCTCCCACTTTCTTCATTCCACCATTTCATTCATTATTCATCATCACCGTCTCCTTTAGCCTAACCGGCATAACCGTGGGACATAAAACTCAAATATTTCATTTCATTTCATTTCATTATCGTGGCGGCCATCTTGAAGTCAGGTCAAAATTTTCAAATAGGAAGAGGGTCATGTGACATATCGTTTTGAGGTAGCGTTTTCCCAGAAACATAAATCTGGCATTATTTTTACGCCACCAATAATCATGTAAGAGTTATTACGTGTGAAAAACGAAATGCTTCGATGTAATGTTATTTTATTGTAGTTATGGACCACAGATTTGTAAGAATTTTGGAAGTATTGTACATAAATTCGAAACAAACGGCTAGAGAAAGTTAAATCTTTGTTTCCCCATGAACTAGAAATTAGGTTTCCCATCAAGATGATTCATAGACCATTATGAGGAAAAAGAAAAATTATAACTTGGAAGAAATTGAAATATCTCTTATTTACGTAGTAGCTTTAACCCTTTCACTGTGGAAGGCGACGGAACAAAATTTCCCTAACCTGCGAATGTCGATTATAGTCGACGTGTTAAAATTTGTCTGTATCTTGGGTTTGTCGATTGTAGTCGCCAAAGGTTTTCTGTGTGATTTCTATTGTTTATCGAAAACAATAGAACACAAACAAAAATGAACGGTACAACTTTGGCGACTACTCTCGACAAAGCCAAGATACGGACACACAAATTTTAACACGTCGACTATAGTCGACATTCGCATGTTAAGGAAATTTGGTTCTGTCGACAAAAGTCGACTTCCTCTGTGAAAGGGTTAAGGTAAGTTTTCAATAAGTTTTCAATCTTATTTGCTACACAGTTCACTTTTGTCACATCTAGGAGAAGATTTTCTATGGGCTTTCACTATCTGCAAAAGAAACTGTTTATGTTCCTATTTTTCGTAAGAACATTGCTGTAATCTTCTATTAGTTTCACTCACCTTTCTGTTGCGTCGTTTGTTACGTAGATTATTTATCTAGTGTCTTTCCTTGAGGATAGTCATTGTCATTTGACCATGAAATCGAATCGTACTCAAGAAACCCTTTGAATATTTTAAATCTCTCGAGAAAAAATTGTTTGTTGTAACAAAATGATTGATTTCTCTTTTCACAATAATTTTTATAGTATCACTTCTTGCGTCAGGCCTTTTTGCTGCTTCACGGTTTCCCCTTACAGTTTTTAATTCTTTCAACCAATTTTTGTTTTTCCATTATGCTAACTTCATCTTCAAAAAAAAAAAAAAAAAAAAAATGCTACGATGCATCCGTCAAGTACCAGAGATGCCGAGAAAGTTTAGAAAGAGCCACTTCAGACAATTCAGTATCTATTTGTCTATAACTGTACAAACCTTTCAAAAATTGCAGGTCTTGTAATGGTGAATGAGATGCTTGATCACATTTAAATCAAGCTTGCACACTTAGTCGTATCAGAAAAATGCATACTCTCCGAAGACCCGTTTCTATTTGCTTCATTAAACGAAATTGTTGGTAAAAGAGAAGTATTTTTAAATAGTAAATAGCTTTTCCCATCCACCTTGCATGGTGAATTGCTCCAGGTAAACGAAAGAAAACTCCTCAAGGAGGTATGCCACCCAAGAATATGATGGTCAGTTCTAAAAATTCCCTGTAATCTTCTATGTAGTGTCCTGCTTCTACAAGTTTGATAGCAAAATTTAACACTTCATTTCTTATATCGGAAATATTGTTCCTTACATCATCATCATCAATTCCTGGAATAAAGTTGGTACAATCTATTTTAGACCACTCGTTCTGAAAACGCTTAAATCGGGGAACATCCAGTCCAGATGCAAACGAAAAAACATTTGTCAAATTCACATTTTAAAACCAATTCATAAATGTAGTGTCTTCAAGGAAGATATAGAAGATTGTTTTAGAGCTTCTGCTCTAGCAGAATGCAGACACCGTTGACATGACACATATTGCAGGGAGTAGTGTTACAAGAAACTGAGTGCACGAACTTTACCAAATTCTATTCTTTAAGCTAATGAACTGTAGTAGAAGTCATATTTTCTCTTGATAATGGCAAACTGAGAACACCAATTAGCCTCTCATGACCATCTCCTGTAATAATTACTGATAGACTGTTCATTCTTTCTGCCAGTCAAATTCGGCAATAGGTTTCCGTCCATTGCACAACTAACGCACTTGATGCACTCCGAAATTATTTTGGTGGTCCTGTGCAACTCCGCCACGGATTTTCTCTCAGCATCGGTGAATGGGAGACCTATTTATTACTAGTTCCCCTACATTACGGCCTAATGCTTCTGCCGTCGCTGTCAGAATATGTATTGTTGCTCTATCAGTGACCTTATATAGATCAAGAGCAGCAACCTGTCTTGGAGTAGGCGTAATAAAATTAGTTTTTCCCCTTTCACATCTCTTGCAGGGTTCGGATTAACACACGCATCCAAATTTACATTTTCTCTAATATACTCAACTGGGTTTTCCTCTTCATTTCTTGAAATGCTTACCTCCATGTCTTTTAATGTATAAAATTCTAACAAATAATTTTCAGAAGTGAATTTTTCTTTTGCGTTCCTCTTTCTTTTGAAACCGTGCATATCCCTTTAGTTCTTTTCCCGCCAAATTCATGTCTTTACTTTTAGTCGTGTATAAATTATTATCTGTAAAAAAGAAAAATCTTTTCACAGGTAATAACTCTTAGACGACTAAAGCTATCTTTAAAATAGTGCCAGATTTGTGTTTCTGGTGAAACGCTACCTCAAAAAGATATTTCACATGACCCTCTTCCCATTTGAAAATTTTGACCTGAATCCAAAATGGCGGACTTCAAGATGGCGCTATGACAATACTATACAATATTAGGTGTTTCTTCCTCTAGTTCCATTATCCAGGATATCTTCGCCTTCCCTTAAGTTGTTTCTAATTTACAAAAGTTTATTCCAGATTTTTTCCATATGCTATGAATTGTAACCGTCTTCAAAACTTTAGGTCTCTTGAGGCACCATTTAATATTATTCAATGGAACTAATTTTTCTCCTGACTTTGGTCCCATATGAAATCATTTTAGGGGGTTCGTCCAAAGTAATTCAGAAATCAAAAATTAAGGACTACCCTATATATATATATATATATATATATATATATATATATATATATATGTGTGTGTGTGTGTGTGTGTGTGTGTGTGTGTGATAAAAATTAGCCATATTAGTGCCGAATCCATAATTTTGGGGTCGTTCAAATGCCACTTCCAATGCCGTTTAAATCCAAATTCAGCCCCGCAACTTGGGGGAAGGGAAGGGGGAGATTTATAAGAATGATCGAATATGACCAATATCAGAGAGTGCTTATGGAATAGTAAAAAGTGACTGACTAACAGAACATATTACTAATTTTTCTTATTGTAACCTAGCGAAATTCTACAATATTGTTAGCATTTAAAAAAAAGCCCAAATATGAACTTGGGAACAGTAAGTTCGAAGCGGTAGATATAGGCGTGCAGAGTGACACAAATAAACGTTCGTCAGGCACATCGCAAGTGATGTTCAAAGTGTCCGCTGGACAGCAATGCAAGACAACACCGGATCATGGATTGGCGAACCCGTTCGAAGATACCTGGGTCATAGCGAACAGTTGCACAGGTGTTGTAGATACGTTGGTCCAAGTCGTTAACATCGTTGACAGGAGAGTGGCATACACCACACTTTTCATGTATCACACTTGCAGATAAAAATCCAGTGGATTCAGGTCCGGAAACCGGGCAGGTCAACGCACTGGATCACCACGCTCTTAGGAAACTGTTGTTCAACCACCGCCAGACATTCATAGTGAAGTATGCGGCAGTCCCATCATGTATGTACTACATGTTGCGACGAACCGCTAGGGGAACATTTTTCCAGTAATTCGGGAGGTCTATCCTGGAGAAAGGTCAATACTGTGCTCCATTCAGTCTTTAGGGTAGCATGTACGGGCTGCTGATAAGTCAATCATGGATAATACCATAGAATACAATACATTGAGTCCAAATTGGTGTTGATGAGCAACAATCGAATCGTGGGTACCAGCATCTGCCAAGTGTGTGTGTTATGCATTTTGACGATACCATCCCTTTCAAACGTGGCCTCGTCAGTGAACAGTATTGATGCCTGAAACAGCATGATGGTAGTGGTCTGTTGTATAAAACACTGGTGAAATGCTTGAAAATCAGCTTCTATCAGTCCTTGTACCCTTTGCAGGTGATGTGGATACAAGTCATTTTCATGTAAAGCACTCTACACAGTCACGCGACTAACCTGCATTTCACGCCTAAGTTTCCTTGTACTCGTACTGTACATGGCTCATTGTCCACAGCTTTTAACACACGTTTGTCCATAACAGATGTTCGTATATGATGGGGTCGTTCAGCATCCACGTGAACAAGTACTACGGTCTCTGTTTCACACACGCGCCGATAAATTGTTGCAAACATTATGATTGGCGTCTGTTAGGAAAAAATATCCGAGAAGAGTAGTGCTGCTTCTCGGTCATTGCCATCTACATAACCTTACATCAACAGCATGTAGACCTGTTTGTGGTTTGAATAACGCACCATATTTAGTCAACCAATACCATTTGTCCTGTTCAACCCCCGCAGCACAATGACCGCACTATATCGTCTTGAACACAAGTGCCACCTATGTGTATGAACCGAGCAACTACGTATTGAACACTAGCACCACTTCTAAACTTTATAGATCGCAATCTAAGCTTATTGGTTTTCGATATCTGCCGCTTCGAACTTACTGGTCCCACGCTTTCGGCCTTCGCTAACTCTGCCAATATGCTCAATACACTATATGTTCATATGGCCTTTTTTGCTTAGGTTGGTTCGGGTCTAGTGGTAAATCCGGCCCTGTAAACATCTGAAATTATATGAACTTGGGAGCTCGAACCTCACCTTGACGAATTTCTGCGTACGCCACTGATCTCTTTTAATGTAAAAGTCGAATATAATGGCTAATATATTTATGTAGCCATAAATTGGCTGTCTTTATGCTAAGAACACAGTACTTTATAAACACAATTCACAGTCACACATAAGATAAGAAACTTTATATCCTTTGATGTAATATACACTCACCAACAAATCTGGATACATAATTCTACATGATCCTTTTTTTTTTTTCTTTTTATGTCAATAAAGGTGAAACAAGTTTACCCATTTCAATTAAGTTTTCTTTGACATTGACAGAACGTACAGTACAGTACTAAAAATTATTCCAATTGCTCAGTTTATGTTGAAGTCACATTCGAAAAAATTGTGGTGTGTGTGTGTACCCATTTCTATTATAGTGACTGTAGATAAAAATTAGATTTATAGAATATAATAAAGGGAACATAATCTTCTGGAGGGGGGTTAATTTCCAAGGGGGATTTCCCCCAGGGATTTTTTTACTACTTATGAACTCTTTGTTGGTCTAGTGACTAAAGCGTACCCGTTTGGTGTACGTAGTCCCGGATACAATTCCCGTTGCGAGAGCATTAAAATGAAATAGTTACGATCGCTCGGATTCCACCTTCAAGTGCCGGTCCACGTCTTATATAAACTAGGTGCTGAAAAGCATGGGCGCCCAAAGGGAGCAGATGGGGCCCGGGCCCTCTGGTTCACGAAAATGTATCCATAATATAGCAAACCATGTATATTAAATACCAGACGTAATATAGCAACTATGGAGATGCCACCCTAGAAAATTTTCTTCGGGCGCCCCTGCTGAAAAGTATGCTTAACTTTAATAACCAAACAGTTTACTACTTATGAGAAACATGTAATAATTTGCTTATCACTACTTCTATTATTATTATTATTATTATTATTATTATTATTATTATTATTATTATTATTATTATTATTATTATTATTATTATTATTATTATATAAAATTTCCTCCTTTACCAGATTTGTTACGTGAATGAATTAGTCGATAATAGAAATATGTCATACCTGTGGAAAATTCTTGAGTGATTCATATCAGGTCACCAAAGGTCGTAATGCCTCTTCATCACAAGGGCATGTTAGTCATCTTATTCTACTTCGATATGAGAACAATGGATATTCAAAATAACCACTGCTTAAAGTAAGAAATGAGCACTCGAATTCTGCTTAGTAAAAGGAACGTAGCAAGTGAATTCTCAGTTCAATGTGTATGTTTGTGTGTGAGCCAAGAACAGCGATCAATGCGAGCGAGGCGCCGGGAACACGTGCGACGCCCATAGCAGCAACCAATCAGTTCGATTCTCTAATGAGGCGCAATCTTTCAATTCAAACTTATTTGGGAGATACATTTAATTTAATACGGTAGAAAATTTTAACATTCCTGAGACTCAGAACATTTGTATACTGAATAAAGATTTGTATTTTATTTGTTTTAAAGTTACATCCAATACAAACCTTCACTGTATGTACAGATTATGAATGAAGCTCTATCTTTTTAAAAGTGCATAGCCTATTATTTCTATTCCTTGTTTAGAACGACTATTTTCTATTCTACAAACTAATTAGCATATGGTGAATATATATTTATGTCTATATATATATATATATATATATATATATATATATATATATATATATATATATATATATATATATGATGTGAAAGCAATCATATTTCTTTATTTAAGTCACCAGACAGAAAACAATGTTGCATAAAATAAACACTGTTGCACCAGAAACGTTACTATTCGAAAATTACATTTTGCAGGTGTAGCGTAGGCAGGAATTTTGTTTGGGAGGGGCCTTAGTTTTGCTTTCTATACTATACTATATATATATATATATATATATATATATATATATATATATATATATATATATATATGTTGCGCCGGATATTTCTTCGTTCTTTCTCGATTGCTGGTTTTGCACATTTTCTTTGCCAAAATTAACACCACTACTATCTTTTTTCAAGTTCTAGCCATTTTTCTAAAACGTTTTTCGAGTCTTTCTGTGAATTAATATCTTGTTTATATTTTTCTTCATTGTTTTTTTCGTTTCTTTGTTTGCACATTTTCCTCACTGAAATTAACACAATTGCATTTTTCCAGCTCTAATTACTTTTGTAAAACGTTTTCCGATATTTTGCAACTCGAAATGAGCTCTTATTTCGACATCATAAACACTTCTAACTCAGTCCAAATCTTCTGAACTGCTCTAACTGATTGCTGATTCTAACTCTATGCACGTTACAAGTCTTTACTACTGTTTTCCACCCTCTTCTGTTAACAATTTTTCGTCAAATATTTTTCATCTGAATCAAACTGAAATAACAAAGGAAAATCTTGATTTTTCCCCTGCTTTCTTATTTCCTTGTAGGTTAAGGAAACTAGCTACTGAGCATTTATCGAGATCAATTGATCGCTGCTTTGTTTGGTGCGAATTGGGGCTAGAAGTGAGTGATATTAAACCAAGGTTTCCTATTGTAGTTAATCCTATTGGGAACTACGCTGAATGAATCAAAATAGACGATGACAGGTCATGTGTTTTATTATTTTTATGGAGGTCATTCACTTCTTGGGCTTAAGTATGTTCATTTCTTCTTACCCCTTAAACTAAGGTAAATATTATTTTTCTTTTCGGAACTTCCTTTTATGAATACAAAGGAACTGCTTCTTTTCAATTTTGCATGGCTCAGTCCGCAAATTTTGGCTTTGGGTCAAGACACGAGAAAACTGTGGTCATTGCTATTTCAAACAGTAAAACAATAACTTCAAGGTCGCCATACGCATATAGACCCTTCTTACTCTTTTCTTTCTTCCCTTTGAACAGCAGAGATTCTTGGACAACTTGATTGCCAAACCCCCGGAAACGCAAACCATGGTAGAAATAATAACATAGAAATAATAATAATAATATCTTATTTCTACCATGACGCAAACATTTTAAAAGAATAAAGACGATGCTGGCGAGCACAATTTATCTAGGAACTGTTTAGTGTCACATTTTGTTTTGAAATGAAGTACATGAAAGGAAAATGGTTATTTGTTCCGAGAAAAAATGACAAGCACCAAGGTACCAAAGTTCATTGTTGGAACCAGTTGGGGGAACCGGGCCTCTTATTCCCTCCCCTTCCCTAAGCTACTGGGTCACTCATTCATTAGTCTGTGCAGCATATCTAACGGATTCTAGGAAATAATGGCAAAGGAAAGATGGCAATAAGAAAATATTTCAACGGGAAAAAAAGGCAAATGTAAAAAATGGCAAAATGGAAAATTCCAATAACTCCAATAAACTATCCATCAACTTACATTAATTTCTATAAATATTGGAGAGTAATTCCAATTCCAATTGAGAATGCAGGGCACAGAAATGCATGGATTTGATCAATAGTGGAGCTTTTGTACGTTTTAACAGAAGATTATGTCCTTATTTTCTAATCCAGCATAGAAAATAACAAGATTTACGCACCTATTTTAATTATTCGCACAATGCAATTTACAAAAGTAACTGAAATTTGGTATAGAAATTCAGTACATAAATCACAATTATTTTTCAACGAAAGCCAACTAACTGAAAGGTTATTCTAGGTCATATACACCTCTCAACAGTCTGAGAATACGAAGTTAATCAGGAAGTGGAGAGAAGCAAGATTCATTAAAATAGAAGGCGAGAAGGTTATGAACTGGAACTCAGGACTGAAAATTGATGAACAGTGAAATAATAAGTTATTGAGGAACCTTATGGTTTAGTAAGTTAATCGTACAGGTTAATTTTGTAACTTTATTATTTGATTATTTATTCAGTATCGTATTCATTCAGTATTATTTATTCAGTAAGTTAATTTGACATGGTAATTTCGTACATTGAATTAGGTCTAGTTATGGGAACTTTTCAATTGCTCCGAAACTTTTTACACAGTTGTATGTAATCAGGATTCCACTTAGAGAGTGCTCTATATCTGCTGTGTATGCATTGATGACTGACAAAAGCCAGAAGAACTACGAGGAACTAATGTAGCTGCTATTATAATCTGAATATCTTGGATTCAGGCAGTATCACTGTTAGTTTTATTATTTAATTAGTATCGTATATTATAACTAATTACATTAAGTTAACAATTGTAACTTTATTTTTTTTTCAGTTGTTTTGCTTTTTGGAAAACTGAACAAACATTTTTCTTATGTATATAGATTGTAGAAAGGTTACGTGTACATCCCACCATCAGTTACATAACACTTTTATGTATTTTTCTTTGATTTTCAGACAATTCAAAGTAAGTGTTCGGAACTAACTATCCATTCTGCGCCGGAGACAGTTGTGTGTGACTTCAAAATGGCAGTTCATAACGCAGTACGTGTTATTTTTGGAAACTATATTCAAATTCAAGGTTGGATTCCAGGTCCACAACTAGCCACAGAGGTTTGGGAAGACCATGAATAAGTTAGGGGGGCATGAGTAAGTTATGGGGGCTAAGTCATTAAACATTCTCTTACAAATATCTAAATTGTGTTTTTTGTATTAATGATGCCATTTTTTATTGAAGTCTGGGGTGTTCGAAATTTTAGGGAGGCAGCCCCCCCCCTAGTTCCCCCTCTAGTTGCGGGCCTGTTGGATTCTTTCATTTGCGGCAAAATATTCAGAGAAAGATACAGGAATATTGACTGACAACTTTATATATAAAGGTAACCAAGAAAGTGCTGTCGCTTTATCACCCACCATCTTCGATCATCGATATATCACCTACGATGAATCTGGAAGATAAAAAATAGTCCCCATCAGCATCAACAACCTTCTTCCAACGTTCTGGAACGCCATGAATTCCATTGCGGTAGAACTTGGTGGACCGTGAAGAGAATAAAGTATCCAGTGTATTTTGCAGCTCTATTAGAGATTTGAACTGGCGTTCTCTAAGGTGATCGTCCAAGGAATGAAACAGATGATAATCGGACGGTGCAATGTATGGCGGTTGCATTAATATTGCCCATCCAAGGCGTAGAACCGTGTCCCGGGTCATCCTAGCCACGTGAGGTTTAGCTTTGTCCTGTAACAGGAGGACCCCTTTCCGATTCAGAAGTGCTGGCTCCAGAGTTTTAAGTTTTTCTTGAATAAGGCTCGACTGCTGACAATACTCAATTGCATTGATGCTCTGACCAGCTGGTAGAAGTTCCCGATGCATGATGCCGCGAACAGTCCGCCAAACACACAGGAGGACCTTCTTCTGGTGCTTTGCTGGTTTCGGTTGTTTTGGTACCGATTCATGGTATGCTAACCAATGTTCATGGTGCCATGGAGCTTCGTGCAGAACCCACTTCTCATCACATGTCAACACTCTGTCCAGAAATGACTTCTTCCTCAGACGAGATAGCAAACAAACACAGGTGTCTGATCGCTTTCCCTTCTGGCCATCGCATTGCCTTCTGGTCAAATCGTGTGGGATTCATCGACCCAACTTATAATGCTTCCAAAGTTGATGGAGGTGTGAATAGTTTCTCCACTCACACTGAATTGTAGTTCCAGTTCCTCACATGTCTGGCCAGTGTTCACCTCAATTGCTACCTGAAGATCTTCATTTTGTTTGTGTGTTGGTCTTGCGGCACGTGGTGCGTCTTCTAGTGTTTCGTCACCGTCCTTAAACTTATTAAACCACCGCTGCACTGTCCGTGTACTCACGACACACCTCACCAGGGAAGGGCCTGGCCTATCTTCTGCCCGCTGCAGTGGTGTTTGATCCCAGTTTGAACTCGTACAGCATACACGCCCGTATGATGCTCTGTAGGTGTCCCATGTTCACTCTGACCTTACGCAAGTTCACGGTGTAATTGAACTGCCACAACCAGGTAGCATGTTGGATATACCCACACCAACAACTGACCTTCGCCTGATATCCATTCGCATTCAACTCACGGTGTCAGGGTCAATTGAACAAAGACATCCACAAAAAGCGACATAACTTTCTTGGATTACCTTTATAAAACTGATGAGGAATTTCGTCTTTTCTGTTGTAAAATCCCGACGTTGGCGTTTTTAACTGTTGAAGATGTTAAACAAGGATTTTTGCATCTAAAAGAGACAGCACCGCAAAATGCCGCGGATCTAATAAACTACTTTGAAAGTACATTCTTTTCAGACAGCTTTAAGAGAAGTGGCAACGATGCTATTTTAAAATTGAAGCTTCTTCCTTTATGGTATCCTTTAAGCTCATGGAGCAGTCACGAAGCAACTCTTGCCAACAACCCGAGAAAGAACAACGTTTGTGAGAGGTGGAACAGTAAGTTCAAGAACCTAGTAGGGCATCACCACCCTACAATACGGAAATTATTGAAAAACTTCAACAAGAAAATGCATCAGTTTCCACAATTTTGAAACAGGCTGAGAGAGGATAGTATATCAGAAAACCAGCGCGACGTGTGTTTGTTAATATCCAGAATAGACTTCGTTATCTTTGTGTGGACTATACAGGTCGAGAGGAAATCGATCGCTTTCTGCGTGTAGCTGCACACAATCGTACAGAAACTTACGACTAGAATATTACGTAAAGTATGTGTGATAGTATTATGTATGAGTGTGTAAACATGTGTGTATATAGTATACCATAGAATTGTATGTAGTATAGAGTGAGGTATATTTTATTAACTGTGACAAATAATTTGGCAATATGCATAAATATATTTATTAAAGAATAAAGAAGAAGGAATCTAAAATACTTGAATATTTATTTGACGTACTGTGTATATTCTTTCAGCATGTTTCTCAAATTATTGAGTACGAATGACATGGTTACGTGATTCATGACATGCTCTCTTCCGAGTGTTTCAATAGTCAAAGTCTATTTTCAATTTTTGGTATGTATAAATACATTTTTGTAAAGATGAAGTAGTCTAAAATACTTAAATAATTGTTTGGCGTGTTATGTATATCTATTCGAATCCATAGTTATCGGTCCTCCAAATGAGATTCGTCTGTTGCATGTTTAGTAAACCAGACTCCTTTTCTTCCTTGCCATTTTTTCCGTTTACCTATCAGGTTTCAATTTTCCCTGAATGCGACGTTTCAGTTCTGGAATTGACATAGACCAAGTAAACTCTATCTTAAAGAGAAATAAATGTGATAATTTTCTTTTATGGTGCAACACTTTTCTGTTTAGTGACTTAAATATAGAAATAAATAAATGTTTTCATGTCTAGTTTGAATTCAAACTTGTTACACCTAAATAAATAAATTTCATCATTTCCTGGAATGATGTTTTCAAAATGGTACAATTCACTGTACCTTGCATAGGCTCCATACAGTATTGGCCAGAGTGGATGACTCATCACAAATAACTGTCATGCTTATGAATACACAAGAATATTCTCATTTAAATACAGATGTGTTTGATATAAATTATATATTTAAGTTTAAAAACATATAAAGGATACATTTCAGTCATATGCTTGCGAGCGAGTTCAATATTTGGTGTGCAAACCATTGTTTTACTTAATACAGCTTGGATACAAGGCATGGACAGACATAATTTTTTGGCAGTATTCTTGTTTAATTTATAGCTTTTAATTGAAAAGCTGAACTGGGGTTACATTCAGGCACTTGTCGTTTTAAAATTACTCAACAGTTCTCGATGGGATTCAGATAAGGAGAATTTCAGGTCAAGATCCAAGAATTTGAAACCCGCTGGTTACAAGCCATTCCTTAACAGCTTTTGTCTGGTGACATGGAGCTCCATCATGTTAAAAGTGAGTGCACTGGTTGATCTCCATTAAACACTGGTAACTTCTCTTTAAGCATATCTAGATAGGCAGTTCCATTCATTGAAATCCCTTCAGGCATGAACCACAATCCACATCTTCCTTTAGCGGAAATGGCACCCCAGACCATGATTTCTGCAGCATTCTTTATGGTGAGAATGATGTAGCGTTGAGAGGCCCTTGTATTGGGAGGTCGTAGCATGTGTCTACAAAAGGTATAAAATTGCGATACCTGGGTCTCGTCTGAAAACATTTCTATTCTTTTCTACTGTTCAGCAGTCTATCCCTGATACTTTTTACAAAATTCAATCGGTCGGCAATGTTCTTGGCCGACAATTTCGGTTTTTTGGCAAGCTTATAGGATTTGAAATTGGTACATAACAACCTCCTACGGATCGTCCTTTGGCTAGATAGATTCCCACCATTTGGTAAACCAGCCTGGATTACCTTGGTTGATTTTCATCTTCAATGGTAGCAACATTTATGTTTCTGCTTGTGGTAATTTTAGTTGTACAGCATGTTCCATTCAAATCTCCGTAATTTTAATTGAGCTCTTGAAATTTTGTTTTCATCACTTGCAGTTGTCAGTTTCCTCACTACGCAGCGCCATGGTCGCATAAATAAAAGTGGCGACTGTTCAACAAGTGAACAGGCAATGGTGAGATATACTGAGGCAAAATCTGTGATACCAACGCAACGCAATTTCAGACGAGTGTATAAAGAATTTGCACGCGTTACTAAAGAAATCAAGCTGTGGTTCAGTAAGTTTATAATAACCGACAATGTCCTTAAACAATCAGACGAAGCTCGCTGTTGTGTGTCAGATGATAAAGTGGAAGAAAACTGAGGAGGGTTGTACAAAAGCCCAAGTTAACCCATCTGCCAGGCTAGGGATGCGCACGAGACAAGATTTGAGACTGTCTCGACTCGAAAATGTGCTGTAAAAGTGATGTCTCGACTCGAAAAATATATATTTTTCTATTGGAAGAGCTGTGTCTCGACTCGAATTTTGTCTGGAAAATTCTGTCTCGACTCGACAGGCATATAGACTATTCAATGTGTCTCCAACAATAATGGATCGAGTTCTGCACAAAAGCTTCGGTTGTATCCGTATAATCTGTAAATTGTGAAATAATTGAAGCCATATGACAATCGCATCGCAAAGAAGTTGGTATGGAAATAATGCAGTGTATATACATGAATCCCCACTTCCTTGACAACGTCCTGTTTTCAGACGAAGCAACGCTTGACGTATCGGGGATTGTCAACCAACACAACGTATTAAGCGGGGGATCTGAAAACCCACATCTACACAGAGAATGTTTTCGCGATAAACGAAAATTGAATGTTTGGTGTGGGTCTAATGAAGAACAGGATTATCGATCCGTTTTCTTGAATGAAAACACAGTAACAGGCTTTGTGTATTAGAATCTATTAAAGCAGTTCGTGCAACCCCATATAGTTTCTCTAACCGGATATAGTCTTCCAAAACTATAGGGCTTCCCCACATTGGAATCTAGATATTTGGAGGTCCAGGTCCCTCAATTCAACATTTCCTAATCGTTGGACTGGACGCGATGGGCCGATATGGTGGCCGCCATGTTTACCGGACCTCATTCCATTTAACTTCTTCCTCTGAGGATACGTCAAGGGTTGTATGTTTCCGGTTCCAGTGAATAACATCTCAGAGTTACGAAGTCAAATCTGTGTTACGATTGCAGTAGTACCAGGGACATGTTCGAGAGAACATGGCAAAACATTTGTTTACGCTACTGATGGGACAGATGTAGAGATGTGTTCATGAGTTGAAAACTAAATTTATGAGTTTTTCTTAAATTCTTTGAAATTTCATTGCCTTATTATTTATACTTTCTTTTCTGCGATTGATTAAAATTCGGAAGATTTGAACGGAACCCTGTATTTGCGATTTACGTCGGAAATGCAGTTTTCTGAAAAATATTACTGATCATCCCTTGAATAACGTTGTGCAATACGTATAGGTTCAGAATAGCTATTCAAAACTAAATAGTTATTAAGAATTAAAATATCGGCACGATTCATGTTCGCAGTCCTTACTAACACTTTTCTAATGAGAAACACGACTTCCCATTCACTACGCAACTCACTGGTTAAGTGAGGAATAACCACTTTAAGGGAGGTACGTGGCTCAGTAGTAGCGCACTTACCTCTGGTACGTGAGGTCCTCGTTCGATCCTCGGCCAAGCCAGCTTGTGATGGAGAACTTTTCTTCCTTCGACATCCTCATTCCACCAATTATTCCACAATCATTCACTTGCCTTAATCGTCCGTCTCCCTTACCCTCAAGGGGATAATCGTGGGACGTTAAACTGAAAGATTTCACTTCAGTTCAATTGTTACTTTCAAATTCAACTTTTTTTTCAATGGGCAGCACTAGCTATACTTGAATTTAGAAAAGCTTCTTAACATCTACCTAAAAATTCAAATTTTGTTACAGTCCGTCACGCAAACATTTAGTAAAGTTCTTTAATCAGGTAACACAGCATTCTACCAATTATGCAGATATTGAATTTAGGAAATCCACTGCAAACCTTCACCGAAAAGTTCTCGTCTCTGTAGAATTCGTGTCTCTAGTCGTTACTAATATTTCTAATAACATTCCGTGTAGTTTTTACTTAATAACCTTAGTTCATGTACAGCTCACAGATGACGAGAAGAACCCTAGCAGAAGTAGTGTGACGTAGGTATTGTCTCGCCCACTTTTCGCACGGGGGTTTCAAATGACACCACAGAATAGCACACAGATAACTGCCCGGAGTAGCAGACGACATCTAAGTATAGACCACACCTCAAAAACCGAAAATGGACTTGACCGTGTCGTTGACCTTTCCCCGCTAACCCTGTTTTAGGATTCTTCTCGTCATCTGTGAGCTGTAGTTTATCTAGTTTCCTAATCTATATTTACATATATAATTAGTATATCTTTATTTGTAATCGCAGATAGCGTGTAGGGGAAAAATGACGCTGAGAATGATATATTTTAACATTACAAAAGAGGATACTAAATTGAATTTTAAAAAGATATAGGAATATGATGTGATTTCCCTTTTTGTATACAGTCTTGTTATACAAGAACTGACCAGTCATATTTTCGAGATCGAACGTAGAAAATTTTAATACTGTCGCTTCAAACAAGTAGCGCGAACGATCAAAATGAATTCATATTTATTCCTTCATAACCAAGACAATATATTCTATATTAAATTACAACTTAATATATAAATAATGTATACATTGTACTTATTGTCAGAATTGTACTAATTTAGAGAATATCTATAATCATCAAAACATCGAATGATATAAAATTTACACAAAAGTACAAAAGTTTAAAATATCAAATAAATAATTCATTTCCCTACCTACACAAGAGGAAATCACCAGAACGGAATCCAAATTACCTGAATGATCTAAAAGAAAAACTATTTACCATATATATATATATATATATATATATATATATATATATATATATAGTGGCGAATACAAGGGGGCTATAGGGGCTATAGCCCCCCTTGACACTGAGGTATACACTGGATAAAATGGGCTTTAATCCTGCTTTACATTGGATAAAACGGCAAAATATGGTTTAGTCCCTCCCTTGATCATATGCTGGATCCACCTCTGTATATATATTCTTCCAGTAATTATTTGCTTACCCATTTGCAAAAGATTTGCACTGGCAAACATGAAATAACATGTACTTGGAACATGTCAAATTGAAAGAGCCGCAACATTATAAATATAGCTTATTTTTGTATAAAAGGAAAAAATGTCAAATAACATGTTAGCATACAAACATATTCTCTTTCAGTGGTTTTCCATTTTTAGTAAGTATATTTGCATAAAGAACTTCATTTTGTTACTAGGGAGGGCATAGGATGGAGTGAGCTGAATAAATTTGAAAAATTATTATTATTATTATTATTATTATTATTATTATTATTATTATTATAGTTTAGCACGATTATGTTGTAGGCTAAAGAAGATGACGAAAGAGAATGATTGTGAAATTAATTTTTTATGCTCCCCCGTCGGGAATCGAACCCGGTCACGTGTATAGAAGGCACACTTGAAAGCCACTAAACCAACGTGGAGAGTACGAAGTGAGCGGATGCCGGAGAGTAGCAGAGAGGGTTATGATGCAATTCAAAATTCTTATTGTTGTCCTGTAAAGTAAACAAAACACTGTTTAAATTTATACAAAAGTTCACTTAAAATATAGTTTACCCATTCTCAGCCACTGAATTTTCTTCTTTCCTTCATCATAAATTGTAAAAATCCCTCGTAAAATATATTATAGAATTCAATTTTTAAGTCATAACGTGACAATTTTTGCGAAAATTTTGACATTTACAGTTATTGTTGTGGCTTCACTTAATTTTACCCATACCTAATAGGTTAACGTAATTTCCAGGGGTAAAATGAAGGGGAACGCTGGGGTTGTCGTTTCCCCTCTTTCAAATATAGGCGTTTCTCTACCTTCTAAAAAGTTACAATAGGCAAAGGTAGGCACGGGGGACGGCGTGACGTTATGCATTCCCCTACCTTTTCAGATCCAATTTTACCCCTAGTAATTTCGACCACAGAGCAGGGGCGGATCAAAAAGGTAAAAACTGGGGGCAGGTAGAATCCAGACTATGATAGGTATATTATGAGTTTATAGTAAACTTCCAAAAATATATGAATAATGGGTTCAATTATTTTTGTCAGTCAAAAAACTGGGGTCCTGGGCCCCCGGCCCCAAGCTAGATCCGACACTGATCTCTTTCAAAATGTTACATCAATAATTAGTGAAAGAATATTGTTTTAAACAGCAGCTGAGGTAAGTGCTAGTGCTGCCTATTTTCTGTGAGATAACACGTAACTTTGCATTCATTTTCTCCTAATATCACTATCACTGCAAAAATTTTGCGTGTAGATCACTTTCAGACACACCACCCAAAATAACTGTTGAAAAATTATAATTCTTTCACTAATTTCCTTCTCATTGTCTTCCAAATAATTTACACTGGGCGATATGACATTATCCCATTTATTATAGATGAAACTCAAGGAGGCCACCAGAAGAGATTGTTGACAAATTACAATTCTTCAACGATTTGTGTATGCGATGTGTGGTTACAAAAACATAAACCAGCATGTGCTCTATGGTCACTAAAAAGCACGAATTCTATTTAACCAAGTCAGAACACGTTGTAGCTGGTAAACCCGCGCGTCAGCGACAGTAGGTATACGCGCAAGCAAGGGTAGTGAAAACATGTGGGTTTTCTCAATGATATGAGGTCCAATGGCACTTGTAATGGTTTTACACTAGTAACGCTACACTTGTAAACATAAGATACAGCTTTTGTACACTGTGCAAAAATGCTCCGCCGGTGAAAAATAGTATCTAAAGAGTCATCTTTTATATTCACTCACTTCTTTTAACCGTCATAAGCACTTGTAGTGATTTTATACTAGTAACCCTACACTTGTAAACCTAAAATACAACTGTATTACTTTGTATTTAATTTTGCCGCCTGTATATATTTGTACCTTACCATGTACATGTCTTTCGATGCAGAGTATTCAATTTTACCCGTAAATTTTGCAAAATTGATGTGCCTAAACTTGACCAGCGCCGAAATTTCTTCCTACAAAAATGTCTTTAGATGCAATGTACTCAATTACTAAATCCTTCCAATTTTAGTATCCGTAAACTTAATCTGCACCAGAATAACATTGCCACCACGATTAGTCAGATGATACGTCCTGGCATTTTGGAGAGAAATTTATTTTCTTCTGGGGCAGAGAAGAAAAAACAGACTAAAACTATATGTGGAATTCGCCATAACCATAAACTCTAGATGTTGTAATGAGATTGTATTTCCATTACTAACTTTATTATTGTGATAAAGAAAATATGTGGAACAAAGTAATTAGTGCATTGACAAATGTTAAAGTTTTTCGAAAGATATACCATTATTATCTGAATAGCTTGAATGCAACTTTATTACATAAATTGAAAGATGTAAGGAACCATAATTTAGTACGCGAAACTTCAACTGTAGAAAGAATCTCACCGATGAAGGCTGTAGAATTCAATTTAAAACCCTTCTTTGAGAGTACACGCAAAAATCATCAGAAATTGCCTGTCCCGAAGCAAAATGCAGTTTCTAATAATAATGAGGTTGGCGTACCAAGACATGTAGCAAAAGATTGCAGCAACATTGAACCGCATTCAGCACAAATACTGAAAAAGGGAACTCAGCAAAACTTCATTGAATTGTCGCTGGGAAAATCTCTCGTGGGTCAAAACCTAACACCAGCAATTGAGAAAGAGACTTCAGAAATTTTAACTAGAAAACTAAACGTTCTTGAGAAGGTAATAATACTCGATAATTGGAGGAAGGAAAATTTGAGAATGCAGAGAAAGAAGTTGATAACAGCACGGGCAGCAGAAGAAAGAAGACGACTTGAAACGGAGGAAGCCCGAAAGTATCAAGAGTTGATGAAAAATTCGTTCTATAAATATTACTAAACTCAATTGCAATGAAACCTTTAAACGAAAACTGATCAAACACCGCAAGCAAATCAACATTTTCTTTTGTTTCTTTCAAACTTAATTTCTTTTCATTTAATTCCTTTTCCGTGGAAAGAGTTATTTCAGTTAATATCGTTTCTTCAAGAAATATAGAACACAATCTGTTCATCGTTCTTCATAACAGAACGAATTAGATCATGTTATGTAAAGGATAAAAGGGACTTGTATTTTTTTCCTATGTGCAAAGCTTGTCTAAACTGTTCTGTTTATTAAATAATTTTCTGCACCAAATTATCACACATGAGTATATTTTACTTTTAAGCGATGATATGAGAGAAGAAAATATAGTGATCGTGAAAATAAACGAATTCCAAATTTCAACGGATTTACACGTTTCATGGTCCCTATATGCCGAATAAAAAAGTTACTTTAGACCTACGTCCGTCCGTTCGTACCAATGAATGACACTCACCTAGAGCAGGCTTTAGTTTACAAAACTTCGTCTCGTCATGGAAGAAAATAACACGGATTCTCGTTTCCTGGTCCATGTCATCATAAAACCGGAAGGTATCGGTGTCCATGTGGGTCCACACTGGCTCTTGTTGATACAAATGAGGGATAGGTTGGGGTCATGTTGGGTTGCTGGAAGTATCATCTTCACGTTTATCAGCATCTTACTCTATTTATCAGCATCTTCGGGAGAATGAAAACATCGTCTTGCGTACCTCCTCATAGTGTTCTGCTGCAGGGTGATAGACATAGCTGATGGTGGTGATGATAATCCCCTACACTGAGAGTGAGGTGCAGCATGTATGGTAACCAGCCTTCCAAACAAATCATTAATACTAACCATTGACGCGGGAATTGTACATGGTACCTCACCACGATACCTGTCATAATTGTGGTGTAGTTTTTAGCCGCCCCAACTGAGAAAGTGCGATTGGTGTTTCCAAAATGGGAATATACGTCTAGTACGGACGATGTACGTCAACCAGTGATACCGATAATTTACCCTGAACCTATTCCATTAAATGAAATAGGCAAGGTATTAACATCCTGCTGGTCCTACCGGAGGAGGGAAGCCTTCAGGGTACCTCCCAAATGGACGAGTAATGTATACCTATGGGTCCGGGAAGTGAAGGTTGGGCGCATGTGCGGTACTTCTGGGAACATTTTGAACGACTAGTAAGTAGGCAGAGTCAGGAACGAAGCCCTTCTGGGTCGGCTCAGGCTGGATTGGATTGAATTCTGTCGAGTTGTGGTCATCGTAGGATTCGATAACTTGAAGATCTTCGGTAACTGAACTCCAAGAGGAAATGAACTTGCTTTATGACGCTCGAGTGCAAAACTGCTTCTATTGCTAGGTCTCTAATGGATAGGAAGGCTCTCCCAATCATTAGGTATAACTGGAAGACACTAAGGCCAAATTATAGACTGGTGGTACGGACACTAGGGCCTTTGAGTTTGATGGGCTTAATCCATACGCTTCATAAGTGGTTAAAGATCAGGCGTGCATCTGTATCTGTAAGGTGAGAACCGGAACGTAGAATTGCAAAGTTCTAGCAACCACAGGACGAGCTACACAGAGAAAAATCCGTTCTCCGGACAGCAGTATATTGTACAAATATACGGTATCCTCTTGCTTCCTACAGAAATCAGTAGGGACCATACGTATCCATATGCTACATACGCACTGCCCTTAGATGTTACATCATGCCATTGCAGGATGTCTGATATATAACAGTCTTCCTTATATTACATACATATATGTATGTTACCTTTGTCAGCTATATGTTATATACGTCCATTTCTATGTGAGATCCTGACCGCCTACATTGTTTCATACGGAAAGTACGCATAGATGGAACTCTTATACAGAAAGTGTTATAAAACATGCGTTTTCAGTTATACGTCTGCTGTACATTAAGTCCAAAAACTACAGGAATTACGCATGTAACCTACCTGTTTAAGTACGCCACCTACATTTTTTTTCAATATATAAATGATAGGGCAGGTCGAAAAAGAGAGGGAATGCTCACTCCAAAAAGAGTAAACTAGCGTGTAGTACCACTCATGTTTTCTACTTTATCGTTTTGCTCTATATAGATCAGTACTGAAACTTGAAGTTGTAGTCGATTACTGTCACTTACAATGTTAGTAGAGAGTTATGGATGGAGATAACATATATTCTTGAGACGCTAAATCGATTACAGGAAATAGCATCTCGTTGTCTATTACCGTTTTTATCCATAGTGAGCAACGTTAAAACCGGAAATGGTTGAGTTCCACCACTTCCGGATTGAATATCTCGCCCACTAGCGAACTCGATCTCGAACTTCTGACAGTGCACATCCAGACCAAAATTCATCGAGTAGCTCTTGAGAATCTTTTCCAGACGAACGGACGCACGAACAGTGTAAATATATGAAGGAGTTTTGGGAAACCTAAATCCTTCAAAATGTATTGTTTGAGGAGTAGAAGTTGCTGAGCCCTCCCTAGCACACGTTCATTAGGCGCACGGGCTCCCGGGTTCGCCTCCCTGTAAGAAAAGGTATTGAGAACATACCGATAGTTCGAAGATCATCTTAAACTATAAGTCCACATCTCCTATAGTCTCGGTGCTCGAAAGGGGAGCTAAACTTCAACATTTAAACAAACACCAAAGAATTTGCTGAGATACTCTAAAATATGGAAACAATTTGAAAGATACAGAGCATTCTGGCTCTCACTTAGTTCATAAATGACTAATTCCAAAGTCAACATCTACTTTAATTATTTCTTGGGTTCGAAAACAGAACATTCAATCGCTTCCATAAAAATCACAATACAAAAATCTTAACTCTCCTCCTCTCTAGGTGAATTTTTGCAAGTTGCTCCAAAATATCTTTCCCAAAACTGAGTTAATTAACACATTTATGTTGATATTCTTTTCTTTTAGTTTAATATTATTTTCAGTACCGAGGCTATATTCTACATAGAACTACACAGGGCCAGCTCAACTTTATGTGCAACACATGCATTTGCACTAATCGAGAGGTTTCGAGGGACGGCAAAATCTGTTATCACTTATTATTTAAAATATTTCTTGATGGAAACAGACTTCATGATGATAGTAGTTCAATTTTCTAAGCTGGCCTTCTATCTGAACACTATATTCAAAAATCTTGTTTAGGTTGCATTAGTTTAACTCAATTCTCGAACAGTAGCGTATAAACAGGTTTTCTCGGGTTTATCCCGTTTCCTTCCACTTCCTTCATTCCATCGTTTCATTCATTTCTCAACGTCACCGTCTCCTTTAACCTAGCTGGCATAATCATCGGAAGTAAAACTTAAAAATTTCATTTCATTTCAAACATTAGCGATGACTTGTTCCATTAGTTAGTAATCAAAGTTTTGATATGTCTTTGTCACAAACAAGCTCCTTATTATTGAAGGTGGAAAGAAGTTTTTTTTTTTTTTTTTTTTTTTAATTAACAGATGTAGAAGGAAAATCAAGAAATAAAGATAAAAGAGCTAGTTGCATTGGAATTGCAAACTGATAGTAGCTCGATTGAAGCTCGTTATTGAATTCTATACAAAGTATCTTATCTTTCACAAACATAATAGATTATTATTTAAAGAAAAGAACAAGACACAACGAAATTGTATTTGTAGTGTTTAGGCCTTGGTGAATGCGACTGTACTTTGCCTCCCCTTCGTTGTTCTTGATGGAGTAGCATACTCAAAATGGTGGTTTTTAAGATTTATTCTTTCCGGAGAAAGGGGGGGAGACGCAAATTGCTTAGGGCCAGCCCTTTACCTACAGCTTAATCTGGAATTCTAACCACATAAATTTCCACCGGGGTTTGAACCCTTGTCACATACTTCGAAATCGCGTACGCTAACCAAGTATGAGGAAGTTTCAAGTATTCATATTGATTTCATTATTACGAGTTAATACTTCCTATACGACAACTTATATATTGATTGAAGTTTTAATAATACAGTATAAACAACATTTTCAATAAGTTTCGATAAGTTGTTTTATGTATTCGTTGTAACATGTGGTTAGTTCTTCATAACAAAGGATGCAAATAGCGCAAACATAATAGTTAGGGTTACCACATTTTGCAAACGAAAAACTAGGACACCAATGTCAGATTCAGGGTTCCTACTCATTTGGTCAGAATTAATTATTCACCTGATTTTTCCAGATTACTACTCACAATTTTCCAGTTTATTCTATACACAATTTACATAAATGAAGCCCTACAAGGAATGTATAAAGAATGTGAAAAGGTAACATAAGAAGAGCTGCGTGGCGTCCCTTATTCCGAATTCCGATTTGTTGTGTTTAACAGGTCCTAAATATTGCGCCAATTACAACACAATCTCTCATTTATGATTGAAGAGATATTTTTTCTCTGTTGCATCATCACCTAGAACCACTACCCTAAAGGAAATACAAATTTAGCATTTAGCAAGAAAAAATTTCATTTGAAGTATAAAATAACAAGCATTTAAAGCATGTCACCGAGAATAAGACGTTCTTTTCTATGGAAAGCAATATTCGAGAAATTTTCACTATAACGTGTGCCCCTCTTGAATATATTTTTTAAAATATTCTCTCTCTCTCTCTCTCTCTCTCTGGAAGCAAAACAACCCATAGGACGAAAGAATGAACAGGTGATTTTAAAATTCCTTGTTTGTTTGCTTTAAAATTGGCTACATAAATCTTCCGAAAACCTTCCGTTTTTAGGTGAGACATACTAGTTCTTGCAAGTTGAATTTCTTTTTTCAATCTGAAGAACGAAAACCGGGACAAACAGTCGTTACGAAAGCCTTTTTCGGGACAGTTAATTCTCTCACTGAAAACTGGAACGTCTGGCAACTCTAATAAAAGTATTCTTATTTTCGCCAGCATGTTCCTAGTCCTGGAACGAAAGAATGGTTTTGCTGCCTGTTGGTGCCTCTGCCATCTATTAGTTTATTTCAGAACTATTTGCAGGGAGATCTACTACATCATCCTTCGTCAAGTGTGCAGCGTCAACACAATGAATTACAGTAAAACTTCGTCTAATTTTTGTGGAATCCTCCATTCTCTCGTAATTATTAATCTGGAAGTTCACTGCCTCTTTATCTTGGTACTTGGGCGGAAAAGCAACTTTATCTTATGCTGTTAGCCCTAGCCTAATCATAAATTGTACACTGAATATAAAATCCGTGCTAAGCGCCAATGGCCTATGTGCTTAACACTACTGCTTAACACGAGAGAAGGCGAGAACTAAGGTTTTCTTGTTTCGTCTCGTATTTTCTTGTAGAACTCTCATTCTTGAGTAATTATCGTCTCGTCCTGAATTTCGGAAGGCTGTTCTCGTCTTATTTTGTTACATACAAAATGTATACCCCTATTTATTTAATTAATTTCATCGAGAATATACCATATAACCTTTTCGCGTCGTGAGACGTCCGCGAAGAGTATGATATAACATTTAAACTTATTGGAGCATTTTATTTATTATTGGAGCATATTATGTAATAACTTATAGTTTTGATACTACGAACTTGAAACGCTAAAGTAATGTTTGAGATATATGACTTTGGTAAAATAGTGTTGCCCACGAGATTAAAGAAATTTCTCGACCCAAAAACACGAGAATCGACACGTTTCTCGTCTCGTTTCGAATTAGGAAATGTAGTTTTTCGTTTCGTTTTCGAGACAAGAATCGAAATGAGATTAGAAATTTTTCGTCTTGTGCGCAACACTAGTCCGTGTTCGAAACTTTTCTCTAGGGAGCTTGCAGGAAAGTTATAACAAATGACAATCAGATTTATGTTATTAAAGTGCTATACGCGGTGGCTCAGTGGTAGCGCGTTCACCTCCGGTGTTTGAGGTCCCTGGTTCGATCCCAGCTCGCGCCGTACGGACTTTGTGGTGGACAAACACCGTGCTCGTGGATTTTCTCGGGTTCCTCTCACGTTCTTCATTTTACTCATTTCTCATCATCACCGTCTCCTTTAGCCTAACCGGCATAACCGTGGGACATAAAACTCAAAGATTTCATTTCATTTTTTTAAAGTGTTACAAAAGTAAGAAAAGATAACACAACAAGTCTGTTTCGTTTCATTGCTTGCTGGTCAACACCAATTTAATAGAAAAATGTAACTGTTTTTAAATGCACAACAGATTACTTTTGGTGTTTCGCTAACATTTGGACTAGTAAGGGAGTACAGATGTTTTAAGCATTTGCAATGACTGACGCTCATCCTCATTTACCGTCATAGGTGAAATAGATAAAACAATATGCGTAGCATTTTGTAGGTATACCAACTACCATTTTAAAATTACGTTTAGGCCTACATCATAATGCACGAATGGCACACTAAAATTTATGATGATTTTATACCGCACATACTATTTTTATTACATTTTATTTTTATTACATTTTATTATAAGATATAAACCAATGCATAGGTAACGGCACAGACGCCCACTTTTAATGTTTTCAATAGGTGCTCACCAGGCCCGTAGCCAGCCCAAAAATTTAGGGGGGGCGGTAGAAGTTAGGGGGGCCCGACCCAATCATATTATACTTCATCACCATATTATAGTTCATTTGCAAGCCTACCGTGAAGTTTTATGGGGGCCAGCCAAAATTTAGGGGGGCGCCCCCTTTCCCCCGTGGATACGGGCCTGGTGCTCACGCTTATCGCAGCTACACAAAATCTCATAATTGAATACACGTTTATACAGGCAGGATCACTGGGAAAGAGAAAAACATATTATAATAGTTATGTAATACAGAAACATCCTTATAGGAAATTTCTAGCACAATAAATAAATTTATTCTGTAATACCTAATTAGCCCAGACAAATATGAGAGGGTCAAATATGTAGCCCAAGGCTCCAGCCTACTCAGTGTAAGCGCTAAATTGGGTCTGACTCGTATTATCGACAGTAATGTACGCCATATGGCTGGCTATAGTAACATTAATATTTTTAACAGTTTTCTTTAGTTAGACAGTATTGAAACATTTATAAAAATATTTGCTAACAGATAGAGGGAAGCGTAGACTTCCTTTCGCTACAATCCATACAGATCTATGACCTGCCAAATGGCACTGGAATGTCTTCGACAAATTCTGCACTGTGATTTGGGTTTCAAATTTTATCACTTCCAAATTGTGTAAGCGCTTTCTTAAGCAGATGAAATCTTTTATGTAAAACTGGCAGCGATTTTAGTAAAGAAGAAGAAAAAAGATACGAATCGATTCATTTATACTGTCTTTTGTTTCTATGAAGTAACATTTCATGTGAGTAGTGTCGTGTTAAGAAACATAGCGGTGTGATTTGGGCTACTGAGCATCCACATGAACTGACGGAGTATACACGCGATTTCCCTAATAAGGGACATCACCCAATTGTCCGGCTCCAATTTCAATGAAATTTTTCTAGCTGATCGAGGACATATATGTATTATTTGTGACAGAAAGTTTTCCCATGGTGCATGTTTTCAATTTTTATAATTTCACACATCACAACTCTTAAAAATTATAAAAAATAGAAAAATGCACCATGGCAAAAATTTCTGTCATCAAAAATAATACATATATGTCCTCTATTAGCTAGAGAAATTTCATTGAAATCGGAGCCGGACAATTGGGTGATGTCCCTTGTAAGTTAAACGTATGGTGTATAGTGTTTTCAAGTTGCAGATACTTTGGTACCTAACTCTCCAACTATGACTGGGGACTCATACTTGGATTTAATAATGAATTATGAGAAGATAATCTTCTCATAAGTTCTCACACACAACTACTTCAACACAACGATATATTTACGTAGTATCACTTGGAGGTTCGTAGGTATTTGGACAAGCTGTTTAGTCAACGTTAGATTGGCCAGCGTGATCTATTCTCATGAACGTCAAAATCACCAGATCTAAATATGTGTGACTTCTGCTATGAGAGATGGTAAAGGAGTGGAAGTATGCAACGAAACCCCGTGATATAGGGTAAGTCTGGGTGAATCCGAACAGTTCTGATGTTTCTTTCTTTTACTACTACCCCGCTAAATGAAAATATCCAATATTTCGTCATATTATTTAATGGTATGTTGGTAGGCATGTGCAACTGAAATAGTTTCCCTGGAATGGCATGTTAAGAGATAAAAAATAAAATTTTCTTAAAGTTGACAAAACCTTTAATTTGCAAATTTGGAAGGCTGAATCCGGACACTGAACTTTGAAGGAAGATATATACATGATAGGTATACTTTAGCATACTATCTTGCTACACTAACATTCTAACATGATAGTACAAAATATAAATACAACTGCATGATAAATGCATACAAAGTACTAACATAGCATATTCTATACTAATTACTGTTGAAACTGTAAGCAAAATGCATAGTAGTGTATCTACCACTATAATGTTTAATCATTAAACATAGTAATCACATTTGTTTCCATTAGAACTACATTATACTACTATTTTTTTGCTAGTAACACCTATATTATTAGTAAAATGTATAATATGTGTACACTGAGACTAGCATTTATTTATTTATTTATTTGCGTTAATGACGTCTGCCAATTTCGTGAATTCAGACATGATTCAGACACGTCGTCCACCTCCACAGATAAAATGCAGTTCTTTATCACCTCCCATACATCTTTCATGAAACCAGGTCTTACACACAGTACAGGACACCCAGAAACCGTATTTGCTTTATGATGGTGCAAAATAATTCTTCCCACAAAATCCACAGTGCTCTCATCCATAGCTTCCATTGTGCTTGAGGGGACGGTTTAAAACAAACTGCAATTCGTAACACTTAATCTTTTAGCAACACCTGGTCTTTGGGATATGGGTTTGGAAGAAGCAACAGCAGGAAAAGATAGGAACTGTTTAACTGAGGACTCTGAAGGCGATTGAGATGTGTTTGGGGATGAGTCTGATGACACAGAAGAGGAATTGTTCCCAGCTGTTGGCGGAACATGTTCATTCGACAAAAGAAATTCATGTTCCCGAACTTGCTGCGGGTCAAATGGGAATATACAAAATGATTTAGCCATTCAGTAGTATAGAAAGTTTGAGCGCCTTATGATTAGCATTCTGTAATTTAGTTGTGTTTGTAGATTATAAGATAATTTTATAGCTTTTTCTGGTGATTCTTCGGAGTCCATTTATGGCAAAAATGAATAGACGCTAGATATAAGCAATAGACCTCACGTAGGGTCTCAGTAGGCCTCTATTTTACACTCATAAACGTGAAAAGTGAGAAAGGAGAGTGTTCTTAATCCTCTTAGTTCATTAATTGCATTGTCCGGTTTCACCTTACCGTAATAAAGTGTCCGAATTCACCCTTCCCTAAACGTCCGGGTTCGTCCGTTTTGAGCATTGTAAACTTGTGCACGCGTTGAGCAGGCACTCGCAAAGTAATAGAATTCTCCCAATACGCAACGAGTAAAGTAGGGTCTTGACTTTGATATATGTCTTAGTTAACCATTTGCTGACAACCACTTCTGTGCAAAACCTTAACATATTCCACTATAAAGTTACATCAGGTCAAAAAACGTGCATGGACTTTCCTGTATCTTCTTCTTTCCCCCACCGTCAAAACTACGTAAAACACACTTTGCACTTCCTACTAAGCACTGAACTGTAGGAAGGTACGGTGCTTCAAATAGGCGTCACAACAAGTTTCCACATTACACATGCGAAGAACAGTATTATCGTAAGCTTAAGATGTCCGATTTCAGCGACTGTCCGGAATCACCCAAACTTACTATACATGAACTCCAGCCAGTAGTGTATTTAAGGGAGCTTCCGGGCTTAAGCCACCCCGAAATTTTATTTACTATTTTAAAGTAAATGAAATATCTTGCAGAATTTTCACATTTCCAGGAATAACGTCAGCAAAGCCCCCCCCCCCCCCCCGAAATAAAATCATAAATACACCACTGACTCTAACTAAGAATTTCGCAGGTGATCCAATCTATAACGTGACACATAGTGCAACTTTCATGGACCGAATGGCATTGACAATGGAGATTTACAGATTCAAGGACTTTATGAAATCTGTATGTATTACAAGCTCTTCCGTGTAAGTGGTAATATTTCTTTTGTAGGACCCTGAACAAATTGTGCGATATAGATTTTTAAAAAACATATCCTGGGATTGCTTTATGCTCAGTGCATTTAAGAAAAGAAAGTAAACTGAAATCTTCTAGTATGTCATAAAAACAATATCTTTCTTCATCATTTTTCTGTCTTTTTCTGCAGCTAATTCACACAAAAATCAGCGCAGTGTGCACACAATTTGATCTTTGTACATTTCATTAACGTGTGTGTTTGTCTATGTATAAAACATTCATTCTGAAAACGCATAACGTTTTAATTAACAAATTACTGTCAAGCCATCAAAGATTAAATATTTAACACTCGCAGGGTGATCTTTTGTAAACAATAGAGGAAATAAGTCTAAACATACGCATGCAAATCGAAAAATATAAACAACTAAATGAAATAGTCACAAACAAAGGTGATGGCCTCATAAATGAATGTAAGGTGGGATTTAGGACCAAGAACATGAAACCTGTTCACTAAAATTTCGCTTGGTGCTAACATAGCAGTATAAGATTAATTTCTCTGTTGTTTAATAATACGCCATATACGTCTATCTCATATTTGTTCAGCATGGTAAATTTAACGTAGTCACTCAAACAGATACTAATGACAATAGCTCTATATGAAGAAATCTTTTCTCTGTTATATGACCATGGCTGACGGAAATACGCCTACTGCATCTGCTTTTCCTCCTTCTTATTAGTCTTTTCACTCACATTCGCTTTTCATCCTTTCAATTGTACGCGACTGTTTCAGAAGGTAAGTACATAACAATATCTTACATGTTCCGAAATTGGTGGTGCGCCGCTCGATTCTGAAGCACAGATAACTGAAACTAGCGAGAATAATAATTCTACAGTTCTTTCATTTTTTTTTTTTTTTTTTTACATTCGATGTCTTGGTAGGCCCGTAGCCAACCCCAAAATTTAGAGGGGGGCGGTCGAAGTTTGGGAGGGCCCGATCTAACCACATTATATTTCATCACCATATTATAGTTCACTTGTAAGCCTACTGTGAAAATTTTAGGAGGGGCCAGTAAAAATATAGGGGGCCGCCCCCCCTAGATCTCCCCCTGGATACGGGCCTGTGTCTTGGCAAATGGAATCATTACAATTACTTTTTTAAAACGTCTTGTCTATTCTCTATTTTTATATATTTCATTACTAAAGATTACCAATTGTGGCAAATTTTGAAAAGAATTCAAGAATAAATACTATATATTGTGATGATTGGTCATATTGGAACTTTATGGTTGCTTTTTTTAAATTTTGTTCACTTTTCTGCCAAGAGTTATATTGCTTGGCAATACCATGGAATTCAGGTCACCTGTGATATATGTATGAAGTAATGAAGTCCTTTTTTCGAGAATTTAGATATACTTCATCTTTAACCCTTTGAAACAGTGGCGTTTTTAAGGAAAATATAGACTTTCAGTTAAGTATCTACTGTTTTAGCACTATTCAGCCGAGTATTGTGGTTCATACGTCGTTCTTTTTAAAACAAAACGAACTTTCAATTGGAACCTAATCCATAACTGTATAACATATATGAAAACGAAAATTTGAGATAATTCGGGAGATTTTCCTCCCAAAAAAAATCTCTTGCTGGAAGTTTTGCACCCCCTTTTCTGGCCCTGGCTACACGTACCCGATTACAAACTACCTACTCTTCTAGAACTACTCTTCGTAATTCATGTGCCAAGCCACATTGCAATATTGCAATTATTGCTTTATCAAGTAACAGGGTAGTGTTTACTCAGTATAAACTGAATGTTATTACTACTATTTATTAGTTTTTGATCACGTAATCATTACTGTATTTTCTCAGCTATGAATGCATAGAAACTGGGATAGTAATATTTTATGTGTGTCGTCCTTCTCACTCTTACTCCCACGAATCCGTCAAAAGAAACGAAATCATATTGATTCGTTTGTGTTCCATTTCTTCTAATCTGTCCAAGAGGAACGAAATTTTGTATCTAATTTTTCTGCTCTACTTCCCAAGAAAATTGACAACTAAATATGGGGTGCTAGAACGACGCCGTCCTGCCCCCTCCAAACTTTCAATCAGAATCAAATATACAAAAGTGAGTTACATCGTTTATGCGAATTTGTTCTAATTTGTTCTAGAGTTTTTTGTTTAACGTTTCAGAAAAAAAACTAAATGTGGCGAGACAGAACAACACCGTCCTACCTCCACCCACTTCCAACAACCTTTAAATCAGAGAAAAATGCACGAAAATAGCTTAAATCGATTTTTCCGAATTTATTTCAATTTGTTCTAGGGTTTCAGAGTTTCTTCTTTAACCGTTTGAGAAAAAAAGAGAAGTATAGTTGTAGTGGTTAATTGCCAGACATGTCCCCTTGATTTAAATAGTAAATATTGTCCATAAATGGAAGCCTTTCTCCTATTATCTTTCTTGATAACATACATTAAAACAGTTACATATTTAAAATAAAATATTACATTCTTAATTATAAATTTACTTTACCTTAACGAGTACTATATGATTAAAATTGCCACATTTTACTACAGGTTTTAATTAAAACGATAAATTTACAATGGCTGCATAAATACTTAAAGAATAGCTGTAGAAAGAAAGATTAAATGTCTTTGTTCAGTCCCTAAATTCACTATTTCACTTTTTCGATCATCCTTAACTTGTCAATACCTGCCGAAGATCGAACGTTCTCGTACTCGTCCGTTTTATAGGGATTTCGTTGCTATTGCAAGTCTGACTCGCTCTGCATCATCATCGACAACTACAAAGTACCATTCACAATTACGTCAAAGCTGAATCAAAACTTGTAACCATCTAGGTTCTCCTTCTCATCCAGCTCAGTATTGAAAATGTTTTCGGCAACTTACTGGTAAACTCGAACCTACCGTCTTATTGATCATAATAATCCTCTTCATACCGATAGCAACAAGGCTAATGCTTTTGCACGCTATCTTTAGGACATATCCATACCTGATTTGCCTCATCGTCCTCAACCAGTCGACAAACTGAATCTCGACACTCCTCATTTACAACCTAATATTAAATACAGTATTCACGAGAACGATCCTCTTCCTGCCCCAGTCTTGATTTCCGACATCACTTCTGTTGTTATTCGTAGGCATACCACCGCTCCTGGCATAGGTTCTATTACATTTAGGTACCATACATTCAAGAAAGCTCGTAATCTACCTTCTATTCGCTTTCTCATATTTATACATTTGTTCTTCGTATCTGTTATGTACAGTATCTGCTGTTTTGGAATACATATAAAACTGTTGTTTCTCAAATCAGGCAAACGTGCTGACACTGTAAGTTCTTACCACCCAAGTCAGTTAGCATCAACATTTAGCAAAATGCTGAAACGTATCATCGCCAAACGTCTTCATTCCTGTCTGGCACTCTACAATATACTTTCAATTGCTCGCTACCAATCAAGCAAACTACGTAGTTTCAGACCCTCCTTCTCATCAATGACCAAATACTTTCTCTTACCAATTCCATCTATAATCATTTTAACACGAGAAATTAATCTTGCTTGATCCTGTTTGACTTAAAAAGGATATTCGATACTGTCAGACATCCGGCTTGCTTTATAAACTCAAGCAGTTCAGATTGCTTCCGGCTTCATTTTTAATTTTCTGTTTCTGAAGGAACTATTTCTTATTGTCTTGTCACTAGATGGTATTTTTTCTCTTGTTCTGCCAGTAGGAAGACATGTTTTTTATTGTTTTGTTAGTAAAACGAACTGTTTCTTATCGTTTTGCTAGGAGAGGATCTGTTACTTATTGTCTTGTCAGTAGAAGTATCTGTTTCATATTGTTTTGTCAGTAGAAGGATGAATTTTTATTGTCTTGTCAGTAGAAGGACATGTTTCTTATTGTCTTGTCAGTAGAAGGATCCATTTCATTTTATCTTTTCAGTAGAAGACATGTTTCTTATTGTCTTGTCAATAGAAGGAACTGTTTCTTGTCAGTAGAAGGACCTGTTTCTTATTCTCTTGTTAGTAGAAGAATTTGTTTCTTGTTGTCTTATCAGTAGAAGGATCTGTTTCTTATTGTCTTGTCAGTAGAAGGATTTACTTCTTGTGGTATTGTCAGTAAAAGGAACTGTTTCTTGTTTCGTTACTAGAAGAATTTGTTCTTATTGTCTCTTTAGTAGAATAATCTGTTTCTTGTCTTGTCAGTAAAAGGATCTGCTTCTTATGTCAGTAGAAGGTTCTGTTCCTTATTATCTTGTCAACAGAAAGATATGTTACTTGTTATTATGCCAGTAGAATTATTTGTTTCATATTGTTATTTCACTAGAATGATCTGTTTCTTATTATCGTGTCAGTAGATCTGTTTCTTCTTATCTTATCAGTAGAAGGATATGTTTCTTCTTATCAGTAGAAGAATATGCTTTTTCTTGTCTTGTCAGTAGAGGAATCTAAAGGCTGCTCTGGAATGTAGTCACTGAGTCACTTTAGTTTCCAACCAATACGGAGAAAAATAATTAAGAAAAAAATACGGACATTTATGACTGTATACGAATGAGGAACGATCGAATAAAAAAGTACTTATTTAAGTATGGAGTTTGCAACCCTGATTGATGTTTGTGAGAAATTTGGCAACATCGTGTACGTCACAATGCTTGATATTACTCTCTGTTTACGTGTTCTGTCCTGGCTCTTTCTAGCGATCGTCTGCCTCCCACAGCAGCCCTTTAAACGGTTGCTCTTGTATACTGTGTACTCTGACATTTTTCGTGACAGAAAAATATGTTTCGGTCGGCAGACGGGGCCGTATGAGAAAAGGAAATAGGACGGAGCCTAAGCTCTGTAGCTGCGATTAAGCATTAACCCGAGTGAAGTGGAAAGAATGCTCGTACCCAAACAAAAGAATGACTCATATCAAAGACGAAAAGAATGCACAGTAGAATTTCGAATTATCGACGTCTATATTCAAATTATTATAAACAGGGAAAATAAAAACAGTTTTTTTTTTTTTTTAGTAAACTTCACATTTTCGGAATTTAATAACACGTCTATTGTATATTTGCGTAATTCGTTTTTACTCAAGTTTTAGGGAACGAATGAATGTTATTTAGCTATAATTTAAATTGATTTACTAATGAAATATTACTGTGAAAGTAATCATGCGAAACCAAAGACAAATACCTATGTACGTATTACATTTATAATTAAAAATTATAAAATAACAATAAATAGATAATGGTCAACTGTCAAGTCATGTGAGGTAGGTTTAATGCGGATAGCACTCACGGGGTGTCAGCAAATTCAATCCTCTGTAGACTTGCGGAAATTTACAGTTATTTTGATGCTTCTTCGTACGTATATCGTCTAGAAACGCGTCTTCGACATAGGATATCCAGGTTCGATTTTCGATTTGGAAGACGTGTGATTCAGAGTCTACGTTAAACAGTCAGTCTACCTCTTGGTGCTGAATATCAATATGAATATGAATTTCTATTTGCTTTAGAACGGACCGAAATTGAATAGATACTTGTTAGAGTATATCAGATCAGGAAAATACTATCGTGTTTCTATTTAGAAGTAAATAATAAATAATAAACTAAGCTAAAGCCTGTGGCAAACTTCTTGGCATTTCAGCTAAACAAATAAAACGCAAGCTCTGGCGCGACGTTGCCAAGTGGTAAAGGGGTGTGGCTATACCTAAGCAGACGAACTACAGCGTGATCAGGTGACAGGGAATAGACATGGATGTGTACAAAATAAACATGGCAATACCCTGCCCTTTCATTTGCTAGCAGCATTTAAAGGGAACTTGGAGCGCCGCCTTCATATGCCAAGATGTTTGTCACGCCGTTTAGTTGTCTTTTCACCATTGCTGAATATTTCAAATTATGCTCTTTAAGTATGTATGTTAGTGGGGTATGCAACTGAATGATTTTTACAGAATTCATTGAGAAAGGGGCATTGTGGCTCAGTCGTAGAGCGTTCATCTCTAGTGCGAGAGGTTTCTGGTTTGTTCCCTGCCCACGTAAGTTCGTGTTGTACAATATCGTTCCCGTGGGTTTGCTCCGGGTTTTCCCTTTTCCTCCCACGTTTTCATTCCACCAATTACTTTATAATTCAATTTCAGTAATTCGTCCGTCTCCTTTAGTCTAAAAGGCAATAACAGGACGAAAAATTACAAATATCATTTCATTTACAGAATCAATCGAAAAAATTCAATTGAAGAAATAGGTTGAATAATGTTTGGTAATGGTAACAACAGTTGTTTTTCACTTCTTGAATAACTTAAATTCTTTGTGTTGAATAAAATATGTGAAGTTAAATAATTATGTATGTAAGGTGTATAGATACTGGTATATTAGATATATGATTATATCATACTAATTTTTTCTTGTAACATTTGTACCCAATATTAGAATTTAAAGAATGCCTTCAAAGTAAGAAATCATGAAGGCCCCAAAGCCAGAACTCTAGAGCAGCCACTGGAAGAATCTTTTCCCAATTTTATGTCAATAGAAGGATATTTTTCTTATTGTCTTGCCAGTAAAAGGGCCTGCTTTTTGTTGTCTTGTCAGTAGAGCCTAACACAAAATTAGTATGAATTTTAATTTTTGAAACATTAATTGTTTGGCTTGGCACAGGTTTATTTTTTGTTGTTGTTGATAGTAAAGATTCATTTTTGAGGTTTTAAGTGTTTTATTATTATTATTATTATTATTATTATTATTATTATTATTATTATTATTATTATTATTATTATTATTATTATTATTATTATTATTATTATTATATATATTTAGCGCTTTTATTATTTTCTGCTCTTTAGTCTGGAATTTTCGATCTTGGATTTTCATTAATTTTCTGGATCAATATTGAATTTTCAGAAAAATGGCACATCAATTATTCATATATGTGTAAATACGAATCGAATGACATCCATTTTGTTCTAATTGGTCACTGGTCCACAATGCTCAAAATTCCGTATTTTCGTTACTTTTCGGGTCAAAATAGAATTTTCGGGAAGTTAGCATTTCAATTATTCACGTACACCCATGTCCAAAATGATTGTCGCATATCTATAACTGTCTTGTAAGAATATAATTTGATAATGATTTTGAAGGGTACTTTTAATACTGATACTGTGTGTCAGTGGCGTATTTAGAGGGCTTCCGGGCTTAAGCCCCCCAAAATCTTACTTACTATAGTAAAGTATATGAAATATCTTGCTGAATTTTCTCATTTTCAGGCAAAGCCCCCCCCCCCGAAAGTTAGCAAAGCCCCCTTCGAAACAAAATCGTAAATACGCCACTGCTGTGTGTATAATCAGGAAATGTATATTTGTGGTCAATTTCATAGGAAAAGAATTATAAATACCAAAATTACAATGAGCAAAATAAAATGTTGCTAAATGGATACGAAAGTTTTATTTTCATTATATTGTTCTTATTTACTGCTCTTTTGACATGAAATCTACCACATATATGTCTTTGCTGATTATACACATACTAACATTATAAGAAATATCGGGCGAATTGGTTATCAAATTTTTTTCTTACAACAACATATTTATAGACATGCGACAATAATTTCGGACGTGAGTGTACGTGTGAATACGAATTGAGTGACACCCATTTCGTTCTTGTCAGTCACTGGTCGGCATTGCTTTAATTATCCCACTTTTTATTTTTGACCCCTAATTTGATCTTGAAGCGGTCGGTTCCAGAAATCAAAAGTGATGTCAGTGAACACGGCTCATGGAAATTACATTTGAAATCCAAAAGAGTTGAAAACTATGGGGCCATTGCCACGGTAACTCTCTTTTCACCATTACTTTACTACTTGAAAAAAAAAAAACTACTTTGTTAACTTCATTATCAGTGTCCAGTATGTTTTTTTTTTTTTTTTTTTTCTACGGCTATTCTTTGACTTTGCAAGTGTTACAGATTTATAGTTTTCGGTTTGAAACCGTAGTGAAATATGGCAATTTTAATTATACCTCTTACAGCAAAGTATATTTATAATTATCTTTATGGTATTTTATTTTAAATATGTAACTGTTTTTGTGCAAAACAATAAATGAGAAGCTGCTATCCATGGACAATATTTTGTGCTATTTAAATCAAGAGGAAATTTATGGCAATAGATCACCACAATTACTTGTCTTCTTTTCTGAAACTGTTAAAGAAGGAGCTCTAAAACTCTAGAACTAATTAGAACAAAAATCTTTTAAGTTTTACGTCCCACGGTTATGCCAGCTAGGCTAAAAGAGACGGCGTTGACGAGAAATGAATGAAATGGTGGAATGAAGAAAATGGGAGGAAAACAGGAGAACTCCGAGAAAACCCACGCACACGATGTTTGTCCACCATAAAGCTTACTTGACGTGAAATGGGATCGAACCAAGGACCTCATGCACCAGAGGCTAATCAAAACAAATTCGTAATAAACAATTACATTTATTTCTGATTTAAAGTTGTAAGGGAGGATTTAAAGTTGTAACGTCGTTCTAGCCTTCCACACTTAGTTGTCTGCTTTTTTCTCTGAAACGACTAAAGAAGAAACCCTGAAACTGTAGAATAAATTAGAACAAATTAAGGTCAAATGATTCAAGTCACTTTCGTATATTTATCTATGATTTAAAAGTTGTGGGAGATAAGGGCTTCGATTTAGTAGAAATGACTAGATTTGTCAACGACAATAGATTTTATTGCCCCCTTAATTGCTTTTATGACTGTATACATTTGATGTCAATATGGCCGTGTCGGCCTTGGAGAGGCCGGTCCCGTCCTTGGGGGAGGTTTCTGGGGGAAGTGGTTTTATTACTTGTGCAATAGAGGTTGTTTGGAAAAGTGGAATGACCTTCTTTCTTGTTGAAACATGCTCCTATACGATTCTTGAATCGAAATTTTAATCAAATTAGAATTAAAACCATGATTTAGATAATTAGAGCATTGGTATACGTCATTGAACGCGATCCCTAGCTTCAAACATGAAACAACACGATTTTTGATTGAGGATACGGCTTTGAATGCTGTTCTTAGCTTTAAACATGATTTAATACGTTTCTTGAATCGAAATTATATTCAAATTAGAATTAAAACTATGATTTAGATAATTAGAGCAATGGTATACGTCATTGAACGCAATCCCTAGTTTCAAATGCGATCCAACACGGTTTTTGATTGAGGATACGGCTTTGATCGCTGTTCCTAGCTTTAAACATGATTTAATACGTTTCTTGAATTGAAATTATAATTAAATTAGAATTAAAACTATGATTTAGATAATTAGAGCAATGGTATACGTTATTGAACGCGGTCCTTAGCTCCCACAAGGTTTTTCCCCATTAATTTAATTATGATCTGACTTGTAAAGCTCGTAACTAATTGAACAGTCTTATTTGAACTAGAAAATTATGAATAATGAATATGATTATACCCTTTAAGCTCCAATGTTTAGCAACGATTTTTAATGGTGCTTTGTTTTACGGAGTAAAGTATTAAGATGGGAGGGAAAAAGGAAGGAAAGGAAGAAATATTTATTTATTTTCATTTATTTTTCTTGTTGCGAACTGCACTTCTTTCGTTTAGCTTGCTTGGCTCTTAAATGACAGACTTAACTCTGCTATTTTTCAGCGTTGCTCAGTACGAAATTCGCAGATACGCAAGGTTTTATGTTCTCTCCAAGCGCCATTGCAATACTGAGGGTGAAGAATGAAGTTCAGTTTCTCACACCCTATGCAAACAACCTTGCGATATGATTGGCCAGGAAAAAACCAGTTTGCTCCGCCTGCAATGTTTAACCATGGGGGCCAATCATTCCATCTAGTTTGAGTGAACGGGAGAACCCACCCGTCCCCGCCTCTCTTTCCCTCATCAATGTCTTGTGTGAACAAGTTTCTACCCGCTCCCCACCCTTCCCCGCATCTCTTGACCGCATTCTGTGTGATCAGGTTTCTACCCTGCGACAAGTGACACACATTTTTTTCCCCACCCCTCACTGCCACTCTTTGGTTGCATCCTGTGTGAACATGCTTATACCTTCTCTCCCCCCAACGGCGATAACTGACACATTTTTCCTCACAAAGGGTGTTTTTCAAACCAGTTCTGGTGGATGGTTTGCGGACAACAACCTCTTCCCCGCCCACTAACCTGATGGACAAACAACCAGGATGTCCTTGTGCTCATTGCCAATAACCTGATGAATAAATGGTTGTCCTTCATTTTGACTACTGCAAAACAACACACACACAAAAAAGAACCTGTAGAATTACAACATACAATAATTGTCCTGTTCTTTTCGGCAAGATACAAGTTATTGAAACAGATGTTGAAATGATAGCTATATAGCTTACTGAATAAAGCCGGAATTTTAAAATTTAGGAACATTGTTGCCTGAACCCAACTAACGAATTTTATTGCTTGGTAAACAACTATTTGCTGTGAAAAATACGACAATTTGGCGTCTTTAAGGTATGAATTGAGACATGATGGCGATGTTTTTCAAACTTTAGGCATTGTGTGAAAATTCCTTGCTATTACCTCTATAGAAAAGAAATATTTCCTTCGATTCGGCAAGAGACCGACAAAGGAATTCTTTTTGATTCTTTGCAGAGCGAGGCAATGCTGTATTACAAGGCAAATTCATTTACTTTATTTTTTTTCTCCCCCTATTCCATTCCCCTTATGTTAATGAATAAATAAAAAATATATTATATAAATGGAGTACACATTTCCTGTATTAACAATTTTGCTCGTGAAGGCTTCTGCCTTGCTTCTGCCTTGCTTCTTTAAAGTGTTTTTCTGGATTTTTTCTGTGTTTTGTTCAAAGAAGAAGATAATATATTCAAGTAAGTTTTATATCATTATAATTGATTAGATATATTTGCATAAGTATCGAATGGTGGGACTCCTCCTAGAAAATTAACACATATTGTTTTTTCTTATGAAAATAATTAACACAGTGTAGAAACGAGCTATGAGTTTGCCAATATGTTTCAACTTGTGGGGAGCATAGCCCCCCAAACCTGAGGGAACCGCGTGTGACTTATAACAGCTTCTGTGTTTACCGAAAACCGAGGGGAAGCATACATGGGTGCATAGCCCCCCAAACCTTAGGGATCCGCGTGTGACTTATAACAGCTTCTGTGTTTACCGAAAACCGAGGGGAAGCATACATGGGTGCATAGCCCCCCAAACCTTAGGGATCCGCGTGTGACTTATAACGCCTTATGTGTTTACCGAAAACCGAGGGGAAGCATACATGGGTGCATAACCCCCCAAACCTTAGGGATCCGCGTGTGACTTATAACGCCTTATGTGTTTATCGAAAACCGAGGGGAAGCATACATGGGTGCATAGCCCCCCAAACCTGAGGGAACCGCGTTTGACTTATATTGCTTTTCGTGTTTACCAAACAGTGGGTTTACCAACACCGGAAAAGCTAGCTTCCTGAACGGTCAGCACGAAGGAACGAAATATTTGTTTTTTTTTTTTTTAATTGTTTGAAGACTATGTTTCAGTTTTGATTCCGTTTCGGTTGTGTTTTTGGACAAGTTAACCACAGGAAAGAGTGAAGAATGGAATTAGCATTATTATATTATAGTTAAGAATATGTGGGGACACGAAAAATATCTTGGCAGTGTTAATCTTTTTTAGAGAAAAAATGCGTGGTGACATCCCTTAAGAAAACGCCATTGAGATACTTTATAGTTTTAGAAATGCGTGGTGACATCCCTTAAGAACCGCCAATGACGGTTGGACTTATAGTTTTATAAATGCGTGGTGACATCCGTTAAGACCCGCCACTGACGGACTTTATAGTTTTAGAAATGCGTGGTGACGTCCCTTAAGAACCGCCAATGACGGTTGGACTTATAGTTTTAGAAATGCGTGGTGATGTCCCTTAAGATCCGTCAATGAGATACTTTATAGTTTTATAAATGCGTGGTGACATCCGTTAAGACCCGCCACTGACGGACTTTATAGTTTTAGAAATGCGTGGTGACGTCCCTTAAGAACCGCCAATGACGGTTGGACTTATAGTTTTAGAAATGCGTGGTGATGTCCCTTAAGATCCGTCAATGAGATACTTTATAGTTTTAGAAATGCGTGGTGACATCCCTTAAGAACCGCCACTGATGGACTTTACGGCAAAAAATCAAGTGTGCAATTTCTTTGAATCTTTATAACTGAAATTGTGATTAAACTGAATTGCGTACTGTCCAATATTTTTGATGGTAGATTTTATATAAATACATTGTGTCTGAATGATTTGTCATGAATCTGTATTCATATTGGATTGTCTATTCGGAAAATAAGCAATTTACACATAAAGAACACTTTTAGAACAGATACATATTCAATATTTACTACAGATAATGTTCAAAATATATTGTTTAGTGTAAAATAATAAAGTTCAACAGAAAAGATAGACATTTGTCTTGCTTGTATCCCTAATATTTAGAAAATCAGTCAGTATTAAGTGTACAGATGTATTCACAAAGTGTTCAGAAGTGAACAAAAAGTGTTTAGATCCGCGAAAAAGTGTTTTAATGTGTTTTCATACTGAAAAATGTACTTATATAAAGAGTTCTCAATTGTAGTGGATGCAATTTTCCAAGATACATGCGAATATTGCAATTTTACGTAAATGTGTAGACTTTTCTTTCCCACAGTTAGACTCCAAAGAAAAGAACTACGTTCATTGATTCATTTTGAATCATAGCAACGGACTTTTCCCTTTGAATTCGTGTTAGAATAGCTTGGCTATCACGAAACGTAGTGAATACTCAAATGGATCTTTTTCCAAGACATGAGGAATAAACGAATATAATTGAGTGAGAAGTGTTGGGAATATATTTGAAAAATGAACTTGCGTATTTTTAACATGTGTTGCAGTATTCAGAATCTTAATCATATGGTAGTCACATGGTTTTTGTACATACTAACTCTATATTAAGCAAGGTAATGAGTGAGAAAAAATAAATATTGGCTTTGTAAAAATGAAATGAAATACGAAATATTTTGTTAGGGATGCAGAAAGAGAATCCAATGCAGTGTGAACGCGCTCTTTTGCGTGGAGGAAAAGGGGGGCTATACCCGGAGTGAATTTCCCCTCATAACTTTTCCAAATAGTGAACGCGCTCTGTTGCGTGGAGAAGAGGGGACACTATACCCGGAGTGAATTCCCCCTCACAACTTTTCAATTACTGAATGCCGTCTTTTGCAGTGAGAGATTTTGGTTTTATCCCGTCTTTTTTGGCACTAGGATTTCAATGTAAATGTATGCAGCAATACTAGTAGAGGGGATCCCTCACTGAAAGACTGGGACTTCATACCCCAGAAATGATGTGGTACCGCACCACTTAAGTAAATATTTGCTCTGTCACTGAAAGACTTGGGTTTATATTCCTTATTTAATCCAATAGTTTTACTTATACGCGTTTGATTTTCAATACTTTGATAGAATATTAAGACCAACAGAATATACAAACATGTGCTATAATTTATTACACATTGAAAACATATATACTATACTCACCTGAGAAATATACGGAACTTTGTCGCACACGCGTCAGCACTGCGGGACTTTCAACGCACAACTAATCTTTAATTATGACTTTTACCGATAGGTGTCACTACTAGTTCTATTAAAATAGTATTAAATCGCTATTGCTAATGTACTGGTTCTGTTTTTTTTTCCTGGAAACATATTGGTAGTAGTAGTATAAAAAGTATAAGGAATCCGCAGACATAGTGTTTGTTCAGTTGGCATGACCTAGAATTGAACTACAGACCCCCTAAACATATGAAGTGAACACCTTACCACTTTTTAAATAAATAAATAATTTGTATAAATTCCGTTTTATAACATCAAAATTTTGATTGTTATGTTGTTGAAGTGGATTCATATAAGTTTTTTTTTTATCGGGATTGAGATATAGGATTTTACAAGTGCAAGAGTTTTTGCGGATGAATTAGATTTATCTTTTATACGATGATAAAAGATTGATTTGATTTTATATTTCCGATCTCTAAACATTTTAACCTGTGAGATCAGACAATTTTCAGCGAGCACACTATTCGGGAAAAGAGGGAAATTAGGTATCATGCAAGACATTTGTTGGTGTAAATGAGAAAATCATTATTATTATTATTTTGACTAAATGCCCCGCCGGTAATTGGACCAGAACCGTTTGCTTTGAATACGTTTTCGGGTACGTCCGCGTCGCGACACCTTTATACCGGGAATCGGGCCCGGGGCCCGCTCACACTGAACGCAAAAGCGAAAGCAAGTACGCTACGCGGAACCACCCGCATTAAAGCCAAAACGCGTTAGCGACTACGCTGTGAGGGAACACTACTTCCCCTACCGGGAATTGAACCCGGTGGTGCTCGCACTGAATGCAAGAGTGTTAGCGAGTACGCTGTGAGGGGAACACTAGTTCCCCTACCGGGAATTGAACCCGAGGGTGCTTGCACCGAATGCAAGAGCGTTAACGATTATATTGTGAGGGAACACCAAATTTGATCTTAAGTTATCGGTACGTTTAGCTTTGGGTCTTACACAACACAGATAGTTTGCTTGTACAGATTTATTGAGAATTCGAAAATGTATAAAGTACTTTGCCAGAATCCTACATAGCTCTTGCAAACTAAAGATAGTTTTTATAGGCTAAAAGAAACTGATTTTCGTACGTGGATAGAATAACAGAATTATTATTTCTATTAAGTATATATATATTGTACACATTAAAAACATTAATTATAATTTGCACTATATTGGTGAAATTATGTTGTACTAATAATTTTTATTTTTTATTATTTTCCAGAAGAAAATGGATGAGTACCCACAACCATCAACATCATCATCCGCTTCTTCCTCCTCCCTTAACCATATCGAGTGGTTTGCAAAAATACATAATTTATTAGATGTAGCAGAGGGAAAGAAAAGGAGAAGAGATGAGGGGACATCACAAAGGACGAAAAAGACGCGCTACTCACCAGTGGTAGAAGTGGTTCAAAAAAGAAAAGAAACTACACCAGTGGAAGAAGTAACAGTGCCACTAACTCAAGAAAGAAAAGAACTTCGACCAGTGGAAGAAGTAGCAGTGGAAATAGTGGGGGAGCGGGGTAATAGCGGGGCAGCGAATGAAGCTGATATATATTTGAACGATGGGGAAGATTGGGTTATAGTGAAGGCAGGGGAAAAGTGGGATCGATTAGAGAAGGCAAGAAAATTGAAAGAAAAATTTTTGAAATAAATAAGTTGTATATATATTTGTAAATAAATTGTGTGTTTTTGTTGAATGGGTGCTGGGAAATTTGTGTTTTCTTTCCTATGAATTTTTAAATCCTTTCTAACTTTTTAACAGTACTGAGGTATTTTGATAATAGTCTCAATAACTAATGTACAAACATATAAGGTTTCTACTTCCTTTATATATACTTGAAATTAATGCAGGTTCTATTTTGATGAATGGTTGAATTTTGAGTTTATTTTTCAGCAAGAAGTCTCTATTTTTTTCTAAATTCTTAGAACATTCCTTGTAAGAATTAATCTGTTGTCACATGACCTATCTTCGGGAATCGAATCCTTGACGAGTGATATTAGAAAATGTTTTCGTACAAATAAAAATATTAAATGTCCAACACTGATGTACTATTCAGTTAGCCAAGACGATCATACTAACCACTTAGCCATGAAACAATTTTAGTTGGTACAGTAGAAAACAAACTGTACACGGAACTATACTGTACAAACCTTGAAGATTTCAAAACAATTGAAAAGAGAGAAAGAAAATTGCTTATTTGATTTTTCACCAGTAATATTTCTCTTTGTCTTGTGGTAAACTAATCAAAGTTTAAACTTGGATAGGCTAAAGGAGACAGTAATTATGAGAAATGAATGAATGATTTAATGTTGTTTCGTCTTGAAAAACTCCAAGAGAGTTCACTACAAGTCTAACTGTTGGTACTACCACTGACCCAGTGCTGTCTTATATTGAAATTTGAAATCAGATTCTTTACTAGTTAAATAAATAATTAGTGGTCTCTCTTCGCTATGTATTGAAATGATTTCCCCTTGACTGTGTATTAAAATGAAATGTGACACCTCACAATTATTTTGTCTAGGATAAAGCAATTGGTAAAATGAAGAAACTCTGAGAGGAACGCTTGGAAAATGCTCAAGAAAAAAGTTACAGACACAATATGTTCAGTCATAATTTTAGTTGGTCAACCCGGAATCTCAACCATCTAAGGTGAAGTTTGGTTCCACAATTAGTTTGAAAATATGTATTCGTGAGGATAGAACAGTAAGCAAGTGTATGTCAAGTCTCATTTTAACATTTAATTGGTGTAAACCTCCCTTGGTTTTGAATTTGTGAGCGTAATGTGAAAACAATCTTATTTTATTTGACATCACATTTGCGTGGCACGATTAAGGAAAACTTTACGTAAGATAGTCATGATACGTATGAATTTGTTTGGAGTTCACCATCATCAAAGCTATTTTCTTTGTAGTCCTTAGACAGTAAACTGATAGACTTTGAAGTTCTTTTAAACATTCTACTTGGGAATCAATCCTCTTATTACTTATTCTTTTGAGTATTTCTTTTATTGGATTATCGGCTTTGCGGTATGTATTTTGACTTACCAATTACAATTTTTTTTTTAACGAATCGCTTGTTCAAGCTCTGCTTTTGTGTTATTTCGTTTTTATTAAAACTCAGCTTTTGAATTCTTTCGTGTTATTTATAATAACACTAAAGTCTATGAGCATATTAAGAGCTACTTGTGAAATAAATGGAAAATGATATTAGAAAACTATAAGTACGAATAAAATTTAGATGTCAAAGACATGTACGCTATCCGCTTAACCATACAAACTTTTGTTTCTTCTCGTTTCATCTCATAGGCAAGATAGAACAAAGAGAAAAACTATTCTTATTACTTTTACTGTGAAATCGATACATTGATCATTTAGTGTAATCTCCTTTCCTTATGCTCTGTAAGCTAAGAGAAATGAATAATGCTGACAATCAAAACAAAACAAAATGTACATTTAGAGGAAGAGAGAGAGAGGTCCAGAGATGGAGGGAGAGAGATGTACAGAGAGGGAAGGAGGGAGAGAGAGGAAGAGAAGGATAGAGAGAGAGAGAAGTTCAGAGAGAGGTCCAGAGATGTAGGGAGAGAGATGAAGGGAGAGAGAGATGAATAGAGAAAGGTATATATATGGAGGGAAAGAGAGAGAGAGAAGTTCAGAGATAGGTCCACAGAGGAAGAGAGGGAGAGAGAGAAGTTCAGAGAGAGAAGTACAGAGGGAGAGAGAGATGAAGAGAAAGATAGAGAGAGGTACAGAGATGGAGATAGGGAGAGAAATAGGATGTACACTACAAGAACTTTGTATTCAATAATCTTCATGGTTTTGCGGAATATGTTCCTATCTTTCTTCCCAACATTACGATCTTCAGAGTCAACTGAATTCCTCATAAGCAATACGAAGCTAGAACTAACCTAATGATGGATTTGTCAACAATTTCATAGTTCTCACTGTAATTTTTCGTATTATTTTAGAGAACATATGCGTAGCAGACTCCTTGTTAAAAAATGTTTGAACACTAAATAATGATAAGTAAGCACTTCAAAATTAGACCTGATATATAGCTGAAGCTATTAAATACCAACAAGTTGAATGGGCTCAAGTCAGAAAGTATACTTGAACTGAAATCTTTATTTCTAGTGGGTATGAAGAACACCTCTTAAGACATGTGGGTGAATAAATGAAGGAAAACATGGGTGATGGGAATCGAATCACAAACTACCACATCAGAGATGTGTACCCTATTACATATAAAGCTATTTGATTGTACAACAGATAAATAAATAGGCGATATACTACACTTTATCCGTAAAATAAATTCCAAATTCATGAAAACGTAAGAAGGAAAGGGGGCAGAGGTTGATGTTGGAAACTTTTATAATTTGCTCAGTTTACTATAAATATTATTAGGAATTAGATTTTTTTTCTTTCTTTGTTTGAGCTTATCAGTATTTAAGGACATGTTAGCTATGAAGGTCTCAGTATCTATTTATCTATAAAAAGTGTACTGCACTGTAATCAATATCGTCACTCGGAGATTTATCAACTGAATATGAGAATTTGTATAACTTTGTAGCAAAATAGCTGATTTGGACAGCGAGTACATCTGCAACATATATTCGCAACCTACACTAAACAATGCTGACAAACATTCTCGTTCTCCTTAAACAATGAAATCTTTGAGTATTACGTACCACATTTATGCCGGTTAGGCTAAAGGAAATGACGAAATGAATAAAACTATGAGGGAAAACGGGGAAAATTCCCAAGAAAAGTTACGAACACAATATTGTCCGGCACAAAGTTCACTTCTCAGATCCTTAAACAATTTATTACTCCCATTTGATCTTTCCTATGACCAGTATTATTTTAGGTAATCTTTTGTTGTACTTATCTGCCCACATACTTTTCTGCATTAGTAGAGCAACTACCCACATCCGGTTGACAACTCTGATGAATTTTACGCTGGAACCAAGTCAAAAGCAATACCAAAAGCAAATAGAAATGGGGAGTAAACCGCTAAGGCTTCAATGGGTAATAGGATAGGACGACTGTGGACAAAGTAGGAAACTCAGCATGAGAGAGAGAGACTGGTCAAAAGTAAGAAAATGATAATTAGATACAGCTTAAGAAAATTAGATACAGCTTAAGATAATCAATATTGGAAAATAACAAGAGCAAAGGACTACTTAAGAATCGGAAAATCTAGTAAACATTGTTAAAATCTTCCCTTTAACTTTTAAAGGGATTATTTATGGATCAAATCAAACTGTCACATTGCGTTGGAATCCAATACTCTAATTAAAACAAATACATGCAAAGGATCTATTGGTGTTCAGGTATCGTGATTTCTAATTATTAATCTAAATGTCAGTATATAGAAATTCAAGCAAGCGCGGGTAAACGGGATGGGTGACTTTATCTGTTTTAAAAAACTGTTGCAAAGATGAAATATTCAAGTTAATTTGAATATAAGAATCACTTCATAATCATAAAAGAATAGCAGTTAAAACTAATGGGGGTGGAAACTATGAGTTTCAGGTCTACCTTAAACTTGTTCAAACCTGTTTTCATTGGTTAATCCAGATAATACAATACATCCTACGGCGAAACGTATAAATACCAGAGTTAACAAAGGTACATATAATAATCTTGTGCCGTTGTAGTCGATGAAAAAGATTTCTTCTCCGTATGGTGGGCAGTGAAAATATTTGTGCCTAGTGTTTTAGAAATACATAAAAACAATATTTTCAAACTGTTGAAAATTTGAACTGAAAAATGTCTAATGCTGAAAACGTATGGTTTTGTTTCTGCGATAACATTCGCATAACCACGCAGTGCTTAATAAATGCGTTTCAAGTGTGGGAATCTAAAAGAAGAAGTATGCTTCTTTGCAGTGGATGTGCACGCGGATTAAAAGACGCAATAAACCATGACTGTATTCTGTTAGATAAAAATATATTGAAAACAAAAGTACTAAGCATTGTTATGGATATTGATACACAGGATGAAATTTGGCATGAGTTTCAAAAGATGCACGGCAATACTTTTAATAAATTAGAACAGTTTTTTCATATATATGATGATGCCATTCATAATGATACATTTCTTAATCAACTGATAGAAATATTCTTGCAGAAAGATTTTAAGAAATTCTTAATTTGGAATAAAAACCATAGTGATAGTGATAGTGTTTGTGATTGAAAAATATGAAGAAATATAAAGAAATAATAGACGTATGGATGAAAATGTTACTCCTCTGTAGACGTATTACACATACAAAGTGTAAAAAGGATTTGGTATGACTTGATTTCTTCTGTGAACGTAAAAACTGATAACAAATGAATCTAACTGCTGTAATTCTCTAAGAAAGTTGACAATAGTTACTGCATAGTTCGGTATAGTGCGATAATTTTAAACATATGTTTGATAATGATGAAAAGAATGTGGTAAATGCTGCAAAGAACTGATTAACACCAATACAAATGAAAACTATGTACAAGTCAATTTAAAAATAATGAAAGATACGCTTCTGCTAGAATTATTTGGGAAATAAGTAATAGTAAGATATTCACTATAATACATGTAAGATCCTACAAACAATAACCACAAAAACATTGGGTTACAAACGTTTATGTATGTTAGTTATCAATTGGTTCTCATACAAGGTGTAAATTTTGTTTGCCATCTTTAATTCACGGGTATATTATACTCTTAACTCATTTGTTCTTCTCATAAATAATAATTATCTGGTGTTCAGAGGCTAGTTTGTTTTCGAACTTCTTCCCATCTGCATTAGTACAACCATGTTAATGGTCAATACTAACATTGGGATCAATGCACAAATCCTTAGTCTGTTTTAATACTAGCTCAGGATAATTCTTTAGTTTGTACATGCAGTTACGACGTTGATCAGTCTTACCCATTCCGAGGATGACAATATACATTGTTTCTTCATTGGGATGGAACACTTTTCCAAAGCGTTACATAATCTTCATATTTGGCTGAACCATGGGTTCGACCCTTTCCCTTGCGTGGATCTCCCTTCTTTCCAAATGTTCATTAGTATTTAAAACATTTTCAACTATATGGAACGATATATCGGGATTCAATTCCTTTTTAGGATGTCATGTCATGTACATCGTTTGTTTAATTTTGACGCGAACTTTCAATAGTAATACCGATAAAAATATCATCATCATTGACGTCATTTAGTGTATGTTCTTGTACAAATTCGAATAATGAACGAACATATGTTTGCGGTTCTTCGATACCACTAGTGTGCATACATTCAATGGTAACTTCCTTTCCACGCAGACCAAAATAAGGATATTGCATAGTTTTACTATTAACAATGCGAAAGTATTCCCGACTGCCTGTACCATACAATGTAGAACATATACTATGTTCTGGTGCAAAACTCGTGCTAACCTCCCGAAAAAACACCCATTAACTCGTCGGAATCATCGGTAGTTAAGACCGTAGTCTTCCCTACAGACACAAATTCACTAATTTTTTCACACGTAGCTTTCAGCATATTGTCTTGACGAAAGAAGCCTACACAGTACAGATCAATAATATCTTTTGCGGACTTGCAACTTTTCAACATAATAGTCGGTACACAGCCAAAATGCAGGAATGCTGCCTGCAGTAAGTTTACATATGTTTACCCTCAGACCCGTAGCATAGCGTTGCGTTAACACCAAGTAAAACAAAATCTTTTGTTTTGCAATAAGTGTGATCGTTATGTCCATTTTCCGTGCAATGAAGTGTAGATTGTTTCATGCATGGGTTCATCCTAATGTTATCTTCCATTAATTCTATTCCTTCATATACATGATACTCTTTCATGTATTTTTCTTTGTCTCCTTTGATTTGACATAAGGTAAAATCTTAAAGCTTCCTGATATATTTAAATGACTAAGCTCAGAACCAACAGTTCATAATTCCCATACTTCAATAATTTGCAGAATTTTATATCCAGTCTTTAACGCTTTATGAAGTTCTGGGGTACAATATGTATCTGTTAAGACATGTTGAGTGTCACAATGTGTGCATTCAATGATACCTTCTTCCTTACATGTGCAACATAAGCCAAATATAAGTCAACCGTTACACGTATATGTCCACTGTTACATGCATATTTCTTTACTTTGTGTATCATGAAACATTACAAGTGGATATAGTACTGTAACATTCAAATACTGAATTGTCATCCATTAAATCTGTATGAATAAAATCATACTTTCTCACACTATATTTTCATAAGATCATGTATATAATTAATGTTATTCTTAAGTTAATATTCAATCAAAATAAAAGTGGAGTTAGTCTGACGTATCAAATTAAATATTTTTTGATATTTAAAATACACAGAATCTAATTCAATACGTAAACAAATATTGTAATGGGGAAAACTTTTAAAATATTCATACTTATTTTCTGCGCATTTGTTTCGCGCATCCCCTACCTTTGCACTATAAATCCTGCGCATGCGTGTACTTGTACTAACACAAATAAAGTGGATGATACGTTGTTAAGATGTACAGTCAAAAGGTAGATGTTTCAGCAGTTGCAAAGCGAGAAATAAATAAAGACCTGCATAATGTTAAACAATTAAGAACATATTCTTCTTTTCATAATAAGAAAAGGAAAGGTGAAATTGAAACCAATCTTTCCTTATCGCAAAGTAAACATGTAAAATACATTTCACCACGTGAAAAACGTTTTGAACTTGAAAAACAAAAGAAAATTATTGTTGTACATCCAAATGATCCTGACATTCCTGAAGAAGACGCTGAAAAATATAGGATTAATTATCCAACACAAGAAATTAGCATAGACGATACTGTGTATAGACGAAATTTCAGATACCCAAATGAAATACCGTTTGAAGAGGAAGTAGTAGTGGTAGATCAAAATACAATTTCTAATGACATTCTGATATTCAATGATGTGAAGTGTGGTTGTACTCCTAATGAAGTAAATGAAGTTTGTGTAAAACAGTTACTAGAAAAATATAAACTTTCTGAACCATTACTTTGTGAAAGTTGTGCAATTCGTAGTGAGAAAGAAACTGAGCATAAATGTGTAAGTGAAAGTGATGAAGAATTAAATACTACTGTGTGGAATTTCCTAATTAAGAAATCAACACGCGAAGAAATATTAAAACAATATCTAAAAATTCATGTGAAATACATAGACGTAAACATTATTCCGCATCTTATAAACAAATTTAACTATACATATCAGCAGATTACATTTAATGATTATCACATTTCTGATTTAAGAGAAACATATCTTGAACACGATAAAAATGTGTATCAACAATCCATACTGTGAATACCAATGTCGTTTCCTAAATACATACAATTATTGTGAATATCGGTGTTCTTCTTTTTCTATAGATGAACAGTGTTTGTTATTATGTATTGACCGTTGGAAACCACAGCGAGAACTTTTGTGTTACGGGTGTTTTCAAAATCGCGCAAATTTAAATGAACATGAGTGTATTACTTTAGACTATGATATGTTATGCTATAATGCATGGCGTAGAATGGTAAGCACACAAAGTTTTGATGACTTATATAAAGATTTTGCAACAGTACATTGTGATACTGAAATTGATGATTGGACATTTACATATACATTATATAACATTTTGTTAAACAAAGATAACATTCAGTTAATTACAGAGTTATTCTTACAAAAAGATTTACATTATAATATGCACAAAAAGTAATAATGGAAAATAAAAACTTTTCTGCTAATCAATTACAAAATAATAATAATAACAATGTGTATAAATTAACAAAAAGAAGTGATAAAAGACTTTCAGCAAAAAATTGGCCAATATGTAATTGTACATATACTAATATAAATATAGATTGTATTAAACAATATATCAAGGAATGTTAAAATCACAAATGTATCTGTATGTAAACTATGTATATCTATATCTTATTGTAATTTGTAAATAAAATTTTATCACTGTATATTACTTGTTTTCATTTATATTATTTCCTTAGATGTATGATTTTAAAACTTTCTTTTGTGTAAATGCGTTTTACATTATCGTACTTAAAATTATTTCATACAACTAAAAACTTTAACATGTGCATATGAAACTTTAACATATGCATATAACAAAAATCCGTATGTTATGATCCACGTGCCTAAAATTTGTTTGTACACTTTTATATTGCATGCATGTGAGAAACTTCACATTTTCATTTTGACAAGTTGTATTTTCATTTTGACAACTTAAATTTTTAATTTTGAAAATTACATTTTCATTTTGACAACTTGCATTTTTAATTTTGAAAATTACATTTTCATTTTTTCACAAGTTGCATTTTAGTTTTGACAACTTGCATTTTCATTTTGACAAGTTGCATTTTTAATTTTGAAATTACATTTTCATTTTTCACAAGTTGCATTTTATTTTGACAACTTGCATTTTCATTTTGACAACTTGCATTTTCATTTTGACAAGTTGCATTTTTATTTTGACAAGTTGCATTTTAGTTTTGACAACTTGCATTTTTATTTTGACAAGTTGCATTTTAGTTTTGACAACTTGCATTTTCATTTTGACAAGTTGCATTTTTATTTTGACAAGTTGCATTTTAGTTTTGACAACTTGCATTTTTATTTTGACAAGTTGCATTTTAGTTTTGACAACTTGCATTTTCATTTTGACAAGTTGCATTTTTAATTTTGAAATTACATTTTCATTTTTCACAAGTTGCATTTTATTTTGACAACTTGCATTTTCATTTTGACAACCTGCATTTTCATTTTGACAAGTTGCATTTTTATTTTGACAAGTTGCATTTTAGTTTGACAACTTGCATTTTTATTTTGACAAGTTGCATTTTTATTTTGACAAGTTGCATTTTAGTTTTGACAAGTTGCATTTTTATTTTGACAAGTTGCATTTTAGTTTTCGTAAGTTACATTTTTTAATTTTAATTTTGTTCAATCACTTCATATTTTTACGGATCGTATGTTATACATACTCTGAACAAATTTATTTGTGAACGTTTTAAAATTGGTGTTAATTATTTGTTTTTGAAAAACACTTTTCGACATTTATACCACATGTATGTGAAAAACTTTTGCATGTTATGATTTGCGTTTGTAAAACATTTTCTGCATGTTATGATGCTTGTATGAAAAACACTTTCTGCATGTTATGATTCGCGTTTGTAAAAACACTTTCTGCATGTTGTGATTCACTTTGTAAAAAACATTTTCTGCATGTTATGATTCGCGTTTGTAAAACACTTTCTGCATGTTGTGATTCACTTTGTAAAACATTTTCTGCATGTTATGATTCGCATTTGTAAAACATTTTCTGCATGTTATGAATCGCGTTTGTAAAATTAGTTTCTGCATTTTTATATTACATGTATGTATGTAAAAAGTTGTTGCATTTTTAATCATACTATAATATTACTTCATAGTATGCATATTTAAATTCATTATTAGATCAGTTTCTGTTTTTATTTGTATTCTTTTTTCCCATTGCAAAGTCGGTGTTAATTTTTTGTTGTTGTTGTTGTTGTATTATTTAATATCTCGTAATTATTTAATCGAACACTTTGTGTGAACGTATTAAGAATGCGATGAACAATCTTCTTATTTCGTTTTACTTACCGTAATACTCTTACATCAACATAGTTATGTAGTGTTAAATAATTACTATGTAAAATACTAAGGACACTTAAGTGTGAACTTAAAAAATCCTTTCTCATTGCAAAGTCAGTGTTAATTTTTTTTATTGTAAATATATTAAAAAGTTTCTGTGGAACTCTGAACAATCTATGATTGTGAATATAATAAAAATTCTTGCAGAAACTCTGCTTACTTTTCTTAACACAATACTCATAAAGTGTAATTCATCAAATATTTGTTGCACAAATTCGTTCTTATTTATTTATGTGGATCTTTCGTTACATAAACTCTTCTTATTCAGGGTATGTTTTGTTTGTTACACAAACTTTAAGGATCTATGTTTCAAATCGCAAACTTGTAAAATACTCATCAAACTTTTAAATACTTCAAAGTATTAGTAAAATCAAGAAAAATATAAAACACTCATCAAATACCAATTTTAAACGATAGAAACCGTAAATGAGTTTCACTTTGTAAAATGCCAATGATAGCTTTTATTTAGGAAAGTTTCTTTTATTAAATAAAAATCAAGAAATGAAATTCGTATATATTTATTTGGAGATAAAGATATATACAAGCAAACAAGTATAGAAAATAATATACATGTACAAACACACACACACACACACACACACACACAGAAATAATATATACAGATTATATTACATACAAAAAAGAAATCACTTTGTCGCGTTTCTATCTTTTTCTAATAAAATGTTCACTAGTCCTTCAATATAATTTGGGTTCTTTAATAAGTTGTCATAGGTTTCATGAAATAAATGTTCACTTCTTTTGTTAGCAGAATGCGATTTCACATAGTTTGAATACACATTGTCTCTCACATCTTTGCTTGCCATAATTTTCCATGCTTCTGATTCGAGAGTTAATATATTCACAAGAAGGCACCTGTGCCCGAACTGATTGAAATAATGTAGGTTACAACCGGGGCAGAGTAAAACTGTATCTGGTTCCCACTTTAAAATACTATCTTTAACACAGGTTTCACTTACAAAGTCACTATTACACTCGCACTGGTACTGCACACGCAAATCCAATGGAACCTTTTGGGGTGAAGATGGATACTCCAACGGTGAAACACTTGGTGATGGCGTGCTGGGTTTGCACTCTTCTATCTCGTTGAATAACTTACAAATTTCTTCCTCCTCTTCCTCATTAAATAAATCAGGAGATGTTGATCTTCCTTCTTCTGGAAGTGTCCACTTTATCGTTGGAACTTGAAACTTTTGCTCCGGTGTTCCTGCTACTGATACTGGTGAAGTTGTTCTTGATCCAACTGGCGAAGTTGGAATTAATATTGGCTCTTCTCTTAAATCAATGATTTCTTCCTCTATAATGACATCTGGAGAAGCCGGTGAGCAAATTTCTTCCTCTATAATGACATCTGGAGAAGCCGGTGAGCAAGTTTCTTCCTCTATAATGACATCTGGAGAAGCCGATGAAAAATAGCAAGTTTCTTCATCAATAAACAAGTCCGGAGATTCTCTATGCAATTTAAACTTTTTGTTGGGAGATTCAACATAGTCAAATGTAGAATCCCAATCTACTTCGTTGCAAAGTTGAATTTCTCGCTGTACTATACTGGTAGACGAATCCATGATGATACTATGTCAGTCTTCTCATCATACCCAGTATATAAGGAAAACTTATGTCGACGTCACATCACGTGGTACTTTAAAACACGCCCATTACATCATTTAAAATATTTTCAAATGTACTTCCCCAATTCTCTATACAACTTTCAATAGGTATAAGGGACGGAGAAAACATATACTTACATTGCATTTATGTTCTCATGTATCATTTATTGATCAAACATTCTTTTGAAACAACATTGTCAATATTATTTACATTGTGTTACGATCATTCACATCTTACAACGGTATTCCCTCAATAATGTTATTCATATCCTGTACTAATCACTTAAAATGTTATCTACGTACAAAGAAAAGTGTCAACACAATTCATACTGCAAAACTTCTTTTGTGTTTTCATTCGGTATCATATCAATGTAACAATCTTCTATTGCATTCAGTACCCCTTCATGTTTCAACAGGATCAACACTTCTTTTGTATTTCCGTTCGGTGTCGCGTCATGTACCACAATTCGTGGTGCCAAACTTCTTTTGTATTCTTCGTCAACAATGTTTTATTACTGTGTTATTATCTACCGTAACCTTAATCTTCTTTGTATTCACCATCAACATTGTTTTGTGTTCACCTAACGCATTACCAAACTTCTTTTTATTACTCTGTTGGCACTCTGTGATGTTTACCTGTCACGACCTCAATCCTCTTTGTATTCTTCGCCGACAATGTTTTTTATTGTCATTTCACATACCAATAAACTTGTTTTTATTACTCTGTCGGTATTCTGTGATGTTTATCTACCGCAACCTTATTCTCCTTTGTATTCACCATCGACATTGTTTTGTGTTCAACTACCCTGACGCCAAACTTCTTTTCTATTACTCTGTCGGCACTCTGTGATGTTTACCTGCCACGACCTTAATCTTCTTTGTATTCGCCGTCAACAATATCTTGTGTTCAACTACCATGACGCCAAACTTGTTTTTATTACCAATTAGCATAGGGGCATGATTCAACATGTTTACCTGCCACGATCTCAATCTTCTTTGTATTCGCCGTCAACAATATCTTGTGTTCAACTACCCTGACGCCAAACTTGTTTTTATTACCAATTAGCATACAGGTATAATTCAACATGTTTACCTGCCACGACCTCAATCTTCTTTGTATTCGCCGTCAACAATATCTTGTGTTCAGCTACCCTGACGCCAAACTTCTTTTATTACTCTGTCGGCACTCTGTGATGTGTACTAAACGTGTCGTCGGTTTTCCTTTGTATTTGTCTTCATGTTTTAACACGCACCTGTTACCCAACAACGCCATCTTTCCCTCTTGCCCAACGAGTTTCCAAAAAGCGCGCGAAAAGTTCAGTTCATGTCTTAAGTTCAGCAGCGAAAGACGTACAAAACCACGCTCTGTATATGTACCAGCAATGCTTATCATACCGCAGTATACATATTCTATACACAAAATTTCTAGTATGCTCACACAGTGTTCGAGAAAATAAAAATACGATCCGTCAAATTAAGAAGTCCCGCATGAATAAAGTTTATTCCCTCCACCATTTTAATATGATCACAATCAAATTTAACAACGAGTATTATTATAAATAATACGAAAGAACAAAAAAAAACAAGTTGCTATGCAAATGGTCAAATTAATTAATATAATCACAATCAAATTTAACAACGTGTATGCTTTAGCATACGATTTGGGAAAAATAATAAGGAGATTGCTTAGCAAGCAATCCGTAAAATAAAATGTTCCAATTAATTTATTAAAAGAATTAATTAATATAATCACAATCAGAGATTGTTCTATGGAGTATGCTTTAGCATACGATTTGGGAAAAACATAATATTTTTATAATGAGCTTCTAATGAAGCGATCCAATAAATAAGCAGAGTATGCTTTAGCATACAATCCAATAAATAAGGAGCTTGCTTAGCAAGCGAACCAGTACAATTGTTCCGACTAATTTATTAAGAAATACAAATAAAAGAATAATTAATTTGATCATAGCATAGCTGTTAGAAACAACCCTATCAAAATCATGTCCTTCAACCTCTCTTCTAGAAACTACTCCATCCCTCCTAACACTCAACCTTTTCCAGGAACCCGTCTAACCACCTAACAAACAGGGTAATAAAACCACCTCCCCCTAAACCTCCCCAAGGCCGACACGGCCATATTGACATCAAATGTATACAGTCATAAAAGCAATTAAGGGGGCAATAAAATCTATTGTCGTTGACAAATCTAGTCATTTCTACTCGATTTCTCTATAACTTGGGGGGGGGGCATTCAGATGTGTGTTTGGTTGCAGGCAAGGGTCTAAGAAGGCATATTATATGAGGATCTTAGGACAAATTGAATTCAAATTATGCCAAATATTGTATATTCATAAAAAGATATAAGAATACATGTAACAGAAAAAACACATATGTACGGTATATAAAAAAAACATATTCATAAATAATACATGGGGGCTCACAATTAACCATTGGGCTGTCCGACCCCCAACCCGAGGGTCAGTGCCTTTGATGGGAGGAGGGGAAAGTCGTTCTTTCTCCCCCACATTTAGTTGCCAATTTTCTTAGAAAAAAGAGCAGAACAAATTCTGTTGCTCTGCAACAAATTAGAACAAAATGAACATGGAAGAATTAATGTGATTTCATTCATTGTGCCTGATGTATATGTGTAGAGAGGGGGCGGGCCAGGCAACACAAAGTAATATTTCTATAATTCGTAATTACTTTACTCTTTTCTTTCTTCGTTTTGATATTTTCTGGTTATTGGTATTAAAATCACACTTACAAGTTAGTGCTATTTATAATTGTTAATATCGATTAACGCGTTTAATATATGAACTTTCGTAAATTAATTATATAAAAATACAATGAATATAAACATTTGTGTAATGTAAGCTATCTTTTGTAAATATTTATTTTGTTATTTTGTCTGTTTTATTTTTCCTTAACTACTGGCTTTTATTGGTTCATTCCCGTTTCGCCTACGGACCTATTAGCAACATACATCGTTGTCTCAATCTCATCTTAGATGTAGACCAAATAGATATTCCCGTTTTGCCTACACTTTTTTTTTTTACAAAGATTTATGAATAAGTTTATTTTTCAACGTCAGCATCAGCTCTAACGTGATTGACTGTGATTCTAGCCAAGTACGTGGCGTGTCACTAGTAGTACCGTCAAATGGGGTGAATAGAAACACATTTTTGGCTATATGAGTATATAAGTCTGGTGATGTTAAAGATTTCGCGTATCAGATTATTTCAAAGAAAAGGTCTTAATATGCTAATGAAGTTCAGTAAACCTCATATTAATTTATCAACTCCACTTTTCTTCACCTTGATTTTTCTTAATGTTTATATTCACCCCATGAGTAGGGGTGAATAGAAACAATGACTTTATTTTTATTGTTGTTTCTTTTATACTATTGGAAATGTAAAAAGAAACAGCGTATTTGTTGAAACGAACTATTTATTTGATACCTGCAGGATATAAGTTCAATAAGACCAGTATTACTTAAGTTACAAACTTATAAAACAATATAATGCACAATATAGGTACAAACGACCATACAGTTTTGATGATATATGAATAAGATTTAAACCACTGAAATCACCAGGGAAACTTATCATGAGTTGAGTTGATTTTGAGGTTAACGTCCCGTTCAGCAGCGAGGCTATATGAGACGTGGACCTACTGATTAACGTGGAATCAGAACCACATGAGCTCCCGCCGGTAATCGAACCCGGGTCTCCCACGCCAAAGGCGAGTACGCTAACCGCTTAGCCACGAAGGAGCCCGAAACTTAGCATATACTTAAAGCGTGCTGACGAACTCCTAATAAAACCCAACAGTTTCGAAACAATATCCTCATATAGAAAAAACGATTCTTCAGAAGTTTCCGAAAATTTCATTGTTTATGTGCTCTCTTATAAAACACCCACATATCCATCATGTTCACATTTTCGCACTTGGGTAGTGAATAATCTCATCGAGTTTTAGCTTCTCATAAACCTTTACCACAGCAAAATCACCAGCTTTAGAAAACCATCATCTAGTTCGTGATCGTCTGGAATGTTGTCTTCTGGAGTGTTGTCTTTCTCCTCTTCCGACAATACAAGGGTAGGTTGTTTCGTTGTGATTTGATGAAAATGCATCATTTTCAGAAAACAAATCAAAACTCTTCGTACTCTCTTCTTTCCTTGTTTATTTTTTCATCTTCTCTCATGCTCTTGAGAAGATCCATAAGGGAACGGTTTATAGTCTGAGATGCCTTTTGCTGTTCTGTTTCTTCTCGTTCATTGTCTCTTTTTGGCAGCATCCTCAGTATTTGGTCTCGACAAAGGGGAAAAATTCCACACTTTTCAAATCCAGCCCTGATATTTTCCTCCTTCAGTTTGTCACACATTTTTTTTTTTTCAGAAGACTTGGAAATTTGTTCTTAGAGATTGTTGATTCATTCCTGTCCTTTTTTTCCCCGCTTCTCAAGAATTTTCCACTCCTCAAGAAGTGTTTCTATTCACCCCACTAATTAAAAATCATAACAATAACCCAGTAAAGTTAAATTTTGATTACAAATAATTTACAAAAGGAAAGCTTTTACTATGAACGTCAGTAAATGAAACAACAAACTACAAAATAGGCATATGTTCAAATGCAACAAATATGAAAATGTCATACTTACCAAGAAAGTTCGAGAAGCGCTAAAATACCGTGTAAGATTTCAGTAACACATTAATGCTACTGGCGTCTACCTCAGTGTTTCCAACTCAGTAAACATTTTGTCACTGCCCTGAATACTTTAGCCGTATAAGACTATGTTAAAAAATTTCAGTTTTCTTGATTAATTTATCGTCCAGATAAATCCAAAACTAATCTGGAAGTTTTGTTTCTATTCACCCCCATGTTTCTATTCACCCCATTTGACGGTACCAAAGATCATTTTCAAAACCGATATACGTTCTATTTTTTTTATAGGCTCACAGAACATTTAAAAAAGGCGACTAGGCTTGACTAGTTATTCAATTTCAGTTTCTCGAACTTTACAGGGCTGGTCTGTATTCCCGTGATTCTGAGAGGTCAACCATTATGCCCTCCAACTGCCCTCCTAGAAAACATTCTTAATGCAATTTTTCAGCCTTAGTGGTGATTGGGAGTGACTTTGTAGTTTTTCTGCCTGGTTGTGGAAATATTTGTAATATTGCAAGTAGAGTAAAACTGAGGCCTGAAAAGAAGGCTCACGATAGCATGAATGCTGGCTATTAAATTCAACTTTGAATGCTTGATTCATGTCCAGAATGGTGGATGAGTATCGAACCAAACGTAGCAGATGTGAAGTGAACGGAGTCAGTTCTCTCCCTCGTTCTTCCTGTTTGAATAAATGGAGTACGAGTTTCTCTGAATGAATAGATATAGAAGCTGTTTTGCTTTGAAAGTATTTAAGACGGCTCTGGAGTAAAGGGCGGAATATCTCAAATGAGATTTAATTACCTTCGAAATCAAAATTTATTTAAACTTATTTTAGCTAAATTATTAATTTTTATAACATTTCTCATAATGAAAGAATTAGTTTTATAGGGTTGATGGGCCGGGATAAGCCTTGAGTCAAGGCATAACGTTTAAAGTGAATATGATGATAACCGACAACGACGGGATTTGAACGTTGCTGAATCACATTTAAAAATATTATTGGGCCTAACACACTCAATTTACCTTAACTATAACCTTTAAAAAAAAATTAAAAAATAAAGTTGAGATATTTAAGCATACAAACTTAGAAACACTATAGAAAAACCAAACTTACTACAGCATTTATTAATTAGTGTGAGAATTTTAGACAATAAAAGGATTACTATGCAGTGTTAATTTTGGAATTTTCTTTTCTCTGAAATTCGAATTAATTGGTTTAATTTATTATTCTCTAGACTGATTAATTTTCATAGATTTAACTTGATTGAAAATGGCATGACTGACATTAGTCAATATATTAATATTTTCATTGTCTTTATATTGCGTCCCAACCTCAAACATTCAAGAATTCCCTCAAACACTAAATATCCCTCGTCGAGTGAGAGTAGGCAAAACTGGAATACCTATCTTATTTGCAAATAAGATGAGATTGAGATAATGATAGAAGTTGCTAGTAGGTCTGTAGGCGAAACGGGCAGATACCCTTTTATTCAATACAAATTCAGAGCATTTATTTCTCCCTTCTTTCCTTACAATCATAATAATCCCATTATAGCTACCTGTTATTTAGTCCAGATAAGCTGATAGGCATTAAAAGCAAATTTCCCTTTTCCCCACCTCTTTGTCATTGCAGAAGAGGAAAACAAGGGAGGGAAACTTTAAAAATAAAGTATCCAGTAAAATCTAAACTTTTATTCTAATTCTCTTGCACCTGATGTTGGTAAGGCATTGATTGCTGCTCCTTTTAGCCACAATCGAACTCCGCTATCAACAATTACCACTATTCCTTTTGGTCTTTAAAAGAAGTATTGATTACTATCTGTGTTTACCTTTAGTCCAGGGATGCAAATAGCCACTCGCCCGCTCGCCCGAGGCGAGTGGTTTATCGGTGCGGGTGAGTATTTATCATTCCGAAGGTAAGTAAATGATTTCCATTGTGGGATGTGGGCTGGTGACATTTTTTCTGGGGCTAGTAAAATTTTGTTCCTTATTTGCATCAAATTGAATTTTTAGATATACAAACTTATGCATTATAAAGTTAATTTCTTTCAGTTAAGAATCGGAAAAGGTTATGAATCAAACCAATCCTGTTGAAATTCTAGGCTTTTCATTCTTCTCTTTTCTTTTTAATATATGAAATGAAATGAAGTGAAATTTTTATGGCTGGGCTAAAGGAGACGGTGATGATGAAAAATGAAAGAAATGGTGGATTGAAGAAAGTGGAAGGAAACGGGAGAACCCCGAAAAAATCCACGTACACGGTTTTTACCTACCACAAAGCTGGGATCGACCCAAGGACCCCGTACACCAGAGATGAACGCTCTACCACTGAGCCACCGCAGCCCCCTCTTTAATATAAGAACATCTATTTATAACAGGGATGAACGAGACACATGTTAATTATCTTATCATTTCAAGTTCTGATACTTTCTCCATGCAAATTCTATTTGCACTTGGACTTGCATGTTAATATGAAATCATTGTATAAATACAATAAGTAACCATTCAATTCCCAACCCTGTCATCCAGATGCAGTTCCAAGTCCAACAACATTCCGCAACCTCCACCACCATCAAAACAACAGTTGTTTATACAAATGTACTATTATATTAAAGGATACGTTACTCATCTCACTAATACAGAAAAATGTAATAAAGTGTATTAAGACATGAAGAGTTATTATGAAAATATAATTAATCATTTTGATATATTTACATACATTCTACATCTCCCCATGTGGGAGGTGATTGTGCAAAGAGGAACATTAAAATTCACGTTTATCAGACCACATGCGTGAGCATGATGGGGGGAAAACTCCTTTTGATCTCCTCTTACCTGGGATCAACCATAGGTATATTCCAACTTTATTTCCATTCTTCAAGGATCCTCAATTGCTTCCTTTTCTTGGTCTATGATCACCCTTCCTAAATTCACTTGACATGTTAAGTCCCCCAACAAGCATTACTCATTTTAGAACTTGCTCATTGTTTCTGAGTTTTTCGTGAATCAGCGATATTCTGATTCTCTACTTTATCAAAGGAACTCACCGTAATAAAACCCAAGATAAATCCAGAGGATGTGCTCTGAGATGGCTCATCTGAAACTCGAACTCGAGTCTACCATTTCAAGTCCCTCCCCAACCCTTGATATAAACTTTATTAATACGTGTTGTTTTCTTGTATGTATATACATACAAAATATACATTTAAATATACTTTTTATTTAAAGTTTCTCGTTAGTTAGAACTAATTCTCTCATCTGCCTAAAAATTAAATGACTCACTCGGTAGAACAACTCCTCTCTGAATACTTTATTTCTCTAAAATCTACCTGGAAGTTGTCCTTCTCTACCAAAAATCATTTGTCATCTTCGCTTATTTCATTTTCCTCTACATCTTAGGTTACGTGACTTGTTTTCATGCAACTCTTCAACCGTCTCTTCCATCTACTAAAGTTTCAGTTTGGTCGATAACAGTTTTATTATTATTATTATTATTATTATTATTATTATTATTATTATTATTATTATTATTATTATTATTATTATTATTATTAATTTCTCCAATCAAAGTTCTTTCCTCCTTCCTTTGGTAATTAAATTATGCTATAAAATGTAAGTCAGTGAATAAAATCTTATTTTGGAACCCGTTGTGTCTTAGAAACCCACGCTAACAGCACCGATGTTTGAAGCACGCAGTCGAAGAATGGCCAGGGAGATAAACAACATTGATAAAATTGTGTTGAAGAGGTAATTTTAAAAGTTTCAGCTAATTTTGCTTGTGCATGTGCTCCGTTGTTCCGCACTCAATTTCACACAAAGAGAAGGGTTACAGTAATTATGAGAATATTTCTTTTAACCAATATCTGAATCAGTGGCGTATATACGATTTTGTTTCGGGACGGGCATTGCTAACTTTACTCCTGGAAATATGAAAATTCTGCAAGATGTTTCATTTACTTTAAAACAGTAAATAAAATTTCGGGATGCATTAAGTCTGGAAGCTTCCCCTTAAATACGCAATTGATCTCAACATTCCACTGGCAATCAAGTACACCTTTTTCAGACTGGCGCTTGTCCCGTTGTTCGTCCGAAGCCTTCAATTAAAGATCTAAAAAATAGTACGGTCTCTACAATGCATTGAAGATATCAGCTTCTGGTCGAACTAAATTTGAAAATGCAATTCGATGTTTGTCGGACCTTTTCGTACTGTTTGTAACGATTTTCTTTAATAAATAAAAAAAAATCTCCGGGAGGTGCCCGATCTTAAACTTCCAAATTATAAAAATTCTTAAATTGGGGATAATATTATGCTCATTTGATTATTAGATAGGATCGGTCAAGAAAGAAAAACATGCATATACTCGTGTAAAGTATCAAATTAGTATTTCCCGTGGTTAGGGATGCACGCGAGACGAGACGAGAAATGCAAAAGTCTCGTCTCGTCTCGCAGCCTCAAATGTTGGTCTCGTCTCGTCTCGCAAATGTGAAGTCTCGTCTCGCAAATATGAAGTCGCGTCTCGCGTCTTGCATAAAATTTTGAGTCTCATCTCGCGTCTCGCGCGAGACTTTCTCGCATGGTCTCGCAGTCTCGCATATATTCTAAGACAAAATTTTGCAATGTGTTACTCTATGGCTGTTAATGAATGATGATGTGATATTCTGTCCGAAGGCACGTATTTGACCTAAAAGTCCCTTAGCAAGGTGAATCCATGCCATGGTGGTTTGCCATTGCTTTCCATGGGATGAATGTTCATAACATCCTAAGGAGATGGAACCTAGAGTTCAACATGGTATCCGAACTTGTGTCCCCTCCGCTCCAAATTAAAAGAAAAGTTGTGCTGGAATTTGATTGCTGGACCATTAATTTTCGTCAAATTAATAGCATAATTTACAGCAAAAGCAGCATAAACTGTTACTGGATCCAACATTGTTTTCCGGCTTAGAGGTCTCCAGCAATGTTTTCCAGTATACCATGCGGGCACATTTTTGCCCCGAAAAAAAGTCGCCAATGTAATTATGAAGCGAAACAAGTTACACTAGTTCGATTCTATGGCTGGGTAGCCAACTTGAGGCGAAACAATTTACAGTAATTAGAATTCTGGCTGTGTACGCCAAACTTGAAAAGCGCTATTTTTCCCTTAAAATCCTGGCTAGTGTTGCCAGCTTGAAACGAAACATCCTAGGCTACGGGAAGCCAGCTTGGAAAAAAAAAAACTATTTATCTTAAGACGTATCCGTAGCCGACGTTAAGGGAAAAGGAAAGGAAAGAAAAAAAAATTGGGTCGCCGATATTATTCCTTTCTTACGCTGTAATTATAGACCAGTAAACACAACGCTACTTAACTCCAGATTCTTGTACACTAATGGCATCGTCGATGTTGAGGAAGAAGAGATAAAAAAAAATCATTCAGGACAACGCCATATATCTTGCAACTCTGTTTATTTAATTTTCCTCGTAATAACGTATAATACTAGACTCTCATTAACATTTATGATCATGGATAGCTAGATTAAAAAAAAATTATATGTATTCCGTTTAAAATTCTCAAACCTTTAATGCCAACACAACTCAAAGATGAGTAACAGTAGGAGTTAAACAGTACTGTAATAACAATGAAAGAGTTGTTTACTATTTAACTAAACATTAGCACAAAATCCTCGGTAGGCTACTTCACCAAAAGAAAAAAAAGGAATTTACCAATTACATTACTGCTCGTAAATATCTCATTGCAGAGAGAGTAGACCTACGGCTGTGTCGATTGACCTTCCCCCTTTAAGTACATAACATCTCCACTTTGTCCGCATCCAACTGTTAAGAGGGCACTTCCCTGAACATAATTTACAATTAACAGCGGCGGTAATAACAATACACACTGTAGAACATTACGGGGAATACAAGACCAGCCAGTGAAATTAGACTCAACTCCTGACACTTTCGCATTGAAGTACGAGCGGTATCGTACACCCACCGTCTTAGCGCGCCTCACTGAACTAGTGAGCAACATTATAGCTAAAACATGACATGAAGACAACTCGAGGATTTAACACAAATTTTGTGGTGTGGCGACTTAATACTTGGATTGTAAACTATATATATATATATATATATATATATATATATATATATGGATATTAATAAACAATACGGAATACCCGCTACTGGACAGACATAAACTAGCCATCGCTAATCAATCTTTACTTTATCAAGTGAAGTACCTGAGAAATAGACAATATGGAATGCCCGCTACTAGACGAACATGAGCTAGATGGTAGCGAGTAATACGTTATACATCTAAACAACTCTAGGAAATGATTTATTCAAAGCAAGAAAGAATACAGTGTTGATATCGGACTACCCCGCCGGCGTATGATTCGACTTACTGGATAGAGACTCACTTTCGTTTACTCGGACATGTTACTGACGAAACTCATTTTAGACAATATTATAGACATTGTGAATTTACGCAGATAATATATAAATACACTGAAAACCAAGAATTATTGAATGTATATTGTTGTTTACTTATAAACGATCTGTATCAGTAGAATGAACACATGTAGATATTAATTTGACATTAGATATTGTGATCGGAAACGATTTGGACGGATTATAAGCGGTGGACAAATTTCTTCCACAACTTCCTGAACGATATCAGTTTCTTCACGAGACGGAATAAAGAATAGTAGACATAATTACCTGGGTAACAGTGACCAAAGCTCACCAAACCTTACTCTCACTTCACGAGTAACTGCAGAAACATTGTGAAACAATGTCCCAGGGTGGCGACAGATCCTGATGACTTCTCCAACATCTCACCATACAGCAATCATAACCATAACTTCGGCACAGGTTAACCAAAGGGTGACATCTCCTTAGTTGATGCCAAGTAAGCACATTTCACCACTACTTTCACCAAGTAGACAGAAGTTCGCTGCAAAGCTGCCACAACACTGTTGATGAGTGAATAGACGACGAATCACTTAAGAAACTTCAACAAAATGGAGGAGGGTCGTTTGTCCATTGGCAGTCCAGGGACGTTTAGTGTCACAGCCGTACATCTTATTTTTGTATTTTTCTTTTATTTTCTTTAATTGAATATTATGTACTTCTTGATGTTGATTAATTATATTTAATTATGTCATGGGATGATAAAAGGACGGCCGATCTCCCCTTCTTAATTGAGAAGTTACCAATTGTTTATATTGTATATATGTATGTTTCGTTTATTTCATCTGTTCAATGTGTGTGTTCTTCAGTACCAATGATATAATATTCTCAATGGAAAATTCCGATTAACATTGTATAACGTAGAAGAGACTTCAAGGGTGAGACAAAGTCAAAGGGGTAATTCAGAACAGGATATGAAAGAGATTTTTGGAGATGTTTGTTAGGAAATGGTCACCAGGCCTTACACGTGATGAGGACTTAAGCACTGAATATCAATGTCATTTTTTTTAATATAACAAAAATGTGTACGAAAATGGAAAATACTTAGAGTCTATGTGCGCACGCAGCTATAGTGTTGGGTGCACAAAAGGGTGTATATGGAAAGTTAACATTGGTGACCAAAGTACAAAATAGTCATAAGATCTGACGTAAGTTGCAGAAACTTGTCACGTTTTTAGTATTTACTATAAAGGTGATATGTCTCCAAAAACTGTTGTAACTTCGTAGACACACGTCGTACTGTGTAGCTCGGGAGTCCGTCGGTCAATCTTTTTTTTCGGCAATTGTAACTCCAAATTAACCGACGGACTTCAACTGTAACTTTACTTTTTCTTTTAACAATAAACTTGGCAAGATAATTCGTCTCTATTATTCAAAGTGTACTTGCACCCCCGGATCTGTCTGCAGCTAAAGATTAAGAGAGTTAATATGTTTGTTGTTTATTCACGTGTGACCGCTCGCATACTGTTAATCCTGAAGTTGAAATTATGAAGTACGTTCCGCTCGCGTACTGGAGCTGCGACAGATCAATAATGGTGTCAGGTGTGGGGTCCACTTGTGGGGTGGCCTGTGGTGTCACTTATGGACTGGCCTGTTGTGGTAGTCCAGGGAACAACTCGTGAGTTGTTTGTGAAGTATTCCGACAGTCCTGAGAAGATCGAGATGGAAGTCCTGTGCCGTAAATGCAGGAGTCCAGTGGTTCAGATCCGAGCGGAGGACCGAGCAAGTACGGAGACGAGGAGACCAATGAATTAGTTGAACATCGGAAGCTGAACTGTTACACATTGGAGGAGAGTATGGAACGCAGGAGACACATGCAGCGCAGAGCAGTAACTCCCACCGTGAGTTATTTCACAGTGCATCGAAGCAATAGACAGGATAGTGGTTAGTGTTTTGATTTTCACAACAAAGTTCTCTTGTGTGGAAGGAAATTCCTATAGGACTAACATCTCAGCGCCCTGCCACGGAGAGAACCATAGTACATCTTACTACAGCGGACAGTTATGTGAGTACAATCTTTTTCAATTTATTATTACTGAGAAATCTCTGTGTGTGTCCCCGTAAGATTGAACTGTATTTCACCTTCCCTGGTATTAACGTACAGGTGAAACAATAGAAGCCATTTTGTATCACGGATTGTGTATAAATTGGTCAGGAAAAATTTGTGTCACAGATTGTGTACAAATTGGGAGTGTTTTTAAATCCATACAATTTATGCCTTTTATAGGGGAAATAACATTTTATTTCTGATTAAAGAACAATATTGAAAGGGCAATTGTAATAGTTCACAAAGGTAGAGTCACGATTGAGGAGCAGTAAGATTGAAATTCTTTAAATGTGTAAAATTAGAATAACGAGCCGAGCTAAGTTAAAGATATTAGTTGTGTGGCAACAGATATGGGAAAAAGATAGTTTAAAATATTTATCACTATAGCCTATCTGTCGGCTATTATGTTTGCCAGTAGGAAGAAGGGCAAAAGTGTTGCCAACTGAGCATGTAGGAAATAACTTTCTAAATTTGACGAGAAACAAGGAAAAGTAAAATTCAAAAGTAAAACCTTAATGGCTAGCATTATTTGAACGGGCAAAATGCAAGGCCCAACATTAGAAATTAATTTGTGATGCTCAGTTCCTACTAACATTGTTAACAATTAGATGTGTGTAAATAGTGCTCGGTGCTGTTGCAGTAATGTAAGTGCTCGTTGTTGCACGTTGTGTTCTGTAGATGAATCCCAGGTTGACTCGCGAATAGGTTCACGAGTCGAAGGGTAGAAACCCTTGGTAATCACTTCTGTGACTCGGCGGAGAGATAAGTCCGCAAGTCGAAGGGAAGAACCCCTTAATGATCTCGTCATGAAATGTAGCCAGGTAGGAAGTGATTACGGTAGTTGTTTGGCGAGAGACAATTAAGAAGGAGGGAACAAGGAATCCTCAGTAAGTTAAGAGATAGGTATACCTAGAGAAGAGAGAGGAGACAAAGATTCTGTCTCCGAGAGTAGTGAGTCGGGAGGAGGACTCACTGGGAAAACGGAATCTGTGAGGACGAAGGTATAATGTCGTCCGGTACTATGGAGTCTACAAGAAGACTCGAGGTAAAAATGGCGCCAGGTTCCGTTGAAAATGGGAAGCCATTGCCAAGTAGAGTAAAGGAGGTGGAAAGGCTACTGCCACCTCGGGGCATGGTGATCCCATGCAGAAGAGAAAGACAGTAACCTAATTATTTTTGAATAAAAGAAAAGCGGGTAAACAATTCGGAAAACTGTTTCAAAGTGTAGGTACAGTAGATGAGTACCTCAATTACTGGACGGCCTCGCCATGAAAAAGGTTGTAAACACATACAGGCAATTTCTTTCGTCAAAGGAGAAGTTAAAACGTTTGTGCATTTTGTTATAGAAAGAAGTTTATTATACATGAATGCATAGATACTTCATTACTTGTGAAGAAAATGCATTTATAAATATCTCCATTGGTGGTCTGGGTTGTTGTCAAAATAAAATTAGCAAAAACAACTTTTAAATTCAGTAGAAATGCCAATGCAGTAGTGACCATTCGAAACGTGATTGCGCTTATTTTAAATGTCAATAAGTAAAGGTACGTTCAAAAGTATCGATAGGTGAAAGTAAATTCGAAAACTCGAAGTTCGTTAGGGAGACACTTCCTTTTTACGTACCAATGTGTCTAAATTTCTCTATCCTTCTTCTTCCTTCGTAGTTTGTATCCCTACTTCTCACTGTTAGAAAAAAAAATTCGGGTTCAGGGGAGGTCACAGATATCCTCTGACATCCCCATCTTCCGTCGGTACACGGTCGTGTTGTAGACAAACATTGAGTTATGTCTTAAAAAAGAAAAAAAAAAGAGAGAAAGAAACTATCGTCAAGTTTCCAGAAGGCAGTCAGTGCCCGTTAGGTCACAGGAAAATTATTAACTTACATATTTTTAAAAAAAAAAAAAAAGAAAAGAAACCCTAAACAAACTTTTTTCTAAAAAGGGAGTATTTTAGGAAATTGTGTCACTGGAGCAAATAGTTATCAGTGTCCTTGTCCTAATTTACAAATATACTTAAAAATATGTAATTCTTCAACTCTTGGCCTTAGTACCTTTAGAAGACTGAGATAATGTTCCTCCAAAATGATTTTGGAGTTTTGCAAAGGTAATCTGACAGTAGCAAGTAAATAAGCTTCCTTATTAGACTTAATACTTAGGTTAGAACAGTCACATCTCAGCGAAAAATAATTAAATATTGCCAGTAATAACTTAAAGACTTGAAGTTTCACTATCTGCTAGGCGATAAGTTAAATTGTATTAATAGCAAGGACAGAAAACGAGCTGTTCGAGATTCCATCCAAACATGAACGCATGGTAGACCGTTTATGTAGGTTGTCATACTCACATTGACAATATTTAAAGACAAGTTCGATAATTATTAAAGTAGTATATATAATTGAATTACACGCCAGTGTATCGAATACTTTCTTTGTAAATGAGAATCTGGAGTGCCAAGTGTCGATAAGTATAGTCTTGTAATTTTAGACCGTAATCGAACCTTCAGTTCCTATACGGTTCCCATTAGTAAACATGTAAAAAGTAATTAAGCAGTTGGGAGACTACAATAGTTCATTATCTTAACGTCAGCGGTTCGACTTTCAGGTGCATTCAGACCGACCAATAAAAGATTTCAATTTAATGTATAATAAATGCCAATATGTATATGTATTTGTTTGCAGTGAAGGTTAGTTCATAGCAGGTTCTTACGTTCTTAAATTCATTTTTGATTGTTAAGCGTCTTCAAAATAAAATGAAATTTGTATCCTTTAAGTTCAATGAAAACTAATTCCTTAATACACAGAGAAAGTTATATAATAAAATAATATAATGCAAGAGTAACTCTTGGGTTGTACCGACAAAAAAATCCGGTTTGATTCAATTTTTAGGTACATGCCTTACAAGGTTTTACAGTAGAAATGTTTGTATTAATTTCCAAGGCAGACGCTAGCGAAAATTTCAGTTCTGGTCTTCTAGTAAAACAAAGAAGCCGTTAGAAGCAAAATCATTTAGTATTAATGCAAATGATTGATTCATTTCAATTAATGAATCTGGAAGGCTCACAAAAATAAATAAAGTAATAGTAATAACATAAATTATAGACCTATAGGACTATGCCTTCTATTTAGGAATTGAATGATCAAAAATTAGGGAAACTAATGTCCGATTAATTGAAATGATCCCTAACTACCCCTTTTCCTAAAGAAGAGACAAGCGCAACGATATTTAGAGTTGCAACATAGTTATAGTCGTCTCATAAAAAAAAAAGTACAGTACCTTTATAGTCCCTTTGAAAGAAAAAGATAAAATTTACATAAACTATAAATGTCAATTAGTTTTGTTACCTTAAAGCGAAAATTGACTTCTATTAAGGCCTGCACTGTTAAGATATGTATTGCAATTGTAGTTTGCAATATAGTTTCGCGACAGCGATTTTCATTACCGATGCTACTTAACCGGAATATTACCACAAGAAAAGAATAATAAATACCTCTCTATTTATTACTTTAACAGAGTATTTAACTAGTGAATTAAAACTACTGATAACAGTAAAAAGAAAATCGCCGTTCTATTTGCAGTGAATACATCTAGGCTATGCACTATTATGATATTGCTTTAAGTAGATATCTTACATAACTATATCAAATTAAAAATTCTATTTCTAAAATTAGTAAAATCGAAATTGCCTTTCTAAAAACAGACTTGATTACATTATAGTATTTAAAGGAGATTAAATAATTAAATAAATACATAAACGTGTCTGGAATAAAAGGTTCCACTAAACGAAGACAGTGAGGAATACATAATATGCATCCCAGAACCTAGGTACTATGTGGACGATTAGAAGTAGATTAATGAAAGCAATTTTATATGAATTTCACATCAACCCCTTACATGATCGCTAGTTTGAGACAAATAATAGTAATAAGATTAGATAAGTTTATTTACGATTCTTGATAGCCCGAATGCTGAGTACAAACTAAAGAAAAATTGCAACAGTAAGAGATCCTCTTATTCTCGTCAATGAAATAAAAACACTGATGATAAGTAAAAATGCGAATAGTTATATTCGATACTTCACCGCAGTATTTGAAAAAAAAAATGTGTATCTTAAATATAATGGGAATTCTTCCCGACAATGTCAATGGAAACATGTTTATTCACAGGCAAAATCATTTGTCGCAGTCTCCTCTCCTGTAGTAGTCACTCCCTTGTCTAAAGAGGATAGTGAGACTGTCGCTTGAGGTTTGAAAATCATGTAGTAAACTATTCTTTAACAAATGATTCAATAATTGTAATACAAATTACTATAATAAAATTAGAACGTAATAAATTACTAGACATGGAGAAATAATCTGTCTGGTAGTAAAGGTGCTCTTGAATGTAGTTATGCCTTTTTAGTTCAGTTTCTTTGACATTGCGTATTGGCGTACCAATGAATAACCAATGAATAAAGTATGTTGTATTTGTGCATGAAGTGATTATGCACACTCCCACTTCCTATATTCACTCGAAATGTTGTTTGCGAGAGTTGCAAGTATTCCAGGATTATTGCAAATAATTCTTATTGAAGAGCATTGCGTGTATGGAAGTTTTATCAAGATTTTAGGGAGCAAAATATAAGAAATACACTCTAACGCTTGAAAACCATTGGTTCAGTCCAGTGGAAGGGTCATGTAATACTTATCTGTTTCAACTTAATTGTTTTTAATGACAGTACATGAAGTACTTTTAAAAAAATCAGGTTCTTTTGGCATGGTCGTATACAGTCTTAGGATTTGAGTTGCGTAATTCAATGAGAAGGCAAGAAGCGAAAAGCCTACAAAGAGGCTTAAATTATATAATAATAAGAATGAATTAATGAGACTTTTGAGTACTTTAAGTAGATGAAAATTGTCTTTCTATTCGTGTAGTCGCCATTTTTGTGTGTTCTACAAAAAAAGGAATTTTAAGAGGGGAGTTCAACTACAGAACTAGGACAATCATGCAGAGATTTATTAAGATTGTAAGAAAAATATTCAAAATGTTCCTATGTAAATCTTACTGCCCTCGATCAAGTGTTTGAATTGGTGCAATACATGGTGCTTAAACTGAAATTATCGTTCTTGTGAAATAAGCCTTGTTAATTAAACAAATCATTAACTTATTTGGCAAGTAAGTAATTACGTTGGCAAAATGGATAAGTGGAATTTGCCAAAATGAGGTAATTCTAGTAGTATCGACAGACTTGCAGTGAGAAAAACTGTTCAGTTTGAATGGAGATGTGAATAAGGTATTGTTTGGTATCCTAGATGAAGGAGATATTTAATAATACAATAGTAAAATAAATAGTAGGACCAGAAAAGTTTAATTATTAAAAACTGAGTAAAGAACAATTAGTTCTAGTAAACTTATCTTGTTTACCTTAAATATCATTTTTGAATGTTGCTCAGAATGAAGAATCTTTGAAATAAAAATAGTCTCGAGAAGGTTGCTGATTACTTTAATTTCAATCGAAACAGAATATTACAGATTTATCGAATTTGGAAACTAACTTAAAGATATTATTCTTCCATCAAAATGCATTTAAAAGAATTGTTTCTAAAGTACAAAGTTTGTTAAAAGCAGTTCTGAAGGTAAAGGAAAAGTAAATTAACAACAGATAACTAGCATTAAAGATGTATTGAAACAATCCATGAATAATTCTATTTCAGTATACTTAGAGTAGAATTATTATTGCTAGTTGCCTCCAAATATGATTATTGGTTTCTTTTATGTTAAAGATATTGCATTTTGAGGTAGTAGCTTATTGTATGTAATTAAACTATCTTTAACTGCTTCGTTTTGTTTATTCTACCTTCAAAGCAATACGTTGTTTTGAAATCAGTTGAGGCAACCTTCTATACTGAGCTAGTTAAAAGTAATATGAATAATGTGTTTCTACAACTTATTATCGGTTGATTGTAAATTGAATCTTCCTTTATAGTCAAACGTTTACCTCAGATTGCGAAGCTAAATTACAAAAGAATTTGACAATCCACCAAGTTGTAACACAATGCGATTAACTGAGTGTATTTTGTATACTCTGAAATATAATGAACTGTCATATGTTACTTCTAAAGTCGTAAAAGGAATCGTAGTTCATACAGCGCATGAAAGGTACTACATGATTGTAGCTAGTACCGGAATATTGAAATTAGATGTGGATCGTATAGTTTGAATGATTACTGTGTAAAAGGTTTCCAAATATTCCATACTAATATAACTGAAAGACAAATATATTCATCATATAGTAATCCGGCTTTAGACGTAAAGCTTACTAGTTCCCAAAATGTAACAAACAGAAAAATTAAACTGATCAACAGTGTAAGATATTATACGCGGGTATAATTATTCCACTTTTGGTGAAATTATGGTGGCTAGGAATATTTTGATTGGTTTTATTGTATTATTCTTGCTTCAATGACATCTTGTTTGAAAAATTGTCGATTAATCCCATAGATATATAAGTAATCATTCATAATAAGTTAGTTCAGTTCTCATAATGAGTTAAGGCATATCAGTGCATATGCGAAAAGTTAAGTACTGCATATAACTGAGTGAGATGCTTCAAACATTACTGTTGCACCATTTCAAACTGAAAAGGTAAATTATCAAATATGAAAGGAAGAGTAAACCTGAATAAAACGATATTGTCTACGGAAATTTGTACAGAAATTTGTACAGATAACAAATTTCCTCAATTAAGGGGGGAGGGAGATGTCACAGCCGTACATCTTATTTTTGTATTTTTCTTTTATTTTCTTTAATTGAATATTATGTACTTCTTGATGTTGATTAATTATATTTAATTATGTCATGGGATGATAAAAGGACGGCCGATCTCCCCTTCTTAATTGAGAAGTTACCAATTGTTTATATTGTATATATGTATGTTTCGTTTATTTCATCTGTTCAATGTGTGTGTTCTTCAGTACCAATGATATAATATTCTCAATGGAAAATTCCGATTAACATTGTATAACGTAGAAGAGACTTCAAGGGTGAGACAAAGTCAAAGGGGTAATTCAGAACAGGATATGAAAGAGATTTTTGGAGATGTTTGTTAGGAAATGGTCACCAGGCCTTACACGTGATGAGGACTTAAGCACTGAATATCAATGTGTCAATTTTTTTAATATAACAAAAATGTGTACGAAAATGGAAAATACTTAGAGTCTATGTGCGCACGCAGCTATAGTGTTGGGTGCACAAAAGGGTGTATATGGAAAGTTAACATTGGTGACCAAAGTACAAAATAGTCATAAGATCTGACGTAAGTTGCAGAAACTTGTCACGTTTTTAGTATTTACTATAAAGGTGATGTGTCTCCTAAAACTGTTGTAACTTCGTAGACGCACGTCATACTGTGTAGCTCGGGAGTCCGTCGGTCAATCTCTTTTTCGGCAATTGTAACTCCAAATTAACCGACGGACTTCAACTGTAACTTTACTTTTTCTTTTAACAATAAACTTGGCAAGATAATTCGTCTCTATTATTCAAAGTGTACTTGCACCCCCGGATCTGTCTGCAGCTAAAGATTAAGAGAGTTAATATGTTTGTTGTTTATTCACGTGTGACCGCTCGCATACTGTTAATCCTGAAGTTGAAATTATGAAGTACGTTCCGCTCGCGTACTGGAGCTGCGACATTAGATTCCACAGAAGCGGGTATGACCAATAACCAGTAACATAGGACGGAGTCCCTTATTAAGAAATCTGATCACACTGAATCACTACGTCTAAAGACGAGGCTACACCCAATTGAACGTAGTTCTAAAGACAGACTTGAAAGGATCACTAGACTTCAACTCTCATCACAACAGTGATTAACGAGTATTGCGCCAATCCCAGTAATACGTCAGACACACACACGCTGAGCAAGTTTTAGATGAATCCCCTTTAATTCACCGCATATTCATTCCTCCAACATAATGTTCAACCACAACGATGCTTAAGAGGGCGTTGATAATAAAAGGGACAATCGTTTACTGCATAATTCGTAGGAATTTTATGTCCAAAGACATGGACAAATTATGCTTCTCACTACACCTCCGCCATGTTTGTTATTACAAAGAAGCTAAGACAAAAGGGGGGGCTCTCCGCAGCCCGCTCGCTTCCTGATTGGTCATTCCATATTGCGCATCAGAGCATAGTATGGAAACGACAACTTTAATAATAAAACAGATATAACTAAGTGGGAATAAAAATTATATAAATAAACGTTTATATACTCACGTTTATAATTAATCTCTCTGTTTAAACGAAACACAAAAATTCAAATTATTTTTAAACAGTCAGAGCTATTCTCAAAGGCCGCTCAACGCAAAACATAGACATACAAAGAGAAGTAGCACACTATAGCTACGCACACTGGCCCAATTGTCGACCATCTTTGTAATGTACCATTACAGTTGAAAGTAATGGCAATTTTTCTTTTACGCACCCTGTACCTAGTAATTTTTTTTTAATTCAATTTCGGTTTAGTTACACAATTTATTTACTCTCTCTACTTCGAATTAAATATAATGAACCCAAAGGTTTCGTTAGTAACCATATTCCCACTGTATAATATATTTATTTATATTTTGATTAAGTGTAAATCCCATTTCCGGATATATAATTTGAATAGTTACAAGGTTTACCATTCTGACGTCATACCGAAACATAGTTCCGTTATTGGATATAAATTTCCTTAATTTCAGACCAATGTAGATTTTGGCCAGGTACCTAATCTTTTCCCTCACCCCCTCTCACTAGTCCATAGTCACTTTCAGATCCGGTTATATCTGGATTTGCCAAATTTCTATTTGCTTTGTAATTTCCGCGGCTAAAGTTTTCGTTCTGATTGGAGGAATTCTCCTACCTCTGGCTTTTTCGGCGCAATATTATCAGAACAATCGAAGACATCTTACAAGGAGCAGCTTGTGAATTTTGTGCTACATATTTTTCGGGAAGAATTCCAATTTCCAAGGACAACTAAGGTAACATATAATGTAATTCAATAGTTAAAGATTTACAACGGAATAGGAGCCCGGAAAATCCACAAATTTTGGTAAAGAAGCTGCAATTCAGTGAAATAACAAATTCCAGTTCTGTTTACTAGGAAGCCATGTTTGCTGCCTATCGAGAATAGACAACAGTGAAAGAGTGACTTTACTTTTTTTTATTTCAAACTCAAGTAGGGATTAGGGAAATTACGACCTGTTAGTGCATGTTGTTCGTGTATTAAGTAAAAGTGACTTTCTATTATTTATTCAGTAATCGCATGTACGTAGGTTTGATGGTTGTAAAGTGAATAATCATAATGGCAGCTTAAGTTAGCTTAAAAGGGCTCCTATCCCCTTTTCCAAATTGAACCGGTTCTAGCGGGGGAATGGGTTAGTTATTGTTCGTTTTAGGGTCTTTTCCCCTTTCAGGGGAAGGGTCCCTCCATAAACCTCGTTAAGGTGCCCCCAGGGCATCAATTTTTGGCAATCATTATGTAAACAATTGGTCAGGTCAATTGGACCTAGTGTTTACCTTTCTCATTTTGCCCCCTCTAAATTAAATAGAGCCGACGGTATATATCAGAAGGGAGTATTTATTTTGTCAACATGCATGTAACTAAATGGTGCATGTTTGGTTTAGTTAGTTGTTTTATGTATAGTATTAGCAGTGGTGTATGTAGTTAGTAGTCTTGTGTGAGTGTGTGAATTTCGGTTAGGACAGTGTATAAATATGTGTTAATTTAGTCCCATTTTTCTAACATAAATAAACCAGAGTAAATATTAAATTTCTGATTAATAAGTACAAGTATAGATTTCAGTACACGGTAAATTATGCCTCCACTACAGCGCCATAGCGTCAGTTTTCGGTAGTCAATTGTTTGTTGACAGTACGACATCGCATGACTTAGTGATTTAGATTGTTTGATTTTGGACAGTTATTCTCAAATTACTTCCCGTGGACATGGTTTTCGGTTCGGATGAGTATACCTTCGTATAAAATAGCATGAGATCTTACTGTACTGAAAATTTCAGCTTGCTAGGTCCAGTAGTTAATGAATAATCCGCTGAAATAAAGAACACCTATTTACTTAATAGAAGTAAAGCCCATATGCTGTTACTGTTCGTTTAAAAATGTAGTATTAAATTCTCTTTTCCCGTGGCTGTAGAAAATTCCATTGTTGCTTCAGTTTTATCAACAAATCAGAAATAGATTAATCATTGACAATTTAACTTTCCGTAAATACATGTATGATTTTTTTAAACCTGCAAGGTAAATACAATTTGGGTGCTTCGAAATAAAGAGTACGTGGTTCGATGAATGTGATCGTGTGGTGGTTTGAGCGTGATAGATTGTGATAGTTATATATATATATATATTTATTACTGCGTAATGTAAATATGTGTATAGCCTGCGTGTAAAATGTACGAAATAGGGTGTTTATAAAATATTACTTCGCGCGAAAATTAGTAGATAATGAATGAATGTAATGATATGTTAATAATATGATATATAATATGAACGAGATGACGACCCCTATATTTAAATGGATAGGCCTAGTGAATTCTATATAGTGAAAATATGAATATGTTTACGAAGAAAAAAAAATCTCTCGCGTTTTGACTTCCACACCAGTGCATTCATCCAACCGAGTTTGCTACTTGGATAGTAAATTATAGTTGGGAATTGTGTGTTACTTTGCATTTATGTACCTCATAATAACAGCCCCAGATCTTAAGCCTTTCAATAGATAGAGTAGCATCATGTGGGAATTACTTCTAAAGGATGACAGAAATGATAATTAAGAAAACCAACTGCTATATCCTGTGATCATCGAAAAGTACAGGTTTCGGTCATTTGTACCTTTAGCATTCATAGCCTCTCCGAGATTTTTTTTTTTCGTTGCTTACCTTATTTATTTATTGTGCAGTGTTCATATAACTCAGTTCGGACTATCCGATTAAATTAACTGCTACTAAATTAATATTTATGTTATAGCGTACCCGGATGTCGACCCCTAGTCCCCTTAAGTATTTTCGTTTCTTTTCTTAGTTTAATTAGATGAGGGAAATTAACGACATCCCAGACTGTGGCGTGTCTGCGCAGGGTAGCTATCGGTGATGTTTTGGTTATTGAAATCACCGATCCAAAATTCAGTTTATTTAAATTTTTTTTATTTCGGCAAATTCTCATTAGGGATATCTTAGCTATTACTTTAATTTCATTACTATTCTGGAATCTTCTAGTTTCCAAGTGGTCGGATGATTTTTTTTTTCTTTTGAAATTCTAAATTAAGACTCTACTCCAACCTTCCGGACGATTTCCGGGACCCTGTTGGTTTGGGCCGGATACGGTTACTAGATAATAATTTTACAAGCAATAACTTGTGAAGTTATTATTTACAAGACACAGACTTGCTCCTTGGCAGCAGGGCGCTCCTTGAGTCTACGTATTTGAGTAGACCACCCTTTTGGCATTTTAATAATATTTTGGCTAAGGATTTGTTGAGAGTGAAATTCGACTTTTATCTTTGTAGCGTTAGTTATTTCCCACTTAAGTCTTTGGCGCCCCTATTCTTCGTCTTCCTTCTTCTCTATCTCTCTCTCTGTCTTCATTACTTCGAGATTTTTTTTTTTTAAATTTCAACCTCCCCCCCCCCGGTTTCTGAAACTCATAAAACATACAATATTCATTTCACTTATTTCGATCGTATGTACTAACTGAGACATCGAGGGATGCAATTCGTGGAGGTATTGCAGCACAACTCAGGACCATTTTCGTGATATTCAATCCACCACGGGAGAAATTGACGAGAAGGTACACTATGCTTTTAGATTCCTAGAAACCTTTGTTATTCATCGATCATACAACTTATATCAATTGATTACTGATTTCTGGTTTTTATTTCTATTGATTGGTCATATAGTGTGTATGTATTAATAGTTTGGGCCCACTAGTTTCGAATAACATTGATTTTTTTTCTGTATATACATCTATATATGTACTTACATAGTGTTAAAAGTTACGTGCCTGCTCTATTTGTTGCATTTTCCACCTCTTATGTCAACTCATTAAATAACACCAGCTATTTTTTTTTATACGCGGATCTTTAGTAAGTTGAAAATGATTATTGATTATCGGGTTTATTCATATGAAATACAATGTTGCAACCTTATGAAGGAAAAAAGTGAATTTTGATAGTCAGGGTTTTTGTTTTGTCTTTGAGCCAAATAAATATAAATATTTATAAAATATGAATACTTGTCGAATATGAACGGTGATGTAGAATTTAAACGTCGATGAAATGTTAAGATAGATATTAAAGTGAAATTTATTGTATTGATTAATATGAATACATATATATATATATACGAGTATGTATGTAATGGGCTCGATATTTACCCTGGTCTTGTTAGGTTGCCATAGATTTTTGACACCCGGTATTAACTAATTATTTGTGATATATAGTATTCCCGCGTAAATTGCTATAAATTATTTTTTGTTGAGTTGTTATTAATTTTTGTAAATATTAAAGTGGAATATAATGTTACCTACTGCATGTGAATAAAACCAGTAGCGGGTCGTAAGATAAATAAGAATAACCCTAATCCTTACTCAAATTTACTTTGCGAGTGAAATTAGCAACCTACGAAACAGTGCGCCCCTCCCACGAATCTTTCCATCAGTAAACATGAAACAAATCCTTCCCCTGCGATCAGAAACCAAACTATTCAATATTTAGAATCTTTTGACTACAAGATCTATACTAAGAAGAAAAATTAGTGATCTTAAATTCAACGAACTGAAATCTGTTTAATAATTTAATGTGAATACCGGAATATGGAAATATGTTCCCAATATCTGTGACTGGATTTGATAAATTTTCTTTAATATTGACAAACTTTGAAATTTTAGATCAAGTGCGTCGAGTGACGAAATGAGAAATATAGATATACATATATGTGATATGAAGCAATTAGTTGTCTATAGTTAAAACAAAAACAATTGAATACTCTCATGGACACAAACCACAGTGCGTAAAAAGAGAGTTGGAAAAAGGAGCTATTATCGACGTAAAAACAAAGACTCATAAAACTGTCGATATGTCTCCTATTGAGACAAAGACTCAATAAAATATTACTAAAGTGTTTTTTTTTTTTTGAATGATTAACCAATTATTTTTTCTCTTCTGCCTGCAACGATATGTATTCATTGCACTGAATTTTAAATATATCTTGACCCTTGAAGTTTTTTTTTCTTCTTTTTTCTTGTTTCGTCTTTGGTTTAATTCTTTCTCATGTAATTCAACTTTTAATATATATATATATAAAAGGGAAATGTGTTATTTGATCTTGTTGCAAGTAGCGAATTTCTGTGCATGTTTATGAAACATTCTTTTCATGTATTAAATTTTTTTCTGTTATGTCAAACTAAATCTTCTTCTATTGAAATGTAATAAATGTCTATAGCATTGTAGTTAGGTTAGTTTAATTCAACCAAATACAACCCGAAGTATACATTGTCCTGTATGAATGTGTGTGTGGGTGAAATGTAGGTTTAGTATTAAGTGCACCAATTATCTTGTCATACATGTGTAATTTATTATAATTATTGGTAGTTATCAATTGAACTCATTGAATGTTAATATTAATTTAAGTTGGCTCTATGAAGGAAGTAAAAAGGACTGAAGTAGCCTGAACGAATGATCATCATGAGAGAACTGTGAAAGTAAAAATCTTCGACACATATGTGATACTCTGATTTTTTTTTTCTGTGGTCGTTTCTAACATGCCATCAACTTCGTCGTTCATTTTTTCAAATATTGAATATTAGTCTAAAACTTCTGGAAATATTGAATAAACGGTAAAATTAAACTTTCTCATCTATCTCCGAGCTAGATTGGGATAATTCGGTAGATGGGGTCAAATGGATCTAGATCGGGGATGTATGGGTTAACATGTGTCTACCTTTGATCACCCTAATACCAGACATTCACCCAATAGCTATTGGAAATGATCACAATTAGATAATTATTCACTTTCCTTTACCATATTCCTCAAAATATCTAGTAACAGTTTCCTCTTTATCACCTTCTTACTTTACCTCTTTCCTCTTCTATTTTCCTTTTCCTGTCTTCATCTTCTTCTTCTATTTTTAATAAAACTGAAAGGGGGGTCGTGACTGGGAATTCTATATGTAATAAACACGGTCATGTATTTATTTGATTTTATTTTCTTTAGAAGTCCGATAAAAGGTTTTCTCTTTTCGATCGAACCTAGTATGTTCGAAATTAAGAAATTAAGAAATGGAAATTATATTCCAATATAATTAGGCATAAGCTGATAGCTTCATGAACATCCCCATCAGGGGTGAAGGGTTCCCACTCACGACTTATTCTGTGCATCACATTTGTTGCAGCTTCCTTTTTTCATCAATCAGTTTTAGATTGACGAGCGGTGACAGGATTCGTTGTTATGGCAACAGTGGTTGCTGTGGCAACGGCCCCCTTTTTCCAGTTTTATCTTGAATCCTTCATGAGAGTCGAGAATTGAGAAATATAAAAGAAATAACATTAACTAAGAGCTGATTAAACATTTCCACAAATAATCTCTTTGAGAAAATGTAACGCTCAAAGAGGAACGTTACAATTAGGATATAAAGAATAAAACGTTTCCGTATATGTTTTCCTGAACTCATTGATCCAAACCCGGATCCTTTTATTATATCTATATGGAAATTTCTTCGTCTTTATTTAACCGGATTTCAACCTTGTCTTTGCCTGCTTCTAGTCCGATGAATGCTCTTACGTCACAATATCCAAAATTGACACGGATTGTTCCCTTAGAATTGGTTTGAACTTTCTTTTGAGAAAGTTTAAACTCTCTAGCATTAAATTTGTGGAAGCAGCAGAGAAAATATAAAAATACGTTACTTGTGTAGAAGAACAGTGTTGCCATCTATTGTCGCCTATCTCCCTTTACACCAACCACCAAGGAATAACATTACTTGTGTCAACGGAGTTGTGGATAACGCAATATGTTAACAATTGCGAGAATCAAAATATCGAGCAAACTATACATGATGCGAAAAAAGCTTTCTGGATTAATTTCCAGATCATACAGTTGAACTAACTGCAGTGTTGCCAGAATTCGCACTTTATCAACTTTCGCTTTCAAGTATATAGTGTTGCCAGATCTAGAAAATAAAATTACTGACAGATATAGGACCATTCCTACCATCTCCCACCAAACCTATAGGGCCATCCTACCAAACCAGTGTTTGAATCAAACTTCCGAACTAGAGGGGGATGTTTTTGATAAATATATAGAAAGAAAATACTTATTCCATGTAAAAATATCATGTTATTTCTGCGAGCCGGGCCGGGGATAAACTTTGACGAGAGGGGATTTCCTCGCTATCTCCCAATATTCATCGCTAGTAGTAATGTGAAAAAGACAGAAACAACAGAAATATCACATTTCGAAGCAATAGGGAGTCTTATTCGCTTTTCAGACCAAAAACAGAAGTTAATGTATTCGTGCGCGCCCGCGTGTATGTGTTTGTGTCGCAAAATAAAGTCCTAAATCGATGCTGTAATAAATTTCCAATTTACAAAGCTTTTCTTTCTTAATGATGTTTAGAAACTAGAGAAGGCTTTAATTCTGAAAATCAACCTTGAATAATAATAAATCTCATAAAATGCCTATTGCCTCAATCACTTTTTTGTTCCTGGAGGCATTAACGCTGAACTTAGAAAACTCAATAAATGGAAAATCACTAAATATAGAATTAAATATAATTCATAAATGTTGCGAGACTGCGAGAAGTCTCGCAAGACTTCTCGTGCGAGACTTAAAACCGAGTCTCGTCTTGCGTCTCGTCTCGCATGGTTTAGTCTCGTCTCGCGTCTCGCATAAAATCTTCACGCGAGACGAGACGAGACTTCTCGCGTCTCGCGTGCATCCCTACCCGTGGTGGATCCTTTTTAAAATCTGGTCCGTATAGAATGTCCATTTTAGGTCTGTTTAAAAACTCCTGGCCACCCACTCGTGTTTCAAAAATCTTATTCTCTTATTCATACCCAGAAACAAATCGAACAAATATGAATTTTCTTTAATTATTTTAAAATCTTTCTTTATTTCGAGAACAAATCAGTTAACTTGTTACCCACCTCCCTAAATAGGCCTCATTTTTGTGAAAGCTTTTGTTATCCCATAAGTCATGTATTACTTATTACTCTGCAAATTGGGTAGCCATCTATTTTGAAACTTGGCAGCATTGGAGAAACGTTATGCTGTTAATGTTAAATTCATCTCTGATTGTTGGACGCGAACATAATCTTCACTTGTTACTTTTCTAAACACCTTTAACAGTTCTATGTTTCGGAGGGGGGGGGGGAGAAGGGAATATCCATTAAAAATACATTTTCAAAATTGAGGAGGTGATGTTAGAATTGGTAAGAAATATACAACAAATGATAGATTCATGTTACAAAGAGTAAAATAAGTAAGAAAAAACATAATAGAGCAAATCATTATTCGTCTCCCAGTTTGTCAGACAACATGCATTAGTAGGGTAAATATACAGTAGCTGTTTGTAAATGCACAAGACGGTCGCTTTTGGTATTGAAGATTGGAATTGACGATCTTCTCAGTATACAGTATATCGTCGTGGGTAGAAGGTAGACAATAATAACAAGTGAATTTCGTTTCACAGTGTGAAACTGCAGTAAACTTCCACACTTTGGACATTCAATATTCAAACTTGAAGTAGAATAACTACTGGTTGCAATCGATTAATAAGACCAAAGATAGAACCTGTTTCTCCGAACTGAATCCATGTCAAAAAAGCATTAAGACTCTTAATCATTGCAGAAAACCGCTTGTCGCTATGTATTACTTTTTTCTGTTCTATGGCTTTAAATTTTCGTTCTATGGTGATAAATTCTGAGACCGGAAATGGTTAATTTTAACCACTTCCGTATGCAATAGAGGGATAAAGGAGGAGGTAGATCCTGCCCTTGGGAAGCAGAATTAATTGCAGAGAACTGTATCTCGATTTCTCTTACCGTTTTTGCTATACGGAAATCAGTATTTAAACCGAAAATAGTACTAAACTTCAACAACTTTTGGTTTTGGTAGAATGCTGCGGGTTGTGATGATATGTACTCTTCAGACCACGAATTGTTTACAGGAAACCACTTGGTTGCTGTCTAATACTAGCTTTGTTGTATGGCAAGAAATGTTCAAACCCGAAATGGTTAATTCGAACAACTTACGATTTTGAAAGAAGGTTAATGAAGAAGATGGAATCTATTCTTGGGATGCTGAATCAATTTTTATTTTAAAAAATCTTGATATTTCTTATGGTTTTTGCTTTATGAAAATTAGTATTGAAGGCGGAGGTAGTAATAAATTTTAACAACTTCCGGTTTTGATAGTGTTGCGGATAGTGATATGCTTTGTTTAGACATTGAATCGATTGCAGAAAACCGCTTGCCGATATCTATTACCATTTTTGTCCTGTGACGATAAGTGTTGAAACTGATAATTGGAACTACTTCCAGTTTGGATAATGGGTTAATGAGGTAGGTGAAACCTATTTTAGCCACAATGAATCGATTGCAAAGAACTGCATCTTGATATCTCTTACCGTTTTGACTCCGTAGAAATCAGTATTGAAACTGTACAGTAAGTAATATTAAATTTGAACCACTTCCGGAGTGTTTAGGATAGTCATGGTACTGCCTTGAAACGCTGAACTGTTTCCCAAAAAGCCATATCTCGATATCTCTTAAAGTTTTTGGTCTGATACCTGTTGACAGACAAAGCCGTTCTAAAAGACTTCCGACAATTATGCATGGCATAGTTTGGAAGTCTAACAGTTAATGTGTCATGCTGTTTTGTAGGCAATATTGAAATCGCAATTACTGTCCGGATGACAAAGTAATATATTTATCACATAGGACGTTTTTATATTGCGGTAATAATTTGCATTATATATTGTACATAATCGCGGAACTAACGGAACTTTTGTAAGAACTAACGGGAACTAACGTAGAACTAACGATTCATGTCGAAAAATGTGGGAAAGCTTGTTGGGTACGCCAACTTCACATGTGAAGTTAGCCTACCCACACATTTTTCTTTATGCTCTAATTTGTATAAAATCGCGGAACTAACGGAACTTTTATAACGGAAACTAACGGTGAACTAACGATTCATGTCGAAAAATGTGGGAAAGCTTGTAGTGTACGCCAACTTCACATGTGAAGTTGGCCTACTCATTGGTTTTTGTGTAAAAATTTCTTTAAAATCGCGGAACTAACGGAACTTTAGTAAGAACTAACGTGAACTACCGAGGAACTAACGATTTATGCCGAAAAATGTGGGAAAGCTTGTTGGATACGCCAACTTCACATGTGAAGTCGGCCTACCCATTGGTTTTTGTGTATAATTTATTTAAAATCGCGGAACTAACGGAACTTTAGTAAGAACTAACGGGAACTAACGAGGAACTAACGGCTCATGTAGATAAAAGTGGGTAAGCTAATTTGGGTAGGCCAACTTTATAGACCTCAAACTAACGGGTAATTATTGTTAGTTACTTTATAACAATTTCTTAAATTGCGATATTTGCTACAAAAATAGATTTCTAACTTGACCATTGTACAGTAAAGCCCGTACTTCGTCGTATGTATTTACATTATGAACATCTTTGTGGGAGCTCATATGGTTCAGATTGCACGTTAAGCTGTAGGTCCACGTATCATATAGCCTCGTTGCTGGAAAAGAACACTAAATTTCAAATCAGTCAACTTACTTCGTATAACAATACACAAACAGAAGAGCGGGTTAAACGCGCAATTGTTTTCGCAATGTTACATTACAAATTGTCCTCAGAATATTATTTTATAAATGTCCGTGTATTTTTAAGCCTTAAAAATCTAGTTGTACTTCGTTTAGTATTAATAATAATTTAAAATTGCATATGATAAAAGTCATTTTGAACTACATAGGAAGTGTGGAAGAAATATAAATGACAAGGATGGAACGAATTGAACAAAATTATGTAACTGCATTTTTAATTTTTTCTCTAACTTCCTTAAACTAAATGATGTAATAAAATAACGCACAACAGACAGACCGCAATCACCGCAAAACCAAAATGAGAGGTGTAAATAAGTAAGTGATTTATGAATTAGACAACAGGTGTCGCATGAGTCACCATAAATCTTTCAAATCTTTTTTTCTTTCTTTCTTTCTTTCTTTCATATCGAAGTTTCTCTCCATGCTCAACCCACACCTGTGTATCTTTTAGAAGCGTATGCGCGATGCAAGCAGCCGTACACATGTTCCATCTGATAGTCGGGAAGATAGCGCGCGATCTCTATTTTTAAGCCGGTCAAAGTGGGTAATCGCCACTGGAAGGGAAAGCATTTCTATCTGTCAAATTGTGTTATCACTTGGATGATTAAAAGACATTGATGGACGGAGTGTAAACAAATTAATCCGGATTGAGAAACTCAGTACGGTGTGTATATATACACAAGTGTTTATAGAAATATAATTATCTTTGAAATCTAGAAAAAACATTGTGGCGCCAATGTGCGATAAGGTGGATTCACTTTTATTTATGTTCGTTATTTTGTGTGGCGCAACATGACCGGTGCTTGATGGACGGAAAACTTTTCTGGACGCTTATTCTCAAAAGTGCAGTAAGTATTTTCTTTAAAAAATTAAAATGATAGCTAAAGTTTCAAATGACAGGACAGATTTAATTGTTTGATACATGGCGTGGTCATTTCATTTATTCTAGGTATTTAAAAAAAATCATATTAGAGAAATTTGTTTTGTGTGATCCTTCATTCAGTTCTCAACGATGTTCTGCTCTCAATTAGCTTGCAGAGCATAATATCGTGGGATGTTAGATTACGCATCCAATCTGAAATTATGTTCACCTCAATTTTGAATTTAGGGCGGGAATAGTAAATTTGAGAGTAATTGTCAACAATTTTTAGCGAATGGGTTCCGTTAGAATTGACATTGAGTTTAGCCTAATTAGTTGTACACAAATTGTTATATTATGCACGTGCGCATGAAAGATTTGGTATAGCATTGTGTGATCCTGATGTTTTTTGTCAGAGTTAACTGTAGTTTTATCCGCATGTTTAGTAGATCAACTATAGTGGTGTGCCAGATTTATTTTGAAGGAAGGCTAGCACGGAGACACAATAATTTTTAAAAGAAAGTAGAATTTCGGTAAATTTTTTGTCTTCTATGCCACTCTTATGAAACACTCATAACCAAGATGATAGTTCAGGATACTTAAAACCAAGTGAATTTCCAGGTTTCTCGAATACATGGCAGACGCAAACTATTTTTCAATTAATTTGTTAGTGCCATATATTGACAGTTAGAAGAAGTATAAGTGGACTCAACTTTTGTAATAGCCAGCTAGTTTTAATCGAAAATAAACAATTTAATTCGAGATTTTCGTCTGTTCTTTTAAATTTTCACTAGTGTCAATTTTAATTTTGTCTTTTTAGTTAAACTTCCATATGTTCCGTCGCGTGGTTTGATATTTCAATATTTTCTCACCACAGCCCTTCATATTTATCTTCAGAAACGAAGAGCTCCCATTTGACAAACTCTTTCAACCAAAGAGCAATATAAAGCACAAGGTTCTTGCCTACATTACGTTTACCTTCTTGCATCTTATCCTTTGCATCTTTATGATAAAAAATAAATAAAATAAACTTAATACATATGCTAACAGTCTTTGTGCAACATAAGAAGTTGAGCAAGTACGATTATGTTATTTTTTAGTATTGTTACAGTTAGGGATGCGCTCGAGTCGAGACATGTCTCGAATCTCGACTCGACTCGACTCGAATTCGAGTCGAGATTCGAGTCGAGACACTCTTTGTAAAATTCGAGACGAGTCGAGACAAACGTATTTCTCGACTCGAATTTTCGAGTCGAGACTCGAGTCGAGTCGAGACAGCTGGTAAAAATCTCGACTCGACTCGAATGTCTCGAAAATCTTTCTATAATTTTTAATAATATTTTGAAGAAAGTACTCGCTCAGAAACACTCGGCACGAGAATTTCGGAAACTGCAGGACTTGTCAGGTGTTCGAAGAGTGCTGTGGTGATTGTCTTCAACAAGTGGCGAAACCAAGAGGAAAAGACGTCCAAATGTCGAGAGGTTGGGCGCCCCCTACTTCATTAAAGATGTGGAGAATAAGAACGAGGACAGAAAAAGAGAAAGAGAACACTGACCGTTGGGAATTATCCCTTGTTGAAGCGATGGTTGGAGTAATAAAACCAGTTAGTATTTCCGCTGTTGTATTGTTGATTTCACAGAAATGTTCAAAAATAAGCAAAACGTGACTCTGCACAAGATGTTTACTTACCCATAGTTTTATTATTGTCAACTGAACCCTGAGTGTCTGGGATGTTTCTGTCCCTTCTCACTTTACAACTTGAGAGGGGAGGGGGTATTATCACCAGGGTACCACTAGTAGTTCACCGCTAAAAGAAATGCTTTAGTGCTGCATCGGAAGCGGCATGTTTTGTATATATTTCTTAAAATGTTATCCATTCATAAAGTATAAATTCCCCCACCCTTTCCTCATTCTTTTTCCAATACAGAGAACCAACTCTTTAAATGAAGAACGAACCCTGAACCTTCCCGAAAATGCTAAAATGATTGATGCGTACAAATAAGAAATCTGTGGATGAATCAGAAAATGCAGATACATGAGAAGATACTTGATGCAGTGCAGTTCAACACATGTAAATAGATTTGAAGTGTTCATATTTGTGTATGTATACGTGTGTATGTGCTTGATTCTGAGTATTTATATGCGCGTGTGTCTCGTAATTGTTATATTAATATCCACTGGATTAAGTGAAAGTATAAAATGGATTTGATGACTGCCAAATTGACGTCACATTGATAAGTCATTATTTTTTAATATTAATAATATTAAATTAGATTATAGTTTAGCGTCGTTTTTAGGAGCAAAGCTCTACAAGACGTGAACGTATAGTTTAATGTCGGATTTGAAACACATGAGCTCCTACCATGAATCAAACCTCGTACGAGAAAGGCGCATCGCTAACAACATAGCAACGGGGAGCTAAACATTTAGTAATATGTATATTAAGTTGTAAAATTATATTCGTTTAATTTTCACTAATATAATCTTCACAATGTAAAGCATTCGCTAGTCACGTTATCTTGTTTAAAAACAAAAAGCCTATCTCTTATGTTTCCGTCTCGGGGTTGGACTGCGGGATAATAGAAATCCGAAAGAGATGTTTTTATTATATTTTGTACAGTAGATCTGCTCCTTCATAATCTCCGTGTTTGATAAGAATAAACCTCCCTGGCTCACGAAAATGTACACGTAATATAACAAATCATGCACATTAAATGCCAGACTAATATAGCAAACATTGAAGATGTTCCCCTAGAAAATTTTCTTCGGCCGCCCATGTCTGGAGGTACACAATTTTGTAACTCAGTGGATACGATGTGGATGTATTCAAAGTCCACTGATTTACCCATCAAATTTAAATTTTATAAAAATATTATCAGTGAATACTAATCTGAGGAGAACTATTTTTTTTTTTAAATTCGAACGCAAAAGCAGTTTTTTTTTTCCACCAGGTCTCGGTAATCATCCGGTACGAAAACTGAAGTTTGTACAAGTGTTTGAGAAAGGGGTCCTCCAGGAGTGTTATTTATGGGGTAATTCCTGCGTTTGTTATATACATATATAGATATAAATATAGATATACTGTATACATATAAAGATAAGTAGGAGCGGGTCTTTAAAATTAGTTCGGAAAGATAATATGAAAATCTGGTATAATTTCCAAGAATCTATCTAGTCTAATATAAATAAAATAAACAGTTTGTTTGCGAGTTTGTCTGTCTGTATGCGGCCTGGGGACCAGACGAGTGGACCGAGAGTTACCAAATTTTGGTCAGGGGTACCTTGGCCTAGGCCCAAGATCAAGACGAAAAGTTGTTTTCAAATTTCGAACCAGGGGAGTCTCATGGGGAGGCGTTTACCGGAACCGGCTTGGGAACCAGACAAATTGACCGAGAGTTACCAAATTTTAGTCACGAATACCTTGGTCCAGGCTTCAGATCAGAGTTAAACGATTTTGTCAAAATTCGAACCAGGGGGGTCTCAGGGGTTGTTTACCGGGACATGTAAAAGTAGTAGAAAATAACAGATATGAGTGTTGAATTCATAATTTTCGCGGTTGCTGAAATCAATGGTGAAACTCCGATCGCATTAACTTCCAAATTCATGCTATGCGGCACCGGGTCGGGGGTCAACGGGAAGGGGGAGTTGAGATATCGAGACATATAAAAGTAATCCACAATGACCGATATTAGTGTCAAATCCATAGTTTTCGCGGTCTCTGAGATCAATAGAGACACTTCCATTAGCGATGATTTGCAAATTCAGCTACAATCGCATGTGGGCCGGGAGTCAGCGGGGAGGGGGAGAAAACCGAGACAAGTAAAAGTAATCCAAAATGACCGATATTAGTGTCAAATCCATACTTTCGCGGTTGCTGAGATGAATGGTGACACTTTCATTAGTGATCACTTGCAAATTCAGCTACCATTGTATGCGGGCCGGGAGTAAGCGGGAGCGGGGATACCGAAACATGTAAAAGTAATACAAAATGACCAATATTAGTGTCAAATCCATAGTTTTCGTGATCGCTGAGAACAATGGTGACACTTCCATTAGCGATATTTGCAAATTCAGCTACAATCGCATGTGGGCCGGGAGTCAGCGGGGAGGGGGAGAAAACCGAGACAAGTAAAAGTAATCCAAAATGACCGATATTAGTGTCAAATCCATACTTTCGCGGTTGCTGAGATGAATGGTGACACTTTCATTAGTGATCACTTGCAAATTCAGCTACCATTGTATGTGGGCCGGGAGTCAGCGGGGGGTGGGGATACCGAAACATGTAAAAGTAATTCACAATGACCAATATTAGTGTCAAATCCATAGTTTTCGCGGTCGCTGAGATGAATGGTGACACTTTCATTAGTGATCACTTGCTAATTCAGCTACCATTGTATGTGGGCCGGGAGTCAGCGGGGGGTGGGGATACCGAAACATGTAAAAGTAATCCACAATGACCAATATTAGTGTCAAATCCATAGTTTTCGCAGTCGCTGAGATGAATGGTGACACTTTCATTAGTGATCACTTGCTAATTCAGCTACCATTGTATGTGGGCCGGGAGTCAGCGGGGAGTGGGGATACCGTAACGTGTAAAAGTAATATAAAATGACCGATATTAGTGTCAAATCCATACTTTTCGCGGTCGCTGAGATGAATGGTGACACTTTCATTAGTGATCACTTGCAAATTCAGCTACCGTTGTATGCGGACCGAGAATCAGCGGGGAGGGGAGGATATACCGAGACATGTAAAAGTAATCCAAAATGATCGATTTAGTCTCAGATCCATAGTTTTCGCGGTCGCGGAAATGAGGGTAATACTTCCACAGGCCTTGACTTCCATGCGAAGAATGGGTATATTTATCTAATATATATCTACATCTATCTATCTATCTATCTATCTATCTATCTATCTATATATATATATATATATATATACATACAGTGAAACCTCTCTAAAGCGGACAGCCGTGGGGAATCAAAAATTGTCCGCTATAGAGAGGTGTCCGCCTTAGAGAGGTTTCAATATTTTCTTACGTAAATTAATAAACAAGGTAATATGCAATTAGATTTTTTTTGCATGAATCACATATTTATGAATATTACCAAAATGTTACTGTACCTGCATTATCTTGCGCCATCCAATTCGAGGCACAACATGGGAATAAGATGTTATAGTTCTCTGCACTTTATACTTATCTCTACTTACTACGTTTCGGTGTGTTGCTTTAATTTGTGAGTTAATTGCAGTCCAGCAATGACTTTTTTAAAAAGACAATATGCGTACCCGTGGTCAAAAATACCAAACTTGTCTTCCTGTTTGGTTAGAGATCCAGCGGGACAGTAGAATGATGTGTCATTCCAAACAGTGGGCAACTGTCAATCACTTTTTTTTTTTTCTGAAGCAGGTTGGGTGGGAGTGGAATGCAAGCAAAGGATATAAGGGTGTTGTGAAACAGAGACCCTTCCTCTGGGTTGCTGAACAGACAGTTGAGGAGGCAAAATGTTGTCACACCCACATGTTCTTCCTTGGTGACATACGTATGAAAAATGTATTTTTACTGCGTATGAAAAATGTATTTTTACTGCACTTTCCAACTTGTTTCCAGAGAAAGTGTCCGTAATACGGAGGTAAATAATACCTATAAAAGACAAAAAAGACTGTCCGTGTCCGTACTAGAGAGTGTCCGCTTTAGAGAGGTTTGCCAATATGTTTTTTTCCTATTACAGTGTTTGGGGATTACAAAATATGTCCGTTATGGGAGGTGTCCGCTTTACAGAGGTGTCCGTTAGTAGAGGTTTCACTGTGTATATATATATATATATATATATATATATATATATATATATATATATATAGATCAAAAAAATTAGGGAATCAGATGAAAACACATGTAAAACTTCTTACGAATAATGTGAGAACACTGTATCTTGTCCAGTTCAGATTAAAATCCTGAAGGCCCAACGTGCAAACGAACCGTTTGGAACATCTGTGCACGTGATCAGTGACGTGGCGCTAACAGATATCATTTTGTAGTGTGGCGCTGCCAATACATTCCAGCTCCAGGATACCTTTGTTTTCATTGTGTTTAGTGCGTCACAAATCTACGTAGTGAAATTGCGCAACAACGTGATTTGCCAGAATCGTTGGCATGGCGAGCTGTCGGCAGGTTGGAAGCTGGTCAGTTACAGCGGGAGGTGTCACATGCCATAGGAGTGGCACAAAGTGTGATTTCCCGATTGTGGAATCGATTACAAACAACTTGAAGTGTTCGAAGAAGACAAAGACAGAGCCGTCCACTAGCAACCAAAGCCAGAGACGATCGTTATCTCTTGTTAACAGCCCGTCAAAACCGGCGTCAGAATACAACTCTGCTCCCGCAAGCCTTCCGAACAACAACAGGACGCACAATATCCACTCAAACGGTCCGCAATCGCCTTCGAGAAGGTGCTCTCTACGCACGTAGGCCTATGGTGTGTGTCCCATTAACTGCACGACACCGTGTTGATCGAAGAGCGAAGGTAAAGGAACATCGTGGGTTGGGACGCAATGAATGGGGCAATGTTTTGTTCTCTGACGAATCTCGATTCAGTGTGGAGCCTGATAATCGACGTGTTTTCATCTGGAGAGATTGTGGAACACGACAGAATCCCATGTTTGTGCGAGAAAGATCCCAGTATCATGGTGGTGGACTGATGGTGTGGGCAGGAATCAGCATTGGTGAGCGTACTGAGCTCCACATCATCTGAAATGGCTCTTTGACGGCTCTCAGATATAGGGATGAGATTATGAAAACTCTTGCTCTTCCCTATGCTGGTGCCATTGGTGATTCGTTCCTTTTCATGGATGACAATATTCATCCTCACAGAGCTCGGTTAGTGGATGAGATGCTGGATGCTGAGGGTATCGCTCGGATGAAGTGGCTAGCATGCTCTCCGGATCTCATTCCAATTGAGCATGTCTGGAATATGCATGGCAACGAATTGCCGCTAGGCCAGTAAATCCATTAACCATTCCAGAGCTGGAAGTCGCTCTTCTGGATGAGTGGCACAACATTCCCCAAGAACTCATCGATAATCTGATTGAATCCATGCCACGCAGGTGCGAGGCTCTGTTGGTTATTCGAAGTGATCATATGACATATTAAGGAACAATCAGTGTTGTTGCCTTGCCTGTTTGTGAGCAGTTCGAGAGGTACACACATAACCGTCTTGTGTCATGAGCCATGTGAACAAGGTTTTCCGTGCCCCAACACCAGTATGTGCCCCATTTTTCTAGTGTATCTTAAAGCATTCCTTTTTGTAAGATATATATGAGTCAAACACAAGCTTATTCATACACTATCTTAAGGTCTTGTGTGATGTTTCAGCTGAACCCCTAATTTTTTTGAGAATTATATACAGTATAGTGGCGGATCCAGGATATGATCAAGGGAGGGGCTAAACCATAGTTTGCAGTTTTATCCAGTGTAAAGCAGGATTGAAGCCCATTTTATGCAGTGTATACTTGAGTGTGAAGAGAGGGGGGCGATAGCCCCCTTGGATCCGCCTCTGTGTGTATATATGTATATATATCTACCTATATATACATACATGATCGAAAATGGCCTCGAATCCATACTCGCTGAGATGAACAGAAGATGCCGTTTAAATCCACAAATTCAGCCCCATTAGTACTCTAAGGGGGATGGTGACATGTAAAGATAATTGAAAATTATCGGTATTAATGTCAAATTCATAGTTTTGGGGCTTCACAACTTCATTGGGGACAGTTTTGGTGCCCTTTGCGTCCAAAATGAAACGTATTCTCCCCGTGCGAAGAACGGATATTCTGCTAGTCTGTAATAATAACTAACGGAAGTTTCACTTAATATATTTCTCGCTGCTCAAATTTACTCACTTGTGCGGTATATGTGTGTAAAGTAGAACTAAAACCTGTTGCTTTAAGTATTTTTCCGTTAGCGAAATACATTGCATATATAGTAGGACGTCGATAATCCTAACGTCAAAAATCCGAACGCGGTCCCTAGAAGCTTTTTACATTTTGTCTTAACGCGAGAAACAAACAATAGCGTGTCCATCGACGTTATGTGAAGTCAGTGTTTTTACAAAAGTTCATTTATATGTAATTGTTCGTCATGTATTTTTATTTTTTTTATTAGGCCTATAAATTTTAAGTGTGACTTACAAGAACAGTGTTATTTAGAGTACAAGCAGGTTCTTCAGAAACATTAAATGTAAGTAGCCTTACGTACGGTATTGTAATTACTGTATGTACTGAATAACCACTGTATCGATAGAAGAACATACCGTACAGTATATGTAAGCCTAAATGGCATTTTCTTGGTCATTTTCGAAAATCCGAACAATTTGAAAATCCGAACTACCTGTGGTCCCAATTAGTTCGAATTTTCGACTTCCCACTGTATATGTTGCAGACATGTTACAGCAAGTAAGATTACTAGCATCAGGCCAACAAATAGTTTTTAAACTATATTTTCCTGTTTTTGCCAATATTTCCGAACAAATGATTTTTTTCTAATGGTTTCAAAATTTCCGGAATTTTACATACAACAATGAAGATATCTCTATGAAATATGTTTGATTTAACATATTAACTAAAATGATTCTGTGATTAGCAAAAATGATGATTCTGATAATACCCAAATTTTCCGTTTTTTCCCCAGCTCGGGAAAACCGTAAAAAACTGTTTTTTTACCCAAAATTTCTGTTTTTTTCACAGACCTTTACAACACTAGTCTGAACACACGGTGCACCGAACACTCCTACCGATGGCGAATGTTAACACCACGACATCAGCAACTACAACTGAAATGAATACGTTACCATCGCCACTAGAGCTTGGCACAATGGCAGAGCGTTGCATTATCTGATGAATCCCGATATCATCTTCATCATGACGATGTGAGGGTGCGAATCCGTCGTGTTCCAAGGGAACAGCTCCTTGACATCTGTACTGGGGGGCGGAGACAAACTGGCTGCGGCTTAGTTATTATCTGGGGAACATTCAGGTGAGCATCCATGTGTCTATTGGAGCTCGAGGAAGGCACCATGACGACCGAGGCGTCACACGCTGCTTGCAGACTACGTACATTCCTTCATGACGGCCATGTTTCTCATCGGTAGTGGCATTTTTCGACAAGATAATGCACCATGTCACAAGTCCAGGAGTGTGATGGAGTGGTTCGAGGAACACAGGAGCGAGTTCCAAGTGCAAACTCTCCGGATCTGAACCCAATCGATCACATCTGGGATGTGATTGAACGTGACCTGAGGCCGCATCACCCCCTCCCCGGAATTTACGGGAATTAGATGACCTGTGTGTGCATATGTGGTGCCAACTCTCTCCAGCGACCCACCGAGGAACATTGCGACCACGCCAAGACGCATTGCCGTTGTTATTCGTGCCAAAAGGTGGACATACTAACAATTAGGTAGGTAGTCATAATGGTCTGGCTGATGTGTGTGTATATTTTAACTCATATATTTTGTCTCGACTCGAATTTCGAGACGTCTCGACTCGAATTCGAGTCGAGTCGAGACAGAGACTGTCGAGTCGAGACACGAGTCGAGACAGCAACATATTTTCGAGTCGAGACCGAGTCGAGACAACATTTTCTCGAGTCGAGTCGAGACAGGCTTAAATCTCGACTCGACTCGACTCGAATGCATCCCTAGTTACAGTAAAAATGTGAAATGTTAAATTTTAACATCAAAAGATGTTTTGAATAAAATATGAGCATTTATCTTTTAATATGTTTGTCTGTCTGTCTGTCATCACCTTTTCGCATGAAAAGAAGTGGCCTACATCCCTAAATTTGGAACATGGATAAACCTTTACTAGATATAATTACCTATGAAGCTGTTTTTTTTTTTTTTCGATTTTCGGCTCGACGGGCAATTTTCCAGGGTGGAGGTGAAGATGTATGAACATTTTTGGCTGTTTTTCTAAAAATGCCTGGCCTATACGCAACCAACACTACACTTTTGCTGTTGCGGGCTTACATAACAGCATAGGATAAACACCTAGAAACATTTTTATTTCCCTCATTTATCAAGGTTCTGTATTAAGATCTGGCAACTGCAGGTGTTTGTAGCCAGTTTACTGTAAAATTAGCACTTCTACTGTAAAATTAGCAATTTTGAAATATTTCATTCCAAAGATTGAGAAATCAATAAAGGTCAATTTCGCATGGCGATGGGATTGTTCCTTTTTGAAAATAAGCTCCTCAATTACGAACACAGTTCTTAAAAAGCACCGTTACCAAGAAGTGAATCATGACTTTTGAAGATATGATTAAATTGGTTTGATTGGATGTAGCGTGGCTTTCAGCATCTAGGCTAAGAAACGTGAACCTAGAGTTGAAAGTGAAGTCCGCCCCCCCCCCACACACACAATGTATTCAAAAATTTCAAGACTTTCGTACAGGAAACCAAATAGGATTCAACCAATGAGTGTCTACCGAACGAGGAACTTTAATTATTGTAAAACTAGTCCAAATTTTTGAAATAACAACCCTTTACACGCACAAATAAAGACTATATTACGCTAAAATTTTAAATTCTAAATATAAAAAAGCAGCATAAAAATCGTATAACAACTAATAAGTACCGTGCCATAAAGGCAGGTCCAGCTTTACCATGTGTGCAACACAAAGCAGCAAAATCTGTCATAACTATATTATTTAAAATAAATATTTCTTGTTGGAAACAGACTTCATGATGATAGTAGTTAAATTTACTAAGTTGGCATTCCATTTTAATACTACTTTCATAAATCATGTTTAAGTTGCATTAGTTTAGGGTCACATGGACAGTGCTAAAGGAAATGGTCAAACAAATTCCGGCATTAATTGCTTGATTGTTGTCAAATACAAGAACTCAGTTCTCGATCAGTAGTGAACATCTGTTCCATTTAGTTAGTTATCACAGTTTTGATATGAAAACTAGTCTTGTCCTTGTCACAAACAAGTTCCTTATCATTGAAGATAGAAACAAGTTTTTCTAAAAACGAATGTAGAAAGAAAATCAAGAAATAAAGCTAAAAGAGCTAATTGCACTGGAATTGCAAACAGATATATTGTGATTGAAACTTCATTGAATTGTAATTGAATTCTATAAAAAGGATTACCATATTTCCTCTGTAAATGTGTTTGATTTATCTTTCAATATTATTATTTATAGAAAAAAACAGATACAAGATTGTATTCGTTGTTTAGGCCTCTCTGAGTGCGAGTACTCTTTCCCTCCCTTTTGTTGTTCATGATGGGGTAACATACTTAAAATCGTGACTTCTAAGGTTTGTTCTTTCTGGATGATGTCATTGCACAGGCCGGCAAATTGCCTAGTGCCGGCCCTGCATAAAAGAAATCTATATATATAAAAGAGAACGTACAAATCCTTTGTCCGCTCATCACGCTAATACGGCTGAACCAATTTCTTTTATTTTTGGGGGGTTATTAGGATTTGGACCCTAGATGGTTTTTATCATATCACTTTAATTTTCAATTACCAGTGTCTTGAGATAATTGACCATTCAGGTGTCCATTACGTACAAATCCTTTGTTAGTTCATCATAGGTATAAAAATAAACGTATTTATATGCAACCCGCATGACCGTGTCACTCGGCGGGTTAACATACATGACAGGCGTTATAATGGTTTTTATCATATCACTTGAAAGCGAAAAAGTAAAAATTATCTAAGTAACAAAGTTTATTGCGTTCGGGGGTGACCGCAGCGAAGCGGGGCGGGTTAACATAAATGACAGGCGATATAATGTTAACATTTACTGCAATCTTCTATGGTTTTTATCATATCACTTGAAAGCGAAAAAGTAAAAATTATCTAAGTAACAAAGTTTATTGCGTTCCGGGGTGACCGCAGCGAAGCGGGGTGAACGCTGCTAGTAAACAATATAGTTGGAGACAAATATAACGCAAAAGGGTAAACTGTTAACACGAGACTGGACTATTTTCATTAAGAGTAATAAAAAATGTATTTTCTGAAAAATGTTAAAGTACAATGTGTATATTCAACATGTCTATGAATGACGATGTACTTAAGCTACTGATGCATAGAAATATTCCTTTCTTTACATTTAACGACAAATTATATTAAACTGAGAAAATAATTTGGTCGAATCAGCATTCTCAGTGTTCTACCACAGCTAAATAGATCATTTGTCACTAGCCTCCATACTCACTGATTAATCTCTTTGTTTATAGATATGGTTTCTGCCAATGTTACCTTCTACCATACCTCCCGTCATATCTATAATACACTGCAAAAAATAAATCAGTGTTTGAACAACAGGGACATTTTCAGAAATTACCTTTAGACATTGTTTAACACGTCAAAAATGTCCTGAATTACTGTGTATTCTATCATTGTACTAAAGCATCTAGGATGTCTCCTAACAATGGTTAAGAGAAAGTACCGTATTGCACTTCTGATGTGTCCGAGCTCATTTCTATGACATTTCTATGCACATTTACAAGTCATTTTTATGCTCATATACTAAATAGGCACCTTCAGCTATATTTTGAACACTTACGACAGTTAATCACATTATTAGGAGATATTCTAGACTTTTAGTTCACTTATAGAACACTTTGGGACAGTTCCTCCTACTTTTAAGAGACATTCTAAACATTTTTGATCCACTGGTAGAACTCTTTAGGGCAGTTCCACTTAATCACTGTTAGGAGGCATTCTAGTCATTTTGGTTCACTGATAGAACACTTTAGGGCAGTTCCTCCTACTGTTAAGATGCATTTTAAACATTTTTGATCCACTGGTAGAACTCTTTAGGGCAGTTCCTCTTAATCACTGTTAGGAGACATTAAAGACATTTTGGTTCACTGATAAAATACTTTACGGCAGTTCCTCTTAACCAATGTTAGGAGAATTCTAGACATTTTTGGTTCACTAATGGAACACTTCATGATATTTTTGGACATGTTAAACAATAACCAAAATTCTTTTCTAAAAAAAATTCTAAACATTGATTTATTTTTTGCTGTGTAAAACAATTCACTTTTAAATAATGTGGCAGCTCCTTCCAACGTTCATGTGAACCTCGTCATTGGTATTTAATTCCACGGAGCAAATTTTCTCAATTTTTCTCCGTATCCATACATCAATTGCTTTCAGTCGTTTTTCATCACTCTTTCGTAATACCCATTTTTCTAATTTTTGCAATATAATATCCCTACATTGAAAAAAAAAAGTGTGTATAAAAAGTTTAATCACGTTAAATATATATTATGTCAAGGATTTTTGTTAACGTGAAACAGAAAACATTATATTCAAAATTACATCTTAAAAGTTATTAAAATATGTCTGATTAACCGTAATCTATTGTCCTCTTACTAGGTCATAATTAGAGCAACCCACATTATGCTTTACTTTTTGCTTAATTATGCTTTATGTTTTTTTCCAAATTATGCTTTATTGTTAATTCCAATCATTGTTTAACATAAATCGTGTATAATGTATAATATTTATTATACATTAAATATTCTACATATTTTGATCTATTTGTTAATATTTTATGGAACCAGTTTCTTTCATATCTAATGAACTTTCTACTTAATGCACTTGTAAACAGACATTCTTTACTCGAGTTAGTTTTTTTGTTTTTTTAATCACTTGTGTGCACCTTAGAGGTGCATATATACTAGTGCTGTCGAATTTTTGTGACATTTGCGGTTTTCGGTTTTTGAGAAAACCGATTTTCTGAAAACCGAAAACCGCAAATGCGGTTTTCAAAACCGAAACCGCAAAAGTGGTTTTCAAAACCGAAACCGAAAATACGGTTTTCAAAACCAAAACCGCAAAAACGGTTTTCAAAACCAAAACCGCAAAAACGGTTTTCAAAACCGAAACCGCAAATGCGGTTTTCAAAACCGAAACCGAAAATGCGATTTTCAAAACCGAAACCGCAAAAGCGGTTTTCAAAATCGACATTTCGGTTTTATGAAATTTCTCTTTTTTCAAAAACCGATTTCGACAGCACTAATATATACAGAAAGGGACAGTAAAAGATGCCACCAAAAGTGCTCAAGTTCAAGAGGTACACTGTGGAGTTATTGTGCACTTTTTGTACATTTCGAATCACCATACATAACTGCACAGTTACACAGAATAAAACTATTGTTTATTCATTGTTGGCGGAAAGTTTTCATCTTCTTTTGATTTTTTTTTCTTTTCTCCACTTCAAAGGATTGCACCAAAAAGTTTATAGAAATAAAAATAAGCTTTTCATTGATGCACTGTTATGTTCTCAAAGATTTTGCACTGTAAATATTGGTTTAAAAAAATATATTAATACAGTATGTTAAATTTGCAATTAAACAGAATTTTCCAAAAAATGTTCTAATAGAATTTTCCCAGAATTGTGCTAAATATTTTAAATTATGCTTTATGCTTTATTTTCCAAAATTATCCTTTATTATGCTTTTAAAATTAGTTTCTTCTGGACCCTTAGACAATCACAACCATATTGAAGGTACCAACCATATGCGTAAATTGCTGTTACGCTTTTTATGCTATTGGGTTGCCCTAGTCATAATGAAAGGGTTGCTGGGGTATGTTTTAGTATTAGTATCACCTTAATAGGTGTCGTGTTATTGAACCTATTATTGTCGGCCACGAATGACATATTTTTAAGGAGCTTGGTTTATCGAAACTCCTTTATATGTTTACTCTGTCCGTGTGTCTGTCCATCTGGGAGACAGTCTCCAGATCTACTTGATGGATCACCAACAATTTTTGTCAGGATTTAGATGGTTAAAAGTTAGGAATCGAGGCTGTTAATGGGGGTGATATTCAAACCGGAAGTGATAGAAATCAACTACTTCCGGTTTCAACGTTGATCACTATAGACCAAAAACGGTCAGATTTAGCAAGAAGCTGCTTTCTGCAATCGATTAAGCGTTCCAACAGTATATTTCATCTTCATCCTTAACTCTCTACTAAAACTGGAATTGGCAGAAATATACTCTCTCTTTCGGGTTCAATATTAATTGAGATATCATGCCGTGAAACCGAGAAACTCCTTCATATGGTGTATACATCATACTCCTACTTGAGGAAGGGCTGTGAAGAATATGGGATGAAAATTGAATGTTAGAAAGGCCAAAGCCATGCTGATTGGAACGAAATGGTTCGGTGTCAAGTATAAAAGTGGAAGGGGAGAAAATAGAACAGGTGACTAGTTTTCGATACTTGAGTGGGATTATTAGTAATGATATGAAATGTGAACGTAAAATAAAAGCAAGGATAGGAATGGCGAAAGAGGCTTTTTGGAGGAAGAAATTACTGTTTTGTGGGTCCTTGAATAAAGAGTTGAGAAAAAGACCCATAAATTGCTTCGTATGGTGCATTATACTGTATGGGTCAGGAACATGGACATTACACAAAAATTATGAAAAACGACTGGAAGGTTTCAAAATGTGGGTGTGGAGAAGAATAGAGAGAATTAGCTGGGTCGAGCGAAAAACGAGTGAAAGGGTGTTAGAAATTGTGAGGAGAAAAGAACAATTTAAAATGTTATTAAGAGGAAGAGAAATTAGTTGGGACATTGGCCAAGAAGGAACTGTATCATCAGGTACGTTTTAGAGGGTATGGTGACAGGAATGACAGGGAGAGGGGGCGAAGGAGGCTACAGTTGATGGACGATATCAAAAAAGAGAAACCGTACGTGAAGACGAAGAGGTTAGCGGAAAACCGTGGAGCATGGAAGCTTCTCAGTTGCAGCGAGTGACCTGCCAATAATGGTAGAATACCTATGATGATGATGATGATGATGATGATGATGATACGTTTTAGAGCCTTTCTGTTACAACTGTGCCCTTTCTGGCGCTGCTGTCGATATGTGTTTTACCGTACCTTCCTCGAAAGAGGAGGGACAAGTTGCTGAGGCCGAGATCTTTAAATTGTTGGATGCAGAAGCGTTGCTGCAATGCAGGGCCGTGCCGTGGAAAATCAGCGCCCGGGGCGAGAGTATACGACGGCGCCTCCATACATATATTCCAAGCATTTTTTCCTATCTTTTTTCCTTTTTTCTCCCGAATTTTTCGCCCCTTACTTCGGCGCCCGGGGCCGTCGCCCCGCTCCCCCCCACGGCTAAGCCCTGAAGCAATGAATTATTTCACGGACTTCGATGTGCTCTGCCTTGTTAGCCATTCTAAGTAGCTTACGATCTTCACTCGTCAAGACAAAACGACTGAATGACAAATTGGCAACCCAGCTGAGGTTCCCTAAACAAAGGGAGGGTTTTAATCCGTCAGAGGGCGGTGGCGGTCGGGCCGAAGTATATTTCACATGTTTTCGGAGGGCACACTTGAGATAGACAGGCTCTAGCACCGTAATAATTCATTTTTGTTAATTTTCAAAGAAACTACGCATGAGAGTTTATCCACATGCATGTGGTTTTGTTCAGTTGAATGATGCCTATCACTTAATATACTATATGTTTAATATTTGGACATTTTTTTATACGCTTATACCACTTCGATACTACTAATCATAAAGGGATACTACTAATCATATATTTTTTTCAGAGCTATATTAATATAAATATATTTTGAACTTAGTCTAGAACTAATTTTATTTCATTTTCATTTCCAGTTTATTATTATTATTATTATTTTTAATGAATCTCATGTTAAAGGTTAAATTACCTGTTACAAATTTCTGCAAACCATTGCTTGACTTTAAAGTTCACTTTTTTGATTTAACATAAATAATTAATAAATAGTAATAACGCATAAAGTCTTCAAATTTAATAATAATAATAATAATAATAATAATAATAATAATAATAATAATAATAATAATAATAATAATAATATGAAAAAGCACGAAATAAAATAAAATTATTTTGTCAATTTCAAATAGAATCTGCAATCTGACAAATGAAAATTAAAAGTAAAACCCATAAGCATTTTAAAGTGCAAAACTGTCAACCATATTTACTATAATCAATGTAATCTATCATTATCCAGTCAATTACAACAACAGAATTTACGTAAGGTATTAGTCATAAATTTTCTTCTGTATATTATTTTCTCATATAAGCGGTTTCTCAAACACACTGTACGACAAAATATTGATGCACAGGTTTTTCCAGGCTTCTGTCAGTGACACGCCCTCTATAAAATGAAGAATTTATGGGTATTTCATAAGTCAATGTATTCAAATGTAAGATAATGTATTCAATATCCTTGACTGCTGTTCGAAAGTTTTTCTCCTTTCTTGATGTTTCTAGTTGAAGTTGCTGATTGATTGATCTATTTATACACGTTTTCCTGATTTTACTCACATTAACTGTGGAAGGGGCCGTGGCTTAGTGGTAGAGCGCTTACCTCTGGGGGTCCCTGGTTCGATTCCTGGCCAAGTAAGTATCTGGTGCTCAACATTGTGTCTGTGAAGAACTTTCGTTTCGTCCCACTTTCTCATTCCATCCATTCTTCCATCATCATTCTAAACTAACTAACTAACTCTATGGCCTATGGAACCCGGAGGTTCAATGCCGCGTTCACAAAAGCTCTCCACTGACTTTTATCCTTAGCCAATTGGATCCAATTTCTACTTTGTATTCCAATCTCTGCGAGATCCATCTTAATATTGTCCTCCCATCTGCGCCTAGGTCTTCCTAATGATCGTTTTCCGATTGGTCTTCCAGTCAAGTCTTTGAAAGCGTTTTTACTTTCTTCCATTCTAGCTACATGACCCGCCCACCTAAGCCTCCTAGACTTCACGACCCTAACAATGTTGGGTAAACCGTATAAATTATGTAGTTCCTCGTTATGAAGTTTTCGCCATTCCCCATTCCCGTTCCTCTTGGGTCCGAATATTCGTCTCAGGATCTTGTTCTCAAACACTTTCAGTCTATGTTCTTTCCTCAGAGTAAGTGACCCTGTTTCGCAGCCATACAAAACAACAGGCATGATTATCGTTTTGTATATTTTAAGCTTCAAATTCCTCGACAGAATTCGCGACAACAAGAGATTTTGAACCGAATAGTAACACGAATTCCCTGCTTTTAGTCGACATTTAATTTCTTCGTGGATATGATTTTCCTCTGTTAATATTGATCCTAGATATTTGAAACTATCCACTTTATCAAAAGTATTATTTAATATTTTAACGCATCTATAATTTGCTGTATTACGGTCCCGACGCACTTCCATGTATTTAGTTTTCCCGTCTGGTGATGTCCAAGTGTATTTATGAATGTCGCGATGTGGAAATTTTGTACTCTTCACGATTAGGTTTTTGGATGTTGCAAAGTTCACGAGTCTAAAACCGTTGTCATTACTTTCCTTATGCAGACTTTCGTTCCCTATAATCGGTTTGAAAATATCCTCTCGTCCTACCTTCGCATTGAAATCCCCTAACAGAATTTTCATATTGTATCGCGGGAGTTGGTCAAATATCCGTTCCACTTCTTCGTAAAAACTGTCTTTCATATCGTCATCCTTATCTTCAGTTGGGGCATGTACATTTAAAACAATAATATCACACCACCGTCCCTTAAGAGTAATAATAGAAAGTCTGTCAGTAACAAATTCAACTTCCATCATCATTCACTTGCCTTAAATCACCCGTCTCCCTTGTCCTGAGGGAAATAATCGTCGGACTTTAAATTGAAAGATCTCATTTCACATAAACTGTGACACTGGCGTCGAAATACGTGCTCGTTTTAAATAGCAGAGTATACAGCAGACTATATTGACACATATTAATGTGTCAAATCTTTATTGATACAGTTTGTCTTCCTCATTAGTGGTTTTGAAGTAAAAATGAAATGAAATCTTTAAGTTTTACGTCCCACGATTATGCCTGTTAGGCTAAAGGAGACGGTGATTGTGTGAGATGAGTGAAATGGTGAAATGAAGAAAGTGGAAGAAACGGGAGAACCCGAGAAAACCCACGAGCATGGTGTTTGTCCACCATCAAGTCCACATGGCGCGAGCTGGAATCGAACCAGGGACCCCAAGCACCGGAGCTGAACGCTCTACCACTGAGCCACCTCTATAACTTTTAAAAAAATAAAATAAACACACAATTTTAAACTATGAACTCAAAGGGTTTAACCAGTGTCTTCTATTGTCATATTTATATAATAATGCACGGGACTCAATATGACTAGAAATGACCAACAAACCACGTGCTCTATCGGAAGTAATCCATTTTGTATTCCATTCCTACATATAAACAGCGAAAGTGCTTCGACCGAGAAAGGACAAAAAACTGCTTTCCAGTCGCCATTATCAAGGTTATTAAAGCACTCTTAACTTTATTTTTATTCTTCTTATCTGGTGTTTAACTGCATCGGAACGTGATAATATTTGCAAAACAATCGCACGCATGACTAGGTCAAGTCGGAAATCTCGAAGTTTACCAGCTATGAATATGAAAGATTGCAAGAAACTGGTAGTAGCTATAACATAAGTGGTTATATATATATATATATATATATATATATATATATATATATATATATATATATATATATATATATATATATATATATATATATATATATATACACACTTTTGAAGTGAGAATGGTCACTATGCAGTATTATTAGAATCTTGGAATTCATATTGCAAATGTTAAATACATGTAGCCTATGTAAGAAATGTGTTTTTAAAATTTTCAACAAGAAATGCTATATCGAGAATTCGTGATATCGTGAAATCAAAAGGAAAAGAGTGATAAGCGGGGTGCGAAATCATAATAGTCAAAGTGGCGGGAAACAAAAGTGTAAAGAAAAGAAAAAGAAAGAAATTAAAAACTTTCCACTGGAATGTTTCGACTTAGAGAGATCACATATTTGAACACCCATAAATGATTAAATAAAGTAAGATAGGGGTACCGATAACCTCTAGGTGAAATACGTACTGTGAAATACAAGTACTGTACATGTTAATTACATAAATTACTGTAATTACCTTCAAACTTTTGATAATATTGTCACTTCATTCACCCCTCAGTATAATTTTAATGGAGGGAAATTTTCTTCAAAAAATATTAAATCGGGGAAGTTTCCTACTATCCAGGTCCGCAATCAGAGGGGGGCTAGGGGGGTCTGGCCCCCTAAACTTTTTGTGGCCCCTCCAGACCATAACACAAAATGCTATTATTAATAGAAAAAACACAATTTAGCTATTTGTAAGATAAATTTTAATGATTTTCCCCCCCTAATATATTCATGACCCCCCCAAACCTCTGTGCCAGGTTGCGGGCCTGCTCCTATTTCTCAGCATTTCGCACTTTGGTTTTAAGAGCTATATTTGGCACATGGTGCAGTCTATATAGATTCATTTTTGGAATATGTTGGAGTCTTTTGAATAAACCCAAGATACCATACCATAGCTTAAGTTCCTTAATAGTAGACCTAATACTTAATGCTTGTATAAATAGAATATTTATGTTCATAATTAGGGTTGAGTTGTCAGATCTTCATTTCTCTCATAAGCTTTACGTTTCTTTGGCACTTTTTACATTATATGTTGTTATCCCCATAAAATGACTTCTTCCGTTATTTTTTAACAAATAAAATACATGATAATACTGGATAATTTTATTTATCATTTAAGTTAGTGCTAGAAAATATTTTAAATTAGAGAAACTGATTTTTCTCACACTGTTAACAAAACAACCCAGTGATGTAACTTATGTTCGTATTCAGAGTCATCTCCCATCTACCGGACTCGAAGATTATGTTTTAAAATATTTGGTTTTAACATCTTAAGTTTCGTTTGCTAGTACCGATCGATCGTAATATACTGATGAGAGGAACAGACGCTACTATGAACTAACAAAAGCAGAACTACAAGCTGTAAATTTCGACGTCGTGCAAGGATTTTTTGAGTGAATAAAAATGATATGAGACTTACAGATGTAAAGTCTTCATTAAAATACAATCACAAGGCAATAAAGTTTTTTGTGCAACATACTTCGTTGGCACGATTTGAGTTTAGTGTCCCTTTCAGTTCCGGGGCTATGAAATGAGGACTTATAACTTAACGTGGGATCCGAACCATGAACTCCCACTGGGAATCGTAATATACTTTTTTCAGATTTTATATGTTGCAATTATTTTTAATGAAATGGTCTTTTCTATGTGTTTGTTATGTACACTCATGTCCAAAATTATTGTCGCATGTCTATAAATATGTTGTTGTAGGAATATAATTTGATAACGAATTCGCCCGGTATTTCTTATAACGTTAGTATGTGTATAATCGGCAAAGTATGTGGTAAATTACATATCAAAAGAACAGTAAATAAGAACAATAAAACGAAAGTAAAACTTTCTTTTCCATTTAGCAACATTTTGTTTTACTCATTCTAATTTTCGTATTTATAATTCTTTTCCTACGAAATTTACCACAAGTATACATTTCGTGATTATACACATTGTATCTGTATTAAAAGTACCCTGCAAAATCATTATCAAATTATAATCTTATAAGAAGACAGTTATAGATATGCGATAATAATTTTGGACATGAGTGTACATTCAAATTATCACATATCATCCTGTTTATCCCCTAAAAATCATTTTTAAAGATCTTAATTTCTTTCTTTCTGAAAAATCTGGCACAACCCTAACTTAGATTGAATTGAAGGGAAGCCCAGAGATAAACGGGAACTGATAGTTGAGAACACAAGTTTTAAATAGTTTAAATGGTTTGTGCATGTACTTCCATTATTTCTGACACTTATAACCAGTATTATCGCACTAAATCTAGCATTACTACTAACCAAACAGATACTGTACCGAACTGAATAAAAATAGCACAAAACGTTAGCGATGTTATAGACTCCTAGACTACCTGATTATTCATTTTTTATAAGATCCTTGCTGCCTGAGAAGAGTCCTATTATCCAGAACCGTTTAGTGAAGCAATTGACTAATCATTTTGAAGTTCATCAGAACATAAATTTCAAGTATCAAAAGTTCTGTTAAGAGATCATAAACTTTCATTATCATTAACGCTCGTTTCAGATGTGCATTACACGAGAATATACTGCATCGGTTTATAATGGATTATTTTGAGTAGGTCTGGTGCATCTATTTTTCGAGAAACGAATTCCAATTATTATTATTATTCCCATCAGACTTTTTGGTATTGTAGACTACAGAATAGAGAACTTAATTTACAATTAATTTTCATCGAAACTAATGTTTATTGTGAACCCCATCTCTGTCAAATTGTTGAATGAAAACAGTGATTGTACAGACGAGATTACGGAGAACGTCCGCACATCAAGAAAGCGCATGCGTTTTTTTTTTTTTTTTTTAGCAGCAGTGTTCGTAGTTTGAGGGAAATTTCCCTAATCTAGGGAAATGCCATACGTAAATTTAGCAAAAAGGGAATTTTTCGCTAAAACGTAAAAATCTAAGGAAATTCTCACTCTGACTAATTGACCAATATAAATGCTTAAAATTTCCTTTGTTCTTCAGAAATAAACCAATACATTGCAATAGTTTGTATGTGTGTGTGTGTGTTCAAAGTAGCATAATTTACACCCATTTTGGCTGGGTGTATTTGTATTTTTTGAAAAAAAAAAGTGAAGGAAAAAGTAAAAACAATAGGAGAAAGAGAGCAAAAGAAATGTGGTTGGCGCCTTCTTTAATATAGCTAAATTAATTTTATCCATAATCTATAATCTATCATTGATTTTATAAATTAATTTTATCATAGGAATGGGCCACTCCACAAACTAGGGAAAATTTGATAAGTAAAGGGAAAATTTTGTGTCAGTCGAGGGAATTTTCTTAAAGAGACCTACGAACACTGTTTAGCAGTAGCAGAAGGAAGTCTGCATCCATCATTTCGCATGCTCGTCGTTAACTGCCTGTTGTAGCAGTAAGAATTGTGTTATTTGTAATCAAGATTGACAGTTCTACATAATCATCTCAATATTTATCTTTTTCTTTTATTTTGTATGACATCCAAATTTTATTTAGCATTGGCTAGGACAGTAGTTTCTAAATTGGGAGGTGTAAAGAGCAGGGATGGCCAGAACCGGTTCCTGGTGGAGCCGGTTTTCTTGTCTGAACGAAACCGGTTCCAGAAGATCCGGTTCCGGAACCGGTTCTTCAGATCCAGGTCTAGAACCGGTTCTTCGGATCCAGGTCTAGAACCAGTTTTTCGGATCCAGGTCTGGAACCAGTTCTTTGGATCCAGGTCTGGAACCGGATCTCCAAGAACCGGTTCCTCGTTTAACCAGTTCCGCTGGAACCGAAACTTTGTGACCATTCCTACGCTAAACCCGAGCTGCTGGCAGGCTGTGAACAGTATGCTAGATGAAATGGTGGAAGCGACAGGCAGTCGCCCAGGCGGCGACAGCTGGTCTCATTTGGCTAAATAAACTGGGTAACTGGCAAACTTTTTGGCTAAATAGGCAAACTGGCCAACTCATTTGGCTAAACACCCACTGGTGGACAAAATTTTTTTTCTGGGGGCACAAGCGGGTCTGGGCGGGGAAGGCACAAGCTCATGGTCCCTTTTGCATTTTTTTGAAGGTGAACTTTGTGCCTACTTTATGGGTCTTTTGGGGCTTTCGGATCCAGGTCTGGAACCGGTTCCTAAGATCCGGTTCTGGAACCGGGTTTTCAAATCCAGATCTGGAACTGGTTCCTAAGATCCGGTTCTGGAACCGGGTTTTCAGATCCAGATCTGGAACCGGTTCTTAAGATCCGGTTCTGGAAAGGGTTTTCGGATCCAGGTCTGGAACCGGTTCCTAAGATCCGGTTCTGGAACCGGGTTTTCGGATCCAAGTTTGGAACCGATTCTGAAAACCGGATCTCCGAGAACCGGTTCTTCGCGGAACCGGAACTTTTTGGCCATCCCTAGTAAAGAGCGAGCAAGGGGGCCGCAGCTACTGAGAAAAATATACTACTGTTTCAATAAAAATATAATCCTTGTAAATAACTAACACATTTATACGAAGATGGCCAAATATGATAATGTAGACCTACATTTGTACAGGCAGGGCCGGCTCTACCACATGTGCAATTCGTGCATTTGCACTGGGTGGCAAATTTGGAGGGACGGCAATCTCCGATAACGGTATTATTTAAAATAAATATTTCCTTGCTGGAAACAAACTTAATAATGATGGTAGTTAAATTTTCTAAGCTGACCTACTATTTGAATATTACACTCATAAATCATGTTTAGGTCGCATTAGTGGACAGCGCTAAAGCAAATGGTAAAACAAATCCCAGTATGAATTGCGTGATTGTTGTCAAATACAAGAACTCAATTCTCGAACAGTAGCGAACACCTGTTCCATTTAGTTAGTTATCACAGTTTTGATATGAAAATAAGTCTTGTCTTTCTCACAAACAAATTTCTTCTCATTGAACGTTAAAACGAGTTCTTTATTATTATTATTATTATTATTATTATTATTATTATTATTATTATTATTATTATTATTATTATTATTATTATTATTATTATTTTAAGTAGATGTAGAAGCAAAATCAAGATATAAAGATAAAAGAGCTACTTGCAAACTGATACATATAGATTGAAGCTCGATATTGAATTCAATAAAAAGGATTACAATCTTTCCTCTGTAGTTGTGTTTGCTGTATCTTTCACTAACATAATAGATTATTATTTAAAGAAAAAAAACAGACACAACGAGATTGTCTTTGTAGTGTTTAGGCCTTTCTGAATTGAAGTGCGCTTTCCCTCCTCTTCGTTGTTCATGATGGAGTGGAATACTTAAAATCGTGACTTTTAAGATTTGTTCTTTCTGGAGAAAGGGGGGGGGGTCAAATGATGTGACGGCACGAGACGGCAAATTGATAAATAGTGATTTTTTAAAAAATAAAATTAAGTCGTTATCAAGTTTTCTCACGATATAGATTGACCAACTAGCAAAATGAAAAATCAGAAAATGATCAAAAAGTGATATAGGCCTATCATGTTTTGACATTATCATATAGAAGTGAATCATAAAGTTGTGATGTGTTTCCTCCTGTACAAATGTCCTCGTATACATAGTATATTATAAGGCACAAGTGACATATATAATTAATTATAGGTTATTTAATCTAATATTTAAGCCCATAGAATTAGTTCATTAGATCATTAAATATTTCGTATGCACATCGTAGAAAATCTTAAATGATATGATAAAGCGGTTGGTGGATTTGAAAGCAGAGCACGCGTTTTACTTTATGTCGCATAACAGAAGTTTCAATTTGCAGGACTGTGATATTGGCAACAAACGATGTCTTTTAAGCGTCATACAAGTTCGTTTTTTTTTTTTTTTTAATTTTCTCGAAAATGACTCATGAAAATACACATTTAATTATGTCATTTTGTTCAATCTGTTATGATCTATTGTTCAATATATCGACCAACGATTTTCGAACAATGTTACAGTTAAACAAAAATTATAACGGTTAAGAGTTATTCATAATTTTGGATTACATCTTATTACCCATACTTTGAACCGGTATCTTGCTAGTTATCATAACGAAAAACTTGATGAGGATATATACTTAGATATCAGTTTTATAGTTATATGTAGCGTGGTTATCGTAATAGTATCAATTTCTAGGCTTACAAAACAATCGTTTTCCACTACTTTTTCAAAATTTAAGCATCAGGATTTGCATTCATTCATATCATTGTGTTCAATTGAATTAGATATATATTTATGGCGTATGTCACATCTTTGGATATTTTGTAGGATGTTCTAAAAATGGCGCCCACGGGCAACACAGCACTATTCTTCAGGTCAAAATAAAGCAAAAATTCTATATAATGGCATACCCTCCAAGGCCTCCTTCAGCCGTTATAGGGAATCTAAATTTCACTGTGCAACATCGTCGCAGATTTACTTGGAAGCATTAGTATTGCTCTACGAATCCATCAAGCAGATACATCGATTGTTGCGATAATAAGTGGTGATTGTGTCTACGTATATCGACTTTAACTTCCATCTGAAAAACACGTAACTATTTAATAGAATGACAGATCTCTGTGATTCGTTATCTGCGACGTTGCCACATAGTGCGATTCGTGTCTAGACGAGAACCCGAAAGCTAGGGTGATTCAGGAGGAATGTCACAATTTGTGAGGTGATTCTACATGTTAAAATAAACCGAAAAAGTCCTACGAACATGTGTCCGATTTTCGATCGTTACGGAACAGGAGCGAGTTGAAGACTAACACATCCATGAATGTTTATGAAGACAAGTGTGAATATTACTTACCGAAATGCTCTGAAGACGCTACGGTGGACAGAATAATGTGGGATAGATGACTGATCCATCCTACAAGAGGTATTCGAAAACTCCCCACCTATCTCAATGCACTTGTCAATGCGTTGGAAATAGGAATGGGCAGAACCGGTTCCTGATGGAACCTGTTTTCGGCTCTGAACGGATCCGGTTCTAGAAGATCCGGTTCCGGAACCGGGTTATCGCATCCAGGTCTGGAACCGGAACTTTATAGACATCCCTACGCTAAACCTGAGCTCCTGGCAGACTGTGAACAGTGTGCTAGATGAAATGCTAGAAGCGACAGGCAGCCGCCCAGGCGGCGGCCGCTTGTCTCATTTGGCTAAACAAACTGGGTAACTGGCAAACTCATTGGCTAAACAGGCAAACTCATTTGGCTAAACACTCACTGGTGGACCAAAATTTTTCTGGAGGGCACAAGCGGATCTGGGCGGGGAGGACACAAGCGCATGGTCCTTTTTGGAGTGTTTTGAAGGTGGTCTTTGGGGGTTTTCGGATCCAGGTCTGGAACCGGTTCCTAAGATCCGGTTCTGAAACCGGGTTTTCGGACCCAAGCCTGGAACCGGTTCTAGAACTGGGTTTTCGGATCCAGGTCTGGAACCGGTTACAGAACCGGTTCTGAAAACCGGATCTCCAAGAGCCATCCCTAGTTGGAAGGTGTGTAGTGTTGCACATCGAACATCATCTCGGCGGGCTTTAATGCGGGCAACAGCGTCAGTGACGTGAGCGACAAGTTCTTCACGTGTATCCACCTTCGTGGCGTACAGATCCCCCTTTAACCAGACCCATAAACAAAGTCTAATGGGATTAGGTAGTTGAATTACCCTGTATATTATTCGCTTTATTTTGACTTGTAAAATAGTGCTCTGTAGTCCGTGGGTGTCATTTTTGGAACACCCGGTATATATTTCGTTTAACTGTCATACTATGTGTAATCCAATCTCATCAGATTTGAAGGATTTTTTAAGGAAAACTTCAAGTTTGTTCAGCTTACATCGAGCTTAATTTTAAATTAGTGTATGAATATCGCAAATAAAGAAACAGCTCTGGACAAATCTGGATGAATCGTGTATGTGCTGAATCAGTTGAATCTGTGAAGGTCTCTTCATTTCGATCGTTGTATCGGGAGCCGCGGTGGCTCAGTGGTAGAGCGTTTATCTCTGGTGCTGAGGGTTCCTAGTTCGATCCCAGCTCGCATCAAATGAACTTTGTGGTGGACAAGCACCGTGTGCGTGGGTTTACTCGGGGTTCTCCCGTTTCCTCCCACTTTCTTCATTCCACCATTTCATTAATTTCTCATCATCACCATCTTCTTTAGCCTAGCCGGCATAATCGTGGAACGTAAAACTCAAAGATTTCATTTCGAATGTTGTATCTAAGGTTTGATCATTCATTCATTGCTTTGTTTAAAATTCTGCCCTAGACGAACAGATGATTCGTGGGAAAGCTAAATGTACAAGAATAGCATAAGTTATTAAATAGCATACACATAATCAAGATGTGTTCCTGGTAGAGACCTGCACGGGCCGGACCCGGCCCGAGGGCCGGGCTTGGGCTGGCCGACACTGATTTCACTTCAGGTCGGGCCGGGCTGGGGCCGATCAATTGCAATTCTTTAATAATTATTGACTTTCGGTTAACGATAATTGGAATAAAGCCAAACGTTGAAGAAGTGTGTCCGTGAAAAATGTTACAAAGAATGCACTAGCTATTTACAGTTTGTGTTGCTTAGCGGCTCCACTTTCACTATAGAGGATTGCAGGCATTATGCGGTAAATTGAGCTCTGACCTTGGCCTTCACTGAACTCAAAATATAACAAGAAGGGGTGGGAATGTTTTGCCTGTCGCTAAACAATATTGCCATGTTCACTTTATGCTAAAAATCAATTAAGTTAGATTTTTGTTACAGGGAATGGAGTTTTTGTTCTCTCGATGACAGGCAAAGTTCTAGGAGGCAATGGTACCATTCGGGAGGCAAGCGTCAGGTTGTGAACCAGAGTTTAGAAAATGTTTCTGAGGGTTAGGTCAAATTTAGTACTAAATTTTCAGAAAGATTGGGGCTCGAGCTAATTTTTCAAAAATTTATCGGGCCGGGGTCGGGCCAAAAACTTTTAAAATTTACCGGGCCCGGGCCGGGCTTAGGCCAAGAATTTTAAAAAATCTTATCGGGCCGGGCCGGGCTCGGGCCGAAAATCTCCAAAACTTTTCGGGCCCGGGCTGGGCCGGGCCTAGCTACATTCGGGCTGGATTGGGCTCGGGCCGAAAAATTCGGCCCGTGCAGGTCTCTAGTTCCTGGTAGTCCATATACCTGTATATTCGTATCAATGGTTTTTCCTGTCTACTTTCCAATCAAAATTAAAAGCAAGAAACCAAAGTTCCTAGAATAGTGTTTTGGCATAAATTTATTCTAGTTCATGACAGTTCAAAGAAAATGAATTTAATTTTGATGAAAATATTTATTTACCGACATTTCACTGCAAAATTCCATAACATGACTCAACCATTAAGAAGGTAAAAAAAAACGCATGCCTTATTGATTACTAATTGTTTGGCTTGTGACGGGAACACGTGTTACATCATAAACAGCGTTTCCAATGGCTTAGTTATTGGCAATTAGAATTGGAATTCATCTGTATTAATCTTATTGTAGATTACAAAGGAAAGCATGCCACAGTGATAAGGGTGAACAAACAAGAGTATCGCATCAAAACATGTCTGAAATTTCACACGAGAATGTACACAAAGTGAGGAGGCAGCGACTGTTCTTCGTGGTATATTGGATGATCCAAATCACACGATAGAGGTGAGTAATCATCTTTTGTTAAGTGTTTATAAATTTGTGTAGTTTTGTTCCTTCTCGCGAAATCAAGCAGTGCTGGGTCTGATCAGAGGAAAGATGGGCCACCGTTGGTACTCACCAGATGGTGTTGGTGTTGTGATATCCACCCAATGTGAGGACAACTGAGGAGCTACTTGAAGGAAAGAAGTAGCAAACTCCAGTCTATAAAGCCAGCATTAACGGCGAGGGAAGCCGATGTTCTGACTACACACCACCCCGAAAGCAAGGTTCCGGCTGGTGGGCATTGGCTCCCCACGGGCTTTTGCGCCAGGAGTCAGTTTTAGAGTGATTTTGATCCAGCATCGTGAACAATAGGGAATTTGAAGTAGTGCTCTCAACGGGTCGGATCGGTTGAAGACCGACCGGCCCCGACCCGTGACCCGAAATGACTGACCCGACGCGATGACCCGAAACGACCCGAGTGACCCGACCCGTGATCCGACCCGACCCGTGATCCGACCCGACCCGTGATCCGACCCGACAACCCGACTCGAGCTGACCCGACAACCCGACCCGTTTGAGTGCACTAGATTTAAGTATCGATCTCCTGTCTACGAAGCCAGAAATATTAGCTTTGAAAAACGGTGCAACGACAGTGCTTCATAGGGTATAGTTAGTTGCTCTTCTTGCACAATCAACATTTTGTTTGTTGGTCCATTTTCAGCACTAATGCTATAAGAGACTGTGCCTACAATTTAAGGTGGAATCACCGTAATGAATTCAGTTGTTTCTGTTTTCCCACTGGAAATCAAACCCGGAAATCCATGCACAAAGGGATCGAGAGCTAGTCACTAGTCCTGCGGGAAGTGTTAGCTAAGCTTTGTGGACAATTAGGATAATAAATTTAGAATGTTTGTGGTGTTTTAAGTATCAACACACTAGTAGCTAAACTGTAGTTTCGGTGTACTTCAGTGTTCTTCCGAAAAATGGTGGACAAAAGCTTAAAGAATTTCCACTCATGCCAATGATAAAAGTATCCATGTTTGGATAAATTTGTAATTGTACTTTTTGTATTTATTTGAGAACGCGGGATTATTGAAGCGAGTGGAAAACATCCATCCATGGACTAACGAGAAAAATGACGAATTGACTTAGCTTTGAATGTAAACGTTGTTTGGTGTGCGCTATAAACTCTTCATAGTATTTGTGAGATGGTCTAAATGAGTCCAAGAGGTTGTCGAATTCTCCAGATTCGTCTTTTCACGTTTGTGCAGAATTTACAAAGAAGAAATATCAGTAGAACATAACCAACTTTGTCAAAAAGTATACTTTGCTTATTTTGTTGCAAAACTAGGTGTCCAAGATAAATCCTGGGCTCCCCACAAAATGTGTTATCCATGTGTAGAAGAGCTTCGAAAGTGGTGAAAGGGCACAAAACAGTCTTTTTGTTTTTAGTGTGCCTATAATCTTGAGAGAACCCCGAAATTATACGGATGACCTACTTGTGTTCCTGCAACATACAAGGGCTCAACAAAAAATAAGAAGCATATTGCTTATCCAACTCTACCTTCAGCAATACGCCCCGTTTTGCATTGCTCAGAAATACCTATTCCAACTCATCCAGAAACATTAGAGGATACCAACTTAAGTTATAAGGAAGATGATGATCAGGATACAGAGAAGTTTGACGTAATTGGAGGAAACAATAAGTCTGAGCTATTTTCTCGGGCGGAACTTAATGATTTAATTAGGAATTTAGGTCTTACGATGGAATGCGCAGAGTTACTTCGTTGTCGATTCAAGGAAAAAAAAAAGTATTTTGGCACCAGATACTTCATTTTCTTTGTTTAGGAAAAGAGAAAGACATTTCATTCCTTACTTTTGTGAAGAAGAAAACTTAGTATATTGTTGTAATGTTGCTGGATTGATGGAGAAGTTAAATATACCATATAAGGTTAAGGACTGAAGACTGTTCATCAACTCTTCAAAAAGAAGCATTAAAGCAGTGTTGCTACATAATGGTAGTAGATACGCGTCAGTTCCAGTTGCTCACTCTGTGTTTCTAAAAGACAGTTACGAAAATTTATCTGTAATCCTCACAAAACTTAAGTACAGTGAATATGGCTGGACAATTTACGGTGACATAAAGTTATTTCCATGATACTAGGACAACAGGCAGTTACACCAAGTATCCGTACTTCTTCTGGAAATGGGATAGCAGGAATAGAGCTCATCATTGGACCGAGAAAGTTTGGTTACCTCGAGCATCCCTACCGCCTGGAGGTTAAAGTATAATTGGGAAAACTTAGATGATCATAGTAGAATCCAGCTCCCGACACTTCATATTAAACTTGGCGTCACGAAATAGTTCGTATAACAGCTCTATCAAAATAGGAAGAATGTTTTCGATATTTGATCAAAAAGTTTCTAGGACTTTCAGAAGCTAAATTGAAAGAGGATGTATTTATTAGTCTAGACATCAGAAAACTAATGAAAGATAAGGGGTTCGATGATACGATAATCGTGCCTGAGCAAAAGGCTTGAGTGCGTTTAACGAAGTTGTTCACAAATTTCTTGGTAACTGTAAGGACCCTAACTTCAAACCCGTTTTGGAAAACGTGTTAGTATAATTCAAAGATTTAGGATGCTCAATGTGTTTAAAAATGAACTTTAATTCAATTTAGACTACTTCCCGAAAAATTTAGATGCAGTAAGCGACGAGCAGGGAGAGCAAATTCATCAAAGTATAAAGGATACGGAGCGAATTTATCAGAAAAGATAGAACGTCAACATGCTAGCAGGATATTGGTGGATGCTGAGGAGACCTTCCACAATCAGCCCACAAAAGAAAATGCCAAAGACGGAGTTTTTACACGAAAGGCAACATGAGGACCTGTAAACATCTTTGTTCGAATTTTATTTAAAAACTAAAAGGTGAACTTTCCATAAAGTACGTAAGATCATAAAGTAAGTATATATATTTTTTTCGTTCAGCGATCACTCTTTTATACAGAAACCTTACGTGATACAGAAATAGTAATGCTATTTTTGGAATTAGCGCATCAAAATACATAAACTTAAGCAATTATATTTTAAACACTTTTTAGTGGCCTTAATTTTGCAGACTAGTGATATCTAAGATACTACTGGTCGTAAAGGAGAAATTTCTTGAACATATATCAAGAAACATTACTTAATCATATACTAGCTGAACCATATAGCTTTCATAAAGCAACAAGTAAGAAACACTCGATATCACACAACGCAGAAATTACGAGCAGCTGTGCAACACGCCTTCACGTCGTGACTCCGGGGTATCTCCGCAAAATATCTGCGAGAACTTGGCGCAGAATTCAGCTGTGTTACGACATAGATGATGATCATACCGGTGTTTAGGACTCTTAAAACTTCAAGGTAACTGTGTACAGACATTCCACCATAACTAACACTATACTGTTGAAACTAAAGGGTCCGGCCACTTCCGGACCACCCTGTAGCTTATTATTTACGAAGAATATTGATATACTAGCTGAACCTGTGCTATTTACACAGTGCACAGTTCTAATATGAGTGTGAATCTCGTTTACACTTTTGAATATATCTGTGCAAGTCTCTTTATGGACACAAGTAAAGGACGGAGTGAATTCCTATAGACAAACATATAAATGTAGTCTTTTAATATATAGAATATTGGGGGGAGTTTGTGGCAAACTTGGATGCGTGATAGTTGATACCAAATGCAAATATTTTTTTCCTTATAATTCTATATCCGAGTACGCCTCATTGTGGGTCCACATGCCTTCGAAGTTGCCAGCTTGCAATAGGTTTTGTCATTCAGATTAAAGCGAAGTGCCTGATACGTCCATCAACTTGCTATACGGTGTATTGATATACAATATTTTCCCTTATATCTATTCCATCCATCAAAACAAAACTTGGTGCACTCATGTCTTATCCCCTATAGTATTTTTCGAGATACATTACCCGGGCCACTCCAGAGGGATCCAAAGTTGATGAGAGGGATTTCTGGAGGGAATTTTTCCAACATTCTCCCAATTTTCCGTGTTCAAATACGTTATGGACCCCAATACATAGTACTTTTGGAAAGCTTGTTTCATGCTGAAGAGAATGAACTATAAACCGTGACATTCCAATGAACAGTGTTGATGCAATAGCTATTTCACTGCAAGTCTATGATTTTCTTTATACTAACAGTGTTAATGGGCCTCAGGGACTTACTCCGTTGTCCATGATACCTAATTTTTTGTGCATGAACATATCTTTGTTATGTTTATCGAATGGACTGGGTTTGATTCGAATGTCCGGACGACAGGTTCATGTCCGTTCCTTGTTAGTTTAACGTAAGATATGAGTCGATCAAACTCCCCGGTTATCGAATGCTGGATAGCATGTGTAGAAAACAATCATGTTAATTGCTCAGTGCTTTGGAGCTCTCAGGAGAAGTTTTTGATCCTACAGTAGTAGTATCATTCTTTCTGGATATCATCTAAATATTGCCTTCTTTTTTTAAGTCTTCCGTATCCGTGTCCAGGCGATTTTGGTTGCTTAAGTTGTAGGCAATGATTGTGTTGAGAAAATAGTATCGTTGGTCCTCGGCGTAGAACAACTTTAATATGTCAAGATTTCCTTTTTAAATATGAAAATTAAGAAACGAGTTTACACGTATTTGATTGCATAAGCGCTACAACCGAACTCAATAACATTGAATACGTGGCAGAAACTTATACTCCTTTGCATTTATATCTACACCATTCCTATCGAGTTCCTTCACCACTTCTCGTATTGTTCACAAGTGGTTGCAGTAACTTGATAACCGCTACGTCTACCACCGTAATACTTCCGATACGTACTCCTCCACTCAACAGTGCTGAACTACTCCTTGCAGCTTTGGTTCAAGTGATGAAGGGATGGACTGTAAGAACTTGAAAGGACGAGAATAAGGCCGGCTGCACATTGACAACAGGCAGGTTAACCAAAAGAGAGAGAGCGAGGCAAGAAAAGATGCAGAATGCGTTGACCCAATCACAAGCGTTTGTCTAGCTTAGTACGTGCTTGAGTGAATACGTTATGCGAGGCATTGTTGCATTGCTCACTGTAATGCATCTCGACTCAGATGTCCTGCCATTCTGGCCAATATGCGGTCTTCCTAATGATTGACAGAAATCGAGCACGCTTTAGAAAAAGTGTGTGTTTGTTAATAGTGCATAGAATTAAATTTGTTACTTTTACGACTGTAAATTTTATTTTTATTCCTTTTTAATTATATTATCTTGGTAGAAGTTTTATATAGAGGAAAAATAACTTACTTCGAAGATTGCTAACTACGTTTCAAAGTAAATAGTAAGTGATGGGAATTAAATCAATAATAGAAATAAGGCTCCTTTTTTATTTTTTAGAATGTTTTACAAGGAGAAGAGGGCAAAATCTATATTTTGACAGAAAAGGCACAAATACACCCTAAAGATCTGAGCAAGCGTTACTTACTCAGCTCGTTATAAAGTAGTTAGGGAGGAGAAAGAGAAACGTATTGAAAGTAATCACGGAAGATATATCCGAAGTTATGCAATCAATTATAATAAGGGCTTTTGTCTTCTCACATGCCTTTCGGCACGTTCTTCCTATTGAGACGTGTATTCAACACAGGTTAAAAGTATTTCTTTAATCATTAAGTGGGATGACAAGTCTCACGCCTATGCTGACAGAAATATATTCATATGAATGAATCAGGCACTTAAGATAAAGACATCCTTCGAAACTGAGAATTGTATAGAGAGTAGGGGTCTATATTTAATTTGCAACAATGTACTAATGTCAAGTACGCGATAAGCTTACTTAAGTAAACAAAAATCAATGGTCACTTACAAAATACAAGTTCACTTCAATAATATAATTCTAGTAAAACTATACTTCCTAAATATGATTAGGTGATTAAAGATTATATATTCTGTAATTTATGCAGTGATTATTACAGAGTTACATCAGTTCTCTTACGTTATAAATAGTACTTCTTATCGAAAATACACTACTGTAACTATCAAGATCACTCAGATTACTCAGATTTTGCAAGATTGATTAAGCATGAATAAGCAAGAATAATTGTTATCGAACAAGAATAATTTTCTGTGAATCGAGAGCAAGGAAATAGTACTTCTTTTATCATCTACCTTTTGAACTTAGGTTTTCCTTTTTCCATACTAAATAATAACCATTGACGGGCGTCCTTCTATCCCAGTGGTTCAAAAGCTTTTGGGTTGACAACGCATTTTACTGAACATCCAGTCATCGCGATACACTTATTTGACTTTTTTTAATAATACATAACTTACAGTGGCATATTTAAGGGGGGGTACGTCCGGGCTTAAGTCCCCCCCCGAAATCTTACTTACTATAGTAAAGTATATTAAATATCTTGCAGAATTTTCACATTTTCAGGCAAAGCCTCCCCCGAAAGTTAGCAAAGCCCCCGAAACAAAATTGTAAATACGCCACTGATAACTTATAATACGTCTATACGAAATAATGTGACCCTATATAGTACTGAGTATTTTTGCTGGTGCTGGAGGCTCGCGACACGCCAGTGTGTCCCAAGATACTAGTTGAGAACCACTGTCTTATCCTATTGATCAATCATGTCCAATTAAGTTCACAGAAACGTTAACACGCGGATCTCGGTATGTAACAAACACGAACAAGGAAAATAGAACTTCTAAAGATGAAAACTGTTGCAACTGCTGTCATTGTATTGAATGAAGATGCTCCAGCCAGGGCTGACCCAGGAAATTTTCCACCCCATGCAATGGCATCATTTACCGCCCCGCTTTCTCCAGAAAGAACAAATCACGATTTTAAGTATGGTACCCTATCATGAACAACGGAGAAGAGGGAAAAGCACTCGCACTCAGAAAGGCCTAAGCACTACCAATACAATCTCGTGTCTGTTTTGTTCCTTCTTTAAATAATAATCTATTATGTTAGTGAAAGATAAAACAAACACACCTTCAGAGGAAAGATGATAATCCTTTTTATAGAATTCAATATCGAGCTTCAATCTCAATATAGCAATTTGCAATTCCAGCGCAACTAGCTCTTTTATCTTTATTTCTTGATTTTCCTTCTATACCTGCTAACAAAATAATAACAAAAACTCGTTTTTACCTTCAATGATAAGAAACTTGTTTGCGACTGAGGCAGGACTAGCTTTCATATCAAAAGTGTGATAATAAACTCAATGGAACAGGTGTTCGCTACTGTTCGAGAGTTGAGTTCTTGTATTTGACAACAATCAAGCAATTCATGCTTTGATTTGTCTGAATATTTGCTTTAGCACTGACCATGCGATCTTGAACTAATGCGACCTAAACATGATTTATGAGTGTAACATTCAAATAGGTCAGCTTAGTAAATTTAACTACCATCATCATGAAGTCTGTTTCGAACTAAAAAGATGTTTATTTTTTAAATATTATAATTATGACAGATTTTGCCACCCTTCGAAATTTGCCACCCCATGGAAATGCATGTGTTGCACTATAGTAGAGTCGGCCCTGGCTCCAGCATCGATAGTTTCAATAATAGCGATATTTTATCTCAGAACAAGACATGTTCTGATTCCTACTTTAACATTGCGAGACAATACTATCTCCAAGCCTGTAGCATAAGGGTAGAATATATGTTTTTTTTTTTCCTGCACTTCAAAAGCGTATAAGAAAATTGCAAATTAGGAAAGGATATATTGAGAATTACAACGAGATTTATGAAATACGTACTTATGAGCTTCTTACGTAAATGTTTCTTTCATATTCCATTTTATGTCCCCCAATAGAAAATGTCCGCCCAATATAATATCAAGAAACCAGGAATATAATACAGCAGGCCTGTCCATGAATTGGCTCCCGGAGCCAAAGCGTGAGCGGGCACGAGCGAAGATAACAACAGGTGAGCACAGGTGCTGCTAGCTTCGCTTCTTCCACTGCATCCGATAAGTGTTGCCAACCGCACATGATGGCAAAAAAACCTATGGCCAAGCCTGGCCAGAAATTCGCACGATGATAAGCATTGAGCAGACGCAAGCGTGAAATGTGCAAATGTGCTCTCCCCCTCCCCATTTCGAAAGCAGTGACGCGAAAACACTGCAGGAAATAAAATTGGTACGTTTTTTGGTCGAGGAAGACGCATGATAGAGGTTACAGTTAGCGTTGAAGTAACTAACAAATGAACAAGAAAGAAAGAAACTAATATTAAACATGTCATCTTACAGACGTAAAAACGACTGCAAAAATCGGGAACGAATTGTTTCAGACCTTTTTAGCTTGCTTACACAATTCGTGACGTTGTATTACATTAGCACTCGGTCTGTAATTTGTCATTCGCTTCACGTTTGCTAAGTTGTAAACGCCTTTCGTTGCTAGATTGATAGGAGAACGACGGGAGGTTGAAAATAATAATAATAATAATAATAATAATAATAATAATAATAATAATAATAATAATAATAATAATAATAATAATAATAATAATAATATTATTATTATTATTATTATTATTATTATTATTATTATTATTATTATTATTATTATTATTATTATTATTATTATTATTATTATTATTATTATTCGGACCAAAGAGGGATGAAAATGGGGATTGGAGGAAATTCATAACTAGGAATTGCATAGTTTATACCGCTCACCTAACATTATTAGGGTTATGAAGTGTAGAAGGCTCAGGTGGGCAGGCCATGTAGCCAGAATGGAAGAAATTAGAAACGCTTTCATAATTTTAACTGAAAACCCAATTGGAAGAAGACCACTAGGAAGACCTAGGCGTAGATGGGAAGACAATATTAAGATGGATCTTGCAGAAATAAGAGTACAGAGTAGAAACTGGATCCAGTTGGCTAAGGACATAAGTTAGTGGAAATATTTTGTAAACGCGGCATTGAACCTTCGGGTTCCATAGACCATAGAGTTAGTTAGTTATTATTATCTAAAAGAAATGTTCAAATGTTGTTAAGAGACAATTACACAGAAGAACCGAGTTTCGACCAAACACTAATTTGCCGGAAGGAAATTCCAGTGCAGTCAAGCCTACTTTAAGCGTTATCCGTGCAACCCACGTTTCATGTTCAAGACATTGGGAATAATTGTTCGTATCATTCAGTTGGAACGTTTCCTTTCGAATTTACGCTATTACAGTAGACCTACGCTATTACAGTAGGCCTACGCTATTACAGTAGGCCTACAACATTGTGACTTTCAAAATCAGTCAGTAACTATCGAAGAAAGACAAGCGTGTAGCTTCAGTCATTGAAATGATTTAACATTCTTTTTCACTTTTAACAAGCCACCGGCAAGCAACCAGCCAGGGACAATACATTTTTCCTTATTAAAAAGACACTCCTTTTTTTTAAAAAAAAAAAAGAAAAAAAAACTAATTGCAGTCACTAACGGTCACACTTAAAAATGGAAAATCTCTTTGGCTCTCTTAATATTTTGTTTGATTCTTTGCGATCAAAGTAACTTTAAAAGTGGAGTAAGAAATACTATTCTTCCTATTGATAGTGTAATAGTGGCTTCTAATCTCCACAACCAACCCCTTGCTAAGCCTATTCGTACACACATACATGCATAAGCTAATTTTCTGGAGATATACTTAGATAATTACAAACAAGTGCTACAGTTTTTTTTCTTATCAACAGATTATCTCTTTTCCTAAAAAGCGAAACAACATAATATAACAAACCCACACTCGGATATAACAAACCCACATCCCTCTTTAACAAAAGGAAAGAAAAAAGAAGAAAAGGAACGTACATAGTTTATCATTTGATTGCTGTTACAAGTTTGTATTGTCTATAGTTAACGGTTACCACATTGTAAAAAAAAAACACTTTACACTAAATGGCAATCAGTTACCATACATACTTTTTTTTTTGGTAAGCTAGTGATTACCGCCAAGGTTGACAACACTTCCGCTCCTCTAAGGACAAAACCCGAAGATCCACGAAGCACGAACAATGGTATTTGCTCGTAGAATGCTCGTGAGCGTTCACGAGGAGAGTTTCCACTATCTGCTCGCCGTGGGCAGGGCTGTAATACAGGTTGAATGTTCATTTGTGGTTGTGTGGTTACAGAACGCGTCTTCGGCAAGGGAAATCCGACTTCGATTCTCAATGGAGAATCGTGCTTTGGATCCCACGTTAAGTTGTAGGTCCATGTCTCGTATAACCATGTCTTGTAGAGCCTTGGTGTTGAAAGAGACCTTAAACTTAAAAAAAAAAAAATCATATTATAGCGATTAAAATTAGTATATAACCCATTATAAATCCAGCATAAATGTTCAACTTAATAGGTCATATTTTTAAGTTAAAAGTGAGAACTGTTTTAACTTTTTTTAAAATTCTAACCACATTTATGATAATATAATTAGATCTTTGGTGTTTGTTATTAGCATTTTAGAAACATGAACTAAGTGCAATGCCTACAAAATGTATTATAATAGCAGGCTAAAAATAAAATCCTCAATCTAATTTGTAAGTTTATGCCTATGTTTTTACTTCCCGCTCAGGCCGGTAGCCAGCCCAAAAATGTAAGAGGAGCCTGGCTGAATTTAGGGTGGCCCGATCCAACCATATTATAGTTCATCACCATATTATCGTTCCTTTGCAAGCGTACTGTGAAAATGTTAGGGGGACAGCAAAAATTTAGGGGGAGCGCCCCCCCTAGGCCCCCTGGATACGGGCCTGTTCCCGCTAGAACGAATAATGAAAATAATGCTTCGTTAAGCCACTCTTCCCCTTTTTCAATCTTTTTTTTATTAAAAAAGCAACAGTGTAGCAGTGTTCGGTACACGAATTTTAGAGATCAGGCCGTTTAATATTTACAGAATATGATGCAATTCAATGGTTAAGCAGTTATTTCCCAATCACCAACTGTGGCTTAAGCTGCATATACAGATTTCTGAGTATAAGATCAAATCAGGTATCAATTTATTGCTTATTTAATAGCATTGATACGTACTGGAAAGTTATTTTCAAATTTTTTGATAATTTTCATTCTCTTTATACATACGAAAAGTGACAGAGGGCCTTTAAAGATGTTGATTGATTTTACGAAATATTTTCATATTTCAGAATCTTACAAACAATTGCTGCGTTTGTGCAGTGGAAGAGGTGAAACAATTGATTATTGAATTACAAAGTGAATTTGTGGTTATTACTAAAAAACGGTCAGCGTCAGACATTATTTTTAGTTAAAAAAAAAAAAGTTCTGTAGTTTAAGTATTATCTTTTATTTACTTGTGATATACTTAAATTTGAAAATATGTGTACGCTGTTTTAACTCAATAAAGGGCTTTAAAAATATTTGGCATTCTGCATAAACCTGAATTTATAGTATATTTTGAGTGTTCTGAAAACAACGAAGCAATTACTGATTTTATGCGGTGATTGCTTCGAAAGCAATTTAATTTTTGGTTTAATGTTTCAAGTGCTCTGAAAGCAAACTAACAAGTAAGTAATTACTGATTTTAATTTGTGAGTGCGCTAAAATCAACTAAGCAAGTGTTAATTTTATGTTTCAGATGCTCTGAAAGCAACTAAGTAATTATCGATTGTAATTACTTTGATGGTTTTGACGGTTGTGAAAGCAAACTAAGAAATTATTAATTTTATGCTTTGAATTTTCTAAAAGTAAACTAAGTAATTACTGATTTTATGTTACGATTTCTTTGAGCCCAACTAAAGAATTATTGATTTAATGCTATTTAAAAGTAACTAAATAATTATTGACTTTATATTGTGATTGCTTTGAAATCAACTAAATAATTATTGATTTTATGTATTGATTGTTTCGAAAGCAGACTAAGCAATTGTTAATTTTATGTTTTGATTACCCTCCGTGCAAACTAACTGATTATTGATTTTACGTTTTGAGTGCTTTAAAATCATAAGTAATTATTGATTTTACGTTTTGAATACTCTGAAATCAACTAATCCAAATTTAAGTAATTACGTGAATCTAAATTTCTTTCAGAGACTCCTGGACCAACAATGTACCTGACATTGAAGCTGCTAATAGCAGCGACAATTGTTGCGACCATAGCTCTTGTGGAGGCCAAGAATCCGCACAAAATTGTTTGTTACATAAGCAACATGTCAAAGTGGAGAGAAGGTACGTGACGTATGTAGTTCATATGTTTTCTCCTCTAATTTATTTGTTCTCTGTGTTAATGTTATCGAAGATAAGACACTAACTCAATATGGCAGAAGTGAAAATGTCATCTGTCTTAGAAGCTTACGTGGAATACTAGAGATTAGGGAGCTTGGATGAATAACGCGTATACGAGAAAACTATGTAATAATGGCTACATTACGCAAATATTCAATTACACAGAACCTGATTCTTGACACTATAAGAAATGGTCAGACTTCCATAAATCAAAGGAATATTCATTGACATGCGCATGTGAATATTGGAGTTATAAAGCCATAATTACTCAGAGGCCAATACGCGTGTGTCTTACATATCAATAGTTTCCAACTGGCCGACGTTTAACAGGGAACGAGCTTACAATCGGAGAATTAGCATAGAGAAACACTAGAGGAAAAGAGAGGAGGAGATGATGTAAATGAATGAAATAGGCAAGTGTTGCCAGTGTACACCTAGCTATGAATCCATAAGTAATATGTCTTCGAATACGCTATCGATGTTCTTATTTGCTTGTCACTACTGTCTTTTATCAAAATCAGGCTTTCCTCCTTAGTCCTTCCCCTCTCCGTGTGACTTACTGATGAGAGAGCAACAAACTGTGACGTTACACAGCACTTAGTGGAAAATGGCCGGCATAGAACATTTCTGTTAACAAAGTAAAAATTGTATACAAGAATTTTCAGAAATTTGTGAATTCTACACGTTTTGAATACCTAACTTTCCGAGAATAGAGGAAGTTACGATGGATCAAGTGATATAACGTCTTTTTACGTAGGAAAGCGTGTGAATGATGATGGAAAAAGTAGTGAAATGAGAATGTGGGAGGAAAGAGAGTACCCGAAAAAGTCACAGACACGGTATTATCCATCACTAACTCACACTCCCTAGGGATTGAACCAGAGCGATGCGAGGTGAGCGCTCCACCACTGAACCGCCGTGGCCCCATTATCTCAATAACTAGTTGATGGAACATCATAAATTTTAGCCAGGATGTAGAGGGTCATATATTAAGAGTCCAGTTCATTGAGGTGATATTCAAACTGCAAGTTCTAGAAAACAACCATTTCCGGTTTAAACGTTGATCACTGTAGAGTAGAAGCAGTAATAAATAGCGAAAATCGGTGTCCACCAATCGATTAAGTCTTACATCTTAAGAATACATTTTACAATTTTTCATCTGATTTTAATATTGATCTACATAGAGCAAAAGTGACAAGAAATAGCAAAAAGCTGTTTTTTTAAAATTGATTTTACGTTCTAAGAATAAGTACCATCTCTCTTAACCCTTTGTTCACACCACTTCCGGTTTTAACATTGATCGCTTTAGAGTAAAAAGGTTAATAGATAGGGACATGCGGTTTTCTGCAATCTGTGAAGCATCAAAGGAATATATTCCATTTCCACTCTAATCTTTGTACTAAACCGGAAGTGGCAGAAATTGACTTCCACTTCCAGTTTCAATGTTAATTGAGATAAGATCACTCCTCAGCGAAACATCAAACCAAACTCCTTCACGTGGTGTACACGTGTCACTGCTACTCAAACTTTATATATAATTTTAAATTACCTAATCTACTACCAATTTATAAATCTGTGGAATAACAACAATAATGTTAGAGCAAGACTCGCGCTATGCAAGGTATTCCTCTATCCTACCATGCGTGTGTTAACCAAATACTGCAATTAAATGCACTCCAATGGAACAACTTTCTGTGTGTGTGGATCATTTAAAAGATTCCGAATGATTGTGCTATTTGTTTACATTCCTTTAGAACTGCGCCTCGCACAATGTTTACTGAAATGACTACCTCAATTTCGTTGAACAAATATACTAGATTCGTTGGTATGCAGAAGCCATATCTTCATATATTTTCCTCTTTTATTTCGATGCGTTCATTTTGTCGGGGAAAGAAACCGAACATGAGAAGGATGTATTTATGTATAGGCTACTGAATGCGATAGTATGTGCGTTCATATATGCGACCGGAGACGGGTCATGTAGGATGAACGGTATTTATGGTTGCGTGGTAGTTTAAGAGTACAGCTTCACTCGTGTGTAAGTATATGCCATGTCAGAATTTAGTAAAACTCGTATGTTGTTACGTCTGCGTATTTTGTCCTGAACGTGAAAGATAGTTTACTTTAGAAACAACGAATGATTTTATTTCCTTCAATTGTAAACATTTTCTTTGTTTATAATACTAACAAATGTCTCGACGTGTTATTTAGAGTAATATTTCGTATTTCTGCTTCTGTCTTTCATATGGAATTCATCTGAACTGGAAGTTTCGCAAATAAATTCGCATTGCCTTCTATGGGTATCTTAGTTAACTATCTCCACCTCTTTCTCCTCCTCTCGAGATCAGATATCAAAAGAACGCTCAAGGAGGGGCGGATCCAGAGGGAGGCGATCGGGGCGATCGCTCTCCCCAGAAGAGGAAACTTTCTTATTTTATATATAAATAAAACCCATCTTAGAGTTTGGAGCTCTTAAATTTTTTTTATCCCAAATTCTTCACAATCTTTTCTTAAATGCTCGTCATAAATTTGATTTTTTTCTGAAAAATCACGAACACTATAGACCTATGTATCGTACGATTCAATCGAACTCATTTGATCGGGATCAAACTTGGCATATTGGTAGACATGTAAATATTATGTTGTGCAGGCTTTGTTTCCGAGTTATGGGCGGTCGAATTTTGAGTCATATTTTCGAAAACGAAAAGTTGTACGCCAAAATCATTCGGTCGGAATCAATCTTGTCATACTGGCAGACATTGACACATAAGTATGAGAAATCCTTCGGTTCCTGGATAATGTGCAGTCAAATTTTGAGACAAATTTTCAAAAACAAAACAGATATACATCGAACTCACACGATTAGGAACAAATTCGGCTTGGTGATAGGCCGTGATCTACTATACAAGCAAGCAAATATTATGGTATGCAGGTTTTGGGTTTCTAAGTTATCCACAAAGCTCTAAATCAATACATTGAGCATAAATGTAATAAATACTGTTTAAATACGTAGCAAATAAAATCCAGTCTTGGACAGAAAAAATGAAACAACATGATTTTTTAAAGACAATGTATATTTTACTTGTATTCTGCTGGATAGGTGCTGATCGCCACGGGTGCTGACTGCCACAACCAATTATTGGTGCTAACTGCCACGACTGTCGCTGATTGCAAATATGAAGGTGTTGATGCCACGACGGCGTGCTGACTGCCACGAGCCTGGAAGAAACTGTATTTGGAAAGAGAGGAATTAATCTCTCATACTAAATTTATGATTATTAATTAATTTAGTAGGGATTAATTTAGTAATTATCACAGCAAATCTATGTGGCATCCTATAAGTTACAAAGTTGCTCTCTAAGTGGAACGACATACACTTGGATGTTTATAAAGGGATTGCCTTTTCTGTTATATGTACAATTTGCACATTTCATTGTTTATATTAATTGTTTTATTGTATTGACTAATTGTATCTAATGTAATGACTAATTGTATCTAACAAACCAGTTAGTTATTGCGAAAGACTTTTTTTTCTGTTACTTCCGATAGCTTTCAATTCGTATGTCAATATTCGTTACTAATTATGTTGTACTTAACGCGTATAAAAGCGTATATCCTCATTTTCTCATATAAACTTCCAAGTTGAATATCTCGAACCGTTCTCAACCGTACAGGAATTTTATTAGCTTGTTATAATCAGCATGAATTGGGATTTCAAATGGCATCCTTAGTTTCTCTGCAGGCGAGTGCTTTCTCCTGAACTTCCCTTGTGAGGTACAGCCAGCAGTGCTTTTCTGATGGAACTTTCAAGAGCTGCTCGAAACAATTTGCACAGCTGTACACAGTTCATGCTGACATAGGGAGTTCAAGTGAGAATACATAAATCGTACCAATTTTGTACGCACCGCTCCCTGACAAAACTGAAAGTACACTCATGTCCAAAATTACTGTCTTCTTGTAAGAATATAATTTGATAATTTTGCAGAGTACTTTTAATATTTATATTATGTGTAGGCAGGAAATTTATATTTGTGATAAATTTCATAGGAAAAAAATTATAAATACTAAAATCATAATGAGTAAAATAAAATGTAACTAAATGGACAAAAAAAAATCGTTTTATTGTTCTTATTTACTGCTCTTTTGACATGAAATTTACCACATACTTGTCTTTGCCGATTATACACATACTAACATTATAAGGAATATCGGGCGAATTCGTTATCAAATTATATTACTAGAACAACATATTTATAATCATGTAACAATAATTTTTGACATGAGTGTACATACAGAGACCTGTTTACCTTTGTTAGGTGTTGGTCTGAACAACACGATCTTAAGGATCATCTAGTTTCTTTCATGCTTCTTGGCGTCCGGTAATGTTACGTCTAGCAACTTTCTCTCAGACTCGTGGCAGTCAGCACGCCATCGTGGCAGTCAGCACCTTGATATTGGCAATCAGCGCCAGTCGTGGCAATCAGCACCAATAATTGGCTGTGGCAGTCAGCACCCGTGGCAGTCAGCACCCCACCATTCTGCTACCTTTCGTTTCAGAGCGAGCAGATTTAATCCTTGTTATCTCCTACCGTTATACTGTCTACTATGTAGAGACTTTTTTTTCTTAGCTATTTCTTTTAAGTATGTGTTGCAAAAAGGCTACAACTCTCCAAACTCTTTTCTGACATCTCTGTCATTTCTTCTCCTACTCCAACTCTTACTCGTTAGCACGTATTTTACCTGTATATACGAGAATTGCTACAAAAGCTCTAATTATGAAAGGAGCAGGTTCATTATCAACATAGTACACAGACAGTTCGAAACATTTAGCCCATCGATGTTTTAGCCCATGAATTGTGCCGCTGGTAATAATAATAATAATAATAATAATAATAATAATAATAATAATAATAATAATAATAATAATAATAATAATAATAATAATGCTGATGATGATTTAGTCAAAGCCTTTCAGAATGTACAGCTCACAGATGACAAGAAGAACCCTAAAACAATGGTAGCGGGGAAAGGTCAACGACACGGTGAAGTCCATTTTCGGTTTTTGAGGTGTGGTCTATACTTAGATGTCGTCTGCCACTCCGGGTAAAGTTATTTGTGTGCTATTCCGTGGTGTCATTTGAAACCCCCGTGCGAAAAGTGGGCGAGCTCGTACCTACGTCACATTACTTCTGCTAGGGTTCTTCTCGTCATCTGTGAGCTGTAATCTATCGCAGGGATGACGTCATCATTGATGTCAATGGGAACACTTTCCAGCTTCTTTTTGAGGTTTGGGAACACATAATTGTCAGAAGGTGCCAAATCGAAAGCACAAATCATTGTAAATATAATGATATACCAACCATGAATATAAGTTAATTAAGGTAGGGTCAGAATCTTCTTCTAAAAGTTCTAAAACTTCCTTCTAAAACAAAACATGATTTTCAAAGGGTTAACACTATTACTATTACTGAAATTATTTCTAAATTGGAGCATGTAGAACCAAAAGTAAGTTCAGATTCGTTTTTAGAAGCTCGAAAACTATAATTAACTCCTAGATTCATGCAAAAAAAAAAAAAAAAAATCCCTGTCGACTAGTATTATTACCCTAAATAAACCAGGAATATCTTTTGACTTTGTCTCTTTCAGAACCTAAAATTACTCTTTTTAATTTCCCCATTTGTTCTGTATATATTCTTCTGGGTTCCATTTTTTTTTGTGTGTGTGTGTGTTCCATTTTTTCTATTGAGTATCCACAGTATAATTTTTGCCGCATGTGATAATAAACTAATTTACTGTATTCTCCATGTCTTTTTCCATTTCTTTCTTTTTCCAAGTAAATCATCTGGTCTTCATATATAACATATACTAAAATTTCTTACTTTATTCTTCTCTCAAACTATTAATTAATTGAATACTTTTGCTACTCCTGTTGCTTTTCAGTACATCATTACATGAATTCATTTCTCAGTATCGTAACATTTTGTCGTCTTCTTGCTTTTATCGCTATATCTAGACTACACTGTCAGCATCTTCATTCCTTCAATCTATTTGCAACTTCTGTTTCAATGTGATTCCCTGCTCTTCCATTGTCATTGATTTCTTCTTCATATATTTCAATATGATTTCACTTCCCTATATATATTTGTTCCTAATCCCATTATTTTAAACTCAGCTATCTCTTTTATTTTTACTTCCATAATATGCTCCCTTAGTCTTTCGGTTTCCTTTCGTAGGTTATTATTTAGCTTCTGACATACGTATCTACTGATTTTCTTCTGTTAGTGCTGTTCTGTTTCCCATACGTTCCTTTTCTCCATTATCACCAACATTGCTTCAGTAACCTGTGGCTGCTATGATTCTGATATCCAAAAATTTCTTTTCAGGTTGATGTACGCTACCTAAAACTTCAATTGTTCCCACCACCAATCGATCTTTATACATATATCTTCTGAATTAAATACTTCTCTTCACCTTTCTGAAGGAATTTGTTTTATTTCTTAACGTTTTAACTAGAAAATCCATGTTGATAGATAATTCATTAGTTTTACTGTTTCCCGGTGGCAGTGGTGCCCCCCCCTCTCATGTCCATGACGCACCCTCCCCCTCAATTGTCTATCCGTTGGTGTTCTTCCATGAAAAAGAAACTTTTCGATTAATTTTTACACCCCCTCAAACATATTTATATAGATGTTTACCCCCCCAAATATTTCAATGACGCAGTTTGCGTCATAGCCCCCCCCCTTTGTGCGCACCCCTGCCCGGTGGGGACACACAGTCGAAAAAGTGTAAAAATTTCTTCAGGTCAGCCATTCTGAATGGGGTTTTCCTCATTCACACCAGGTAAATGCCAGGATGGTACCTAACATATAGGTCCCAGGCCGCTTCCTTCCCTTTCCTTTCCTCGGATAGTTTGATTGCCGAGTGACGTCGTCCCTCATACGTGACGGGCTAATATGGCAATAAATGCTGAAAGTTCAGAAATCTGATTGAATAGGTGTGAATCGAAACTAAATAAAATCAAACTCCTAATCTCCTCCTTTTATAGTCACTGCGCTAAAAGGGGAAAGATATCAAATTAGTTGAATATTGATTGGAAGAAATAGATGAACGAAGAAAAAAGTTGTCAACTTGAAGATGGTATTGTCCAATTTTGTCCTGGGAACAAACTAGGAACCCGTTGCATGAGAGAGGAGCACTTTACCACGGAGTTTTCATGTTCCTTAACTATGAATGGAGAAATTACATAAAGTAGACGACACATATTTTTATATCATAGCCAAGGTCGTGTTTACGTTTACCCTGGCATGATGCGACAGAAATACGTAGTAAATAATAAAGCCGAGTTGTTTTACGTTGCGTGTGTATTTCTTGAGGATGATCTTTGCTCCTTTCAAGTTCAATACTTGAGGACGCCCCTGCATAGAGCACAGAAAACATCCCGCCTGTAGACAAAACGCCCCACTCTATCAAACCGTGTTAGACAAGTAAATAATCTGAAGTTGTCCTCGTCGGTCAACAAATAATTTCCTACTGCGACGTTGCCGTGTTTAAAGTGGCCACAAAGTGTTTTCCATGACAAGGCATTCCTTGTTTAGAGAGATGAACAAGAAAATATTTCGTTCATTGGATATCTCTTTCATAATATGGATCGAAGTAAGGAAATATCAACGTAGTAGCAAAGACACGAGTGCTCTAGCAAATTAAATTATGTAATTAAAGTAACAGGAAGAATCTAAATTAGTGGTATTAAACCTCGAATAATGTATCCATTATTCGAATAACGAGTTGTTCGAATATTCGTTATTCAAACAAAATTCATTATTCAAACAATTATTTGAGCAATTGTTCGTATAACAAATAATTATTCGAACAATTGTCCGAATATTAAAAACGAATATTTGAACAATTATTTAAATAATGGATATTCGAATAATTTTAATACCACTAGTTCAAATAGCTTAAGCAATAGGCATTATCCATTCATGGCGTTTAAATAAAATAAATTCAGAGAATTTGAAATCAAATAGAACTGAAAATGAAAATGAAATCTTTGAGTTTTACGTCCCATGGTTATGCCGGTTAGGCTAAAGAGACGGTAATGATGAGTAATGAATGAAATGGTGGAATGAAGATAGTGGGAGGAAACGGGAGAACCCCGAGAAAACCCACGACCACGGTGTTTGTCCATCAAATAGAACTGAGTAACAATCTTTCAAGCAACAAAGTAAGTGTAAAAAATATAACTAAATTGCCTGAGTCGCTTTTGAGAAACTTGTCTAATTAAAAATTCCTAAAAAGTAAATTTCCCGTTCTCGATTTTCCCAATATATAATTTATCTATATTACAGGGATATTAATGAAATATTTATCTACAAAATATAAACGAATTCGTTACAGCCGTTTTCGAAAGGTAAAAAAATAAAAGAAAACTTTTATTTTCGATAATCACCTTCCAATAAATTTCCCTCATTTTGTGGATAGGAATAAAATTCGAAAAAGAAAAAACTCTCATGGAAAATCCAATAAAAATTCGAAGTTGACTGACAATCGCCTTTTATTCCTTGTATTTTTAAAAACAACGAAGAAGAGGTGGTGTTGATAAGGAAATTCAACTACTTGGGATCAATATTGCAGGAAAATGCAGGAATAGAATATGTAAACAGCAGAGTAAGCTGCGGTTCAACAAACTGGAGAGAAGCAACAGTAGCATTGTGTGACTGTAGGGTACCAATAGGGATGCGCACGAGACGAGTCGAGACACGGCTCTTCTAATAGAGAAATATACAGTTTTCGAGTCGAGACATCACTTTTACAGCACATTTTCGAGACGAGACAGCCACAAATCTTGTCTCGTGCGCATCCCTAGTTACCAATACGTCTTAAGGGGAAAAATTGACAAAACAGTAGTGAGACCTGTCTTATTATAAGGAGCGGAATGTTGGACGACGAAGAAGAAAGAGGAACAGAAGTTGCTGCGTTGAATATGTAGAATTACGTGAAAGGGCAAAATTAAGATTTTAGTGATCCGGAGAACAGTAAAGGTGAGACCAGTAGTACAGAAAAATAGTAGTGTAGAAAAATTGCAAGAAAGTAGACTGAAATGGTTTAAACACGTAAGAAGACTTTTGCAATATGTAGCCCACCAGAGGAGAGCGCGGGGGGACGCCATCCCCTCACCTCCAAAAAATATGTACGACATCCCCCCAGTTAATAAATAATACAATGGGCAAAGATAGGCAGGAGGACGGCTTGACGTCATGCCACTACCTACCGTCCCCCTACATTTTCAGACCCACTTTTATCCCTGTAGCCCACAGTGTAGATACTATAGAACTGAATGGGGAACGAGGTCTAAACCAGCCAAAGAAGAAATGGGGAGATTGTGTTATGAAAGATATGGCAGGGCATTTTTTTAAGCTACCTTTTTGTATCCAAATGGATACCCAAACCCAGCACTTTGATACCCAGGCTCAGCAGTTTTGATACCCAGTGCAGTTCATAAATCTTCAAATTACTGGAAGATACTTGAACAATAAATGACTTGAATTACTGTAAAGGACCCTGTGTAAGTTCTCGTCAAAAATAAAAGTTCTATTTCTCTCGCTTTTTTGCTGTATTCCTATAGATATAAAGGCAATTCCTCAGGAAAAAAATATTTCGACGACACTGATAACGATTTCAAGAAAGTAGGGCCAAAATACCGCAAATTTTTATAATGGAGTATATGGGAAACTACATGTTATATTCGGATTTTTGTAGGTACCGTCCACAACTCTGAGATCAATGATTTCCACATATGATGTGCATCAGAGTACGGGACAAATAATAGGTAGAAACGAAAGTGGTGTTATGTTTCCTTTGGCTGATACAGGGTGTTGAAATTGGGCACCATCTGGTAGTTTAATATACTGTATGGGAGAGTATTTGGTGGCTGAGAATTGTATTACGTACCATCAGCGCCTCCGAAATGCTGATCAAGATGATGTGGTATTCCTCCCGAAGGCAGGGCTGTGACCCTAAGGTCCCTGGCCAAGGTGAACCCACGATGGTTTGCCATTGCCTGCCATGAGATGATGACGTCCGAAGGATGGAACCTACAGTTGAACAAGGGATCCTAACTTCCTCTGTCCCCACCGGGAATCGAACCTGAGATCCCTTGATTACAAGGCGAAGAGCTTATCCATTCATCCACCGGGGACATATTCTGACAAATAAGACCATTGTCATATTATGATGTACAGCAGGGGCAAATAATAGTTGAAGACGTCAGTGGCATTATGTTCTGTTTGACCGATCCGGACGTTTGAGGTTGTGTATTTGCAAACATTCGATTCATATTCGCTATCTGTCTGTTGCGAGGCTGCGTCTATCGAGGGAAGTACAGTAGAAGCGTCATTGTGGAGGTGTTGATTTCTGTAGTAGGTTTAGTGACTGCAAGTAGGTGGTCATCGATTCATGTGTTGTGCCTACTTCATTGTGCGTGCAAAAAGTTGCAATTCCTGCATGCTTTTGTCCAGTGACTTTTGTTGTTCTGTTTCTCGCGACATTTATGAAAACTTTGTTGTTGTGTACTATCTGGTGTTATTTTCTGGTAGGTTTCGCCAGTGTGTAAACGTGTAATGCAAAGGCCATATTATTCATTTCAAAACAATTTGGTGACGTTGTGACAAATGGCTTCCGGTGAAAGCATGGATAAACATCGGCAATGTTCCGTATGCGAACTATGGTTTAGAGGGCAAAGAAAGCGCCCGGTGTGTGGAAATGAGTTCTTACAAGAGGTTAGTTACATGCGGGGGAGCAAAGGTAAGTCATTCCAGTGCTTCGGTCCGTCACCAGTACTATGTACAACATGCTACATAAAGGCAAGTTCTTATGTGAGAAGTGTGCAGAAACAACCAGAAATGGGTAGTCAGGGATGGATCTCAACGTTGAAGATACGTCAACTGTGCCTGTGCACATGAAGGTACATAACAGTAGTGTTACAAGCGCTGAAATCAGACTGGGCATGTTGTTAACGAAACTCAGGCATGATCTTTGTAATGACTTTCTGGGAGCAATATTTGGATATCCATGCCACGGAAGTGTGTCAAATGCATTGAAATCAGTCAGTCAGGCTTTGATGAGGCAGTTTGTACCGTCCGTATTCGGTTCAAAGCATTTATCTCGTTCGTTTCTTCTGAGCAAGGTTCCAGCTTGGGCCCGCAAACTTTATGAGGTAGGGGATGACAAGCTGGTTTTAGTCTTTGACGGAACATACATTTAAGTAGTGGTTGACGTACTTCTACACCCGAAAGCTGGAATGTTAGCGGTACTTTACGTAATAATGATGTTCTAACATGTTTCCTTAATGGATGTTGTCAAACGGTTTGGTAGGTCATTAGGGGTTGATGACCTGTTTACGTGTATTGGAAAGTTGTTATATTTCTGTTTTTAGTTGTGCTGACATGTAAAAGGTCGTGTCCTCTTTTTAGAGACTTTATACTGGGTATTTTTAAAAATAATGGAAATTTGAATTAAATCTGTTGATACGTCATTCTGTATTACGTCATTTTGAGAGAATATTTTATTCGTTCACATGTATAACATGTTGAACAATATGTGATAGAATAAAAAAGAAAATGAAATACTTGAGTCCCACCTGTTAGGCTAAAGGAGATGATGATTGTTAAAAATAAGAAGGTGAGAACACTTATAATGTGTGATACGCACTGGAATTGAACCCGGGACCCTTACCACTATTGGTGAATGCTGTATTGTACTGAAAATGAGCCTGGTACCCTTAGCACAAGAGATGAATGTTGTATTGCACGGAGATTGAATATGGGACTTTTAGCAACAGAGATGAGCGTTGCATTGTACGGGGATTGAATATGGAACTTTTAGCAACAGAGATAAATGCTGTATTGTACTGAAAATGAGCGTGGTACCCTTAACACAAGAGATAAATGTTGTATTTTATGGGAATTGAATATGGGACTTTTAGCACAAAAGATGAATGTTGTATTGTACTGTGAATAAACCCGGGACCCTTAACACCAGAGATGAAAGATGCATTGTACGGGGACCCTTAACACCAGAGGTGAACGTTGCATTGTACGGGGAATGAATATGGGACCCTTAGCAACAGTGGTGAATGCTGTATTGTACTGAAAATGAGCCTGGTACCCTTAGCACCAGAGATAAATGTTGTATTTTATGGGAATTGAATATTGGGACCTTTAGCAACAGTGGTGAATGCTGTATTGTACGGGGATTGAATATGTGACTTTTAGCACAAGAGATGAACGTTGCATTGTACGGGGACCCTAAGCACCAGCGGTGAACGCTGTATTGTACGGGAGACTGAACCCGGGACCCCCCCAAACACTAATGGTGTATATTGTATTGTACTGAGAATTATTGCAATTCTCACATGTAAATTGGCGAGAAAAAAAAAACATATAGGAAATACGAAGTCTGTGTATGTATGATTGAATGCTTTATTTATTTTGTTAATATTCATCGTTTTTTATTCCTTATAGTTAACTCCGTGTTTACAGCCAAGTTTGAAATACGGAGCGAGTGAATTGTTCTTCCGTCTCTTACAGAAGACTAGCTTAGAATGCCATTACTTCCGGGTCGTTGCCTCACACGCTTTCACCTTGCTCCCGATAGAACTATGACTTGTGACACGCATGTATAGAGTGTCAATGGACTTTCTAATTTTATTTCCGCATGTACTGGAATAACCTTATACACTTTCTCCTTGACCATGAGAAAACTGTCTGGCAACATACTGAAAATATTTTTCCATTAACGATGGTTGTTACAGCGATAGTTATCGGCAGTGATGAAGAAGACAGATAGAAATTTTATGTTTCTTCCTCCTTTAGAAGATGTTTTGGGACAAACACGTAAATGTATTTTTGTGGCAATATCTGATTTTGGCAGAATATCTGATGAACATGTAAGCATTTTTCCTTAATTAGATGAAAACCGTACATAGACTGTCCTGAATGTTGATCGATCGATACCCTGTCTGAATGAGATTTTTCCAGCGGTTGACGAACTTGAAAATAAGAAATTCAGATGTCTTACCGTAACACTGAATAAACAATGTTAGCGGACCTTATTTATTTATTTATAATTAATGAAATCGGGTTGAAAACCCGCTGAAAAACATGATGCTTGGGGGAGGGACATAATGAAATCCTTATATATATATATAGTATTGAAATAAAGTTTGTTATTATTGTTTTTACACAGTTCCATAGTGTGTGTGTGTTGAACTTTTGGGTGTTGAACTTTTTCGTCAGTGATTTTAACAGAGCGAAGTCTGATTTTTTAAGGTGAGAACTTTTTAAATGTCATGTATTATTCAATTCATTATAATTAAGTAAATAATACACGATTTGTTTCTGAGAAACATTATCCGGGAAATAAACCTACGACCATTTTTGTAATCATGACAAGAGGATAAGCTTTGCGATATACTGAAAACGCTTGAAATGTAATTGCGATTTTCGATTACTAAAGTTATTATTATTATTATTATTATTATTATTATTATTGCATTCTTTCATGCTTGGTACACAAGCTAATAGCAGCTACGCTGTAAACTTGTAAAATATTCATTCTCTCCTAATAAATTAGTCGAACACTTCGTGTGAACTTGTAAATAATTCGTTTGCTAAGCAAACTCAGAACACTTGTAGAGTTTTATTTGCTTAATTATAGGATGCTTAATTACAATATGTTTGATTCATTTGTTACGATTTTTTAACTGTTATACCGATCAATTTAAATCAGTTATACCTAATATATATATGTACGTTGTACAGATGGGACTTGAACTGTTTAAGTAAGCTCATTTACCAATAGATGGCATACTACTACGCTTTGGTAATACAACTGATAATCTTTTTAGGAACGCAAATGTTTGAACTAAGACTAGTATTTACAGAAAGAAAGAAAGAAATGTTTTAGTTTTGGGGGGAGCGCTTTTTTCCAACATTATTGTGTTTTAATAGTAAATATTACTGAATGTTAGTTATTTGCGTGGAAGCTAGCCACATAACGCGTACATTGGCTTTAATGTCAAGACAGAGAAAGGACGGACCCGCTAAATACATTGGTTATTGAACACTGTCTTTTGACTTTAGCAGTATTGTATTACAATGAAGCAAAAGGAAATGATGTACTCCTATTTGTACCATGATCCTCAATGAAGGGGGCTTTGCCTGCCAAATAGATTGCCTAAATTTTAACAGTATTATTTTATAGCAAAAAGAGAATTATGTATGACTATTTGTAGTATATTTTACAAGTAACGGGGGCCCTTCCCCCCATTAGTTATGGGTTCCTCTAGATTTTAGGAGTATTGTATTATAATGAAGCGAATTGAAATTATGTATGGGTATTCCTATTTCTACCATGTCCCTCAACGAGGGGCTTTTGCCTGCAAGATAGATTGCCTAGATTTACCAGTATTATCTTATAGCAAAAGAGAATTATGTACGAGTATTGTAACACATAGCTATAACTGTCGGAGGCCCTACCCCTTAGTTAGGGGTTCTTCTAGATTTAAACAGTATTGTATTACAAGGAAATTATGTATGCCTATTGTAGTATAACCGTATAATTGGCGGGCGACATTCCCCCATTAGTTATAGGTGCCCCATAGATTTAAACAGTATTGTATTACAAGGAAATTATGTAGTCCTATTTGTAGTATAACCGTATAATTGGCGGGTCCCAGTCACAGGGTTATTTAGAAATTTTTGAGTCCCCACGGTTATGCCGTTTTTTTTTTATTTATTCTCTCGTTTGTTACACAAGCTCGTTTTTAAATATTTTATTGGATCATTTGCTTTTTTTTTTTGTTCAATCACTTCACTAGAAGTTCCGTGTTATTTATTGGGTCGTTTGCGAAGCAAACTCAGAACACTTGTAGTGTGAATCTACAAATAATTTCGAAAATACTAACTAAGCTCGTTTTAAAATAAGAAGCTCAGAACGATTACAGTGTGAACTTGCAAAATAAATCGTTTGCTGTGCAAACTCGTTGTTAAAAATAAGGTGATTGAACTAAATATGGGAGCTAAAATAAGCTCTTAAAAGTATATAGGAAGTGGGAGGAAACCCACGCACACTGTGTTTGTCCACCACAAACTCACTTGACCAACCAGAGGTGAACGCTTTACCACCGAGCCACCGCGGCCCCCAGGCTTACTTAGATTTTTAACAGTATTATATTATAGCAAAAGGAAAATCACGTAGTTATAACTGGCGGGGCCCATTAGTTATAGGCGATCCTAGATTTTAACAGTATTATAGCAAAAAGAGAATTATGTGTTTTACCATATACATTGACATGTGTTAAAGTTCCCCATTAGTTAATTCCTACAATTGCGGTTTTTTTTTTTTCTGAATAGGTAATAACATATTGATGATAATTATGTTCAACTGAAGGGTCCCCCTTAGGGATTTGTAATATAATGAACGTATGGTGGTTTACTGATAAAAGAAGAATCAACTATGCCCTCACAAATTATGTTTTATTAACAGAACACAACTGCGAGAAGGGTACTTATTTAATGCTATCAGTAGTATTTAATGGCTAAAAAGAAATATATATATCATACTGTACCTTTAAAATATAAATATATATATTCAGGACTAATAACAAATACGTCAACACGGCACACGGCTTAAACTAAACTAAAGTTAATTTAAAATTTTTCCGACAGATGGCATAGAACTACAATTTTCTATTATAGGTGATTTTGTATTAAAGTAATGAAAACAAATGATTGAAGAGAATTATATATAATGATTAGTACGGGGTTATTCGATGAAAGAAAGAAAAAAAAATAAGTATAGAAGAAGAAGAAATGTAATTTTACTGTTTTAATATGGTTATTGAAAACACATACACAATCTTATTTTTTGTTTCTTGTTGAAAGAATATTTATAAGTTTAAAAATTGATATAGAGATGCATAAGAAAACTGATACACATTTCGTTTGTTCATTTATGACCGACTCATGGTTTGAACTAGAGACAATGCTTATATGAAGCGAACGTATTTTATTTTTAATAATCACTTTGTTTGAGTTTGTCCGGGTGGAAATATGATTTATATACAGTGAAAAAATAAAATAATAACTTAATTTGTTTAGTCCGTCATATTTTGAGGGAAATGGCGTGAAAGATATATATTTAAATATCGCAGAATACATTTGAATGTGGGAGAATATTTTATAGCTAACTGGATTGGAGTAACATTGAATAAAACCCGAGATTAAATATAATACTTATTATTGAAAATTAATTTCCAAACCTTTGCAGTGTTGTTGTTGTAGAGCATTTAAGAGTGGTTTGTTTATATGCGTAAGCGCCCCTGGGATTTGAACCCGAATACCGCTGTTAAGGTGACTTTGCTTATACGCGTATGTCCGCTCGGAATTTGAACCCACGTACCAGTGTTAAATTTATGCGGAAATTAAATGGGCATTTTTAATGTTAAGATGCCTTTGTTTATGCGCGTAGGCTTGCCCGAAATTTGAACCTGCACGACAGTATTAGGTTTACGCGGAAATTAAATCCGCACGCCGTTGTTAAGGTGACTTTGTTTATGCGGGTAGACCTGCACGGGAATTAAAATTGTACGTCTTAGCACGAAAGGCAATAACATTAAAAATTATGACATGCGAAATTTGTACTTGAGAACGAAAATATGTTTGCAGTAAAGATGGTAGCCTTAGTGAATACGGTACTATGGTTTTGTTTGCACCAAAGGCAAAAGCATTAAGGGGTTAGAACATGTCGAACCATTACAAATTAAATTGTGATTCATTTTAACAAAATGCGTCAGCCTTAACGTGAAACTTTTAGGATACAACCGGAAATTGAATTCGTGTTTGTTAGCAGCGTTTATTAAAATATAAGAACATACTGTAAGATTTAATAATAGTAGCTTAATTTCAGTTAATCAAGGCGTTCAGCAGCATTGACATATGAGACATGAACCTATTAACTAACAATTATTGGAAACTTTGGGACGTATGCTATTGCCTAAGTTAAATTGATTTTGAGTTTGTTGTTGTTTCGTTCAGTAACATGGTTTTATGAGACGTGTAACTACATAAAGTGAATTGATTTTAAGTTGCTATCCCGTTCAGTAGCATGACTATATGAGACGTGTACATACATAAAGTGAATTGATTTTAAGTTTGCTGTTTTGTTTAGTAGCATGGCTATATGAAACTAGTATTTTACCACCACCACCGGAAATTAAATCCGGAACAGTTTGTACCAATAGCGTGATTATTAGCGTTAATCACTATGTTAGGCTACACAGGAACACTAGACTTGATTTAAGAGTGATATTTTTCTTATAGGTTTTTCAGAACAAAAAACTGAAAATTAAACACAAACACAACTTTAAACTTTGCTCCTGGAAAAAAATTTTTAGCACTAATTGGAAGCATAAAATCCACACCGGAAATCAGATATAACTTTTTACATAGAGGTCAAATCTTTGTGAAGTTAACTCCTTTAAAATTATATATAAGTTGTTGTTCAACTTAAACAATGTAATTGAGTTTGTGATTAGAATAATATAATTTTATTAGTGTTGATTATAATTGATTTCATTCTGCTGAAAATAAGTTGTACTAATAATACTTTTTTTTTTTATTTTATTTTAGAAAGATGGAACCGCAGCCATGCACTTCCGCCGGTGAGTCCTCCTCCTTCTCCTCCTCCTCCTCTTCGTACCGCCACATCCAGTGGTTTAATAAGATGGAAGAATTATTGGATGTGGCCGAAGGGAGGAAAAAAAGAAGAAGAAGAGATGAACAGAGGAGAAAAAGATACAACCCGGTGGTGGTGGCGGAAGAACAAGTACCCCAAAAAGTAATAGTGGTGGAGGAAAAAGTGGAGCCAATAACATCATCACTGGTGAAAGAACTGATGTCAGTGGAGGAAGACGAAGTGGTATTGGTGGAAGAAGTGATGTCAGTGGTACCAATATCACCACCAGTGGTGGAGGGGGTAAATGACAATGATTGGGATTTATTAAATGATGGGGAAGACGACGTGTTTATAAAAGCATGGGAGAAATATGAAAGAATGGAAAAAATAAAAAAACTGAAACAAAAATACTTGTAAAAGAAAAAAACTGTAAATAAATCATGTTTTGGGTGAATGGGAAAATTTTGAGTTTCCTTTCCTTTGAATTTTTTAAAACCTACCTAACAAAGGTCATAAAAATGTCTAACTTTTTTTTTTCCGTATCATATTGAACTTATAGATGCCTTTTATTAACAGTAACGTTTCAAAGCATAGAAAAAGATATTTTCAGAATAAGATTTGTTGTTAGAATTTTTAAAAGCAGGAAAAAATCTTTATGCTTTTCAGTACGCGTCACTATTCAGTTATCAGTTTCAATTGAAAAGATTTCAATTATAACTACTTTGATTTCCCTCCAATATCAAATTGTACTTGAGTTTTCCTTTTATTTTTTATTTTTTATTTTTTAAATTAATATACATAATTGTAGGGTGAAACAAGTTTAATGAGATATTTGCTGGTGTCCATAAATAAGAATTAAAACAACATTCTCGTTTACTAATTAGTTGTTATTAAATGATAGTATACTGAAAGAAAAGTCTGAATTTTTACTTTTTGATTAAATCCGTTTAAGATGAGTGAATGAATTTATTTTATTCACTCACATGTATAAGATGTTCGAAGAATATGTAAAGAGAGAATAAAAAGATACTCTCCTAATAAATTACTCAGAGCAAATTGTATTTGCGAACATATTAAAAACAAGATAGAGAATTTGAATACATTTTCTTTCTGTGAACACTAAAATGTAGTTGGTGTCAGGGAACATACATTGAGAACAGTTTTTTATTCCTTGAATAATTAACTAGGTATTTCTTTTGGGTTTGAAGCTGTGGATTTGCGAGCCACGGCAGGTGCAAAAACACGATAATGTCCAACTATTTAAGGTAAATATAGATAAAGGGTTTCAGTGTAGAATGACATATATGTTAATTGGCATACCATTATCTATTTGGATGAAATGGAGTCCCATACACTTAGGTCATGAAGATTTGTTGTCTCTTAGACACTTTATAAAAAAGCGGCCATGAGAAACACAAATACTTGTCATAAAATGTTCAAATAATTGGAGCATCCTAGGATCAAACCCCAAGCACGAAAGGTGACCACTAAGCCATTGCAATTGCCAAAGAAGAAGAACTTTAGTTCAGTTTAGATACTTTGTGCAGCACGGAATCGAACTCTGAATAAATGTAAAGATTAAATAGCAAATTGTTTCTTAGAAATAAAAATTACTTACTTACTTACTATTGTGTCTGTGTACGGTTAATTATGAAATTATTTTGAATAATAAATGAAATTTGTGAGTCCCACGATTATGTCGGATTACTTTAGAAAGGTTATGAAATTGATGAAATGAAGAAGAAGTGGGAGAACACGTTGTTTGTTCAGCACAATTTATAAGAAATAAATCCAAACTTAATGTTGTGATAAAAATGTTGAAACAATTGATGCATGCGGTAATCGAACCAAAAACCCTAAACAGTGGAAATGAACGCCTTACCACTGAACCCTTATGGCTCCGCTATAAGAAATAAAATAATTGATGCATGCGGTAATCGAACCAAAAACCATAAACAGTGGAAATGAACGGTCTACCACTGAGCCCTTATGGCTCCGCTATGATAAATGAAATAATTAATGCAATCGGTAATTGAACCAGGGACCCTAAACAGTGGAAATGAACGCCTTACCACTGAACCCTTATGGCTTCGCTATGACAAATGAAATAATTAATGCAATCGGTAATCGAACCAAAAATTCTAAGCAGTGAAAATGACTGCTTTATCATTGAGCCATTATAATCCTATATTGATAAATGAATACCTAATGAAAAAAAAAAAAAAGTCTAACTGTAGAAACCAACTAGCACTGAAAAAACTAAACATTGAAACTTTGTCAGCATAGTAATCCATATAATTTTATTGGATGCTCAAGGAAATTGTATTTTCAAAAGTGTTAAAATTAAATGTGAATCATTGAGACGGACCTGTTATGAAAGAATAAAAGTTTGGTCTCGATAAGAAAACAATAGTGAACTATTGCTAAGGTACTTATCATCAAATCTTTGAACAAATCTTTTTCTGTTTTGAACAATACATAAGTAAAATTAATGAACAACTGTGTGTCAAATAAGTAGGATTAATACATACTAAAAGATGGTTGTTTTCAAGAACTTGAACTGAAAATTGATTCTACTTGCCTTCTTTTTTAAAAAACAAGTGGTTAAATGAAATGATAGGAAAAGGTGGTAGTTTAGTTGACCTCCCCTTTGAACAGTAATGGGGTATTTTATATATATAATCTCACAAAGTTATTGTTCGTGAAGAAAAGTGTAAATAAAATGATGATGATTTCCTACATGACTGTGGTCTGTTACCACCGATAACATGGACGCTATCCGCTTAGCAAAGAGGAGGAGGGTCATGTTGGGTGATTGAATCTTATTCAATACAATAGAGATGTATAACCTAACGCATTGATATAAACACCCGTTTAAATAAGTAAATGATCTTTGAATATATGTCATATAGACATGAAAAAAAGAATACCGATAAATAGGGAATAAATCAGTGATTACTTGTACAAATAAATAAATTTTACTTTCATGAAACTTCAGACATAAAAGAAGAAGTTTGTGAAACAGTTTATTCTCCTTTGCCATTGCAAAGTTGGTGTTAGTTTTTTTTCTTTCCTATGCTTTTTAACATATAGCATACCTAATGAAAATTCACAGGTATTTTTTAGCACTGATCAAATACATAATGTAGGCTTCAGTTTTAACATATATTCACAACTTACTATATGGATTGTCTACAAGAATCCTTAACATTTGACGAGTTTTCGATAGCATTTGTTTCTCCTTATTGTACGCAATACTTTATCTGTAAACATATTTAGCGAAAGTTCAATAATTATTGTCTTATGATAACAACTGTAATAAATTTTTCAAGTGTGGAGTATTCTGTAGATAAGATAGCACCACTCATTACTAAAAGTTGTCACAAAATGAAGTAATCCACCATGTCTTAAATGTAAAATAACCAAAAGTATACTTTTTAAAAAATGGATTTAAAAGCATTATTTATCAATACGTTGGAATCCAACAGGCTAATTTAAAAAAAAAAAAAAAACAAGTAAATACAAAGGAGCTATTGGGGTTCGGGTATAGTAATTTCTAATTATTGCTTTCAATGTGAATATATAGAAATTCAAGCACGCGCAGTAAACGGTCTGGGTGACTTTGTCGCTTGTAAAACTGATGCAAAGATGAAATATTCAAGCTAATTTGGATAATAAAAGAATAGTATCTAAAAACTAATAGGGGGTGGGAACTATGAGTTTCAGGTCTACCTTAAACTTGTTTAAACCTGTTTTCATTGGTTAATTCAAACATGTCATTACATCCCACGGTGAAAAGTATAAATACCGCGGTTAAGAAAGCTACATAAGAATATTCTTGTTCTGGTTGTAGTCGATGAAAAGATTTTTTCTTCTTCGTATGGTGGTCAATGAAGATATTTGTGCCTAGTGTTTTTATTTTAGTTTGATCACTTCATATTTTACGAATCGTATGTTATACATACTCTGCTTATGTATTGGATCGTTTGCGGTGCAAACTAATTGTTAAAATAGATTGGTGTTATTTAAAATTAAAAAGTCGTAAAAGCAACAACGTTGTGATTATTTTATTCGTTCGTTTGCTAAGAAAGCTGAGAACTATTATATAATTCGTTTACTCTGTCGAACTGAAAAATGTCTAATGCTGAAAACGTATTGGTTTGTTTCTGCAATAATATTCACATCACCATTCAGTGCTTAATAAATGCTTTTCAAATGTGGGAATCTAAAAGAAGAAGTATGCTTCTTTGCAGTGGGTGTGTACGTGGATTGAAAGACGCAATAAACCATGACTGCATTCTGTTACATAAAAATATATTGAAAACAAAAGTACTAAGTGTTATTATGGATATGAACACACAAAATGAAATTTGGTATACGTTTCAAAAAATGCACGACAATACTTTTAATAAATTAGAACAGTTTTTTCATATATATGATGATGCCATTCATAATGATACATTTGTTAATCAACTAATAGAAATATTTTTGCAGAAAGATTTTAAGAAATTCTTAATTTGGAATAAAAACCAACGTGATAGTGATAGTGATAGTGTTTGTGATTGAAAAAATATGAAGACGTATGGATGAAAATGTTACTCTTCTGTAGGTATATTACATGTACAACTGTAAAATGGTACAATTTGCCATGCTTTTTTTTTCTGTGAACGTTACAAGTAAATTTTACTCAAGTAAATATCTAAGAAAAAAAAAATACTTACTGTGTAGTGCAGTGCAGTGCTATCATACTAAACATTTCTTCAAATATTTATGTGTATGAGTTGAAAACTAATTAACACAATACAAATTTTTTAAAAAAAAAACGAGCTTGTGTAACAAACCAATATAAACTAATGAAAGATGTTTCATATTGCTGAATAAATGAAGACTTTATACAAGCTTCATATTGATGAATAAATGAAGACTTTATACTAATAATAATAATAAAATCGGAGATTTTTTTATTGTACTTTTTGCAACAATAATAATCGCAAAAGCCTTCGGCTAGCAAGAGTTTACGTACACTAGTTATTAATTGGTAGTAATTATCTTTGTACAGTAAATATATTTGCTTACTACCCTTTATTCCAGGATACATTCCATAAAATTCACGACTATTAAGTTTCTTTTCAAAGACAATGATTTGGTATTTGGGTGTCAGGTATTGTTGAAATTTTTCACATCATTAATAGTACATCCATTTTGATGTCCAATAGTAACATTAGCATCATCACACAAATCCTTGGCCTGCTTCAACAATCGCTCAGGATTGTTTTTAACTTGTATACTTGAAAGCAATTTTGATTGGCCTTAGCCTTCCCGAGGATGATAGCCTTAGAAAGACATTATATGTCCTTGTTTAATGGGATAGTACACTTTTCCAAAAGAGTTGTATATTCCTCATATTTGCCCAATCCACGGGTTCGACATCTTCCCTTGCATGGATTAACAATGTGGATCTTAAAATCCACCTTTTTTCCCAAAAGAAAATGTTCGTTACTATTTAAAACATTTTCAACTGTATGGAATAATACATCAGGGTTCAATTTCTTTTTAGGACGTCATGTTGTGTACATTGTTTTAAGTTTAAGGTAGTGCTCTCGATAGTTATTCCTATATAGGTGTTCTTGTCAACATCCTTTAATGCATGAGTCATTCCGAAATCAAACAGATTTCGTATATATTTTTCCGGATCCATACACTTAATGGTTATTTCTGTCCCTTTTAACCCAAAGTAAACATATGTTTATGATATACTCTTTACTATTTCAATTCTGATGCATCCATTATCTTAGGTACTTCTTGAAAAACACAATTTAGTTCTTAGGTTCCCCAGAACTAGGAAAACTTGGTTGTGGTAAGCTTGCCTAATAGTAGTTTAGCATTGTCCTTAACAAATATGTCAGCTGCTTGAACTTTTTCACAAGCCTGATTTTTTTATATTATCCTCTCGAAAGAACCCTGTTCGATATAAATCAGAAATATCAGCAGCGGTTTCACAGCTTGTCAAAATAACATCCTGTCTTCCTTTAAATTGTTTTAATAACTCTGTTAACATTTGATAATATTTTTCATTGGGTACACGCACACCCTTAGAATGATAAGTATCTACCAAACGCTTCCAAAAATCGTTTCTACTCAAAACTACGTACATGCACCCATTGCTATGAAATTTATCTACTATCATTTTCCATCTGTAGTAAACAACTTCGGATGCTTCATATCCGAAACGTTTTGCCATGATTACCACTTGAGTTAGTTCGTTTTCACTTGTAGAAGTCATCTGTAATCGAAATAATGTATTCTTCTATTGAAATAATAATAATAATAAAAAAAAAACCTATAAATTTGTCTATTTCCCACCCATCTTTTACTTCGTTGGTTAGTTCACCCAAGTAGGATCCGATTGTAAGATTGGATTCTCTATTTCGTTGTTGTATAAACATAATGCTGTCTGTGTCACAATATAATATGGCTTCAGGACCTACAGCAGTCAATAGGTCATGAAGACGAAGTCTTGCCCACGATGTGATGAACGAAGCAAGCACAACGTTTGAAAATTTCCAGGGCTTATTCTTATTCTCTGTATTGTGATACGTAAGAATAAGATGTTTATCTCCAATGGGTAATACGCTTTGTACTTCGTATTGTTGTGCCCATAGATAATACAAAAATTTTCCAATGTGTCAACAATCATGAATTGCAACAAGTCCGTTCTTTGTCCACATTTCCCATAAAGCGAGTTGAGGAATATCTTGGAGATATACCTCAATCTTGGGTTCTTCCTGATATTATTTTCCATTAACTCTATGCCTTCGTAGGTATGATACTCTTTAATGTATTTTTGTTTGTCTCCTTTGGTTTTGCACCAAACAGGAAATCCTGAAGATTCCTGCTTCATTTGAAGGAAAGAATTCACATAGTCTTTAAGCAAACTATCTGAATTACTAAGTTTGTAAGCACATGAAATAAAATCCAATCTTGTTTTCTCTGATATCATAATTTATTTATTTATTTATTTATTTATTTTTCAATATATATATATATCGTTTGTACCAAGATTGCTTTAGCAAACACTAAGTGTTAGTAAATGAGTTACAAAGTATGAAATTGTTAATATTATTAATTTCATCCCTAACAAATCACGTACATGTCTATTATTACATATAAATGTTCTAATGATATAATAATGGTATGAAAAACTTTATATAATTACACCTATTTCTTTTCACGATGTATTTAGACATAACAATATAAATTCTATGCGTGCGCATACTCGTGCTAAATTTTCACGCATGTCAGATACATGTGTATACTTGTACTTGGTCTTTGCGCATGTCAGATGCGTATGTATACTTGTACTTGGTCTTCGCGCATGTCACAATATAATATAAAAGCGCGCATGCGTATAGATGTAGTAAATCATATAAAGGAAGTGATACGTTGTTACAATGTACAGTCAAAAGCATTCTGTTTCCGCAGTTAAAAAGCAAAAAACAAATTCTGGTTCTTCATCTTATAATAATAAGAAACGAAAAGGTGAAATTGAAACCAATCTTTCTTTATTGCAAAGTGAATGTGTAAAATCTAAATACATTTCACCACGTGAAAAACGTTTTCAACTTGAAAAACAAAAGAAAATTATTCTTGTACATCCAAATGATCCTGACATTCCTGAAGAAGACGCTGAAAAATATAGGATTATTTATCCAACACAGGAAATTACCATAGACGATACTGTGTATAGACGAAATTTCAGATATCCAAATGAAATACCCTTTGAAGAGGAAGTTGTAGTAAATCAAAATACAATTTCTAATGATATTCTGATATTCAATGGTGTGAAGTGTGGTTGTACTCCTAATGAAGTAAATGAAGTTTGTGTAAAACAGTTACTAGAAAAATATAAACTTTCTGAACCATTACTTTGTGAAGGCTGTGCAAATCGTAGTGAGAAAGAAACTGATCATAAATGTGTGAGTGAAAGTGATGAAGAATTAAATACTATTGTGTGGAATTTCCTAATCAAGAAATCAACACGTGATCAAATATTAAAACAATATCTAAAGATTCATGTGAAATATATAGATGTAAACATTATTCCCCATCTTATAAACAAATTTAATTATTCATATCAAGAAATCACGTTTAATGATTATCATATTTCTGACTTAAGAGAAGCATATCTTGAGCACGATAAAGATGTGTATCAACAATCCAGACTGTGAGTACCAATGTCGTTTCCTAAAGACATACGACAATTGCGAATATCAATGTTCTTCTTTTTCTATAAAAGAACAATGTGTATTAATGTGTATTGACCGTTGGAAACCACCACGAGAACTTTTGTGTTATGGGTGTTTTCAAAACAGGAGCAAAATAGAAGAACACGATTGTATTACTTCGGACTATAATATGTTATGTTATAATGCATGGCGTACAATGGTAAACGGACAAACTTTTGATGATTTATATGAAGAATTTGCAAGAGTGCATTGTGATACTGAAATTGATGATTGGGAATTTACATGGACATTATATAACATTTTATTAAACAAAGATAACATTCAGTTAATTACAGAGTTATTCTTAGTAAAAGATTTACATTATAATATGCATAAGAAATAGTAATAATGGAAAACAAAAACTCTTCTGTTAATCAATTACAAAATAATAATAATAAAAACAATGTGTATAAATTAACAAAGGCACATGATAAAAGACTTTCAGCAATAAATTGGCCAGTATGTAATTGTGCATATACTAATATAAATATAGATTGTATTAAACAATATATCAAGGAATGTATCTGTATGTAAACTATATATATATATATATATATATATATATTATTGAAATTTGTGAATAAAATTTTTCTCATTTTATATTACATGTTTTATTTATTTCCTTACACATCTTATATATTTTACTTCAACGCGAAAAATTTCAATACAGTTACAGTGTAAAAGTAAACTATGTTTCAAATATGATTCACAATTTATACGTAGGGAAAAATTCTTTAAAAAATTTTTTTCGTAACTTGTATTTTCATTTTTTCACAAGTTGTATTTTCACTTTTAATTTTGTTTAATCACTTCTTATTTTTTTTATTGGTTCGTATGCCAGAGCATACTCCTAAGAGCAGCTACGCTGCGAAATATTAAAAAGCTCGTAATAAATTACTCGAACACTTTATGTGAACTTAAAAGTCGTAAGACCAGCTACGCTGTGATTATTTATTCGTTCATTTGCTTAGCAAATTCAACTTATTTATTGGTTCGATTTCTATGAAATCTCAGAACACTTATAGTGTGAACCTACAAATAATTTCGAAAATACTAAGCTCCTTTTTTTTTTTTTTTTTTTATAGAAAGTCGTAAGAGCAGGTACCCTGTAAACTTGTAAATAATTCGTCTGTTACACAGACTCGTTTTTTAAAATTGGTGTTAATTATTTGTTTTTTGAAAAAAAAACACTTTTCGACAGTTATATCACGTGTATGTGAAAAAACTTTCTGCATATTAGGATTCGCGTTTGTAAAATTAGTTTCTGCATGTTATATTGCATGTATGTGAAAACTTTTTTTTTTTTTCATTTGTAAGATAAGTATATAAATCATACTATAATATTACTGAGTTTTTAAATTCGTTATTAAATCAATTTCTGTTTTATATTCTCCTGTGCCATTGCAAAGTCGGTTAATTTTTTTATTCTGAATATATATATATATATATATATATATTAAAAATTTGTGTGGAACTCTGCTTATATAATGGATCGTTTGCTGTGCAAACTCATTGTTAAAATAGATTGTGAATATTTTATTCGTTCATTTGCTACACAATTTCTGGTTATTTGTTTTTTCGTGTTATTTATAACACTCGTTATTAAAATTGGTTCGTATCTTTTACGGATCGCTTCTTTTTATTGGTTCGTGTTATTTAAAATAACACTCGTTTTTAAAATAAGAAGCTCACAGCAGCTACGCTGCGATTATTTTATTCGTTCGTGTTATTTTATTTTATTGGTTCATTTGCTTAGCAAATTCAACTTATTTATTGGTTCGATTTCTATGAAATCTCAGAACACTTGTAGTGTGAACCTACAAATAATTTCGAAAATACTAAGTTCGTTTTTAAATATAGAAAGTCGTAAGAGCAGCAACGCTGCGATTATTTATTCTCTCGTTTGTTACACAAACTCGTTTTTAAAATATTTTATTGGTTCGTATGCCAAAGCATACTCGCTAGAGCAGCTACAAGAAACTATGTTTTCAAAAAATCGCAAACTTGTCAATGTAAAATACTCATCAAACTTTTAAATACTTCAAAGTATTAGTAAAAAAAAAACAGTCATCAAATACCAATTTTAAACGATTTTCCAAAAAAGTAAACGATAAAAAGCATAAAGAAGTTTCACCTTGTAAAATGTCAATAATACCTTTTATTTAGGAAAGTTTTAATATTAAATAAGAATCAAAAAATGAAATTCGTATATATTTATTTCGGTAATATTATATTATATATACAAGCAAAATAATATACAAGCAAATAATAATAATAATAATAATAATAATAATATATATACAATCAAAATAATAATATACAAGCAAATAATATACAAGGAAAATAATATACAAGCAAAATAATAATAATATACAATCAAAATAATATACAAGCAAAATAATAATATTACATAAAAGTTAGACAATATATATATATATACAGAATCACCGAAAATTAATATTTCTTATTCTTTGATAGTAGAATATCTACTAATTCATTCAAATATCTTGGGTTTCTTATTAATTTGAAATATTCTTCTTCAAATATGTTTGTATTTACACACATTCTATGTGAGTTTCGAAATATGTTATAAAGGTCTTTTCTCACATTTTCTTTAATAAAAATTAACCATGTCTCTGTTTCTAAAGCTTCAATGTCCATAAAAAGGCAGCGGTGAGACATTTGTTGTGGACAGTCAAAAAAACAACCCTCACATAATAATGCACAATTAGGGTTCCAATTTAAAATAGTGTTTTTAATACACTTTTCATCCACAAACACTTGTGTACACTTACACTTTTCTTCTTCTTCTTCATTCTTCTTCTTCATTGATAAGTCTAAGGGCTCCGTTTGTGATGGTGGTGATGGTGGTGCTGGTGAAGGTGTAACACTTGCATGTGGTGTGTCAGGTTTACACTCGTCCAGTTCGTCAAATAAGCGCAAAATTTCTTCTTCCTCTTCTTCAGTAAATAAATCAGGTGATGGTGTTCTTTCTTCTTCTTCTCCATCCACTTCCTCTTCTTCAATAAATAAATCAGGTGATGGTGTTCTTTCTTCTTCTTCTCCATCCACTTCCTCTTCTTCAGTAAATAAATCAGGTGATGGTGTTCTTTCTTCTTCTTCTCCATCCACTTCCTCTTCTTCAGTAAATAAATCAGGTGATGGTGTTCTTTCTTCTTCTTCTTCTTCTTTACTATCTAGTATCCATTTTAAAGATGTTGGTTGAATGTTTTTTACTCCTAATAATGACGAGGATGCTGGAAGTGTTGGTAAAGATGTCCTCACTCCAACAGGAGATGATGGGATTAATACTGGATCTTCTCTTAAGTCAATAATTTCTTCCTCTATAATAATTTCTGAGGATACTGGTGAAGCTGGAGAAAAATACTGAGTTTCCTCGTCAATAAATATATCTGGTAAATCTCTCGCAGTTTTAAACTTTTTCCTTGGAGATTCTACAAAGTCAAATGTAGAATCCCAATCTACTTCGTTGCAAAGTTGAATTTCTCGTTGTACTATACTGCCAGACGAATCCATGATGATACTATGCTAGTCTTCTCATCATACCCAGTATATAAGGAAAACTTTATCGATAACATCATATCACGTGGTACTTTAAACATTTTTTCAAACAGTCCTACCACGCCAATTAAAATATTTTCACATATAGTTTTCCAATTCTCTATGGAATTTTTATAAATATAGAAATAGCAAACATGTTCTCATATAATCTTTTAAAATATCAACATTTGGTATTTTCACTTTGGTAAAATCATTCCACACATTTTACAACGGTATTCATAAGGCGTACTATTTAATCATCTGTCATCTATGTGCAGATTTAGATACATCACGTGTAAATAAATAAATAGTTTACATGCTTTTAAAATAAAATCTGTTATTTACAACTTCTATTATTATTCATGTCCCTACATACACCAGCATGTTGTCCACGTAAAATAACGGATGCCACAAACTATCTTTGTATTTGCATTCATTCATTCATTATTATTACAATAATATAACAATCTTCTATTGCAATCGTATTTAACACCCCTTCATGTTTCAACATGATCATCATTCAATAGGTGAATGTTCTTTTGCATTCGCGTTCAATAACCTCATATGTTTTACCATTCGTAATGTAAAACTTTCTTTGTATTCATTATTAACAAACTATCATAAAACTTGTTTTTTATTAGTCTGTCTCCAACCTGTGATGTTTATCTTCCGCGTGCCCAAACTTTCTTTTATGTTTTCACCGACATCGCCAAAGTTATTTCTATTAGTTTGTCCACAATTTCTGATGTTTTACATGTGCAATCTTTCTTTTATGTTTTCACCGACAATGTCTTTTGTTCATCTACCACGATACCAAAGTTATTTCTATTGGTCTGTCTGTCCCCAATTTGTGATGTATATTTCCCACGTCCGCAATCTTCCTTTTGTTCACCTACCGCGGCGCCAAAGTTATTTCTATCAGTCTGGCGGTATTCTGTAATGTTTACCAAACGTGTCAACGGTCTTCCTTTGTATTTGAATTCAAGTTTTAGCAACGCCCTGCAAGCACACATCACCACTCTTACCCAACCGGGCTTCAAAAAGCGCGGGAAAAGTTCAGTTCATGTCTTAAGTTCATCAGCCGCAGACGTACGGAAACCACGCTCTGTATATGCACCATCATAGTGTATCATACCGTACAAGAGGTTTTACCACGCTCTGTATATGTACCGGCATTACATATCATACCAAAGTATACATATTTTATACACGACGTCTTTCAGACGGAGAATCCACAATGTGTCCCGCATGAATAAATATTTCCCGCCCATCATACAGTATTCAACTCCAATGATAAGGGTCCCGGGTTCGATTCCAGTGCGTATCACACATTATAAGTGTTCTCACCTTCTTATTTTTAACAATCACCATCTCCTTTAGCCTAACAGGTGGGACTCAAATATTAATTTAATCACTACTACGAAAGTACGTAATACAGAATGACGTATCAACAGATTTAATTCAAATTTCCATTATTTTTAAAAATACCCAGTATAAAGTCTCTAAAAAGAGGACACGACCTTTTACATGTCAGCACAACTAAAAACAGAAATATAACAACTTTCCAAATCCATGTCATCAACCCCTAATGACCTACCAAACCGTTTGACAACATCCATTAAGGAAACATGTTAGAACATCATTATTACGTAAAGTACCGCTAACATTCCAGCTTTCGGGTGTAGAAGTACGTCAACCACTACTCATTTACACCGAAAAATCGATGAACTACGCTCTGCAAAGGCGTCTGTATAGTGTGCAAAAAGGACGTCATTTAGTGAAACCCATGATGATCGTTACACCCAGCGGGTACATTGTCGACATTGTTGGTACATTTGTTGGTGTAAATAATGATGCTAGTATTACAAACTCTATGTTCGCCGACACAGCAAATGGTTTAAACCAGCTCTTACAACCAGGGGACTGCGTTTTGGTTGATAAGGGATTCCGAGATTCCATGACGGTGTTGGAGGTGGTGGGGATCATTGCTAAAATGCCATGTCTTTTAGAAAAGGGAAAGAAGCAGTGTGACTGCCTGGTTGCAAACCAATCCCGTATTGTGACAAAGGGCAGAAGCGAAAAATGGCCATCTCAAAATGAAGTACAAGATGTTTAGGGATAGGGTTCCAATTGCGGCTCTTCCCTACTTACGCGAGTATTTACTCATTGCAGGTGTCTTAGAGAATCAGTTTGCGCTTCCATTGACTAACGATGCACCAGAAAAGTCTGACGAAAGTATTGAAATCTTATCACGTTTTTGTTTAACAAACGAACTATACAAGAAACTACAGACATATGGTGATATTGACAAACGCTCAGCAAAGATTTTGGAACTGTATGACGGATCGTCAATTACTGACTTCCCTCGATTGACAGAAAAAGATTTATTCAAAATCACGCTTGGAATTTATCAAATTCAAAATGCTCACGCATATGCAGTAGAGCACATGAAATCTGATGGTAGTTTTTCACTGTTCCATTTGCATATCACTCCATACATCCTGAGGTTTAAAATTCAATCTCGACATGTACAGAGTTTGCAGTACACACTTTTCAATGAGTATGATCCAGAAAAATCAGGAGCCGACGCTATTCTTGGATGGTACTACAAATGCCCCAGTGGAGCTCGTGTTCTCGAATGTTGCTCGCATGTAGCTTCCGTTCTTTGGTATCTTGGTGTTGCTCGTTATGAAACTGTTCATTTTCCAGCTTCGCACCTAAGTGGTATTTTTCTGGACACTAGGGATACACACGGTAATGAAGATCCAGGCATGACAACTTTGGTTATAAGGAGATCTGCTGCACATTTTGAACACTAATCGTGGGGTTGTCATTAATATCTAAGGACAATATTGTCCATTCCTATAGAATTTAACAGTTTGTGATCTTTATATGTTTCCGGTGCCTTATTTTTGTGTTTGTATATGTGTGTGTCGGTGTGTGTGTGAAACAGACCCAAACGCTTTCTTTTCTGTCTATTTCGTAATATTAAATATCATATGACAATGGTCTTATTTGTAAGATTGTGTCCCAGGTGGATGAATGGATAAGCTCTTCGCCTTGTAATCAAGGGATCTCAGGTTCGATTCCCGGGGGGGACAGAGGAAGTTAGGATCCCTTGTTCAACTGTAGGTTCCATCCTTCGGACGTCATCATCTCATGGCAGGCAATGGCAAACCATCGTGGGTTCACCTTGCCCAGGGACCTTAGGATCACAGCCCTGCCTTCGGGAGGAATACCACATCATCTTGATCAGCATTTCGGAGGCGCTGATGGTACGTAATGCAATTCTCAGCCACCAAATACTCTCCCATACAGTATATTAAACTACCAGATGGTGCCCAATTTCAACACCCTGTATCAGCCAAAGGAAACATAACACCACTTTCGTTTCTACCTATTATTTGTCCCGTACTCTGATGCACATCATATGTGGAAATCATTGATCTCAGAGTTGTGGACGGTACCTACAAAAAATCCGAATATAACATGTAGTTTCCCATATACTCCATTATAAAAATTTGCGGTATTTTGGCCCTACTTTCTTGAAATCGTTATCAGTGTCGTCGAAATATTTTTTTCCTGAGGAGTTGCCTTTATATCTATAGGAATACAGCAAAAAAGCGAGAGAAATAGAACTTTTATTTTTGACGAGAACTTACACAGGGTCCTTTAAAATTACTTCAATATACTTTGGTTTTGTGACTATGTGTATTAGCTTGAATTCTATGGATAGGTATTAAATTGGAGAGTTTCCTTCTTGAAATTTAAGATATTTCTCTTTCTTTCGTTTCGCGTACTCATTTGTCTACCTCGAGATGCTAGCACTTTTATTCTACTCTAATAAAGAGAAAGTTAATAGACCAACTAAAGAGGTAGAAAGGTTGAAGCGAATTCTCACATGTAACGGTCCAAATGAAGTTGGGCTTATGTACCTTTAGAATAGTCTCTGAGAGAAAATAACAGAAGGAAACAGATTGCTCTTTGGATATTTAATTTCTATGAAATGGAATTTTTACTTATCTTTAGCTTACAATACTGTTTGGTTTGTTACAATTAAGACTCATTATTTCTGATAAAATATTGTGAATAGAACTTCTACACTTTTGGGGAACACTTTGCGTTGCTACGATAGCCAGTTGTTTCTGACCTCGCAACCTTATATCCAGTGGCGGCCTCTGAGGCAGTGACGCCGTGACATGTCACTGCCTTGAGAGGTAGAAGATTCAGAATATTAAAAGAAAGCGAGTTAAATATCATAACTGCTTCTGAATTTCTTCCTTTTTCTGCCCGCTGCCGTATCTATTTAGTCGCAAGACCTAGCGCGAAAGACCTGGCGATGGCAACTCTGCTTCGGTGACTGTCACCAGGCCCTTGCTTCTGAATGCTGCTTGGCATAGTGGTATCACCATATACGCGCCCTATCAGTTGTGTACGGGAAAGGCTTTCCATTGCTTCTAGCTCGTGACAACGAAAGCTTGTCACTCAGAATCCGAAAGCAGCCGATATTTCACGATCTCATATACACTGCTTGGGGGTTGCCGCGGGTTTCTCACACCAGGTGGAATTTTCAGTCTCGTGGAGTAAATACAGTTTACGAGTATCGGAAAGATCTAATTGATGTTATGTTAGCAATAGAAAACTGTGAAGATATAACATTACAAACCACCTTAACTCAAGCTTCCGCGTACATGCTATTATTAAATGAAGAAAATTTCGTATTTTGGTTGACTTTTTTCCACAAGATTATGCCACACGTAGAAACTATTTTTAGCCAACTACAGAAGAAATGTACTGATCCTGTCAAGGTTCGAGAACATCTGCATAATTTTCAACTTGGTATGCAGTCAGTCAGAGAACAATTTGACAACATTATTCAGGAAGTAGAAACCGAATTAGAAACTGCAAGAGACGGACAATGTGAAAAAATATGGCGAAGTGAGGCGTTCTATAACGACAAAAAAAGACAAGCATTAGAAGTTTGTGATGCAATCCTAGTGGAGATCAAATCTAGATTTCACTTCACTGAGCACCTTGTAGCTACGAGATTATTTGCTGTAGAAGAATTTGACAATTACAAAAAGGAGTTCCCCGATAATTATCTCAGTGAGATGGTTAAAAAAATATCCCTTCTTGGAGAAAAAGAAATTAAAAAGCGAACTGAGAACGGTGTCTGGCGCGGTGTCATTCTTAATGTTTATTATAGACGACGAATTGTGCGACATGTTTCAAGAAACAGCTAAACTCTTAAAGTTATTGATAACTATGCCAATGTCAACAGCAGAAGCAGAGAGATCTTTCTCGATGTTGAACAGAATAAAAAAATTCCTAAGAAATACCATGAAAGAGGAAAGATTAACTGCGTTAGGCATGTTGTTATGTGAAAAGACATTCGTTAATGAGATAGATAATTTTAACAAAAAAATTATCGACGTCTTTTCCAGCAAGAAAAATCGTCGCATGGAGTTTCAGTATCGTGCATCATAACTAGTCAACCAAACGTGTTCAGTTGAAAGTTCGAAGAGAATAAACAGTGCAAGTGAAGTGTTTCTTTTTAAACAGTGTACTCGTGTTTTATTCAATATCAGTGTGTATGTGTCTTTTTTTTATCAACAAGATAAATAACAAACTTAGTTAAATAGTCAAGATTTATTCCCCAAATTTGATTTCTGAATTCACTTCAATATATAACTGACTGGCATGAAGAAGAATAGAACTTCAGTGAAAGGAGCAAGAGAGTACCTACCTGATTACTGATAATGTGACCACAATCGATTATAATTAAATTGAAATTCTATATATGTTCTAATAATAATAATAATAATAATAATAATAATAATAATAATAATAATAATAATAAAATAATAATAATAATATAGTTCTGTCACTACCTAATAAATTGTTACCAGCCGCCACTGCTTATATCGGACACGACGAGATGTAGAGCAAGAGGGAGCTTCTTATTCAGTGTCGACACTGATGGCTTTTTAGTGAAAATCTCTCACGCCTGCCGGCGCCGAATGATTAATGTCTCAGAAAATCTCTCAGAAAGTTCTTCAACGGCCTGATCTACTGCCTGATGTTCTTACAGCAAGGGTTATAGCATTAAGAAAACTGAATTTAATGTTGGAGAATCCTTTTTCCTGTGGAAAGGAGGACTGCGTAGTTAGCAAGAACGTGGATGAAGATGAACAGAGGCGACAGTGCAGTTCAACTCATAATATGTATGTGACTCGTCGGAACTGGGAAGCTGTTCGAAGAGAAGTAGTGCACTCTTGCTTAAACTTCCTCGGTGTTCGACTGCAAAGAGAAGATGATGGCATTCCTAGCTCCATTCAGAATACTTTATCCGCATCTTCAGTACAGTCGATGATAAATACTGCTCTTCCATTAGTAGAAGCAATATTTGGAAAAGAAGAGGTACTATTACTAGTGGATAGTGCTGATGCAGGAATGAAATATTCTGAGAGACTGAGGAGACTATTACCAGTCTCCTCTGGAATGCTGCAGAAACTTCTTGCTGCCTAACTTCCAACATCGCCTCACGAGCGGTTGAACGAGCTGTTTCACACTATAACCAGCTTCGAAGTATTCATTGTTTGTCGAAGAGTGGAAACACGACTAATGATCGACTTATGATATCACTAAATGAAAAGTTACTACAAACTATGACCGAAGACTGGCTGTAGCGGAGTTCTTGAAGCAAAAGGATAGACGAGATAGTGGTATCTATAAAAGAAGGGAATTTGTGAAGTTTTTCAGAGTAGAATAATCTGTTGTATTCAAAATCAGCATCTTTCTATCACATAGGCCTCTGTTGCGATGTTATCGGTCAGTGCCCTTTATTCGGTGATAGTAGATCATGTATCAATTGCCGTGACAGTAGTACAGGTTTTAAGACTATGGTAACTAGATGGGCAACTTACTCGATTACATTATAAACATATAAGAAACCAAACAATGCAGAACACATTTAGATGTAGAGTGTGAAAATATTAGCAGGAGTGTAACTAATAACAACTGGAAAAACACGCTTTAAAGCACGTGAGAAATCAAACAGTATGAAACACCAACTAATATGGGACAGGTTAAAATTTGAAGTGTGAAAATAACACTAGAAATTAATCAGTTTCAAGTGGAATAACAGAGACTAGGAATGAGAAGAGAGAAACCAAACAATGTGAAACAGATTGAGATTTAAAGAGTAAAAAATATAGCAGAAGTGGAATCACTAACAAAAAGGCTTACATGCTATGAATTAAACCATGATTAGATTTAAATCATAAAGATAAATTTTTGATTACATTGTTTCTTAAAATATAAAGTATTGGTAGTAATATTTAGTATTGCTACTGCATACATACGTATACACATAAAATGATTTCGTTAGGGAAATGATTAAGTTCACTTATTGTTATTTTCTTGTTAAGTAGTATGTGTCTTATATCGTTTGTTTTGTACCCTCTCCATCTGTACCAATAGAGTTCCTCGTCTTTGTCCTGTCTATGTCCAACTTAAAAATATGGATATAAAAATAAATAAATAAATAAATAAAGGAAGGAAGGAAGGAAGGAAAATATCCAATTATGATAGTTCAGTACGGTTTTATCTCTAAGTACCGGCTTGAAGGCGGATCTGAGCCAAAATGTAAAAACGAATATGTCCTCTCCTTCATTGATGGCGATGTGTTGAATAGGAAATGAAACGGTTAGCAAAAGTTTAACAAATACGTCATTTGGTATGTCATTATTTCAAAAGTGTACATTATACAAACCATTACTTTAAAAAATCCCTGTGCATTTGAATTTTGCTGGTGTGTCAAGGGCCCTTTTGTGCCTGGATACACACTAGCGATTTCTTAAAAAAAATGCACTGAGATATGGTGCAGTGTGGTGTCACAGTGGATATGACACAAGATAGAAACGGGTGGAGGACAGTGATCCAAGCTGAGAAAAAAGCTTAGAAGAAGAAATAGAAGAAGAGAAAAAAATGAGGTGAAAATTCAAAGAAAACCTTAACGTTGTTTAAGTGTTCTAGTTTTACTCACATAATCAATGTTATTTGAATTCTAAAAGAAGATTCACTATTTACACAAGTCTTCGTACTGAAAAGACACAACAAAATCCAACCAATTAAATATTATAAAACAAGTAGTAGTCCCACAGTATACATCAGGTGAAAAAATTTGATTTGTAACAGTGTAACCACGTGAAAATTTAAGTTTCAATTTTTGATTTTTTTTCTTTACCCTCCATTTCCAAGTCAAAAATTTTAATAAGTTGAATTAAAATTTGAAAAAATATATTTAAGACTAGATTTGTCGAGTGAAAAACAATTTAATTTCATTTTAGCATTTTATTTCATGGGCAGATTAGTATATTTTATTCTGAGCATTATACTAATTACTAATCTCAGCAGCACTGCGGGTAGTCTACTAAACTAGGGTGATATCCATAATTACCAGGGCCCGGATCTTGTTGACCTAAAATTTTCTAAAAAGTGACCTATAAAATGACACTAAAATTCCTGTAAAATGACCCTAAAATTCACAAAAATTGGCCTTAAAATTTACGTTTTTTAAAAACGTTTATTTCGTTAAACGTTGTCATTTTTTTGAATATCTATTGGATTTTAATTATTTCTCACTCATTCTCAAAAATTTTGTTTCAGTTAGTTGCAGTCTATTGATCAGGCCATTGTACGGCATTTTACGTATTGAAAGCGTCAATTCACTCCCGAATTGAAACTAGGAGCACACTTAAAGAATAGAAGTTCGCAAGTGCAGACTGAATGCGTGAGAATAATAGATAAAAAAAAATGTTTAAAATCTGTAAGTCTTCTAATCCACTTTTAGTTATTCTCGTGATCACATCCTTTGTGGTCAATAATCAAAAGCCATCTGTTTGGATACGTACCAATCCTTACCCCTAATCAACCAGCTACAGCTTAGTGTTCATTAGCTTTCTAGAAATGCAGTTTTCCACCCCAATAATCAGGAAGCAGGAAAAGATATAACTTTGTATTTTTCAAATCCGTAAACAGTGTTCAGTTTAAGAGTTTCTTATGTAGAAGAAGAAAGATTAAAAAGACCATAAATTACCTGAAAGTTACCTTAAAATATTAAAAAATGACCTGAAACTTCAAAAAGGCAAAAAGTGACCAAAAGTTGACCCTAAAACAATACACTTTTAGAACCTTGAGTTGATGGATAACGTTTTTATTTGAAGTTGCATTGTCCTATGCGTAAGAGAAAAAAGTTGACTTGTCAACAATATCCGGGCCCTGATAATTACTCTCATAGGGATATATGGGGAACCCGGTTTAGTGAGTCCATATCTTAGGCCCAACTGGATCGTTCATCTCCATCAACATACTCAATTTTGAACTTGTGACCTTCTACATCTTTGTCAATTTGATGATGATTCACCAAGTAGTCCTTGTGAGATTTTGTGTCTCCCGGACACACAGACAGACAGATTAAATAGTACATAAAGAAATTTTTGGTAAACCAAAATCCTTAATTATAAGATACAGACCAAAGCTTTTTATAGAGATGTACAGAATGTACTATAATGTTTGATTTTTTTTTTTCATTTGTCATTATGCTGTCTCCATATCGAGAAAAATAATCACTAGAAGCGCTTCTAAATATGCATACGAAGGAGAATCTAATTGTCCGTAAGATTATTCTTAACTGAACAAGACAAGTAAACCTAAATTAATTGCCATCATATATGTGTGTGTCTTAATTGCGAACACTTATCGTTGAATCAATTCCAACATTAACATTACCTTTTAGCCAAAGTTGTATTGCCTGGAAAAGGAACAAATGAGTTTTAATACAAATTTCAATATATTATTAGAAGAGCAACTGCTTGAATAAGTTTTAATGTTTAGTTACCTCATGTTTAGTTGCCTAATTGTTTTAGTCTGCTGTTTAGCTTCTCCAAATATTTAGATACAATTCTTAATGTAATTAGCTCGCAAGGAACGGACACGAACGTGTCATCTAGTGTTGCCACGAGAAGAGACAGAACCCTTTGGGACTAGACAGACTACTTGTCTCGTTTTCAAGACGAAACGTCTCGTTTTGTCTCGTGTCTTGAAAATGCAAACACAGTTTTTGAATTTAAAACAAACACATACAGCAAACGTAACGGTTTCGATGTTGTAACTTTGTCTTCCTCGGACGACACATTAAGATGTTTGAACATCGAAACCGTTACGCTTGCTGTGCGTGTGCGTGTGTGTGTGCTTTTAATAAAGTTAAGTGTGATATTCTTGTCAGCTTGTTTTTATTAAATTATTTCTTCATGTTTAATTTTTCGGCTGTTTTTAGCATACACTACATGATTTCCTACAGTAATTTGAGTCCCACATTTATAGTTGAAATATAAGTTTTGGTTCCATTGCATTTTATTGTCAATGGTTAAGATGCCTTAAACCTCATTTAACGGGGACTGAGGAAATAAAATTTCTTCACATATTTGTGAACTTGAACCCCTGCCCTGCATGGCTTTGGTATGTGTCCTTAAAGGAGCAGTTCAAGTTAAAAACAAGTTTGGTGCAATAGAAAGAGTAACAAAAAATAAGAGACCCATATTTTTTATATCTTGATAGGCCGTCTCGTTCAGCTTCTACAGACATTTGTTTTTGATGAATCGTAAATGCTGATGTCATTGGTGGGATACGCGAGAAACTCAATGTGAGTCAGCAACCACTCTCTTGTACGCAGCTGATAAACCTTTAATAGTGCATTGGATTTAATAGATTGTGTTTTGGATTTGTTAGTTGCTCTGTGTTGAATTCTTGAGGGAAGTTTTTGTAAGTTGTTTTCCCTATAGCATTAGTATAAAAAAAAAGAGTAGAGAGAGAGCAGTAATTACGTTTGTTGTGCGAAACAGTGTTTCTTCCAGACATGTTTTTATGGTGGCACTGTCTCCCGGAGCTCTGAGAGATTCCCCCGGAGGAGACCAAAATAGTACGTCTATAATGTAATAAATATAATAGTACTGTGTAAAAATAATGTGCCTCTCCGAATACTAAGTGTCCCTTTCTCTCCCCCCCCCCTTCGGATTTTTTTTTCTCAAAAGAACACTAGTGTGAAGTAGAAAACACGTGTTAGTACAGCGCGTGCTGTGTCTAAGTGAAATAGAAATGCCTAACACCTGCTGTGTTTTCGGTTGTAATTCTTGTGCAATTGAATCTGAGGACGTAAAGTATCTTTTCTTATGTTTCTAAGTCGTGAGAAATCACCAGATCGATATAAATTATGGCTCAAGAAAATCAATGGGAAAAAATGTACCAAATAAAATCACTCGTGTTCCAAACATCTTGAAGAGCCTGCCTTCGAGAAGTCAAGTTTACTAAAAGAAAAGTTAATGCCAGTGGCGGATCTAGACTGGGGCCGGGGGCCTAGGCCCCCCAGTTTTTGAGTGACAAAATTGATTTAAGCTATTATTTAGGTATTTTTGAAATTGTTTAGGAAACATGATATACATATCATAGTCTGGGTTCTGACTCCCCCCCCCCTGAGTTTTTACCGTCTAGATCCACTTCTGGCTAATGACAGGAGAATTATTTACACGCAAACTGAGAAAGAATGCTGTTCCAAGTATACTATTGAAACGTTTAAAATCCGAGCCATTGAACAGGCACCGATCCAGTTACCAACGTACAAATATCGTACAAGACGCAATTGACGGTTGTAGTCAAGACGAGGCATTAGAGGGTAATAGAGACGATGTCACTCATGATTCTGAAGATACTGCTTTAGAAATAAGCTATACAATGTGAATTAGGGAGTGAAATATACCGGCTTGTAGAAGGAATCAGTGACGATGACTGTTCCTCAAGACATTGATTCATCGTTTAATTTCTCTGTATCATGTGACAATGATGATGAAACGGGTGATGAGAGTTGTTCCGCGGACAGCTATGAGAATAAAAGAAATTTAACCGGTGAAGTGTTTTTCGTATTCTGGCAAACTTTACAGATGTTATTTCATTTTTGCCTCATATGTTGCGCTCCTGTAGATACCTTGAAGCACAAAATTATAGGCTCAGCGTTAAAAATTGCAACAAAACGTGAAAATGAACATACTTATGTTTGGGAATCGGAAGAATGATTAAAGAAAAGGTATTTAGGTGTTTACTTGTTTACTTGTACTTAGGTTAGCAATCTCGTCCGCCATCTCTTTACATATTGGTTTCGATTTTTTTTTTTTTAACGCTGAACTCATGCTTTATTGGATACGTTTTATAATATTATAAAAATGTTTGTACAGCCCACCATCAGATATCATTTTCTACATGCAGATGATATTTGTAAGTCTTTGCAACCAGTTCTGGAAAAGGAAACCGCACTTAGAACTAGGGATGGCCACATTTTCCGGAAAAACGGAAAACGGAAAATATTTTTTCCGGAAACCGGAAAATTGAAAACGGAAAACGGAAAATTTTCCGGAAAATCGGAAGGCGGAAAATTTTCCGGAAAAACGGAAACGGAAAATTTTCCGGAAAAACGGAAACGGAAAATTTTCCGGAAAATCGGAAACGGAAAATTTTCCGGAAAAACGGAAACGGAAAATTTTTCCGGAAAACGGAAGACGGAAAATTTTCCGGAAAAACGGAAAACGGAAAATTTCCGGAAAAACGGAAACGAAAAATTTCCGGAAAAACGGAAACGGAAATTTTCCGGAAAACGGAAAATTTTCCGGCAAATGAAAATGTTCACTTGGAATAGTGACATTATTCGTCTTACATTAAGAAATATAACGAAAAATGCTACGCGAAAACAACCTGTAAATGAGGCAATGCTCTTCACCATCTAGTGCTAAAGAAACGCAACTCAAAACTTAACAGTGGATAGGAGAGAAAAGGTCGAGTAAATCAGCGACGAAACATTCCTTCCTCCTACATCTATTTGTACACTTGCTTAATCATGTACTTTTTTTGTTTGCGTGAGGGCTTGCAGATCATTCGTTTGCACCGGGAAACTCCCATCATGCGTGTGTTTCGGGGAATCCCCGATTATGCGTGTACTTGAGCGCAGAACTCTGGCAGTAGAGCTGGCAGTGTGTTATTAATACAACTGGTATGCTTATATTCCAACCATTTCTTCATTGCTTATCGTGATCACGGTGATCTGTCAAGGTCACAGATCCTGGGGGGCCGGGGGCAGCCCCCTCAAAGTTCATGTGGACCCCGCATTCTATTTACATATATACAATATTTTGCACAATTTGAATTCAGTTTGTCTTAAAACCCTCATATATACCTTCTGCATCTGAATGGATCCCCAAAGTTAGAGAAATCGGCGCCCTAGATTGATTCTATAGAATCCACACGCAGTAGTATTGGCGGGAGTACACTACGTATTCCAACGGAGCTCAGGCGTTAGAACATCGGATTAACATTCAGAAGGCCGATGTTCGATTCGAGCACCCTATCGTACCGATGTTTTTTTTTTTTTTCTGTAAGTTTATTACTCAGTTACATCCGACCTGTGCCATAGACTTTTTAACCCTAAGATAAATTCAATTGTACTGATGTAATTCAATTTTACACTTTACCCTAGTGTTACCATCTTGCAACTACAAGCGTCACGAATTCCAAATACCGGTATTATTGACTATAAATACCATAGTATTTAGCACTACTTGAAATTAGCACCAGCTATTCATATAATGATCTATTCCACATAATTCTCTTCGTAATTTTTTCCGCTAATTTCTCTTAAACTGAAGGACGATTCCACCTAGTCATCGATACATCAATTCAGTTCTCAATGCTGACTTATTATCTATGTTTCTGTATGCATTTGAAAGTTTTACTTATTATTAGAGCAACCCAAAAGCATACAAAGCATAAAAAGCATAATAGCTATTTACACATATGGTTGGTACCTTGAACATGGTTGTGGCTGTCTAAGGGTCCAGAAGAAACTAATTTTAAAAGCATAATTTTAGAAAATAAACCATAAAACATAATTTAAAAGATATAGCACAATTCTTTAAAAAATCTCTAACTTCAAGTTTAACATACTGTATTAATATTTTTAAGAAACAATATTTACAATGCAAAATCATTGAGAACATAACAATGCAACAATGAAAAGCTTATTTTTATTTCTGTAAACTTTTTGGTCTAATCTTTTGACGTGGAGAAAAGAATAAAGGACAAAAAGAAGAAAACTTCCACCAACAATGAATAGTACACAAGAACTCCACACTATACTGTTATGTGTACCTCTTGAAGTTGAGCACTTTCTGTACTTATTGGTGGCGTCTTTTACTTTCCTTTTCTGTATATATGCACCTCTAAGGCGCACACAAGTGATTAAAAAGAAAAAAAAAACTGACTCGAGTAAAGCCTCTCTTTACAGTGCATTAGGTAGAAAGTTCATTAAATATGAAAGAAACTGGTTGCATAAAATATTAATAAATTGATCAAGATATTTAGAATATTTAATGTATAGTAAATATTATACGTTATACACGATTAATGTAAAACAATGATTAAAATTAATAATAAAGCATAATTTGGAAAAAAATAAAGCATAATGTGGGTTGCTCTACTTATTATTCTACATTCATGTTTTGTTACTAAATTGTGAACTCCTAATGCAATTAAAGTGTTTTATATTATTATTATTATTATTATTATTATTATTATTATTATTATTATTATTATTATTATTATTATTATTATTATTATTATTATTATTATATAAACGTAGATGATAATCTAGGTGCTGCTACCTCTATATCTCAGATTATCGCTTCACCTGGCGCACGCTCAAATGCATTTAAAGTAACAGAAAGATCCCAGAAAAAAATGTTTTACAAATAAGGGAACTACGTAAGAAACAGAAAAGAATTCTGTTATCTCAGAGACCCTAAACCTTGTTCTTCCGCAAGAGCAGAGGTGCTTCATAGTAAAATAAGTAATATGGTACCAAAGGATCTTCTTCCTTTGCCTTTCGTTGAAGCAATTCGGTTTCTTGAATTTATGAATGAAGTAGAACCAAGTTACCAGTCACCATCCAGGCAAACTGTGACGCCGTATTGAGGCCTTGTTTTCTAAGGAGAAGCGTGGCTGCGGAATCGATTGATTTGACAACAGATAGCTGGGCTTCGCAGGCTACGGAAAGTTATATTGCAATCACAGCCCACTATATGCTTCCATCTAAGTTCAGTAAGTTCAGTCCTTCAAATAATTGAAATAGAAGTGAGGCACACAAGGGTAAACCTAACTCAGCACTTAGCACATGTTGCAGAGTAGTGGAACATTTTAGATAAAATACATACAATTGTCTATGACAATGCTAGTAATATCACAAGTGCGATACGAGAACTTCCGTATGGAAGCATATGTTGTTTTGCTCAGACCCTACAACTCTCTATAAATAAGGGACTTGCAATAGAGAAAATCGAGAAAATGTTAAGTGTTGCTAGTCGGATTGTTTCCCACTTTAAACATAGTACGTTGGCAACGTCAGAACTGGAAAAACAGTAAAGGTTATTAGGATTGGAAGTACATTTCCTTATACAGCAAGTTAAAACTCGGTGGAACAGCATACATGAAATGCTTGAGAGATTGATAGAACAAAGAAGAGCTCTTAATAATGAATTATCAGATAGAAATGTAACAAAGACGTCAGATTGCAAGAAGTTTAACCCTTTAAGGATGTCCAAAATTTTAGACTTTCACTCAAACAGCTACTGCTTCCTTACTATTTATCGTAGGATCATGGTTCATATCTCGTTTTTCTCACGATAGAGCATACTTACCAACGGTACCACGTGTCTGTATCATAAACCTTAACCGGAAAATCGAAAAAAAAACTGATTTTTCTGAAAAAATCACCCCTTCGTAACACTTGCGCCCCTCGGGCCCGTCCCCGGTTTCACGTAGGGATCTAAAAAAATTGATAAATACCCAAAGGTAAGTCTACACACAATCCTTATGCAAGTTTCAATCTGATATCTTGAAAACTAAAGGCGTGAAAAAGTTTTGAAATTTGCCTTAAGAAAAAAAGTCACGTCCCTTCGCACCACTTGGCGCCGCCAAGTTGACCATCCGGTTTCAAAACGCATCTGCGGTGTTCTTTGGTCCATCCTTGACTTGAAAAATAAAAAATATTCCGGCTTAAATACCTGTTATAGAACCTAAATAAGCGGTCAAAGACGCTTAAATACCTGTTATAGAACCTAAATAAGCGGTCAAAGACGATAGTACGCCATGGTATATAAATATACCAGAACTCTTTAAAAGGTTAAACTTCCTACAGACTAGGGATAGCCACATTTTCAGGGAAAACGGAAAACGGAATATAATTCTTCCGGAAACTGGAAAATTAGAAAGGAAAGACGAAAAATTTTTCGGAAAAACGGAAACGGAAAATTTTCCGGAAAATAGGAAACGGAAAATTTTCCGGAAAATCGGAAAACGGAAAATTTTCCGGAAAAACGGAAACGGAAAATTTTCCGGAAAAACAGAAACGGAAAATTTTCCGGAAAAACGAAAAACGGAAAATGTGATTTCCGGAAACCGGAAAACTCTTTTTCCGGAAATGGCCATCCCTACTTAGAACGTGCCACCGCACCTCTCACAAACGAAATGCTTGGCACTGTGTAGTATGTATTGTAAACCTGCTCTCGCTCTTTGCCCACCTATGACATCATCACAAGATCTTTCTTCCTCTGTTACTCGCTAACGACTGAACGTATCGCAATCAAACAAACACCATTCCTTTTAGAATTTTCAACTCTACAAATGGAAATAAATTGTAAAAAATGCATTTCTAAGTCGAACTGCTCCTTTAAGCTTACTTTTAACAACGCATGTCCTGCACACACTATATATAGATATATATATAGATATATCTTTATAGATATATAAAGATATATATAGATATAGATATAGATATAGATATAGATATTGATATAGATATAGATATAGATATAGATATAGATAATAGCTGTGTTGATTCAACACAATGCGGTGATCCAGCGTGACTACCACTTTTTGTCTTAAACCAACACAATACACGGCGTTAATTTCGGTAGTGGGAGAAAAAAAGTTTGCTACAGCGAGACTTGAACATGGATTACTCAGAAGTCTAGCGTCTTACCTACTTGGCTAATTCGGCAGACAGAATGAACACTTGATTTAAACAGTATAGAGATTTTTAAAAAAATGTTGCTGAACACTAAACACTAAATCAGTCACGACTTATACCATAGTTCAATTCTTTTTCATTGGTCAACTAAAAAGCATAATTCCCTGTCCCTTTCACCACCCTTTCCATCGTTTTTTTTTTAATAGCCAAACTATACGAGCCACCGACGCGATGGCCAAAACATTGTCTTTCATTGTGCTTTTTGGTATTGTCTCTGGAGCCTGTCATGACATCGCTATTACTAAAATGGCTATTACATGGCATCGCTATTTTAGCGTTGAATCATAATAGCAAATACGGTCTGTAATTGTAATTGTAATATTACAAGTTCCATTTTGTTTTGCACTTTCCCTGTCAAAACATTCTTATATTTTCGTATCTAATACCGTAAGACGGGGTTACTTTGCACAAGATTTACAAAAAATGAAAAAAATGAAATTTTAAAAGAATAAAGAAAATCTCATTTAACTTACAAACGTAATAGTTCAGAACACTGTATTTTAAACATATAATAGCTATATATATAAGGAAAACATTCGTGCAAGTTAATTAGTGAACATTCAGTATGACCATAGTTATTGAAATATAAACTTTGGTGCAAAGTAACACCATAGGTGGGGTTCCTTTACACAACATACAAAGAAGTATATTCAACATACGAACATAACGTTTCTGTGCAATGTTTTCCATTCAGTATTTATACATTTTACTTTTTACACAAAACTGCATGCAGTCTAGAAATATTGATATTAGCATGATGGTACCAGTATCAGTACTTAGTTTGAATTATCGATTTTTGTAAAGAAAATTATATATTTTCTGGTACCGGCACAGGGACCACATTCTAATAGTTTAGCATATGTCCCACAAAAATATCAACTCAGGAACAGAAAAAAAATTCCCGTGAACTGATTTTCCTTGGTTATTCCTTATGTCCAAGAATATCATTCCAACCTTAATCAGTGGAAGATTTACTGGGTTTGAGACTTTTAGGCTCAAGCCCATCCAAATTGCATAATTTCTGTTTTAAAAAATCTAATGTTAGTCATTCCTATGCGTACTAGTTGCAAGCTACCCCTTCCCCAAAAGTCTAGTGATTTCTAAGAAAACGAAGCCTTTGTGAGTGAAGCCCCCTCAAACTACTATTCTGGATCCGCCACTGTTCATAATTTATTTTCCAACAAGAAACTCATTCTGGCATCTACCTAAATAGGAAATTTACCTAAATTTAGAATGCAGGAGGTTCCAGTAGTAATAATTTCATATCTAAACGGTATTTTGGAGCTGTGCAAAGTAACTTCGAGTAGAGGCTGAAACCGCTTTCTCGCAGTTTTACTTTTTTTTATGACTTTAAACCGTTTCACATTTCAATTAAAGCTATTGCATCAAAGTCCCATTATACACAGTAGTATTCTACAAAACTGACTTAACTTTCACGGAAATTCTTGTTCGTGATATCTTTCAAATTTTATCGGCCTTTACAGCAACTGTTTTCCTTACCTCTACAACAACAAACTCTGCGGGTAATTAGAACTGAAAATGGTATGAGGGGAAAACATGTATTGTAATACAAACTTTCCACTCATATCTATTCCATCTATCACAACAAAACTTGGTACACACATTTCTTATCCTCTATAGTATTTTTCGACATACATTTGGACTGTGTGCTTTTACCTGGGGCCATTCCAGAGGGGTCCAAAGTTGATGGGAGGGATTTCTGTAGGAGATTTTTCCCGACATTCTCTCAATTTTCCCTGTTCAAGTACGTTATGGGCCCTAATACATAGCACCTCTGGAAAACTTGTTTCATGCTTAAGAGAATGAAGTGTAAACCATGAATTTCCAATGAACAATGTTGATGCAATAGCTATTTCACTGCGAATCTTTGATTTTCAGTGGGCCCCAGGGACTTTCCTAATCTTTTTTGTGCATGGGACATGGCACCTAATTTTTTGTGCATGAACATATCTTTGTTATGTTTATCAAATGAACTAGGTTTGATTCGGGTGTCCGGATGAGACGTTCATGTCCGTTCCTTGTCAGATATATTTTCAATATATTATCAGATCTCAAAACCAAAATGGTTTTATCTCAATTGAACTAAGTCTCGATATGTTGGAATAGAACTCTAAATTTCAAAGTTCCCAAATACAGTATTTGAAAACAATTCTACTATCAGACTTCTATCCACATTGGGATGTTTTGGTTGGGGAGCTTTAATAAGATATATAACTAACTCTATGGTCTATGGAACCCGGAGGTTCAATGCCGCGTTCAGAACAGGTCCCCATTGACTTCTGTTCTTGACTAACTGGATTCAGTCTCTACTTTGTATTCCTATTTCTGTGAGATCCATCTTAATATTATCCTACCATCTGCGCCTAGGACTTCCTAATAGACGTTTTTCCCTTGGATTTCCAGTTAAGAACTTTGAAAGCGTTCCTACTTTCTTCCAATCTGGCTACATGACTTGCCCACCTGAGCCTCCTGGACTTGATGATACTAACAATGTTTGGTAAATGGTATAAATTATGCAGTTCTGAAGTCTCTCTAGTCCTCATTTCCGTTCCTCTTGGATCCGAATATTCGTCTCAGGATTCTATTCTCAAATACTTTCAGTCTGTGTTCTTCTCTCAGAGTAAGCGACAATGTTTCGCAACCATACAGCATAAAAAGGTTGTCGAAAGCATTATTTGATATTTTGGCGCTGCTATAATTTGCAGTATTACGATCTTGGTGAATTTCCATGTATATGGTTTCCTCTGCGTTTATTTTTAATAGATATACAACATCAAAATCAATTCTAACATTATTTGGGTTTGCCGCCGAAAGGATAAACTTGCAATTAAAAACATATCTACAGAATCCATGTAACTTCCCATTCTTCCTATAGAATCAACATTGATTGACTCAATATTCTATTTTATATATAAAAAAGAAGTGTGTCTCAAAGTGAAATCTTCCTAGAAATGTTTCCGATGATTGCTCAGAGATTTGCTCTTTTGCCAGCAGGCGTATAGGTTTAATAAATGTGCAGATTAATCGTTACAGAAATAAAAGATTGCCACTGGTTGCTAACCTGTCTGTCGCCAATCTGGTGAGGCCTCCTGTTTCTTTGGCTGTTTAAAAAAAATCTCACGTAATTTTCCATTAGAAGTCTATATATTCGTACATATTTTCCAGAGATACGCAAAAATACGGAAAGACTCACTTTTGTACTTCACCTTACATTGCAGTGACTTTCATTTATTGAGTGGCAATCTAAATTAATTGAATTACATGGTTCGAGAAAATGAAAAAGATGTTCTATCTCTACTTGGTCGGATGATATTCAATCATAAAATGTATTTAGATTTTAGGTTTTCTTTTCCTATCAAAAACTATATGACTATCGTTATTTTATCTTTCTTTTTGTGTCTTTTCAGATCCAAATGACCTGTTATTACCCGTACCTTGTATATTGCAGGTGACGCACGCTTCACCCTGAGGGATATTAACCCAAGACTGTGCACGCATCTCATTTACACATCAGCATATATTGACCCTTTCACAGATACGCTCAAGCCAGCCAACAGTGCAGACCTAAAGGACTACATCACGTTACAGGGCATAAAACAACATCATCCAGACATAACTATTCTTTTGGGGATTGGAGGTTGGTCAGAAGAGGAAGCAAGGACATTTTTATATTTCCTGAACAAAAATAAGACTTTGGATTGGGCAGAAGATTTTGCAATATCAGCAACAAACTTTGTACAAACCAATGGTTTTCAAGGTATCGATTTGAATTGGGAACTACCGTTCGACAGTGATGAAACTAATAATTTATTATTATTAGTGAGTGAACTTGGGAGATCCCTCAAGTCAGCTGGACTGCTATTTTCTGCTGTGGGCTCCGGTAGAAATTTGTTACGCGAAAATTCTCAAATAGTGGAGCCTTGGAAATCACTTTTTGATCAAATTCATTTAATGACATATGACTTCCTTACTCAAACAAGTTCCACTTTAATGGCTGATTTTCAGTCGCCACTGAAATTGAAACGAAGTGACATATACAGAAGATTGACGTGCGAACGAATTTTGAAATCGTGGAGTGCTCGCGGTATAGAACCTCAAAAACTAATTTTGGGAATCCCAACATTTGGAATAACATGGCGCCTACGAGACACTGAAGAATTTCAACCACCAACTGCAGCAAAGTGGCCAGGTCGTTTAAGATCTAAACTAGTGAACAGTAGTGGGTATCTCGCCTACATTGAAATTTGTCATCAGGTTAGAGCCAAAGGGTGGGTTTCAAGAAGTGCAAATAACATGGGATCTTATGCCTATAGTGGACTTGATTGGATTGGGTTTGAGGACCCAGCGTTGGTACGACGAAAATCCAACTACGTGAAAAAGAATGGTTTCGGTGGTGTGGCATTTTCAGACTTATCATTAGACGATTTCAGAGGCGTGTGTGGCTCAGTTAGATTTCCACTTGTACGAAGTGCAAAGAAAGTGCTCGCGAAGAAACGTAAAAAACAAACTAGTCGACCTAATAAACAAAACAAAGATCAAACTCCAGGAAATGCAATACGGAACGAAGAGAAAAATCCTGCTGCTAAAGGACATCAAAAAAGTAAAGTAATGCAGAATAACAATCGAAAATCAAGACGGAAAAAACAAACTGATGAAGAAAACGTTCAAGAAGATTAAATTATGTTATTTTTAATTACCTTGAATACCCGCACCATCATTGGTCTTTTAGCCCCTTAATTTATTTAGGAAACTATTTTTCTTATGTTTAAAATGGACTAGAATTTGAATATCTTGATTTTACTGATTTTGTGTTTAAATTTACTTAAATGTCCCGTGCTACGTGAAAATTAAATTATGTTGCAATTTTAATATTTCGTAATCAAATTTAAGTAACATGGAGTTTATATACGTATAATCAGGACCGGTTCTACCATCTGTGCAACACGTGCATTTGCACGGAGCAGCAAATTTCGAGAGGTGGCAAAATCTGTCATAACTATATTATTTAAAATAAATATTTATTGTTGAAAACAAACTTCATGATAATAGTAGTTAAATTTAATAAGATGACTTTTTATTTGGATACTACTACATTCATAAATCATGTTTAGGTCGCATTAGTTTAAGGTCACTTGGACAGTGCTAAAACACATGGTCAAATAAATCCCAGCATGAATTGCTTGATTGTTGTCAAATACAAGAATTCAATTCTCGAAAAGTAGCGAACATCTGTTCCATTTACGTAGTTAGTTATCATAGTTTCGTTATCATAGTTTCGATATAAAAACTAGTTTTGTGTTTGTCACAAACAAGTTTCTTACCATTGAAGGTGGAAACAAGATTTTAAAAAAAAAAATAACAGATGCAGAAGGAAAATCAAGAAATAAAGATAAAAGAGCTAGTTGCACTGGAATTGCAAACTGATATATTGAGATTCAAGCTCGATACTGAATTCCATAAAAAGTATCATCTTACCTCTACAGGTGTGTTTGTTTTATCTTTCTTTAACATAATAGATTTTTATTTAAAGAAAAAACAGACATAACGAGATATTGTATTTGTAGTGTTTAGGCCTTTGTGTGTGCGAGTGCGTTTTCCCTCCCCTTCGTTCTTCATGATGG